>NC_073238.2:51548333-52270000 GCF_029281585.2 Gorilla gorilla gorilla | reverse complement strand
ACTTTATTTCTATTATTATTATATTGTAATATATAATGAGATAATTATACAATTCACTATAATGTTGAATCAATGAAAGCCCTGAGCTTATTTTTCTGCAACTAGATGGTCCTATCTGGGAATGATGGGGGACAGTGACACATCATCAGGCATTAGATCCTCATAAGAGGTGTGCAGCCTAAATCCCTCACATGCACAGTTCACAACAGCGCTCACGCTCCTCTGAGAATCTAATACCACCACAGATCTGACAAGAGGCGGAGCTCAGGAAGTAATGTGAACAATGAGGAGCTGTCACATGCAGATAGAGGTTTGCTTGCTCACTCACCTGCTGCTCATCGCCTGGTGTGCAGCCCAGTTTCTAACAGGCCATGGACCATGTATATTAGATAGTGAATATTGGGGACGCCAGATATATACCACCTGCAACTATATTATTAGGAGTATCTTCATTTTAATTACTGAAATATGTGTCCTACTTGCTTTTATGCTGCTCATACACCTAATTATCTAAACATAGATACCCCGAAAGTATTTATGGAATAGACTAAAAGAAACTAAGAAAAGTTTAGAAAAACAAATTTTATAACAAAAAAAGAAACATAACTAGTGTTGAAGAAAATTAGTTTTCTCCAGTTATAAATTTTCACAAAATCAAAAAGAATGGATTTACATGAGTAGTTGACACACAGGTGTTTATGTTGTTACTTGTACAAAATATTTTTTTCTATAAGTCTGTGTCTACTCTTTAAATTGTTTATAGTTTTTTTTAAAGTTTCTTTTTATTTCTCACAGCTCATATACATAGATATCTTTTTTTCACTTTACTGTTGTTAAACTTTTATTCACTTACTAAGAAGTATGGAATAGTAATTCTAATGAGCTCCCAAACTGAATTCCACAAGTATGGAATGGAGGACACCTGGTTTAACAACCTAAACAACCCTTTTGTAAATTAGTAATAGTCTCCTACTCTGGGAGATACAATTCTAAAATGCACCATTCCGCACCCCACAAGATGCCCACTGCTTGACATGCATATACTGTGTAATCATCTCCCCTTGAATGTGAATGAGGCCTGTGTGTGTGATGAGACACCACTCCAGGGATTAAGTTACTAATCATCTGACTTGGAGGTAGTCATAATGGAGACCTAATCTTATCTAACTTATATCTTCTGATACCCTTCAAGTTGTTGGCAGAACTTCCTTCCTGCTATTTATGGGATTAATGTTCCCATTTTCTTGGTAACTGCCCATGATGGGTCTCTCTTAGCTTCTAGAGAGTGTCTGAAATTCTCTGTTACATAGCACTATCCACAACATGGCAGCTTTCGTTTTTTAAGACCAGAAGGAAAGCATTCTTCTGGTTTTCGTAAAGGGCTAATTTTGCCTTCCTTCCTTCCTTTCCTTCTTCCTTTCCTGCCTGCCTGCCTGCCTTCCTTCCTTACTTCCTTCCTTCCTTCCATCCCACTCTATCTCTTTTTTCTGTTTCTTTTGGTTAAGCACATTTGGCACATTATACAGCATATGAGCTCATCAAATTTTCTTCGATTATGTATGCTATATATTTCTAGGTAATTTATTTTAAACTTTTAAAAAATTTTAAAATTATTTTAGACTTGCGCAAAGTTGCAAAAATAGTCCAGTGAGCCCCAATTTACCATTCATCCAGTTTCTTTCAATGACACATGGTCTCTTACATGCCAGATATTATCAATCAAGTAATTTTTTAATTTTATATTTATAAAGTTTATGATAGGTAAATAAATAGGTAGATAGATAGATATGAACATGACACAAAATGCTGCATAATTATAAAGAAATTTTCAATGTTACCCCTTTATAGACATGACATTCTCCCCAACCTAAAGCCCTGACAACCGCTGGCCTATTCCCTATCACTGTGAATTGAACATTTTAGAATGCTATATAAATAGAATCTTACTGATATGGTTTGACTCTGTGTACTCACCCAAATTTCATGTAGAATTATAATTCCCACATGTTGGGGAAGGGACCTGATGGGAGATGATTGGATAATGGGGGCAGTTTCTAATGGTTTAGCACCATGCCCCCTAGTGTTGTCTCGTGATAGATTTCTTGTGAGATATGGTTGTTTAAAAGTGTGTAGCCCCTCCCCATTTGCTCTCGATCTCTCCTGCAGCCATGTGAAAAAGGGTGCTTGCTTCCCCTTCACCTTCTGCCGTGATTGTAAGTTTCCTGAGGCTTCCCCAGACATGCAGAACTGTAAGTCAATTACTCTCTTTTCTTTATAAATTACACAGTTTCAGGTAGTTCTTTATAGAAAATGAAAATTGACTAACATAGTATTTAAAAAAATTTTAGTCATTCTAATAACTGTATAGTCTTATCCTACTGTGGCTTTAATTTGAATTTCCTTAATGGCGAAGAATGTCGAATATGTTTTTATGTAGTTATTGCCATCTGTATACCTTTTGTATACCTTCTTTAGTAAGGTGTTCTATTTTCTAGAAGATTATTTATTTTCTTACTTTTGAGTTCTACGACTTATATAATATTGATCAATTCCTCAAAATCCACAAACTAAACTCACCCAAGATGAAATAGACAATATAAATACAGCTACAACTATTGAATTCATGGTCAAATATAATTCATGACCAAAGAAATTGAGTTCGTGGTTTACAACTTTCTGAAAAAACTGTCTTTAGATCTAGATGATTTCATGTGTGAATCCTGCCATGTATTTAAGTAAGAAATAACATTTATCCTACACAGTCTCTTCCAAAAAAAAAAACAGAAGAGGAGAAAACACTTTCCAATTCATTTATGGGACCAGTTAACCTTGATATCAAAACCAAAGTCAGTACCAAAATAAGCACAAGACCCTCATGAACATCTATGAGAAACAGGCCATCAATGAGAAACAGATACCACATCTATCTGTGCCTTGATCTCGGACTTCTCAGCTTCCAGAAATTTAAGAAATGCATTTTGGTTTTATATAAATTATCCAGTCTCCGTATTTTGTTATAGTAGCAGAAATGGAATAAGACAATGATTACATTTTAAATTTGTTACACTTTCATGGTTTTTGTCATACTTTTTATCTTTTTATTCATTATCATCATAGTTTAAATCTTAGAAAATATTAATAACAGCAGCTTTAGGAATTATAGTTTTCTTGTGCTAATTCTAATACCTGAGTGATCTAAGGTTTGATTATAGTAGTCCTCCCTTATTAGCAGAGGTTAGGTTCCAAGACCTCTAGTGGATAACTGAAACCGTGGATACTACCAAACCATATATACACTATGTTTTTTTCTAAACATACATACCTATAATGAAGTTAATTTTATAAATTAGGAAACAGTAAGAAGTTAACAAAAATAACTAATAATAAAATAGAATTATAAACATATATTGTAATCAAAGTTATATGAATATGGTCCCTCTCTTTTCTCTCAAAATATCTTACTGTACTGTAACTGAAACTGCAGAAATCAAAACTGTGGATAAAGGAGGACTACTCTACTATGTGCTGCTATTTCTTTCAACCATGGATTACATGTTCAATTTTTTTTGCAC
Source organism: Gorilla gorilla gorilla (assembly GCF_029281585.2). NCBI lineage: Eukaryota > Metazoa > Chordata > Mammalia > Primates > Hominidae > Gorilla > Gorilla gorilla. The sequence goes on along the minus strand of NC_073238.2, from coordinate 52,266,428 downwards.
ATTTAATAATTGCATAAGCTGAACATTGTGTGTGATAATTGCAGAAAGTGTAGTTAATGTAAAATTCCTTTAAAGAGTGTTATTTTTTCTTTTAACTAATAAATTGCTGATGGATTATTTAAGTGCAGTCAGACATTGCAGTGGTTTGAATGTGTCACTCAAAAGGTATGTGTTGGAAACTTAATTTGTAATGCAAAAATTTTGGGAGAGGGATTCTAATGAAAGGTGATTCATCCATGGGGGCTCTGCCCTCAAGAATGGATTAATGCCATTACTGAGGGGGTGGGATTTTTATTAGGTTGGTGCAAAAGTAATTGTGGTTTTTTCCATTACTTTCAATTTGTCTCTCTCGCCCTCTCTTTTTCTTCCTGCCATATGATGACAGAGCAAGAAGGCCCTTGACAGATACCAGCTCCTTGATTTAGGACTTTCTGGCCTTCAGCACCATAAGCCAATAGATTTCTCCTCATTATAAAATATCCAGTTTGTGGTATTCTATCATAGTAGCACAAAGCAGACTGGGACAGATATGAATTTATTTGTTGTTAGGGCATATTTATTTTGCTTTTCAACTTATTCCTATGGCTTGGCCCTTACTCTTGGATGTGGTTTTTACTAAAACATATAGTCTTTCTGGGGTCTCAATTGAAGTCCAATATGCTGAATAATTTCTTTTTATTCTGGATGAATTGTAATTCCAGTGTCCCTCACCCTGCTGGCCTTTCACTGTTCATCTCTCTGTCCCACAGCAACAATTCTCTGTCAGAAACCACAGGGCTTTGCTCTTTGCCTTTTCAAGCCTATCCATTGACAAAGGACTGAGTAACTTTCATACAGACTTTTAGGTGGCCTTTCCCTCAACAGTTTCCCCTTCTCAGATACTTTGTCTTATAAATCCCTGCGGCCTCCATAGCCTGCAAATCTGGACTTTGACTTTGGGTTTGGTTCCATCTTGCTGCTCTACTCCCTGCAGTAAATCACCCTTAGGCAGAAAACTAGGGCAACTGTAGGGCAGTCTGGGAGCTCACCTTTTGTTTTTCTTTTCCTCAAGGATAATGGTCCTAAACTGCCTCTTTTTGAGTGTCAAAATAATGACACAGTATTTCATCAAATTTTATAGGTGTTTTTGTTGGGAGGCCAAGTCCTACACCAGTTATTCTTTCCGAGCAGAAATATATTTTTCTTGTTTTCAAGGTAAGAACATTTAAATTAGGAAAGGCTAAGTTATTTGCTTATTGTGACAAAGTAAGTGATAAAAATAAATTTTAACCTAGGTCTTCAGATTTGATAACTATGGTGTTACCACTACATTAGCGCTGTTGCAAAAATAAATAGCACTAGAGAAATATTAATTGGCGTAGGTTTCCTAGCTCAAAGTTTTACAAACTTTTCATTTCATGGTATAATAAAGTTGTAGATACTGTATAGAAAATGACTTATGGGTAATAGCTGTTTATTTATTCCTAAATATTAAACACATAATATAACAATAATGATTACTACTGGCATTATTGTCCATAAAAGGCCACAAAATCACATAAATGGTATAAGCAAACATACTATTTCATAACAAATAAAAATTCCATCGAATAAATACAATTTTATAAAAGACTAATGTCAATGTACTTTTTCTCCATTGGCCATACTAGAGTCAACTTCAATGTGGACCAAAGCCTGTCTGAAGACAGATATTTGGAAATGATTGATAGTATTTAAACAAACATTATTACAGCATTTTTTGTGTGTCTGGTAGGATTCTCAGTGCCTACAGTTATTAATGAATTTAAACATTATAACTACATTAAGAATCAGGTCCTGTCATATTCCCCATTTACAGATTATCAATCTGATGCAAGAAAAAAATGAAATAACTTGCCCAAAGTCACACAACTAATAAGTGGCAGACTAAGGACTGACATCTAGAGAATCGGGATCTTAAACTTTGCTCCTTTTCTCTGATTATTCCTTTTGAAAATAGGAATCTGAGTTAAAAGTAGATATAGGCTATGAATAATGTTTCAGAAGTTATTTTTCTAATTTAATCTTTGAATGGATATGCATTTTCCCACAACGTGTTATTGTGGCAAAAGAGAAATATTGTATTATAATTTTTCAATTCTTGAAACTGTATCTCAGGTGAAATAAGACTGCACTGTGTAGAATGGGAAAATGGCATTTTTTTCTAATTCTGCGTTTCTAGCCATAAGTGAAGGTTAATATTTGCGAGCAGATGGGAGATGACATCATTAAAACAGATAATGTTCCCTGCAAATGAATAGAATTTAAAAGGTTAAATTTTCAGTTCAGTTTAGTCCTAAAAATGTAACCCTTTAAAAAAAATTTAATCTGTATAAATTCTTGGTGCAAAGAAGAGTTTAAAATAGCTCCCTGAACGAAGTCATGCATCCAAAAGAATGATGATGTAGCGCTCAAATGCAAATAGAAAGTATTGATTTAGGGTAGCAGCTTCTGTGTAAGAAGGGAAGAAATAAATGTTATTCTTCCAATTTTTATTTCTTGAGAAAATTAAAATGCATTTTCTACTTAAAATGTATTCATTAATAAACATTCAACAATTTAGAGAACAGTGGGAGAATAATTAAGCATATGTTCCCCTTTATCATTGAAAATTATGAGCATTAAAATTAGGAGAAAAGAATAATTTACAGAAAGATAAATCAGACTATCTAGGTTTTTATGCCTCATTAATCTCTCTCATCTTTTAGGAGGAAGACATTTAGGTAATCTAAATGAACTTAAATGGATGGAAATGACTTATTTGCTCAGATGTTGGTGGAAAACTTTTATTTGCTTAAAATCTAAATTGGAAGGAACCAAAAACGATTAGATTTTGCTGTACATTATTTTTGGTAAAAAAAAAAAAAAAACAAAAAGTTTGCATGATATCAGAATTTTTCTTTTTCTATGCTGACTATAGGAAAACTGGCAAAATAAAATCAGTAAACAAATGGCTATTCTCCAAATATATTTAATAGCAGAAAACTATCAGAATGGCTCTAATCCAAATTCCACAGCAAGAAAATGCTATGGAATTTTTTTTCCTAAATAAAACCTGTATTAGAACTGCTCTGTGCAACTTCTTTGAGTTACTAATTTTCACCTTTTATATCTAGTCCTTCAGAACTCAGCCTACTATATTTTCTGGGTTCCCTGCTTTTTCCGATCAATTATTAAATATCACACCCTATATGTTTGTTTGTTTGTTTTGAGACGAGGTTTTGTTCTTGTCAGCCAGGCTGGAATGCAATGGCATGAGCTCTGCTCACTGCAGCCTCCATCTCCCAGGTTCAAGCTATTCTCCTGCCTCAGCCTACCAAGTAGCTGGGATTACAGGCATGTGCCACCACACCTGGCTCATTTTTGTATTTTTAGTAGAGATGAGGTTTCACCATGTTGGTCAGACTGGTCTCAAACTTCTGACCTCAAGTGATCCACCTGCCTCCACCTCCCAAAGTGCTGGGATTACAGGAATGAGCCACCGCACCTGGTCACATCCTATATCTTTGAATTGCAATGTTTAAAATTTGCATTCAACACAATTATTGATATGGTTCTACCTTTATTTCTTATGCTGTTTTTTAAAAATCCTGTTCCTTTTCTGCATTCTTTTGCATTATTAGAACATCTTAGTATTCTATTTAAATTTATTAGCTTTTTGTCTCTTTCTTTTTGTATTATTTTTGATGGTTACTTCAGAGTTTATAATTTATATATATTTTACTCCAATCTGTTTAGATCATAATTCCCCTATATGTAATATGTTACTTATTTGTTCTGGCTGCTCTCAAGATATTGATGCTAATTATGATATATCTGGACTTTGTTTTCTCTGAGTTTATCATATTTGGGGTTTGCTGAGCTTCTTGAATCTGAAAATTTGAGTATTAACTAACCTGGGAATATTTTGGTCATTATTTCCTTAAACATCTCTAAAAACTGTGAACAAAATACAAAATTCATAAAACAACTCCCTAAACACTCTGGAAAGTTCGTACTACCAGAGATATCACAGAAAAGCCAAAGACTGAAGAATGAACAATATAGGAGTGAATGTCCTTTATTTCCTTCTACTTTTATCTCCTACCTTTGACCATAGGTGACCTCCATGTAGAAACGCTCATCAGGTCCTTTCCTTTTCCTTTTTCCTTTTCCTTTCCCTTCCCTTTCCTTTCTCCCTTCCTTTCCTTTCTCCTTTTCTTTCCTTTCTCCCTTCCTTTCCTTTCTCCTTTTCTTTCCTTTCTCTTTTTCTTTCGTTTCTCCTTTCCTTTCTTTCCCCTTTCTCCTCTCTCCTCTCCCTTTCCCTTTTCCTTTTCCCTTTCCTTTTCCTCCTCTCCTCTCCTCTTCTCTTCTTTTCTTTTTCTAGAGACAGGGTCTTCCTGTGTTTCCCAAGCTGAAATGCAGTGGCTATTTAGAGGCACAATCATAGCACACAGAAGCCTCAAACTCCTGGCCTCAAGCAATCCTCCCGCCTCAGCCTCCCAAGTAGCTGGGGATACAGACACACACCATCATGCCTGATTGCTCTTCAATTTTTATTATGTTTACTTGATTAATTCTTCCACTTTCTATTTCTGTGTTGAAAAATTCTATATTTTCATGCATTGAAATAGAGTCTACTTTTATCTAATGACATGAGGATATAACGGGTGCTGTAAAGTTTAAATAATTTTAAACCTTAATGATTATAGCACTTGGATAATTTTAGCTTTAGAAGCTCTTGACTGTCTTTCCCCTTGGGAACCAGTCATATCTTCCTAGTTGTTTTTATATTAACTAATTTTGGATTGTATCCTGGATATTTTGGACATTATATTGTAAGACTCTGCATCCCATTAATATACTTTGGAAGAGGTTGTGTTTATTGCTATTGTTGTTCCAGTAGACAATCAATCCATTCATGTTCAGAATACAAATTCTGTCTTGTCTTCTGTGGACGGTAGTTCTAATTTGAATTCAGTTTTCAAACTTTTGGTGTTACTTCGGTTCTGTTCCACACATACACAGCACACGAGTCAGCTTGGGTCTTGTGTTAGTTCATACACAGAATTAGGAGATCCTCTTCTCCAGTTTTTCCCTTTACAAGAATTTCCCTACACTTTCTCTTTCTGGCTATGAAAAGGAATATCAGGGCCACCAGTGGAGAAACATGTCAAGAGAAAGAGCAGAGTTAAAAAAATGATGATCATTCCCTCCCTCTTTAGACCTCATGTCTTCTTTTCCTGATTCTTCAGGCCAGAAATATACTTTCCACTCTCAGGGTTTTGGCTTTTTTGCCACCACACCACTGCATGGAGAACGTAAAAATAAATGCATATAAGAAAATATAAACAAAGTTTTATTTCACACTCATATTCACAAGGCTGCATTTTCTTGGTCTTATGGCCAAAAAGACAATATTTCTCTTGTAGGATTTATGTTCTGAACCTGATGAGCGTTTCTACACGGAGGTCATCTATGGTCAAAGATGGGAGATAAAAGTAGAAGGAAATAAAGGATATTCACTCCTATATTGTTCATTCTTCAATCTTTGGCTTTTCTATGATATCCCTGCTATTATGAACTTTCCAGAGTGTTTAGGGAGTTGTTTTATGAATTTTGTGTTCTCTTCATGGTTTTTAGAGATGAGGAAATACGTTTTAGTGTACTGATTCCGTCTTAATTGTTACTATAAGTCCATAGTTGGTTTTAAGCCTGTTTAACCACTCACTGAAGTGAAAATGTACTTTAATAAACATGTTTCTGAAAGTCAACCAGTCAGAGACAGCATCATATCTTTTAAGTGAGCCAATCAGCCACCAACTAACTTTGGAAAACACTGCTTGATCAAACCATACTGGAATCTGAATCAAAAGAAAATATATATGCAGATGTATATTGTGTAAATATACATTGTATATGGATACATATATACACATATGTTTTTCTATACATTTTTAAAGTACTTTTCCAAAATATTAAAATTTCAGGATTTTAGGTTTTATTTTAGGTTCCGAAGATACATGTGCAGGTTTGCTATATGGGTAAATTGCATGTCGCTGAGGGTTGATGTACAAATGATCTCATTAACCAGGTAGACAGCAGGGTACCAGATAGGTAATTTTTCAAACTTTGACCCCCTCCCACCTTTCCCCCTCTAGTAGCCCCCAGTGACTGTTGTTCCTATCTTTATGTCCTTGTATTCAATGTTTAGCTCCTAATTATAAGTGAGAACAAAATATGCAGAATTGTGTTATCTGTTCCTGCATTAAATTGCTTAGAATAATGGCCTCTAGCTTCATCTGCGTTGTTGCAAAGAGCATGATTTTGTTATGTTTCATGACTGTTTAGTATTCCATGATGTATATGTAGCACATTTTCTTTATCTGGTCCAATGTTGATGGGCATCTAGACCTTTGCTATCGTGAATAGTGCCGTGATTAAACATAAGAGTACATGCATCTTTTTGGTAGAACAATTTATTTGCCTTTGGTTATATACACAGTAATGAGACTGCTGGGCTCTATGGTAGTTCTGTTTTAAGTTCTTTGAGAAATCTCAAATGTTGTAATGCAGTGTATGACTACACTTTTTTTGACAATTATAATCTGAGAATGTGTCCTCCATCCATATCACTATTCTATATATTAATTAATGTGTCTTCCAAATGTTTTCTACTATATTTGTGTTGGAATTGCTATAGTTTTGTTTTCAACTCAATTTTTTAAAATTTTCTCTTTATAAAATAATATTCTTATTATTTTTCCATATGAGAAAAAACAAGCCCCAAACGTAGGGATGGAATATAGGTGAGTAACAGAATTTGACTTACTTTTAGGTTGTTGAAATTGTAATATAAATTTTATAGGAAAAAAATAGACAATGCTGCTATATTTAGGGGAACTGAGAGAAAATGAGGAATCAGCTAGTGTGGAATGTTAAGCAATTAGGGGGAGAAACTGAGGCCTATAAGTATTTGAGTATTCTCAGCAATGGCTTACGATATTTTTACAATGTCACCATTCAACTATTCCTCAGAATATTGCAATCACTTCCTTATTTCTTAAAGATGGTGAATGGTGAGGGTAATTACCAATAGGCAATTATCCTTAAGTGAACATTTCCAAGTGTATAATTAGTTGAGAGGGCAATTTCCATTCCATTTGGGTTAATTTAGATAGTTGATTTTTACTGGAAGGGAAGATTTATTTTTTAAAAAGCAACTATTTAACAGCAGGCATGCCAGTCATTTTTTATAAATGTAGCTTGCAATCCTAAATGCAAGCTCTAAAAGCTCTAAAAAGAAGTATTCTTACATGGATGGAAAGTTCACAGCAAGAAAATTCACATTAAAGGCAAGTAAACATTGTGAAGTACAATTTAGACATTTATAAAATGTACATTCTGGAATTCTGAGAGAACACTTCTAATTTTCATAAAGGAATACACTGGTTTAACATAAGAAGCCATATCAAAATGTATATGCTTAGACTATAGGATATATCTTTCCTCATAAGAATTAAATGACTTATAAGTAAAATGTATACCCTCTTCCTTTTAAAAGTACATAGTGTAATGAGGAAGAGTGAAATAAATTGACTTATTCAACACAGTGTATTATACTGATGACTTCAGTAGTTAAGAAATGCATGAAGGTACTAGTAACAAAAATCAGAAATAATATTAAAATTTATTTTTCTCTCAATTAAATCCATATTTTCAAAGGCAAATAGTCTAGGGCTGGTATGACCAAACTGGCTTTTTGTGGTTTTTGCTTCTTATCTTGAGAAAATGGCTTTAATTCTGAAGTCATCTTATAGTTCAAGATGGCATTTGAAACCCCAGCCATCTATTTTGGGAAGCAAGAGAATGAAGAGGGGGAAGACAGAAAGAGAACTTTCTTTTCTCCAGGAATCACATTCAACAATTTCTTCTTACATCTCATTGACTAGATATAGTCTTATAATCACACCTGTCTACAAAAAGGCTGGAAATCGAGGCTTTGAACTGGAAATATTTCTTTCTAAATAAATCGGTGTTCCATTGCTTGAAAAAAATGAGTATGGATATTGAGTTAGCAAAATTATAATGATAATAACAACCAGCAGTCTCTGCCACAATAAGAATGAGGTGAGTGCGAAATCCTTCCATTATTCATTCATTCATTGATCATTCTGTCTTTTCAGAAATACTTATTAACTGTCAATTACATACCAAAGACTATGCTAGAATGGAAACACACAAATACCACCAAAAAAATGTATAACGTAGTTATCAGGATAAACGAACACATAGATAACTACAATAAAATGCGGAATCATGTCTGTGATATAGATTAGGACAGGTTGCTGCGTTCATTTGTTCACTAATTTCATCATCTCAAAATATCTATGAATTGCTAGGAAGGTTAGGGCAATGTAACCATGTAACTGTAAAACAACCAAAATTTGTGCTGCGAAATCTAAGGAGATTCTATTTACTTTAGAGTAAACTCAAGGAATCTATTATTAGTTATAAGGCAGAGATATTGCTGTTCTCCTGATGCTCTTTCTCATAATTAAAATCCACTTATGTGACTCTAATAGCTTTTCTCAGGCCTCTGAGCTCAAGCTAAGCCACCATATCCCCTGTGACCTGCACATACACATCCAGATGGCCGGTTCCTGCCTTAACTGATGACATTCCACCACAAAAAAAGAAATGAAAATGGCCTGTTCCTGCCTTAACTGATGGCATTATCTTGTGAGGCATCTCACCAATTTCAAATCCGGTAAGCAGCCTCTTTTTACTTTCTTCTCCAACTCCCCTCACTATCCCTCAACCTCTTTCTCCTTTCAATCTTGGCGCCACACTTCAACCTCTCCCTTCTCTTAATTTCAATTCCTTTCATTTTCTGGTAGAGACAAAGGAGACACATTTCATCCGTGGACCCAAAACTCCGGCGCCGGTCACGGACTAGGGACGCCTCTCTGAATATTCACCCAGGTTTCAGAGGTGTCAGCCCACGCAGGGACACCTGCCTTGGTCCTTCACCCTTAGCAGCAAGTCCTGCTTTTCTGGGGGAGGGGCAAGAACCCCAACCCCTTCTCTCCATATGTCTACCCCTTCTCCGCTTTTCTGAGGGAGGGGCAAGAACCCCTCAACCCCTTCTCTCCATATGTCTACCCCTTCTCCGCTTTTCTGAGGGAGGGGCAAGAACCCCTCAACCCCTTCTCCTTCACCCTTAGCGGCAAGTCCTGCTTTTCTGGGGGAGGGGCAAGAACCTCTCAACCCCTTCTCCTTCACCCTTAGCGGCAAGTCCCGCTTTTCTGGGAGAGGGGCAAGAACCCCTCAACCCCTTCTCCTTCACCCTTAGTGGCAAGTCCCGCTTTTCTGGGGGAGGGGCAGGAACCCTGACCTCTTATCTCTGCACCCCGATCCCTTATTTCCACACCCCGACCACTTATCTCTGTGCCCTGATCCCTTATTTCCGTGCCCCAACCCCTTATCTCTGCACCCCAACCCCTTATTTCCATGCCCCAACCCCTTCTCTGCTTTTCTGGAGGGCAAGAACCCTCCACCCCTTCTCCGTGTCTCTACTCTCTTTTCTCTGGGCTTGCCTTCTTCACTATGGAGAAGCTTCTACCTTCCATTCCTCCTTCTCCCTTAGCCTATGTTCTTAAGAACTTAAAACCTCTTCAACTCTCACCTTCCCTAAAATCTAAGCACCTTATTTTCTTCTGCAATGAGGCTTGACCCCAATACAAACTCGACAGTAGTTCCAAATAGCCGGAAAATGGCACTTTCAATTTTTCCATCCTACAAGATCTAAATAATTCTTGTCGTAAAATGGGCAAATGGTCAGAGGTGCCTGATGTCTAGGCATTCTTTTACACATCAGTCCCTGCTTAGTCTCTGTTCCCAATGCAACTCGTCCCAAATCTTCCTTCTTTCCCTCCCGCCTGTCCCCTCAGTCCCAACCCCAAGTGTCGCTGAGTCTTTCTAATCTTCCTTTTCTACAGACCCATCTGACCTCTCCCCACCTCGCCAGGCTGAGCTAGGTCCCAATTCTTCCTCAGCCTCTGCTCCTCCACCCTATAATCCTTTTATCACCTCCCCTCCTCACACCCAGTCCAGCTTACAGTTTCATTCCGTGACTAGCCCTCCCCCACCTGCCCAGCAATTTACTCTTAAAAAGGTGGCTGGAGCAAAAGGCATAGTCAAGGTTAATGCTCCTTTTTCTTTATCCCAAATCAGATAGCGTTTAGGCTCTTTTTCATCAAACATAAAAATTCAGCCCAGTTCATGGCTCGTTTGGCAGCAACCCTGAGATGCTTTACACCCCTAGACCCTAAAAGGTCAAAAGGCCGTCTTATTCTCAGTATATATTTTATTACCCTATCTGCTCCCGACATTAAATAGAACTACAAAAATTAAATTCTGGCCCTCAAACCCCACAACAGAACTTAATTAACCTCGCCTTCAAGGTGTGCAATAGTAGAGCAGAGGCAGCCAAGTAGCAACGTATTTCTGAGTTGCAATTCCTTGCCTCCACTGAGACAAACCCCAGCTACATCTCCAGCACACAAGAACTTCCAAATGCCTAAACCGCAGTGGCCAGGCATTCCTCCAGAACTACCTCCCCCAGGAGCTTGCTACAAGTGCCAGAAATCTGGCCACCAGGCCAACGACTGCCTGCAGCCCGGGATTCCTCCTAAGCCGTGTCCCATCTGTGTGGGACCCCACTGGAAATCAGACTGTTCAACTCACCTGGCAGCCACTCCCAGAGCCCCTGGAACTCTGGCCCAAGGCTCTCTGACTGACTCCTTCCCAGATCTTCTCGGCTTAGCGGCTGAAGACTGACACTGCCCGATCGCCTCAGAAGCCCCGTAGACCATCACGGATGCCGAGCTTTAGGTAACTCTCACAGTGGAGGGTAAGTCCATCCCCTTTTTAATCAATACGGAGGCTACCCACTCCACATTACCTTCTTTTCAAGGGCCTGTTTCCCTTGCCTCCATAACTGTTGTGGGTATTGACAGTCAGGCTTCTAAACCTCTTAAAACTCCCCAGCTCTGGTGCCAACTTAGACAATACTCTTTTAAGCACTCCTTTTTATTTATCCCCACCTGCCCAGTTCCCTTATTAGGCCAAGACACTTTAACTAAATTATCTGCTTCCCTGACTATTCCTGGATTACAGCTGCATCTCATTGCCGCCCTTCTTCCCAATCCAAAGCCTCCTTTGCGTCCTCCTCTTGTATCCCCCCACCTTAACCCACAAGTATAGGATACCTCTACTCCCTCCTTGGTGACCGATCATGCACCCCTTACCATCTCATTAAAACCTAATCACCCTTACCCTACTCAACGCCAATATCCCATCCCACAGCGCGCTTTAAAAAGATTAAAGCCTGTTATCACTCGCCTGCTACAGCATGGCCTTTTAAAGCCTATAAACTCTCCTTACAATTCCCCCATTTTACCTGCCCTAGAACCAGACAAGTCTTACAGGTTAGTTCAGGATCTGAGCCTTATCAACCAAATTGTTTTGCCTATCCACCCCGTGGTGCCAAACCCATATACTCTCCTATCCTCAATACCTGCCTCTACAACCCATTATTCTGTTCTAGATCTCAAACATGCTTTCTTTACTATCCCTTTGCACCCATCATCCCAGCCCCTCTTCGCTTTCACTTAGACTGACCCTGACACCCAACAGGCTCAGCAAATTACCTAGGCTGTACTGCCACAAGGCTTCACAGATAGCCCCCATTACTTCAATCAAGCCCAAATTTCTTCCTCATCTGTTACCTATCTCGGCATAATTCTCATAAAAACACACGTGCTCTCCCTGCTGATTGTGTCCGACTAATCTCCCAAACCTCAATCCCTTCTACAAAACAACAACTCCTTTCCTTGCTAGGCATGGTTAGATACTTTCGACTTTAGATATCTGGTTTTGCCATCCTAACAAAACCATTATATAAACTCACAAAAGGAAAGCTAGCTGACCCCATAGATCCTAAATCCTTTCCCCACTCCTCTTTCCGTTCCTTGAAGACAACTTTAGAGACTACCCCCACCCTAGCTCTCCCTGATTCATCCCAAGTCTTTTCATTACACACAGCCGAAGTGCAGGGAATTCTTACACAAGGACCAGGATCGCATCCTGTAGCCTTTTTATCCAAACAACTTGACCTTTCTGTTTTAGGCTGGCCATCACGTCTCCGTGCAGCGGCTGCTGCCGCCCTAATACTTTTAGAGGCCCTTAAGATCACAAACTATGCTCAACTCACTCTCTACAGCTCTCATAATTTACACAATCTATTTTCTTCCTCACACCTGACGCATATACTTTCTGCTGCCTGGCTCCTTCAGCTGTACTCACTCTTTGTTGAGTCTCCCACACTTACCATTGTTCCTGGCCCGGACTTCAATCCAGCCTCCCACATTATTCCTGATACCACACCTGACCCTCATGACTGCATCTCTCTGATCCACCTGACATTCACCCCATTTCCCCACATTTCCTTCTTCCCTGTTGCTCACCCTGATCACACTTGGTTTATTGATGGCAGTTCCACCAGGCCTAATCGCCACACACCAGCAAAGGCAGGCTATGCTATAGCACAAGCCACTAGCCCGCCTCTTACAACCTCTCATTTCCTTTCCATTGTGGAAATCTATCCTCAAGGAAATAACTTCTCAGTGTTCCATCTGCTATTCTACTACTCCTCAGGGATTATTCAGGCCCCCTCCCTTCCCTACACATCAAGCTCAGGGATTTGTCCCCGCCCAGGTCTGGCAAATTAGCTTTACTCAACATGCCCCAAGTCAGGAAACTAAAATACCTCTTGGACTATGCTGAATGTCCTTAGGCACTCTCTAATTAAATGTCCTAGGTCCTCCCAATTCTTAGACCTTTAATACCTGTTTTTCTCCTTCTCTTATTCCATTTAGATTTTCAATTCATACAAAACTGTATCCAGGCCATCACCAATAATTCTAAATGACAAATGTTTCTTCTAACAGTCCCACAATATCACCCCTTACCACAAAATCTCCCTTCAGCTTAATCTCTCCCACTCTAGGTTCCCACGCCGCCCCAATCCTGCTCGAAGCAGCCCTGAGAAACATCGCCCATTATCTCTCCATACCATCCCCCAAAATTTTCGCTGTCCCAACACTTTACCACTATTTCATTTTATTTTTCTTATTAGTATAAGAAGACAGGAATGTCAGGCCTCTGAGCCCAAGCTAAGCCATCATATCCCCTGTGACCTGCACATACACATCCAGATGGCCGGTTCCTGCCTTAACTGATGACATTCCACCACAAAAGAAGTGAAAATGGCCTGTTCCTGCCTTAACTGTTGACATTATCTTGTGAAATTCCTTCTCCTGGCTCATCCTGGCTCAAAAGCTCCCCTACTGAGCACCTTGTGACCCCTACTCCTGCCCGCCAGAGAACAACCCCCCTTTTTCCTTTACCTACCCAAATCCTATAAAACAGCCCCACCCCTATCTCCCTTCGCTGACTCTCTTTTCAGACTCAGCCCACCTGCACCCAGGTGAAATAAACAGCTTTATTGCTCACACAAAGCCTGTTTGGTGGTCTCTTCACACGGACATGCATGAAAGCTTTCCATATTTGTGTTCCAAAGAATCACATTCAGAGACTCTCTTATTACCATAAGAAATAGATAAGCGCATGTATTTTTTTTTTTCTAAACTCTGATATAGTCTTCTTTTCAGGCCAGTCATAAGTTTGCCTTGTTTAATGGACTCATTCAAACATAGTAGTTACATCTACTTAGTTTTATGCATTTTTGTATTTAAATATTTGTATATATGCTATCAATTTTCTTTAAATAAGTAATGCTTTCATTTAATTTGCTTACTAAGGTTATTTTTTAACAAGATTAAATTAACAAAACACTTTTATCTGGTCAACATTTCTAACAAATTTCTTTAGTTCACTTAAGTCAATTTTAACAATTCTAGGGGCTAATTTTATTTAAAATGATTATTTAACATGAGTGTTTAATTTGTGTTAAATCTACATGTAAAGTGTTGAATTCACAGGAAACAAAACATATTCCTTGGTGTCAAAGATCATATAATCTAGTATTTAAGGATTCAAGTATTCAAATAGATAATTATTAAAAGTAAAAATTTATCGAAGCTTTGAATGTTGTGTTATGGAGCTAACAAATGGAACGGTACCATCTGCTAAAAATGAATCGGCAAAACGAAATATATATATAAAAAAACAAGTAAAAATCTGAGAAGGCTTCAGAACAGAGGTGAAGTTTAAGTTTTATCTATAAATACCATAATGGTGAACATGTAACTCTAGACATTTGCCAAAACCTATAAAACTTAAAAGCACAAATAATGGATCTTAATATAAGTCAATTTAAAAAATCATTTGGGAGATCAAGGATGCCTAGGTGAAATCCAGAATGTGATGAAATAAACTAACTGTATTGCAAATGTATGAAACCACCTCACTGGTCATAGGGGAAAAAGGTGCTGACTTAAGTCACTTTGGAAGTAAGTGAAGTCTAAGACTAAAGGCAAAAGAAATGGAATATAAGCACTGTACTCTAGTTGTTTCTCATGGAGCTAAGTGTTAACTCTTCTGCAAATGCTGTTTATGCCTACAGGACTTTAAAAATTAAGTAAATGGCTGGTTAATGGTGGGAGGCAAGTTTCTCACTGTTGGAGTGAGAGGTTACAGATAAGCAAGGAAAGAAAGGAGGCTAGAATAATCCATCTCGTAATGGATTAGGGTTGGCTAATGCATTTAATATAGACACAGATATTACATATGGAAATATTAATAAATATGTATATACTGAATTAGTATATGTGATAAATAGAATAATGACCTCCCAAAGACATACTAATTCCTCAGAACCTGTGAATATGTTATATTACATAGTAAGGGGAGATTTAAGTTGCAGATGGAATTAAGATTGCTAATCAGTTATCCATAAAATAGGATTATTCTCGATGATCGGAGGGGTGTAATCACAGGGGTCCTTTGAGTAAAAGGAAAGACAGGAGAGTCAGTGTCAGAATGATGTAATGTTAGAAAGACTGACCTGCCAGTGCTGGCTGTGAAGATGTAAGGGGGCCACAAGCCGAGGAATGAAGGCAGCCTCTAGAAACTAGAAAAGGCAAGGAAAAAAGAAAGGATAAAAGGAAGGAAGGAAGGAAGGAAGGAAGGAAGGAAGGAAGGAAGGAAGGAAAAAAAAAAGAGCAAGAAAATGAATTACCCTGTAGAGCCTCTAAAAAGGAATGCACTCCTGCTGACATCTTGATTTCAGCCCACTGAGGCTCATTTTGAACTTTTGACTTCTAAAACAATAAGTCTCTATTGTTTACAGCCACTAAGCTTATGGTAAATTGTTACAGCAGAAATCGAAGATTAATTGGGTATACATACATATTTTCTTGTTGTGATAGCCAAAATGGTCTGGAAGCAATCACAACACACTAGCAATGAGCATATCTAGTGCCCATATTTGGTTTCTAATACTGTTCTCCTGTTAAAGGATACAGGGCTCTTTGAAGGAATGCCTGATTCTAGGACAGGTCAGAAAACATACCAAATGAGCGCAAAGCATTTTAGAGCACCAGAAAATAAAGAAGTGTTCTAACAAAATTAAAAGACTCCACAACGATAGGGGTATGACAAAGAGACACAAGATCCAACTGAAAGAGTTCCCAGTGGTCAAGTGGAACAATATGAACAACAAAATCACAATAATCATGTATTGAATTATAACATAAAATATAAAATAAATATCTATAAGTTCATATTGATAAATAAATGATTGTATAAACATTTATATTGTATAAATGGGGGAAGGGAGACAAATGTTCTGGGCATAGAATTCCAAATAATTATTATGTAGAAACTCCATCATCCAAGCAGTAGAGCATTCTCTTCACTCCTTAAGTGTGGAATCTATATAGTGACTTTCTGCCTAGTACAGTATGGAAGGGGTGTGTGTGTGTGCAGTAACTTTACAGTGAAGAAACACAACATCAGCCAGGTGATCAAGGTTTACATCATCATTGATAAGTCATTTTGATAGCATATACCTTGATATGATGCAATGGGAATGCATTTTACTTATGTGGTCATGCTCCACTTAACTCATAACCTCAGTCTAATCATGAGAAAAATATTTGAAAAATCCCCACTGAGTGCACCTAATCAGTGCACTCCAAAATCATCAAGGTCATAAAAAACAAGCAAACACTGCAGAGACAAAGAAGACATGACGACCTAATGTAATGTTGTGCCCTTGGTGGGATCCTGGAACTGAAAAAGGACATTAGATAAAAACTGAAGAAATAGGAATACAGTATGAACTTTAATTGGTAATAATGTATCAAAATCAGTTCATTAATTATTACAAATGTACCACACTAATGTAATGTTTTAACAATATGGAAAACTGGATGTGGGGTATGTAGAAACATTGTATTATATTTGTAATTTTCTGTAACCTAAAATTATTCTAAAACAAGGATACCTAATGCATGTGGGGCTTGAAACCTGGATGATGGGTTGATGGGTGCAGCAAACCATCATGGCTTGTGTATAACTATGTAACAAACCTGCAAGTTCTGCACATGTATCCCAGAACTTAAAGAAAAAAAAAAAAGTGTAATTAGTAAACCTGGAAATAAAAGAGAAAACAAACATACATTTTAGGCAAAGGATACACTATTCACAATGTGGTAAGGACATGTATTTAGTTAACACAGAAAATGTTTGTATGAATACTATATAGACTGCTTAAAGTTTTGTTTGAGTAGATAAGGCCAGAAAGAAATAGGTGTGGCTTGATTTTGAAAAGACTTAGATCAGCTTTAATTGTAGAAAACCAACTCGGGCTGTTAAAAAAGATGTCACATAATGAAACTTACACTTGAGAAAAAGGTATGCTTATGGTAATGCGAAGGATGAGCCTAAAAGAAAAAAATGGATAATGAGAGAAGGGAAACAGAACAACTGTTTATCAATGTCACGGGACTATTTCCATTACAGCCTGGGAAAGACATAATAAGAGCCCAAGCCAATCAAGCAGTATAAGGTGAGAGACTGATAGGGACACAGGTACTGCAAATGTAAAAGCTAGGCATTTTAAAGTCTCATCATTATGCAGCCAAATCCAGCTGTGTTTGAAAATATTAGAGCCGGGGTTCCCAGTTTGGGATGTGCATCAGGATCATCTGGCGAACTTGTTCACAGTTGAATTTCAGGTTCTATTCAAACAAAATAGTTCGTGGAATGATGGAGGTAGGGCAAAGGAAATATGAAGATTTTTTAACATATGCTTTAGATAATTCAGAATTAAAAATTAAATATACAAATATTCCAGCTTGAGAACTATGTCATTATTTGTTTGCTTCTAACTCAAACAACAAAAAAAAGGCAAAATATTGGGTAAAGGCATACAACCCGATTTAAACTGTTTTTTAGCATTTGTTCATTTTTTAAAAATTTCCTTTAAAATAGGAAATGCAATTTATGTAATTACCTAATATTTCACTCTAGAAAAATTAGTCAAATTCTTCAACATATAAGTTATTTTGTGTCAGTTGTAGTAAAATGATAATATGCATAATGTGTGTTTTTATATATAGTATGTCACATTTCATAGGATGAAAATGGAATGAACTGGATACATTCATATTGACTCATATAAGCCCCAAATCAAAAGATAATCTTTTGTTTAAAACAATGGATGTGTTTGCATTTTAAATGTAAGTACATCTGAAGTGGTTTTTAAAAGCTAATGTTCTGAGATAGCTCATTTGTACTTTGTTAATGTAAAACACTAATGACATCTGAAATTTTGGATGCATTAAAATGTGGTTGACTATTTCCCTATGCACATATTTCAGCTCTGAAATTTAATTGAAGCTCAATAATGTATGATATTTGTCTTTTTTCAATTATTCTATTATGCAGAACTAATGTGAAGACAGATCAAAGTTGTGTATTTGAACATGACTTCTTGTATTTGAAAGTAGAATTATATTGTGTTTATGATAGGAAAGGCTTTCTAAATTGAATAACATTTAGAAAAAAAGCAAGATTTGTATTATTTAAAATTGAGCTCTGTGAAAATCTCATTCAAAAGGAAAAAAAAGCACTTTACATGTGCTGTTAGAAGCAAAGAGCAAGATGGGAGCTTAGAAATCATCCATTCAACTCCTACATTTTTACAAATAAGGCTATTACATTGTAGATGAGTTGTGTATCTTTCTAAAAATACTGATCCTGTTAGTGATAGAATAAATGTGATCTAAATTCCTGTAAGATAGGCTAACAAAGCTTCTCCCAGGTTAGGAAGGAAGCAGATAAAGAGAAAAAAATTCAAATATTTACTTTTTCATTTTAAAAAAATCTGCTAGGCACATTCTCATCTATGAGAGTTGGGACACTGTCCGCTTGGCTAAGCTGAA
Source organism: Gorilla gorilla gorilla (assembly GCF_029281585.2). Classification (NCBI taxonomy): domain Eukaryota; kingdom Metazoa; phylum Chordata; class Mammalia; order Primates; family Hominidae; genus Gorilla; species Gorilla gorilla. The sequence goes on along the minus strand of NC_073238.2, from coordinate 52,247,955 downwards.
ACTTTATTTACTGTAATATACTTCCCTTTATAGTTCTGATTCAGAATTGGCTAAAAGAGATGTGTTGGGGATAAGTGAAGCAGGAGTCATTCTCTGAAGGTTGCAGAGACTAACAGATGCAGAGTTTTGGTGGCTTTCAGAATGCCTATACTCTCCTCTGCTTCACATCCATCTATTTTTCCTAGCCACTGGTAATGATGACTAACCATAGCCCCAATATTTGCTTAATGGAGAAACACAGAAAAGAGAGCATTTGAGCACCAAATTTATATGGTGGGAGCTTTTGATTGGGCAAGTGTAACATTGACTTATACATTTAGTTTTGGACTGTATAAGTTTGTTTTCTGTATTTCATATTACTATCTACTTTTGAACACTTTCTGAATGTTGGTTGTTTACTTGTTGCCAGAGGAGTAGAGTCAAACTTCTGTTATGTTTCTCAGGTAGAACTATAGGCCACGAGCACACTTTATTTATTTATTTTTTGTTGTCTTGGTATCATAAGACTTTACTTTCATCCAGGGCCAAGGCTAGTTTGATGCCTCTACTTAACCTTTGTATACTTTCTGGTTCTCTTCCCTACATCAGGTGTTACTCAGACCTGTCAATCTTGGAGGTCTGGTTTCCACTTTTACCCTCTAAAAGTTCATAAACTTTATTAGCAAGAAAGAGAAATAGGGACTATCTCACCCAACATTGGAGATGCTATGTCCACTGAAATCTATTATCTACTTTTTCATAGTAGTGAAATCATATAGCAGGGGATGTGGCTATACTACATCCTTCAGTATCTCCTGCAATTGATTTTGGTCATAGGACTAAGCCATGTCCAACTAAGCTATATTCCAATGTGAGTATAGGGATGGGTGCCATCTTTGGGGCAAAGTAAAAGCATGAGTGCGCCTAGACCAGACATCCCTCTGCCTTCTCTCCTGACTGACGTTATGACTACCACAGCATCTCTAGAAGCCATGCATAGGGGATAACAATTCCAGCAACACTTTGGGTCCCTGAATTACTATGTGGAACCCACCCTCCTCAAACACTCATCTCAGACTTTTAGGAGAAAGAATAATCAACTTCAATATTATTTGAGACACTTTTTTTGAGAACTCTGTTATACAAGCTTAGCATATCTTAACAAAATTAGGATATAAAGCCTCCATCTGGATATATGACAGCAGGAATACTAAAGGAAATTTATAATTATTCTGAAGGTCCAAAATATTATTAAAGAAATCTTATAGTAGTGAAGCCCTAATTTGAGGAATTATGCTTGCATAGAAACACAGTTCTTAAGGAATACAAATTTCAGAATGTTTTAGATTAGGAATCAACAAATTATATACCAGACCAATTCAGACCTGCTACATATTTTAGTAAATAAAATTTTATTGGAACACAGCTATATATGTTCATTTACATATGATTTATGGTTACTTTCACACTGCAGTGTCAGAGATGAATAACTGCTACAGAAACTGGATAGTATACAAAGCCCAAAATTTGTACCATGTGGCTCTTTACGAAAATATTTGCTGCCTCCTGCCTTCAGTGAACAGAGAATTTTTCCCCAAACCAGTTTGTCTCTGAATAGAAGAGAATAAACAGTAGAAGTAAGAAGGGAATACTTAAGGGTGTTTTTTAATGAAGATTCAAGGTTTTAAAGGCCAAGCTAGAGCTGCATGAAAGGCCAAAAAGGGAAATATATACCATAATCTTATTAACTTAAACATGACACTAGTCTGGGTGACAATTCTTTGGATATGATCCCAAAGCACAGGCAACAAAACAAAAATAGACAAGTGGGATTGTATCAAACTAAAAAGCTTCTTCATAGCACAGGAAACAACCAAGTGAAGAGACAACTCTCAGAATGGAAGAAAATATTTGTAAACCATATGTCTGATGAGGAGTTAATATTTGAAATATATAAAGAAGTCAAACAACTCAATAGCGAGAGAATAAATAACTTGATTTTAAAGTAGGCAAAGGATCTGGACAACAGATAGTCCTCAAAAGAAGGCATACAGATGGTCAACAAGTATATGGAAAAAAATGCTCAGCATCACTAATCATTAGAGAAATGCAAATTAAAATCACAATGCGATATCACCTCACACCTGTAAAAATATGAAAAATAATAAGTGTTGGAGAGGACTTAGAGAAAATAAAACCCTTGTGCATTATTAGTAGTAAAGTAAATTTGTATAGCAACTATGGAAAACAGTATAGAGGTTCCTCGAAAAACTAAAATCAGAAATATCATATAATTCAGTAATCTCTCCTGGGTATATATCCAGAGGAATTAAAATCAATATGTCAAAAGGATATCTGAACTCCCATGTTCATTGCAACGTTACTCATAATAGCCAAGATATGGAAACAACCTAAATGTCCATTAATGGATGAATGAATAAATAAAATGTGGTATATATACACAATGGAATACTATTCAGCCTTAAAAAAAAAAGAAAATTCCGTCATTTGGGACAATGTGGATGAATCTGGAGGAATTTATGCTAAGTAAAATAAGCCAGGTACAGAAACACAAATACTGCATGATCTCACTTACATGTGGAATCTAAAAATGTTAAACCCTTTTTTTTTTTGAGACGGAGTCTCGCTGTCACCCAGGCTGGAGTGCAGTGGCACGATCTCGGTTCACTGCAGGCTCCGCCCCCCGGGGTTCACACCATTCTCCTGCCTCAGCCTCCCGAGTAGCTGGGATTACAGGCACCTGCCACCTCTCCCGGCTAATTTTTTGTATTTTTAGTAGAGACGGGGTTTCACTGTGTTAGCCAGGATGGTCTCGATCTCCTGACCTCGTGATCCGCCCGCCTCGGCCTCCTAAAGTGCTGGGATTACAGGCGTGAGCCACCGCGCCCAGCCTAAACTCTTAAAAGTAGAGAGTAAAATGGTGGTTACCAGAGGCTGGGGTAGGGGGTTACGGAGAGAAAGAGAAGGGGAGATTGGTTGGTTGAAGGGTGCAGTTTCAAATAGACAGAAGTAAGTTTTGAGATCTATTGCACAGCAGGGTAAAAAAGAAAAAGACAATAAAGATAGCACTAGACAATGATGAGGCCAATTTAGTGGTTTCCAGGATCGGGCAAGTTGTTGCAGCCCCAAAAAACCTAGAACAACACAGAAAATATTTTAAGAAGAATAAAATTACTTCCTTGGGCAAAGGCAAAATCCATAAAACTTTTGAAAACCTCTGTAAAGATAAGAGGCTCCATAGTAAGAGGAAATGGAAAAAACATACATGACAATTGAATAGATATAGAAGATATGGATATATGTGCATATAATGCATATCTATCTCTACTCATCTATAATTTCTAAATGTACCCGCTAAAAGGACCTAGCAGCAATGAAAACAGGCGGCACCAGATAATTTTTCCAACTGCTATTCTTTACTAAATGGAACCAGGGTTCCTTGGAGAAAATGCTGCCTCTAGTGTTAGAGCTGAGAAAATAAATGTAAAATAAACCTGAAAATCTCACCATGCCAGAAAGTAAGCAAGTGATCTAAGAAAACTGGAAACATGAAAAATGAATGGCAGTCAGCTTGAAGGGATTCCTAATCTCCAAACACGGAATAATTTGCATATTAAAATAAGTAATTATAATAACAAGTTTAACCAATTGTAAAGAATCCTTGAGCCAAATCTCACTTACGTACATAGTCATAACTTTATTAATAAAAATTTATATAAAGAAAGAAATAAGGGAAACCTCTTTCTTATACCCACTTTCCAAGCAATAAATGAAGAAATCATAATGTTAAAAAGCAATAGTAATCACTGATTTAAGAAATAATCATCAATGAATGATAAATCAACTTGAAAATCTAATGAAAACCAGGATATTTCCATAGGCTTAATTTATATCCATGCAAAATATTTATTAATTACAAAGATAAAAATAGTAGCTATAACTTGTCAGGAACCATTTTACTAATTGTTCAAAGTTAACATTCCAAATAATAGAGGAAATCATTATATGCATTCTAATATAATTCAGTGAGAAAGACATAGCATCACCATTGTGGTATCTTGATAAAATAATTTTTAAGCTGAATGTAACCATGAGGAAATATCAGATGCATTCAAATGAAAGGACATGTTTCACAATAATTTGCCAATACATTAAAAACTCAAGTTATAAAAGACAAAAGAAGGTAAGAAACTATTTCCTATTAAAGGAGATTGACAAGGTATAACAACAAACTTTAAATCCCAGTACATATAGAATAACAGGGACTAGATTTACTCTCCCACTTGAAACACCTAATGAGAGATAAAATTTAAGAAATACTGGCACTCAAGATGTTGACTAAGAAGGACATTGCTCCATGAGAGAAGAGAAACCAACAAGGAAAGGCTTTTGACCGACTGGTGTACTGTACAGAGAAAATTTCTGGGTTGCAGCACAGAGAGGGAGCTTCCCGGAAAAGTTCAGCAATCGTCCTAACCGAGAAGACAAAATGGGGTTCTGGTCAGGGCCAGGTAGTGAGTTTGCAGGGCAGATTACCAGAGAAGACACAGCTGCACATAAAGATAATTCCAGAGATCTGCATAAGGTTCCCCCCGGCCCACAAGTATTCAGTTGAGTACTCATCAGCACATGCTCATGAGGAAATTATCCAAGAATGAAGAAAGAACCACCTAAAAGGATTAGTAACCAAGATACCCACAAGATTGGAAATAATATCTGTTCCCAACAGCCAGAACTCAGTAGTCATTGGTTAGATTACTAAGGAGGGTCTTGCTCAGTAGTGAGAAAAATTTAAACCTAGACTAAATACAGCTCTATTCCTGCTAAAAAATAATAAAGAAACAAGACAAAACAAAACAAAAAAACCCGAAAACTACGCTGTTTCCAAGTAGCTTAAGTAAGTCCCGAACAAAGATCAAGAAAATTTATAGTCATGCAAATCTATTCAGCACACAGCAAGGTAAACATTTTTCAAATCTGCATCACATCAGAAATTAATAGGTTGTCAAATAAGCAGAGAAATGACAAAGCCCGTATTGAAGAAAAAAATCGGTCAATCAATAGTAATCAAGAAAGGATACACCTGAGAGAATTAGTAGGCAAAAGCATTAAGATAGATATTGTAAATATGTTCCATATGTTTAAGTAGCTAGAAAAAGATTGAACATGTTCAGTAGAGAAATGAAAAATATTTCAGAGATGCACATAGAACTTCTAGAAAGGAACACTCTAATATTTGAGATTAAAAATTAGATTGGATTAGCTTAATGGCATTATTAGAGGTTACAGAATAAAATATTAGTGTGAATATATAGTAATAGAAACTAAACTGAGACCTCAACAAAAATAGACTATCAAAATAATAAATAAACAGGCCATCAGTGAAAGATAGAGTAATTGCAAGTAGCTAAATATAGGTTTATTTGGAGTCTTAGAAGATAAGGAGAAAAAAGGGGGCACTAGAAAGGTATTTTTATAATGGTGGAAAATGCTCTATTTGAAGAAAATAATAAACCCACAGCTCCAAAGAATCAGCAAACCTGAAAAATAAGAAATAGAAAGAAAAGTATACTAATGAACGTCATAATCATATTACTTAAAACCAGTGATAAAGTGAAGATACACCAGTATCTTAAGTGAAGTCAGAATCAAAAATATATATTACATGCAAAGGAACAGAGATAAAGATCATAGCAGATTTCTTATTGGAAACAATGGAAACTAGAATAAATGGAGTAACAACTATAAGATATTGAAAATATGTTTCAAAAATGAAGATTAAAATACCAACATTTTCAGCCATGCAGTTCATCAGCAGCATAGTTGCATTAGAATAACTATTAAAATATTTCTTCAAACAGCTTTTAAGAAACAGAACTTTTAAATTTAATACAAGCAAATTTTAAAACCTTGTTTTTTCCGGGTTGTGCTTTTTGTGTGTTGTTTAATAAGTTTTACGTACCATAAGTTTAAGAAGACTCGAACTGTATAGTTTTACCTTTAACACCTTTTCTTTAATTTACTTAAAATTCCTTCTGGCTATAACGTGAAATGGATTCAATTACATTTTTCCTAAAGGATAACAGATTTTCCTAAAGATCAACAGCATTTGTTGAATAGCTCATCTGTTATCTAGTGATTTTCAATACCGTCTCTGGTATAGATCAAATATCCATTTATGCATGGAATTGTCTCTTACATTTTAATTTCCCTCACTTTTCTATATGTCGTTCTCCATACTTAACTGTCATAGCTTTGTAACTTCTAATAACTAATGGGGTAAATGCCTTATTATTCTTATCTGACGGTAAATATATCTTGATCCTTCTTACAAGTTTAGAATCAACTCTATGTGTACCACGAAAAAAAATGTCGATACCTTGATTTGAATTTCAAAGCTTTTTAAAAGAAAAATAAAAAATAAATGCAATTTTTAGAAAAGTTTCTGATGGCAATATTTAAATATTAGAAACATCCTTTAGTAATATAAATCACAAAAGGCAATAAAGTCATTCTTACTTACATATGCATTTAAAATAGCCTAATAGAATAATTAATAAATTATAATGGCTTTAAATAGCTCTGATTAATTTCTTTAATAATCATGAGCCCATTAACACAATAAAAAACAAAGTGAAAATGAAATACGTTCTGTTATAGGTGCCTAATACAAAACAGATAGCAGAAGCAGTTTATTCGATAAATTTGAAAGGTGTTTCTCTGATGATGTGTTTTACTTGAACCATAGCATACATACAGAAAAGTACAGAAACAAAAACGTACAGCTTAATGATTTAGCAAAAGGGAAATACCGTGTAATCACAAAACAAGTTAAAGAAATAGAATTTTATTAGGACCCCAAAAGTCCTCATTATGCATTCTCCCATCCAAAAATAGTCATTATCCTGAATTTATGGTAATTACTTTATTTGCATTTTTCCATTTATGCAAGAATTTCTAAGTGCAATAGTTTAGTCCTGCCAGTTTGGGTACTTTTTATAACTGAAATCATATAGTATGCGTTGTTTTGTTTTCAGCTTCTTTTGCCCAACAATATGTGAGCTTTACAAATATGGTTGACTTCAACTGTAGCTAGTTCATTTTCATTGATGTGTAGGTTTTTATTTGTGAATATATCATAATTTATTTTCATCATAATGTTAATGGACATTTGAATATTTTTCAGTTTGAGGCTACTACAAATAATGCTAAAATAAATATGTTTGAACAGTCCTCTTGATGATATTTGTGCTCGTTGATAAACATGCACACCTTTGAGTGGAATTGCTGAGTAAACAGGTATGTATATCCAGATTTCTAAAATGGCATCCTTACAAGCCAAGTAGATGAGTGCATTAAACTAAGATATAGCAGCATGGAAATAATTCTGTAGGAAAATGTACATGTTAGTTCCCTTGGATCTTACAAATGTCATCTTTTTAGCATAATCAAACAACATAATAAAATATAAATTTGAATTAAGTTAATCTTTTTATAGATTGATACATTTGGAATTTAAGGAAAGCTGGGTGAAACTACCATTACAGTTTGCAGAATAATTTATGTAGTATTCTAAAGCAGCTCCTCAGAAAGATGCCTCCCCACCACTCTTCCGCAGTTTTTACACAGGAACTTGCTTCGTTGCTTTCATAAAGCATTCAGAGTACTATTTATAGAATTTTTCCAATTTATTTGGCAGAGTCTCCCATATATATGTCATATTATCCACTCTCCTGAACAGTCAGCATCTCCCACTGCCCTCCTCCTCACCTTGATCTAAAATCAAGACAATATAATAACAGAAACAGCGGAAGAGAAATTGCAGACATTTTAAATGCAGATTACATATTAAGGTGAAATGTCTTATATAGGTTAAATTGTCTACTATTGTGTACCTTATGAAATAAAATCACTTAAGATAAAGTTTAGATGGAAAGAAGGTTCTGTATCTTTCTTTTCTGATCCAATTATTGTTTCCTATAGTGGCAATTATCATTCACTGACTATTTACTGTGTGCCAAATGTCACATTTAATGCTCTTTATAATTTAAACCTCACAATGTCCTTATGAGATTTGCTATTGTTTTAATTACTCCTTTCCTTGATAAGGGAATAGGCTTACAAGGAGACTTGCCCAAATTGATGTAAAATTTGTGTTTTTAGCCAAAATATTGCCTCTCTAGTAAGTGCTTTCAGCATTCAATTTAGTAGCTGTCTCTCGGACTTGATGATTTGCAAAATGATCCCGAATAATGGCTTAGTGTTTGGTTATTTCACCTGCCAAGTATTTCCACCAATAATATTTTTTGTTAAATGATGTAATTCACTGCTAGGGAAAATACTCTGCCCAGGTTGGTAGTGGGGAGTCTTCATGCTATGAGAATCTATGGATGGGGGCAGAGTAGGAATGAGGTGAGAGGAATACAGGTATAATTTGATAAAAGAACCAAAGGATATATTCTGAAATATCCTATAATAAGTATATTCCCCCTACTTTAATACTCATTCCCCCAGCAGATTAAAATCCTAGCCACACCAATAATTCATCTCCATGTATTTCTATTGTTACTTTTTCCTGTCACCATCTTACCTATCTCTGTACTTTCTGACTCTCTTGCCGCCCAGAAGCAAAAAATACACCTATCTCTTTAGCAGAATCTCTATTCCAATTTTGACTTCTGCAAGCACAGTTCACAGGAACCCCAGATAAACCTCTGGGTAACAAGATGGATCAGCCTTTTGGGTGTCCTTCCATATAGATGCAACTCTGTTCTGATGGAGGGGTGCATAGTCTAGCAAAGTTTTGAAGCCCAAATATTGGTATCAGAAGAGCTGCAATAAATATTAGACCCAAAAGAAACATAGAGTATGAGAACATAGAAGATACAATAAGAAATCTCAGAATACACAGAAGAGGCCAGAAAAGAAATCATTACCTGTAAACATGCTACATACATTGGTAAATTAACTTCACAATTATGAAAAAATCTCATAAGACTCTATTCTATAGCATACTATTAAATAATTCACTACAGGTGAAATTATGAAGAAAAGATCTACTGGCCTTTCTGATCTTTTCTTTTCCTTTTTTTTTTTTTTTTTTTTTTTTTTTTTGAGATGCAGTCTCGCTCTGTCACCCAGGCTGGAGTGCAATGACGCAATCTCAGCTCACTGCAACCTCCGCCTCCTGAGTTCGAGTGATTCTCTCGCCTCAGCCTCCCGGGTAGCTGGGATTACAGGCACCTGCCATCATGCCCAGCTAACTTTTGTATTTTTGTAAAGATGCGGTTTCACAGTGTTGGTCAGGATGGTCTTGAACTCCTGAACTCAGGTGATCCACCCACCTCGGCCTCCCAAAGACATGGGATTACAGGTGTGAGCCACCGCACCCAGCCTCTATTTTTTTTCTTTTCTGAGTAGGTACTGTAGGAAGTTTACTGTCAGTAAAGGTTGGACCAGCCAAAAGAATAGCAAATTTAGAGTGGAATTAATTTCTTAAGGAGAATATACCTGGGTTCTTATATAACTAAGTAATTGTTGGTGTGCACAAGGCAGCATACCATAGAGGTGACACACCTGCATTCAGACACACTTGGCTGAAATCCAGATCGTATCATTAATAGTCATAAGCCCTTGAATGGATTACTTAACCATTGGGAGCCTCAGTCACCACAGCTTTAAACTGGGTACTGTAAGAATACTGACCTTTGTGAGACTAGAAAGTAACATATGAAGGTGTTCAGCATAGCATCTGGCATATGATAAGAGATCAATAAAATTGGAGCTATCATTTTAACTTAGGTAGTATATGTGACAAACAGCTGTGGCTTATTCTGTGTAATCATAGCAAAACACATGGGCCCACTTTTTGCAATGTGAAAAGATTGGATAATAGATGTTAGAAAGCTTCAAGGTCAATAAGACTTTAATAGCCACTCTATGCTACTGATTCCTTTTATTAGAAATAAAATCACTTATGGATAGGAATTTAAAATGTATCAAATGGCCTGAAATCAGCAATGATTCAATTTTTTTTTTAAGTAAGGCTGAGTAGTTTATAATTAGCAGTTACTAAGTTAACAACTCATTACATTCAAGGGCCTCAGGGGAAATTAACTATTTCAAACTGGGAAAGAGCCATAAACTCTTGGAGAGAGAGAAAAAATAAAATTAAAGATAAGCAATTACAAAAAGAGTTTTTCATTTTCAATCTTATGTTTCTGGACTATGCAATCGGTTTGCATTATTGGATTTGCATTAATTAAATTCACAAATAAGTCACCCTGAGAAGCTCGCTGAATTATTTTTACTGTAAAATGCATAGAAACCTTGAAGTCTTATTGCCAAGAAAAAACACCATTTTCTGTTAAATGTGACCTTAATAATTATTTTCATTCCCCCTTAAACACTAAACATTTAAACACTTGAATACTATAATTGAAAGTCCAGGAAAATAGACATATGGGATTTGAGTCCATCTTAAACTAATCCATAAACTGAGGGTAAACTGGACACCTCACAACATTTGATTTGATTAAAAACAATGAAGTGTGTTTGTATATTTGAGGTTTTTTAAAATAAGTGGATAAGTATATTATGAAAACATACTTTTAATTCCTACCCTATCTCTACTAATGATGGAGATCCCCATAAAGCCAAGTTCATGCTCTTTTTTTTTAAGTATTACAAGGTATCTTCTTTTTATTTACTAATTTTCCATCTAAGTTCTACTATATCTATTTTATTTTATTTTATTTTATTTTAAGGATACATATGCAGGATGCGCAGGTTTGTTACTTAGGTAAATGTGTGCCATGGTGGTCTACTGCACTTATCAACCCATCACCTAGGTATTAACCCCAGCATGCATCCCATCCCCGGTCCCACCCCTGACAGGCCCCAGCTATATTGTTCCCCTCCCTGTGTCCATGTGTTCTCATTGTTCAGCTCCCACTTATAAGTGAAAACATGTGGTGTTTGGTTTTCTGTTCCTGTGTTTGCTGAGGTCAGTGACATCCAGCTCCATCCATGTCCCTGCAAGTGACATGATCGCCACAATCAAGTCCCTTATACAATCTGCAAATATGCAATATGCAAATCAAAAAACATAATGCATCACATAAACAAAACTAAAGACAAAAACCATGATTATCTCAATAAATGCGGAAAAGGCCTTTGATAAAATTCAACACCCTTTCATGTTAAAAACTCAATAAACTAGGTATTGAAGGAACATATCTCAAAATAATTACAGCCATTTATGAAAAACCCACAGCCAATATCATGCTGAATGGGCAAAAGCTGGAAGCATTCCCTTTGAAAACTGGCACAAGACAAGGATGCCCTCTTTCATCACTCCTATTCAACATAGTATTGGAAATTCTGGCTGGGGCAATCAGGCAAGAGAAGGAAATAGAGTGTATTCAAATTATTCAAATAGGAAGAGAGGAACTCAAACTGTCTCTGTTTGCAGATGACATGATCCTGTATCTAGAAAACCCCATAATCTCAGCCCAAAACCTTCTTAAGCTGATAAGTAACTTCAGCAAAGTCTCAGAATACAAAATCAATATGCAAAAATCAAAAGCATTCCTATACACCAACAATAGACAGGCAGAGAGCCAAATCATGAATGAACTCCTATCCACAATTGCTACAAGGAGAATAAAATACCTAGAAATACAGCTAACATAACAAGGGAATTGAAGGACCTCTTCAAGGAGAACTACAAATCACTGCCTAAGGAAATCAGAGAGGACACAAACAAATGGAAAAACATTCCATGCTCATGAATAGGAAGAATCAACATCATGAAAATGGCCAAATTGCCCAATGTAGTTTATAGATTTCAATGCTATTCCCATTAAACTACCATTAACATTCTTCGCAAAATTAGAATAAAAATACTTAAAGTAGTAATTTTAAAAATTCATATGGAACCAAAAATGAGCCATCATAGCCAACACAATCCTAAGCAAAAAGAACAAAGCTGGAGGCATCACACTACCTGACTTCAAACTATACTACATGGCTACAGTAACCAAAGCAGCATGGTACTAGTACAAAAACAGACACATCGACCGATCAAACAGAACAGAGAACCCAGAAATAAGACTGTACATCTACTACCATCTGATCTTTGACCAACCTGACTGAAGCAAAAAATGGGAAAAGGATTTCCTATTTAATAAATGGTGCTGGGAGAACTGGCTTCCCATATGCAGAAAAGTGAAACTGGACCCCTTTGTTACACCTTATACAAAAATTAACTCAAGATGGATTAAAGACTTAAATGTAAAACCCCAAACTATAAAAAACCTAGAAGAAAATCTAGGCAATACAATTCAGGAAATAGGCATTGAAAACGATTTCATGACGAAAACATCAAAAGCAATAGCAACAAATGCAAAAAATTGACAAATGGCATCTAATTAAACTAAAGAGTTTCTGTACAGCAAAAGAAACTATCAACAGTATGAACAGACAACCTACAGAATGGGAGAAAATTTTTGCCGTCTATTCATCTGACAAAGGGCTAATATCCAGAATCTACAAGGATCTTAAATTTACAAGAAAAAAACAACCTCGTTAAAAAGTGGGCAAAGGACACAAATAGACACTTCTCAAAAGAAGATATACATGCAGCCAACAAACATGACAAAAGGCTCAACATCACTGATCACTAGAGAAATGCATACCAAAACCACAATGAGATACCATCTCATCCCAGTCAGAACGGCAATTATTAAAAAGTCAAGAAACAACAGACTCTGGTGAGGTTGTGGAGAAACAGGAATGCTTTTACACTGTTGGTGGGAATGTAAATGAGTTCAGCCATGGTGGAAGACAGTGTGGCGATTCCTCGAAGACCTAGAACCAGAAATATTACCATTTTACCCAGCAATCCCATTACTGGGTATATACTCAAAGGAATATAAATTATTCTGTTATAACAATATATGCATGTGTATGTTCATTGCAGCACTATTCACAACAGCAAAGATATGGAATCAACCCAAATGCCCATCAATGATAGACTGGATAAAGAAAATGTGGCACATGTACACCATGGAATATCATGCTCTTTTAGTCAGAACTTAGAATGTTCTTCTGGCAGTAAGGAGTTTCAGAAGAGAATTGAATAAAGTGACTTAAAGAATATAACAAGGCTAGAAAAGCGCTTGACTTATATTGCAAATCTCAAAGTCAGAATTTTCTAGTTCATAATTAGATTAGATTTACACACTTCAATTGTAAAGCTCCCAAGGAGAATGGAGAAGCCTGCTGATCTTGAATGTCCACTCCATTGTGTAACTTTTATTGTATAAATACCTCATATTTTATGACATATGTACCTAAACATCGATTTTTACCTATCCCATCAATTTGAAGGGATTAATTTTAAGGCATCTCTTATCAAATTATCATTTAAAACCTTACAATTTAAAAATAATTATACTTTTCAGCAGTCTTTTAAATCTACGTTGCTGTGAATATGACATCTATTCTGAGGGTCTTTGGAAATTTTGGGAAGGAGGCCTTTGAGATAAAGTTACAGTTTGAATGTTCTTTTCTTACAAGTTATTATCTCTTAAGGCTACCATACTTTGAATGTCTCAAAGTAGATTATAAAGAATTTCAGGACTAAAAAAATACCCATTAGGTTATATAATTCCTAATTTATTTTCGAGGCTGAGTGGTTAACAACTAAATTTTATGAGGCCAAAGTTCTATTTGACTTGATCACTGGCGTATCCGCAGCCTTTGCCCAGAACAAAGTCTTCACTACATACCTGCTGAATGAAGAAATGGCATCTGCAAGCACAACTTAAAACACACTTGATCTGATTTATTTAGTGATGTGCATAAACAAAAATGACAAACGAATTTTAGTAAATTAGTATAATTAATATTTTATGAGTCTGTATCCATTTGTCTACATAGTCCTAGTTCTTAATACCTAAAAGTGGATTAAGTGAAAATGTCTACACCAAGACAATTCAAGCACATCAGTTCTATGTTGCAAAGAATCCAGGGATACCTAAAGGAATCTCAGAACAGATTCTTGCACACCTTTGTCTGTATGTCTTTTAACCTATTTCTCTTCCTAAGGAAAGATTATGGACAGAAAAAACTTTGGTTTACATAGAGTCTCACAAGTATTATGTACTCCATCTATATATGATTGATTGATGGATGGATGGATTGATGGGATGGTTTCCTTGTCTATAAACTCCTTCCCCAGTTTTCTGGAATCTCAAAGACTCACTTGACTTAAGAATATTAACTGATCCTAGAGGTTATTTGAGGGAAAGAGGTGCCCTTCATAAAATCTCCAGGGATTCTAATTCACAAAAACTAAGAGAACAAAGAAAGAAGGAATAAAAATCATATGTAGTAAGATTTCATTGAAATTTCAACCACTTCTAATCAAAAGATGCGTACATTTTTAAACTCTTCTCTCTCCTGTCCTCTCTTGAACCAAGATGACGTGACTCCAGGATGTATTGGTTTATCTGTGCACTTTCAAAATATAATCGTTTACTCGAAACACGAGGGGCAAAGCAGAGGGCATATTTCTTGTAATGTAAGAATATTGTATGGTGCGTTAGAAAGTTCTGTATTTGGGTCTTGCAGGCAAATTGAGCTTTTGGGAAGAAGCCAAAATCCACTGCAGATCTGTTATATTTCTGAGAAAAAAAGAAAAGAATAGCTATCTCCAAGAGGCTGATCCCAGGTTCCACTAGGAGGCCAAGGTGACAGGTGAACCTCTTCATCGTGTGACAGGAGCAGGCAAAGGCCCTGCAGGGGCTTTCCGACCTGCAGAAAGTGCAGAGAGCCAGAGAGGTTGTGGAGATGTGGCAGCTAACTCAGCTGTATTTGCAATGTCCATTGAAAGGCATGATAAGACAACAAAATAGAAAAATATCATAATCTACAGCAGTACAATTAACTTTAGTAAATCATTTTACTCTGTCTAGAGAGACCCACATCTAAAATGGTTACAAACAAATGAAAGGACCTGAGTTTACTTTTTCTAATCTTTGCATCAAAGTAACATAGATTGGGAGGAGATACACTGACAGTGTATTTTGAGCTGCTTTATTCTGATATTTTGTTTCATTTTGTTTCGATTTGTTTGTTTTAATTTTGTTTCATTTTGTTTGTTCATTTTAATACTGAGAAGCTGTTAGAGGTGAGAAAAACTAGGAACTAATACTCAGAAAGAGCATCCATGAAAACTTTACAATTATACAAGATCGGCCAGGTGTGGTGTCTTACGCCTGTAATCCCAGCACTTTGGGAGGCCAAGGTGAGTGGATCACCTGAGGTCAGGAGTTCGAGACCAGCTTGACCAATATGGTGAAACCCTGTCTCTACTAAAAATACAAAAATCAGCCAGACATGTTGGTGTGTGCTCGGGAGGCTGAGACAGGAGAATTGCTTGAACCCGGGAGTCGGAGGTTGTAATGAGCCGAGATCGTGCCACTGCACTCCAGCCTGGGCGACAGAGTGAGACTCTGTCAAAACAAAACAAAACAACAACAACAAACAATTATACTAGATCACTTCTACTCCCCATCCTCCTTTCCTTAGAGCCGGTTGGCGTCTGAATTCCACGAGGCCTGACTTGTTCACTCCTTTTTGTTTAACTGCATGTTATCTTGGGGTTGTGGAAGGGAACTCTGAAATAAATTTTAGTGTACAGAATGTTTAATAATAAACATTCTTGGTATCAACACCTATGTAAGAGAAGGGAAGTGGGAAGGAAAGGAAAGGAAAGAACAATGGCAACGCTTGGTAGAAACTGATTTATTTGTGAGCATTTGTAGGGCATTCCTGGGGTCCCCACAAATTTCAAAGTTTGAAGTACTTTGTGAACTGGTGTAGATAAGAGCTGGGAATATTAGTATTATGTTTAATTGTACTGGTGTATACCCAAATCGTGAAGAGAATGCGTGAAGAAAGATACAGTATTGACTTCAGCTTCAAAATATACTTTGAATCTAACCAAGTCTTATCTTCACTGCTGTCATCCCATCTCAGACACCTATGGTCCAAACCCTAGAATATTATAATTAGCTTGTTAGCTTGTCACTTTGTTTCCACTCCTGCTCCCATGGAGTCTATTGTCCAGGCAAAAGTAGAATATGCCTTCTCAAATATAAATAAGAAAATATACTTCTTCCAATGGCTTCTCATCACACATAAAATGAATCTAAACTCTTAACTACCCCTGTTTATCTTTCTGACTTCATTTCCTACTGCCTCTGTCTATCACTGTGCTGCAGTTTTGTAAATCTCCCCACCATTTGTAACAGGCAAGATGGATTAGCACTCAGCACACATCCAGCTCTCCTTAACCATGACTTAGCATCAGCTTCATGACTGGCTAGAAGCAGTGGTTGTGGTGATGATCTCATCTCTAACTACCAGCAGGGTTTCACCTATGACTACTCTGTATCTCCCATTTATCAGTGAGATTATTTGTTGACATCCTGTTGTTCCTCCAGCAGTGTGTAAGAGATATAATGCAGGTATATTAACTTGCCATTAAATCATATATAGCAATATGATAAAAAAAATCCACCACACTATATGCATATTAACCAACACTCAATTTATATTGTTTTAGTAAATATTGAAAGAAGAGCAAGGACACAAGACTTGACTCAGAAGCCTTGTAAATATATGCTGATATCACCTCTATAAGAACCATGGAATACTATGCAGCCATAAAAAATGATGAGTTCACGTCCTTTGTAGGGACATGGATGAAGCTGGAAACCATCATTCTCAGCAAACTATCACAAGGACAAAAAACCAAACACCACATGTTCTCACTCATAGGTGGAAATTGAACAATGAGAACACATGGACACAGGAAAGGGAACATCACACACCAGGGCCTGTTGTGAGGTCAGGGGAGTGGGGAGGGATAGCATTTGGAGATATACCTAATGTTAAATGATGAGTTATTGGGTGCAGCACACCAACATGGCACATGTATACATATGTAACTTGTATACATATGTAACTAACCTGCACGTTGTGCACATGTACCCTTAAACTTAAAGTATAATAATAAAAAAAAAGAACATTGAGGTAGACACCCTGAAATAAAAGGGGATGCCATGGAAAGAAACAAACCTTATCCAAGACAAAACTATGCGTATTTTATTTCAAATTAAGAATAATTAAAGGGAGCCTTATTGATAGACATTTGTTTTGTGGGCAAACATCAAACCTATTATAATAATGAGAAATTCATATATCTACACACCTAACATTTTTATTCTGTCTTCTCTCATCATAGAGTCCAGATGTCCCAAGAATAAAATTCTGAAAATTTAGGAGAAAATTCTGAAAATAACCCCAAAATTTGGTTTGCTTTGCTGCTCAAAGTTTTACATGTTCAGTTTTATTATTAGGCTTCCAAATGTCTAACGATTTCTCTCTGACATACTAACACTTTTGTAATCAAATCCACCAGCATATTTCTCACTTTATGCTGCCACTAAAAGCTGACAGTGAAGAAACCTTGGCATGAAGGCTGCTGAGAAGAGCTTAATTTGAGGGGCCAGGTACTGGGAATGATGACCAGATGCCTTCACTGACATATGATAACGCTCTCAACAAACAACATGGCCCTCCCCAGCCACACACAAACACAGAGGTAGATCCAGAGAACCAGAGAAAAGCAGGCTCTCCTTGGGGCCATTGCCTTGTATTTAATGACTTTAATGCATGGAAATTTAGATAGCAGAACTCTAAATGCTGACAGTAATGGCAAGGAAAGAAATCTACAAGGAGACACTTTGTTACTTTCAATACGTAAGGCCTGCAGAGTTAGCCCTGGGTACTTTAAAGATGAATGTGGGCGCTGGAGGCACAACCCACCTGCTGACTGTACTCATTTATATTTGCTGTTTGACATATTTGAGCTATTTGACTCCAAAGCTCTATTTACATTTTCCAATGCCTGTGAACTGACAGGCGATGTTTTGGAAACACTTAAAATATTTTTAATCAATTTCCTGAAAAATTATTGTACATGAGCACATAAATCAAAAAGAAGAACTTGTTTCTCAAAGGGCAATGTCTATGAGACTTAGCATCTGACACATCCAAGGCTATTCATTTTAATATTTGAGGAAACTTGGCTGGATTCCTTCTTTCATATGACTGCCAGAATTTCTAGTCAATAAATAATCTAGTAAACTCAAGGACTAACAGGCAGAAAAAAGGGTTAAGTGAAATATACCATTGACAGAATAAACACATGGTGAGCGACTTAATTTCTTCCTAAACGGAAGAATGTGACCACTGTTCAAGTTAGAAAGAGAAGTTGTGTGTATTTTATTTTTTAAATTATATGTCAAATATATAACTCTTGTACACGTGACAAAGTTCTATGCTTTCAAAGCCCCATAAAGACACTTTATTTGCATTTAGAATGAAATGACTAAGAAACAATCTATAATCATGTTTTTTTTAAAACTATAAAGTCATAGAACTAGCTGGCATCAAATACTTACCAGGAAGTAGACGTTCTCTCTACTTCCATGGACTAATTATGTGCAATTCTCTTTCATTTTCCCCATGATTAATAACACCCAAAATAAAGCAGGGCCGCATTTAGGCAAGTCTCATTTGAGGTGATGCATTTTAAAGTAAACATCCATCTCGTTTCAAAACTTTAAATAATAATTAGGGAAGATATTTCATGAAGTGTCTTAAATAAGCAGCAGAGGGGGCAAGTGTGGAGAGAATTACATTCAACGTTTAAACATCTAGAAAAACTCACTAAAAAAAAATCCTCTAAGCAACCTTTTGTTTTGTTTTGTTTTGTTTTGTTAAGATACAGGGTGTCACTCTGTGGCCCAGGTTAAACTGCAATGGCGCAATCATGGCTCACTGCAGCCTCACCCTTCTGGGCTCAAGCAGTCCTTCCATCGCAGCCTCAGCTTCTCCCGTAGCTGGAACTGCAGGCGCAAACCACCAAGTGCAGCCTCCAAGCTACTGTTTTTTCCACCAGAAAGCACTGGCCTTCCTCCAAATTCTTTCCCTGAATTTCCCTTTCCGTGAAACAACACCTGGACCCTGCCATCCCTCTTCCTGATTTCCAGGCCTGCGAATTTTTCTAGTAGTTACTTAGTGACCATTCTCATAATGAACACTTCGGCTTTTCCTTTTGACATCTTAAACTCTGCACGTTGACCCATTCAGAAGCCCGGAAAACTCAGTGGAACTAGGCAGGGGGAAGACCAAGTCTGCCTTAGACCCCTAATCAGCTTCTATGGCACAGCTATTCTTTTTATCTCCTGGCCACAGAAACAAAGGCTTGGAAATTAGTCAGACAAGGGCTCTAGTCTTCATTCTGCTGCAACTGCCTAACTTGTTCAATTTAGTCTTTTGGAGACTGTTTTAAGCTGTAAAACAAATGGCAGCAAATATAACATTAAACACATCCCCAGGTTATTTAAATCTCTCAATATATGTTTTGTTTTCTTCAGAAACAAACATACTCTTCTTACTGATTTGCACTCAGCTATAAAAATTTTAGTTAAGGGAAATCTCGAGATAAACCATTTGTATGAATAACTGCTACTCTTGTAGTGATGTAAAGTCAGCCCGCATTAACCTTCAAAGCAGGCTTTGAAATTGACTACCTTTGGAAATACCCATGGACTTTGTGATGTAGTACCTGGGACACTCCTTAAACCTCTATCGTCTCATCTTTCACAGGCTATAAAAGCGGATGCTACTGGCTCGAGAAAGTAAAATTGGTTTCATAAAAAGTGGCGTGCCCTGAGGTAAAACAATTGAGGAACTGGAAAAGCTAATAGTCTCTGAGGATTATTTTAAAACTTCCTCAACTAGAACTCAGCAAATGCTTACTGCATAACGGTGTTGCCAACCGTGTGTTAGGAGATGATGCAAAGACTCTGTCTCAGCCTGTCATGTATTGGAGCCAATAGTTACATATTCAGAAATTATATTACTGATAAATCTTTGAAAACTTGAAATCAGGCAATGGCAGAAACTCTAATAGCAATAAAATGGGGAATGGCACAAGTCAGAACTCCCACACTCCAGAGCTGTCTTATCAGTATACTACTGGTTCAGCCCTCAAGAATCTTAGTCTTGTGGATGGCCCAATAGACTCAGTTAAATTCAGTATCATTTCAATTTCAATAGGACAAATACTAAGATAAGGAACCCACTAGGGGAGCATAAAGATGAGGTAAATTTAGGGGTTGCTTTATGCTTTGATATCAATACCTATTTCTGACTCTTACGTTGACAATTTTTGAAAACCAAATGCTCCTGGAAATTTCTGTTATTCCATTTTGGTGTATGGTAAGGAAATGTGACTTAAAGCTGTACAGCAACCCTTAGACAAAATAAGAGAGAACTCCCTTCTTTAATTGAATGTTTCTCCTTTAGTGTGACCTAAAAAATAGGTTTTCTTCATATGTTTTATTTTTAATGGAAAATAGATTTATCACTCCCAATGCTACAATGAGGTGTTATAATGTGAAGCTGGCTGTTAGTATGCACACTTGAACTTACACATCCTGTTGAATTTTGTCCCATGAAATATGAGTGGCTCTTGAATCCTGTGCGTATTTACTCAAAATGGCAGATTCTACTTGCTGTCAGTGTGGATAACCTACCTTTCCTCCCATCACCATTTTATTCCCTTTTACCAGCACAGAGCAACTCCAGTCTTCACTCTAGCCCTAGCTCCCCCTTCTTATCTTGATTTAGAATGGATTATCTTGGTGCAGAAGAGGGATGCCCTCAGAGAAAGAATGGTGGCAAAGGGCACAAAGGAAGGATCCCTTCCTTCTGCTGTGCCTTACTGTGTGTCAATCACTGCCTTCCTGTGAACCCTGCTTTGACTTACTAAGGTTGTGCTGAGACCTGTGATGAGAACTGTTCAGCAAGGAAGATACAAAGAGAAGATAACTATTCCCTGGGCCAGAGTTGTTAGGAAATGTGTACTCAGGTTCCTGCCATCTTATTTATTTCTTGCATGTAGTGTACTGGGAAATATTGTTAGACATAGTTGCTAAGTTCTGGAATCCTATTTCAAGAAGTTAATTAATTAATTAGGCTTCGTTGGCCATGGAACCAAACTACTGTATATGTTTCTGATGAATGCAGAGTTTGTTTGCACAGGGGATTGGTACTTAGATGGGAGACTGGCTCACAGCATTTGGGAATTTTTTTTTTACATGTATTCCAAAAAATATATTATTTCTCATAACATGTTCCCCATGTCTCCTTTGGAATGCCCCAAATCTGTCTTAAACCTCATGAGAACATTAGCTTCATTGCTTCACTCACACTTCATTTTGTAAAACACACACACACACACAATACACATAAACACACACTGTATTAACCAGTTTCATCATGTTATTTGTTCATCTTTAACTCTCTGAAAAAAGCATATCTATTCTCAAAGGGTGAAAATGTGCACTGCTTAACTGTATGCATTTTAAGGGCAGAGACGATTTGTTATTTGGTTTTGGTATCCACGATGTCTAGTATTTAGCATTCTTAATAACATGTGTAGGAGGAAGGAAGGAAGGAGGGAAGGAAGGAAGGAAGAGAGGAAGGGAGGGAGGGAGGGAGGAACAGAGGGAGGGGCTATGCAATTCTTTATTTTAAAAAGGAATTAGATATTGCTTTGGTTGAATGCTTTCTCATTCTGACTGATCATGTCAAACACCTAGGAAATTTTTTAAATTTCTAAATTTCACTTCCAACCCACCAAAATAATCATAAGTATACATCATATATTCTATAAGAGTTGTTTATTCAGCATGCAAGAACCTCTTTTCAGGTCCTAGGTATACTTTGGCAAAAAAGGCAAAACCCTAGCTGTCAAGGAGCTTATGTTTTGTTGAGAGGCTATTTTTAATAGGATGGCCAGAGAAGGTCTTGTTGAGATGACTGTTAAGCAGATACTCGAATGAAATCAATAAAGCATCCCAGTCAATACATTCTAAAATATCCTCCTAATTCTTGCAGGAAAAAAATGGCTTCTGTGCAAGAATTTGATAAAACATATTTTTTGTAGGATATGGTTTTGTTGTTAAGATATGTTTGTGATAACTGTATGAACCATTTGAACAGAAGCAATTTGATTTATTGTAGATAAATGTATACTCCGTGACAAGGCCATTTTAAAAGTAAAGATTATCTTTAAAAACCCATTGAAAAAGAAATATACAGGTCCCTAGACTTTCAACCTAACTACTATTTCTATGATTAAAATGATAACATAAAAATAGCTCAAGCTCTAAAATTATATTGTATAAAATTATGGATGCATAAGAATCAGTTTCCTCTGAGCTTTGATAATTACATTTTAAATAGAGTACTGACATGCTGTAATTATAATATTAAAATACTAAGATAATCAAAAGCTCAAAGGGGTACTCTGGGCTTCTGAAAGATTTTGTAAATGCCATTAAAACTTTGACTTTATTTCCATTATATCATAGGAAGATTATTATTATTCATGTGTTTCTGTTCACATCTAACTGGAAATCTTTTTCACACAGAAAATTATTGCCATTGTATCTGTCTAATTGCATTGATTTAAAAATTATAATTTCATACAATGCCAATTTTTAATTCCAGCAGATTAAAAGGTCTCTTTACTTTGACTCTTTCTTCTTTTTCATTCTCTCTTTTCTAAATTCATTCAAATCTTTCTTTCCTCCTCCTTTTGTTTATATTCCTCTCCTCCCCTATATCCTCTGGGGTTTTGTTCCACTAAATGCGTCTTTCTCTTGAAGTTCTGATCTCTTTTTCTCACATTGGATTTCTTTCCTTTTTTCTTTCTTTCTTTCTAGTGAAGGTTGGTGTATTGTATGTTAGAAAATCCGAAAGAGGTTGAAAGCAATTGAAGAGAGAACCGCAATAACTCCGGGGTCCTGGCAACCATTAGTGTTGAGACTTTTACTTACTTACATCTCTGGTTTTCCCCATATGTGCACCAGATCCATTGAGCTAAGTTACTTATATTGACCCCTGTGCATGATAAACTTGTATTACTGGCCCATGTGGAGCCGCTGTCTTGTTTTTGTTTTATATTTTCTTTCATTAGTTTTTCTTTGCCTTGTCCTTACTTATTTCGGTTTCCCTTTCACCTCATGGATTCGTGCTCTAATGTGCTTGGAATAGTCCTTATGTATACATGAATTTTTAGAAATATATAGTATTGTTTTAATTTCCATAATAATCATGCCTAACATTTTCATAACTTTTAAAATTGAATCATAATACTCATACAGACTTATGGGGTATATAGTTATATTTTGATACATGCATACAATGTGTATTAATCAAATCAGGGTATTTTACATGACCTCAAACATTTATCATTTCTTTGTGTTGGGAACATTTCAAATGTTCTCTTCTGGCTATTTTGAAATAGATGTTAAATTCTTGTTAATTATAGTCACCCACCATGTTATTAAACACTAGAACTTATCCCTTCTATCTCACTGTGTTACATTGGATATCTTCTTTTAAAGTACATATGTCAATTATTTTAATATTAATATTAGTTAATATTGAAAATAAAAGTGTAACATTCCTAAGGAAACCACAGCTGGTTAGATTATTATTACACCTCTTTTCATCATGCCATTAAACTTTTTGGAAGGACCGGGAGCACCTTATGCTTATTATTGCTTATTTCCCATTCTATCTTCAGTCTTGATTCTATTTCCTATTTTGACCAAAATGTCATCTAATAGGTTATCAGTGTCCTGAGTCGCTAAGCACCTATGGGCCATATCTCTGGCAATGTACTTCTTGAACTCTTTGCATGTTTTAACATTATAGGTACCTTGTTCTTGAATTTTCCTTCCATAATAAGTAGCAAGTAAATTTCTTGCTTCATTTCCTATCCCTCTTCTCCCTCTCAGTCTTCTTTACCATTCTCTTTTCATCAATCATAAGTTCCATTTCTTTATCCATTTTAATATGGGTTTCTCCTAGTTTTTATTCTTAGCTTCTCTTCAACTGCTAGTACCTCAATTTCACTTAATAATTTCACTCATTCAGCTGTAAAAGTGTGTTCATTATTATTATTAAAGTGTTATTACTACTATTTGATAATAAATGTGTTTCTTACCCTCAGTTTCGGTTAAGTGTGTATGGAGATGAGGATTAGAGCAGATAGAAATATATATTTATTGTTTCTAATGCTGTGCCATCAGTTTAATACTGTGTTCAAGGAAAAATATGATGGTTGTATCAAGGAAAAATGATTAAATATCTTTCTGTCAATTGAACTGCCCAAATAAAAATACCATCAATCTGGATGGTGAAGAACAAATAGAACATTTCTCAAGGCATAGAAAGAAGAACAATCACTCTAGACAGAAGAAATTAATCCATGTAAAATTTAAACAATGAAATTCAGGATAATAATGCTTCAATCTACTTTTATGATCCTGTTTCTCTCCTATACTTCAGCCTTGCCTTTCTACCTATCTAATAGACTTCTCCATGAGGACAGCCAGGCAGACCCTCAAAATAAATACCTTGTCTGCCATTTCTCTCACCTGTACATATGCTTTCTACCTCAGTTAATGACCTCATTCTCCCAGCCATATAATGATTTTTGGAAATAGCTTTAACTTCCTTTATCTCACCCACTCTATTCAGTAACTTACCCAGTATTATGAAATTTTTAGTCTTAATGTTTTTTGCATCCATTTTTTTCTTTCAGATTGTATCTGTTAACTCATTTATTCATTAATTCATTAATCGCTTTCTGGGAGCCTTCTAGAATACTACCACTGTAGCTTCCCAAAACCACAGTGACGAACCAACCAAGCGAAATCCCTACTCACATGACTTAACATTTTGTAATAATAAAGTGAACAAATACAAATATTGTGTAATTTTTCTGTATATGTTATGTGCAGAAATACCACTTCTTCAGAGTGGCTTGCTTAGAAATGTTGTCCAGAGAAAGCAGATGATAAACAGAAAGAGAATCAGTTAAGAAACTGTGGCAGCTTATACATGGGCACACGTCCTGGTAAAAATCTCTCAGTAGCTATATGTATGTAGCATTGTGCTAGCGCCTGGGCATGCCACGATGTGCTATCACAAATCAATGGTAAATATGTCTCTTCTCCCCATTCTTCCTATTATCCAGTTTTCCCTTACTATTGTCAACTCCACAAACTCTGAAGAAGGCTTGAAATTTAGCAGATGCTGAGGAAGTAGATGACATTTTTACACTCTCTTAAAAAATTGTTAAATTTATGATTTCTTTGATAATATAAGGATAAAATGCAAGATGAAAATATTTCATTATTTGATGGAAACGTTACATATCATAGATGTTTATTAAAATATTTTCAACACGAGATTCAAAGTTCTGAAAGACCAGTCTGGCTTGCAAACACTGAGAAAAATTTTCATTAAAAGAATTCTGACAAGTGATCCCACAAAATTAGCAGTGACCCTAAACTTCACAAAATAGCTATTTAGAACTTGCTACAAAGGAACATCCAGTTTTGGCAATGTAAATAAGCCGAGATACCTTAACCATGGGAAACTACCATTTTAAGATGAATTATAAATTAAGAGTTCAACTTTCTTCCACATTATATCTGAAGTACAAATCATGGAGGCACAGGAGAAGACAATTAACAGGTTTAATAGAGTAGGAACTTTGGTAATGAATGTTTTATTCAGAGGTAAACAAATCAATTTTAT
The DNA here is from genome assembly GCF_029281585.2 of Gorilla gorilla gorilla. Taxonomy (NCBI): domain Eukaryota; kingdom Metazoa; phylum Chordata; class Mammalia; order Primates; family Hominidae; genus Gorilla; species Gorilla gorilla. The sequence continues at coordinate 52,222,188 of NC_073238.2, read as the reverse complement.
ATGTAAGAAAGGCTATTGCTTGTTTTACATTTATTTGTTTGCCTCCTTAATTTTATGCTCAACCTCACCTATAAAAGGCACCAAATTAATGTTTTTACCAATAAGACCTCATCAGTGTCATAAAGACATTGTACTGTATTTACTGTGATTATTTGGCTCTCACATAATTTACTCTGGTATAAATCACAAAATGCAGTCTCTTCAGAAGCAATCATTTGCCTAAATGGTACTATTTCTTTACAATATTTTTTATTTACAAGTAATAATCTTATTTAAATTTGATTTACTAGTTTTAGTAAAAGAAAAAAAGGAGAGGAGTAATACTGAGTTTCATTAACTTTCTTTTTTTCTTTTGAGACAGAGTCTCACTGTCGCCCAGGCTGGAATACAGTGGTATGATCTCAGCTCACTGCTACCTCCACCTCCTGGGTTCAAGCGATTTCTCTGCCTCAGCCTCCTGAGTACCTGGGACTACAGGCCTGCACCCCAATGCCTGGCTAATTTTGGTATTTTTAGTAGAGATGGGGTTTTGCCACGTTGGCCAGGCTGGTCTCAAACCCCTGACTTGAGGTGATCTGCCTGCCTTGGCCTTTCGAAGTGCTGGGATTACAGGCATGAACCACCACACCTGTTTCATTAACTCTAAAGTATAGAAGTGGTGTCTGTATAAGAAACACCAGGATTTAGGGATTTAAAAGTACACTAGCTTCTTTTTAGCCCCTCTCCATTTCTGTCCCTTCTTCACTGGGCATTGGCAATAGTATCTTCTCCACACAGCTTTATACCATAAGGTTAGAACATGGCTGTAGGCTGTGCTAGGTCTGCATCATCCTCGATAAACATCGATATACTTTCTACTCTCCCTACAGGTATCAGAGGGGTGGCTTACAGGATAGGTTCCATTACAGAGTTAGTATGGAAAATCTAGAGAAGGATTCTGATTGGCCTGGATCCAATCATACTATACACTCTTGTATTGAGAGGAGCAGGATATTCTTGAGTCCTAAGTTAGTAGTGGTGGTGAAATGCTGTAATTTGCATACAGAGCTACAAAGGAGTTTTGTAGGGCTGGATAGGTGTGCTGGCGGAGCGGGCTGCAGGAACAGAACAAATAACATATTGTCTATAATGCAATTTGAAAATATTAAAGTATCTATGCTTTTAACGTTATTGAATAAATTCATATTCTCATTATATCATGTAAATTCCTTGTTTTGAAATTTAAAATATTCTACACAAGTACAGAAGGGAGACCCTCTAATATTTGAAAATCCTATCCTCATTGCTATTGTTTTGATCTTGCCATTAAGTGCTACCACATGTGCAGGGCTCTTTTTTTCGTCTCTTACCATGAGTATAAACCTATTATCCTTCGCATAATTTAGAATATAAAACAGAAAGAAAGAATTCACCTTTGACATATATGCCCCAATTTCTATTCTTGTTATTTCTCAAATTTCATTGAAGCTGGGCCTCATCTTGACCATTGGTACTTCCTTTAATTATTTTCAGCTTTAGCTACTTTCCTGTACTCTATTTGTTACAGACATTGTTCTCTGACACCTATATAATTTTTACAGCCTTTTTGAGAGCCATTTTGTTCCACTTGGGATTTAAATTTATGCTTGGTAAGACTATGTTATCCATCAGATCTTTCTGTGACTCAGACCCCCAAAACTGTTTTCTTCTCAGAAGAATTGTTCTGCTAGTGTCCAGTCCTCTCATCATATAAGATCTCGGCACATTATTGTAAACACCTCTCCTGACCTTTTAAAATGGAGTCAGACAGCCAAAGAGAGCAAATGAATAAGCACTGGGAAAGAGCCTAAATCTAGAATTCAACCTTAGCATCCTCCTCCTTGCCCATTCCAACTATTGGGTCTGCTTTTCATTTGTCCAGTCTTTCATTTGTGGATTCATATTCCAGTTACTGATACCCATCTCAGATCCAGTTACTGATATCCATCTCAGATCCTCACCCTCGTGCTGGCAACCAATGATGCCGTTTCTCTGTGTCCCTGATTTTTGTTGGTCTCACTCCCTCCTCAGACCCCTCTTAAAGATTTATTTGTTCGCTTTCTCTGTTTCACCTCAGCTCTACTTCCAGCTAGGAGACGGTGCTCACTCTGCTCACTCAAATTGAATCCAACCCAGCCAGACCAGCCACGGTCTTTCTGTCACAGTCTTAAACAGAATCAATATGAATTTTTGCTGGTGTTAGCATTGTCACCTTAGGGGGTATAATTTTCTAAGGCTTTCTGTGAGGACTAATCAGTACAGCTACCAAAATCTTAGAAAACTACAGACCTCATGATGACTATCACTAACATGGAAATAGGAGCTATGATGTCCCAAGTCCATTTCGATGAGTACATTTTACAAAAATGTATATAGACAAAATAAACCCCTTCTCCACATGTGTAATGTTAAAAAATTCCTTCCCATTTCAGTTTCTTCCTCTCTCCATAACAACCTTTATATTCTATAATGTATTGTAGAATTTTTAATGGAAAAGATGAAGAGAGTATACTTGTATATCTGGCCTTTAGTTCAATTGTGGTGATGGACAAAGGAATTCTTGGCACCTTGACAGCTATATTGTTTACATGTAAGAGAAATGTTGAACTTACGTACCTTTAATGCAAAGACCATGTTAAAGGATCTGAACTCTAATCATCAAAAGACACTCTAAAAGCATTCATAAGAAAATTCAAGTTATCTTTGGAAGATACTCTCACTGGGTAAAATATATAAAATGTTAGAAAGCTTTAAGAGGATTTAAGGAGAAAAAGGTAAGAGGAGTTCAGATTCAGATGAGTGGAATATCGCACAGCTTTAAAACGTTTGCCTTAAGCTCAGGACAAATACAACTCAGCCCAATTCCAAATGAGCATCCTCCGTTTACGGTTTTCTCAGCATAATGCTGTGTCTTCATCTGGCCAAGGGCCTTTCCAGAAGAACAAGTAGTGATAGGGACAGGACATAGATAAATTCCAGGCAGAAAAGGGCAGGTCCCTGGTGAAAACCCCACCCTCAAGGTGAAAAGCCTGAAACTGGAGCCCAAAGCGAGAATTTGTATCCCTCCCTGTTTGCCCACTTGAGTGCTGCCTTTCCCTAAACCACCCATGGCCGCCCCCCACCATCCACCGCCTGCGCCCCAACACCGCCCCCCCCACCGCCCCCACTCCCCAACCTGTGCCTATAAATACCTCATACTCAGTTGCAGAGGAGCAGAGACTACGGCTGGATGTCAGAGAGAAGTGGCTTGGCTTCAGAGGGACAGCTTGACAGTGTAACTCTGGAGAAGAATCCAGCTGCCGTAGATGGCCAGACTTCAGGTACCTACCCACCTTATCCGCTTTTCAGCTTTCCATCACCTTTTCAGCTCCCAATGACAGCCGCTTTCATTGGCAATAAAATCCTCAACATTTACCATCCTTCAGTTTGTTGGTGCGACCTCATTTTTCCTGTATGCCGAACAGGAGCTCAGGAGCCACGAGTGCAGATACAAAAGGCTGTTACACTGGCCCTTTGCCCTTGCTGGCACAGGGCAGCCGACTCATGAGAAAAGGCAAAGGGCCCACTGAGCTGTTAACACTTAAGCCATCCGCGGTCAGCAGAGCTAAAAGAGCACTGTAAAAAACGCCCTTTGGGGTTTTGGGGATCGCATGCACCATCCCCCCGCCCCCGAAAGTGCCGCGGGGCCTGCAGGGAGTTCGCTGGCTGGTTCCAGTGCCCCTGTACTCCAGTTCCTGTCTTGTTTGCTTGTGCGCTCCCTCCTGTGAGGAGTTGAGAGCAATGGGCTTGGTAAAGGAGGCACACCTGTCACGAATCCCGTGAATGAGTCAGAGAAACATCCTGCTTCAGTGTCAGGGCCTGAGTGTGGGCATCTCAGGACCTTCTCCATTCTCCTTGTGCTGCAAGCTGCTGCCTCCAGTGTCCTGGTCTCCAGATGGAAGAATGCATGTGGCAATTCCTATAACTATTTCTGGCTGAAGAAAGACATCTATGAAGTCAGGAAGCTCAGCCTAAGTGTACTCCAAAACTGCCCTTTCCTAGGGATTCCAGATCCCACATCCATCTTTTTGGAGCTGGGAATAAGTATTTTCACCTGGGCATCTGGGAGGGCAGATAGTGTACAGGTGGCTGAATGTATGACCACCCCTAAATTACTAATCCAGAAAAGATCATTAGAGATTACTTAGAGAAAGTCCTTATTTTACAGATGAAGCAATTGAAGCCAAAAGTAGTAAAATGATTTATTCTTAGCAATGTAGTAAGTTAGTGACATGATGGAACTCTACTCTTCAGAGCTTGTTCCACTGGATCACACTGCCTGCTCTATTTTTTCTTTTAAATGATCAGAGCAGATTTGTTTCTAAAATAAAACTCTTCCACTAGCTGACATTTTAAGAACATGAAAACATTTAAATAATAAGATATTACTAAAGCCCTCAGTAATGTGGCCTTATTTACACAAGAGCAATAGCCAGTGAAGGGTAATCATCTCCCACTGCACTATGTTCATAACTTTATTATAGCATTTGTCATGCTCTATATAATAATCATTCTCCATGCCAGTTTTGCTGCATGTTAATGTTAGTTTATCAGGGATGTGCCTTATTCATGCAGAACTCAATAATGTCCAACAGAAAAACAGGTGCATGTGAGCAGTTCAATACATGTATGGCACATAAATGAATGAATGGATACCTATATAAATACATGGAAAATTTGAGGAAGAAAGTTGCATAAGGAGATGGAATCATGCTATAAGGAGCAGATATAACCAGGACTGGATTGACGTGGGCTTGATATTTGAGTAAGGAATAGAATCGTGAGTTTATAAAGGTCTTGCATGACCATGCAAAATTGTATAACCTATGAATTCAATAATCTGTTCTCACAGCTTGATGTGCAGCCAATAAAGTTACCTATACCATGAGTTCCCTTCCAATACTGTAGGAAAACACCAGTTTTTATTTTCCATGTCTCCCCAATAATCATTCAAGTGTCAGCTAAGTACAAGATTGTGTGTTTTTATTTTTTAATGTGAATGGGCACAGAAGACATGAACAAACTAAAGATTGTGATAAATTTCAGGATGACAGAAGTCTACTGTGGTATGATTTATGGATTACTGTGGTGGAGAAAGTCACAGATATCACAAGGAGAGAGGTCTTGTGGGGAGGTTGGGGTCATTTTCCCCAGTCTTGTCCTTAGATTCAGAAGATTTATTTAAAGAGTGAGTTTTGGGAGTAAGGTAGTAATGGAAGTGACTGATTGAACTACTGTCTGTCACATCCTTCAAACCACTCCTCAAATCAACAAATACACATTACATATATCAACTTTTGATTTCAGCCAAAAGTAAAGAAAATCTTCTACAAAAATGCAGTGGTCTTTTGGAAGTAGATAAATCTTTCAGAGTGGGTTTTGGTGCCCTAGAATAGGGTCCTCCTCTGTGGCACTAGTGGTGGTATGGGGTGTGACTGCTGGCTGTTATCCCCTACCCTCATGCTTAGAGCTTGGGGTATATATACCTTCTTCTTCATGCAGAGGCAAGGAAGAGCAGGAGAAAAAGGGAAAAACAAAACACAGCTATCCATGGGATTACCGTTTTGATATTAACTAAGAGGTGGGAAAAATTCTCAGCATGAAAGCGTGTGACCAAGTTACTCAACCTATAGCAAACAATGATAATTTAGGGAATAAAATAGAACTTAAATAAATCTTTATTAGTGTTCTATGACAGACTCAAGACTCTCTTACACTAATATGAGAACAACTTACATTGAGAAAGGAGCAATGCAGGGACTTCATGGTATTGAAATTAGTCAACATAATTAAAAATCAAGAGAAAGTAAGAAAAAAGATTAGAATTTTCTTCGAACATGGTTAAAAAAAGAGATATGAAAAATTTTGAGAAAAGAAAGCAAAGAGAACCAGCCCAAAGGACTAATATCTCTCTACTAGTACTTCCACAAAAAGAGGACAAAAAATTATAGGGAGATTAATTGTAGAACACAAACAAAAATATGCTTTTTAGACTGAACAGAACCATTGAATACTGAGGTTTTACTTAATGATTATAATGTACATTATTTGCTTGATGTTGATGCTAAAAACCAAGACTTTACCACTACACAACATATGCAACAAAATTGCACTTGTACCCCTTACATTTATACAAATTTAAAAAAATGAAAAACAGCTGATACATGATGTTGAAATAAAATTTCAAAATACTATGTATGACATCGCCATTTACTTACCAAATCTGAAAACAGAACGAAGTAGACACTGTCATTTACTTATCTCTCCTTACTGAGAAGAATCTGAATTTGTTCACATATCTAATGGGAAGCAATATCTTAAGACAAGTTCAGTGACCTTTCAACCACAGGAGATAAGCCTTGTACTTGTTTAATGATGGAATGAAGATGTTTGCCCATTACGATCAGTTAAATGAAAAGGGAGAAGTTGGCTACAGGAGATTCTGAGGGAAATATTTTTTTTTCTGACTAAGAGAAAGAGAAAGGGGAAGAAGAGGAGAAAGAGAAAGAGAATGAGGAGGGTGAAGAGTAAGAGGGAGGAGAAAGAGGAGAAGGAGGAAGAATATGGATATAGCCTAGAGGATCTGAGAAAAGCTAGCTCCAAACGCTCAAATCAACCCCAGAAGCATCTATGTTTATATTTTGTTTTATGTGAAACATATAAAGACCTTTTACGTTAATTAAATCTTGTATCCTTTAGTTGCGTATAAAAAGAACCTAATTACTACAACCAAGGCTAAAGAGAAGCTCCAAAAGTTTTGAAGCTGGTTGGGGGGATGACCCCAAAGAAATTAGAATGAGATTAACATGATACCTTTTTTCAGGATCACTGGGTACTTAATGACAAAGAAATATTATCTCAAAAGTTTTGTGATAAACAGTTTTGAAACGGGGATTCTATAATCTATTAAATGATCAAATATAAAGCTATGCAAATTTTTTCTCTCTTATACATTTTTCTTGAAGTAATTATACAATACTCTGTATCAGCAAAATGAAAAAGGAATCTAAGAAATGAAGATGACAAATCTAAGCAAATTGGAGAGAAGTAAGAGAGAGGAAAAAAAAGATCCCAAATGACAGCTGTGCAGCAGTCATAATAAGCAATCTGTACAAAACTGACCTTTTATCAAGAAGCTGCATAATCCTAGTGCTGTGATTTAAAAAGCATGCATTTCTTCCTTCAATGAGATAAAGATAAGCAATTAAAAATTCCAGAAATAGCAAAATGTATAAGAAAATATGGTCCAAATAGCAAGCAACATGGCATGATTTTTATTCAATGATCAAGTTTAAGAAAATGAATTTTATTGAATCTTGGTGGTTTTAAGATCCTCCTTTGAGCAGCATAGAACTTATTACCTGGTGTTACTTTAAAAAGCTCCTGTTGGTTTTCAGTTTTCAGAAGAAATGGTTTCTCAAACTTAGCACTATCGGCATTCTTTGAAATGGGGGAATATCCAGTGTGATATTTGGCAGCATCCCTGGCCTCTAGCAGCTAGATGTTTTTAGCACTCTAGTTGCAACGATCTCAAATGTCTCCAGTCATTGCCAAATATCCCTTTGCAGTGGGGACTTGGGAATCAGAATTGCTCCCAATGGAGAATGATTACTACAAGAAAAAAAGGACATCTTTTTTTAAATGGAAAAAAGACAATATAAATGTTCTAAATTTTGAGTACATGAAAGTAGGGTCACAGATAAGAGAAGATGAGTGATGATGTGTGAGCAAAGAAGTGGATGGAAATAAAGGATATATTGTTTCTTCTTATGTAGAAGGAAGATGAGGAACTAAAGTTCTTGAACTGATATAAATATCAAGGTAATTCTTAAATTTCTAAACAATCATCAACAGACTAAAAACAACTACGTAAAGTTTAAAAGGTCATTGCGGGAAGGAGGTATGATTGCAGGAGATGACGTGGGTAAAGTATTTTTCATAATAGATAATAACAAATATAGGTGAAGATTTTAAAATCAAGAAGTAACTGTTTATGCATATAATGTAATTTCTACCCAACACACTAAATGCAAAAAGTCAAGTAAATTTTCTCTAAAGAAGGAAAGCTTTGACTTTCTGCTTTTTTGCTGTCTATATTTATGTATGTATTTATATATGCCATTATCATAATTTAAAATATCTTCTAAACAATATGTTTTATTTGCCTTTAAATATATCTCAGCATCTACCTTACTCAAATGACTTCCAGGAATTAACTATTATAGTTTTCATGGTAAAGACAGTGTTAACAGCCATGAACAGTATACTTTTCAGATCAATTTCTGGTACTTTTCCCTTTCCAAATTACCTGGGCAATATTTTTCCAAAACTTTTATTGGACATTGTGATTTAATTTCTTGCCTGTTTGACCCGGCTAATGTGTGAACCCTTTTTCTACCCATTCAGCCTGGCTTGACTTCCTGTCAATCAATTTCCAGGTGTCCATGAGATAACCAAAGCTTGGGGCACTGAAGAGCTCTTAGGGAACCCTGCATGTTCATTTGGCCCTCATATTAGGGGTCAGCAGTTCAGTTCAGAGTGAACAGGATCTGAGAGCTCAAATGAATAGGATACAGCAATAGTCCTTAGGCGGTCATTCTCTAATCTTTGCTGGCAGAGCCTTTACAGACTGCTAGGAGAGTTAATTATGCAAATTAAATTGGTTGAATCTATTTATAGCATGGCAGAACTGGACAGAGCCCTGGGCATAAACATTTGCCTGGCGTCCCCTCCCACAAGCAACTTGACACCACTACAGACCCTCTGTGATCTGGATATGTTTGTCCTGTAATTAATGAAGGACAAGAAAGTTTATCTGGAATATGAATCACAGATAACTTAAAACACTAGACAGAATCAAAAAGCAGTGAACCTTCTGTGTAATATTTAATGTTCGGTGAATGCCAGAGATATTTCTGAAGCTCTGAAATACTTTCATAAAATATATATACACATAAATGCATGCACAAACACAAAACACAAACACAAACTCACATCTGAGCTCATTAAATACAATTCAAAATATATACATATATTTGTATATGTACATGAACTAACATGTATGCATATGTATATATGTTCTGTAAGCATTTATGATATATGTGTATGTAGAGAAAGAGACAGACCACACATTGTTGGTGCTAGTATAAATTTTTCAGTTATAATGTCTCTAAATTCTTTTTTTGGTGCATAATATTATATCTGTACATATTTTGAGGTACGTATGATAATTTAACACATTCATATAAATTTTAAAGATCAGATCAGTATAACTGGAATGCTCATTACCTTAAATATTTGTCTTTTCTTTATGCTAGAAACATTTGAATTGTTCTCTTCTAGCTATTTTAATATATACACTAGATTACTGCAAACTATAGTCACCCTACTGATCTATCAAACACAGGGTCTTATGTCTTCTATCTAACTGTATATTTATACCCATTTATCAAACTCTCTTCATCCCCCCTCCCAGTGCTACCATAAATTGATCAACATGTCTAGAAAGTGGCATGAAGTCATTCAGAGACTTTTTAAATGCTTATTTATTTTGGTAGTGTGTTCACACTTCTAGAACTCTATCTTAGAGAAACAGATTATCTACAAGGTAGTTATGCATCAATATCCATCATAATCCTATTTGAAAATTTCAATGTAAATGCCCATAATTGGAAAAAGGATAAAGAAGTCATAGTACATCCATAAACATAATAGAATGTAGGGTGTGTGTGTATGTGTGTGTGTGTGATCATGTGGGAAAGTTTTATAGCATATATTAAATAAAAGGTTATAGGAATATTAATTCTCATATATCCCCAGTACACACATCCACATGTACATACACACAACACATAAATAGGGGGAAAAGAATCTTCTTTAAATATTAGCAGTAGATTAATGGTTGCTTTTATTTTCCTACAATTACTTTTTTCTCAATTATTATACAATAAGCATATATCACTGTGTAATCAGAAAAACAACCATTATTTATAAAATAAGACTAAAAACCTAGTATCTTTCTGAAGTATTTGGGGTTTTTTGGATTGTTGGCTTGCTTGTTTCCAACATGAAATATCTTTTCAAGAAGGATAAAATGGGAAATGTTTCCTTTGAGCCAAGAATGCACATATTAAAGTAAATAAAAGCATGAAGTTTTGAATAGCTATTGGCATTATTTTAGCAATTTAATCATCTAATTTTTTTAGCCAGTTATTTTTTCCTTTGAGATGGCTCAGAAATTAAATGACCTTTCTAACTAAACATACTCAGATATAATCACAGGTAATGATGATATTATGTAAGCTCAGTATCTACAGTATACCTTAAAACGTGCATTCTCTCAACTAGCAATTTTCCCAATCAGCTTTTCATTTTACTGTGTCACAGTCCTTTAAAACCCCAATCATGGAGGTGGCTGTGGAGAAAAAAACTGTTCTGTTTGAACTCAGTAGGTAATGAATGTTCAAGGACTGAATGTGCTTTTTGCTCTCGGGAGCTCAGTGTGCTTTCACTGTTTTGCAGTCATTTTCTTCAATTCGATGCAAATACTTGTAATTTCCCCCAGAAATAAATGCTATTAAATACCCTATTTCTCTCTTATATGTCAGAAATATTATACCCCACAATAGGCTGTATTTTTGTCAAAATTAAACATCTACATTCTAAGTCACAGATAGACCCCAGATAACCAAAGTTGTCAGCTAGGAATAAATAAAACTTCCAGCATGCTGCAGGTAAATTAGTAATGACAAGTAGACATTTTTGTATGACAGCTACCATCCCCTTTCATCTCCACTGCTGTACCTGGCTGTTTTAATTTTTTATGTAAATAAAAACTTACCAGTTATCACCAGAAGGAATCTAATGAAAACAAGTAATATGATCACTTTCTAAATTTTAATCTTGTGTAATTTGTGACAGCTTGTTCTAACCACATATGTGAAGGTAGAAAATACAGCTTCATCTGTAAAGGACTATTGCTTGGATTTCCTCTATTTCAGATTGAGTGAAAATTGCACAGTGATTACAGGAGGCCCTTGAAAATGCCTTGGGATTTTTTTATAGAGTATGAATCTATATTAGTTTAGGTGTTAACTGAATTAATATGTAGAGAAAGCCAAGAAACAACAGATTGAGAAACTGGTCCTAAATTAGAAATAATTACTTTTATAGTTATTTTAAAGTTCTTATTAATCTTCAGAAATGAATGTAGTGTGACATTCTGAGCTTAGGAACGATCATACACATTTATACACATAACACATACAGGACTGGCAGCTCCAAGGTGAATAATCTTTCTAGGATCCCATCAACCAGTGTATAGTAGATTTAGGAATGGCAATCTAGTTAGGAAGTTCCATATCCCAGATAATAAAACCACTATGTTGTTCATACTCCTCATTTCAAGAGACAATAAAACGAATGAATTAAGACTTTTTTCTTAAATGTCACTTTAATAAATGCTTTGCAAATGTTAACTCGTTTAATTTTCATAACAACTTCCTATTAAAGAGGAGGAAACCAAGACATAAGAAGTTTAATAACTTAGGTGGTGTCACAATTAGAAAATAGCAAAGCTGGAGTTCAAAACTAGGCAATCTAGGCCCACAGAGTCTAGCCATTCTCCCCACCTCTGTACCATGCCATGTCCTTCACACTGCCTGATGGTTTTTACATAGTTTCAGGGAGCCCAGGAGATGCCACCTCTGATTCTGTCACGGAATATCACTTTCATTTGCTTTATATAATGGCTTCATTATTAGAAAATAGCAAAGCTGGAGTTCAAAACCAGGCAATCTAGGTCCACGGAATCTAGCCATTCTCCCCACCTCTGTACCATGCCATGTCCATCACACTGCCTGATGGTTTTTACATAGTTTCAGGGAGCCCAGCAGATGCCATCTCTGATTCTGTCACGGAATATCGCTTTCATTTGCTTTATATAATGGCTTCATTATATAAAGCACATACAATGATGTAAAACATTGAAAATCATTATTTTACAAAAATTATTTCTTTTTGAGAAACCCCAAACCCTACATTGCACACATTAATTTGCACTCTAGCTAGCTATTTATAAGTACTACTAAATACAGGCTTTTGGCTGACTCTAGGAAAAGGGTAGGAGTGACGAATAGTGGAGGGATCCAAAATACCTTTTCATGATAGAATGCTCCTTTGTCCTTTAGATTGTTTTCGCAATTTTTTTATAGTGGTGTGGTTGAGGTATTTAGGGTTAGGAGGACTAAGGGAAGTTGGAAGCCATTTGTATTTACTGGCTCTGCAGCCAAATGTCAAGCACTAGGTGTTGAGTCTGTGCAATGTCTCCCAACTGACGCCGACATGAATTTCCATGAAGATAAAACAGGAAAGAGAGGCTGTGTACACTTCATCCTTTTACGTCTGCTCTTGGATTTTCATTTTCACTACTTAATTTCTTTAGGTTTTGGTAGACTACCCATGTTTTACTTTTTGGCTGAATATAGAACTTTCTTAATCTATAGAGTATGTGGATTCAAAGAAAATGTATCTAATGTTTCTGATGTACACAGAAATATTTACATAAAATCTAGCTCTAGACACTCGTGAGGCTTCCCAGTAAGATTTTACCTTAATATATGACATTCTTCATCTAACAACCAGGCCTGAAAGTGGTTCATTTATATTATCATAGTATACGCTGTGTTGGGCATACTACAGAGTTGTCCAAATGGTTGTACAGAGAATGAGTGTTAATTTCGGTAAGAAAAAAAAATTGATTCAAAATAGCCTGTTTGGTAATTGCATATAAACAGAACTGCAGACTCATTTTCAAGATGTAATACTTTTTTCCTGTCACCAGAATTTCTTAAATAAACCACTAATTTAATATGCAGTTCAAGTTCAAATTATTTATTTTATTGCTAGATAACATAATGTTTCTCTTACAGTGCCCAATTTACTTCTGAAGAATAGATTGCCAGCTAATTTTTATTCCCATCAAGTCTAAAATTTACAAGGATGTTTATAGTTTTGAATCAGTGCTATTCTATCCAGGTTTGTATTTCTGAAAGGATGTTAGTAAAAGAGATCATTGCAAGTTCTTGAGACTACTCCACTATGCCAAATGTCAAAAACATATTGTTCTCTAATTACAGGTAATAACTATTTGGTAAGTAACAAACACATGAATAACCAAGTTAATATGCAATAAAAATATGACCCAGAAAAGAATAGAAGGTTATCACAGAAAAGTATGAATTCAATATTATATTTACAAAACTTTAACAATAAGCTAGTAAATAACATGTACAAAGATAATGCGTGCAGCTGCTTACAGAGATTGCTTATTAAATGTTGAAAATGAAAGTAAGAAATCTTATTTCACTTGAAGTACCAATATATCCATCAGGTACAGAGGGGAAGAATGCCATGAACCACTGCATAACTATATAAACTTAAACAAAACATAGCTATAGCAAAAGTTAAAGCCCAAGATAGGTAGCTCCTTCTTTCATAGTACTCACCGTCCTTCTGTGAATAGAATTTACCACTGGCAAAGGAAGAACATGCCAGCCACATGTTTCTTAAGCCACAAAACAATTGAAAAGAATCTTAAAATACAGCGGTTACCATTGCCATCCAATGTGTACTTTCGTTGAAAATATTTTTAGCCTACATAGCTCATTATAGCAAGTGCTACAATTAGGATAGCATTAAAATAATAGCTATCTATTTGTGGGAATTGTGTAATGATGCTCAAACTACTAGAACATGATAACAGTCCTACTGGCTCTTGACCAAGATAGATCATAATATATACTGATAACTGAATACGACCATCTTGGTTTTCCCTGCATTGTGTATTTAAATGCTCAGAGAGAGCAAATAATCATCTCTCTGGCACCACTGGCTAATAAAGTCTTAAACTTAAGCAAGTTTCCCAGATAAGCCATGTATAATTCTTTAAGCCCTGATATTTGTCTGTTTCAAAATTACATTCACTTTTATTAAAATTTTCTCAGGTACATTTCATATTTTCATGAAATTTTTATTATCATATTGTTTCACATTATAGTCACACTTCAGGAAACTACTTATTTGGGGTAAAATAAAAACATTTCAGCCAGATTCTAAGGGCTTCAGTGTATTATAGCATTATAATTAAAATAGTTGGTAATATGATAACTTTGAATTATCAAGAAAATATTAAATTACAACATACGTGATCTTGTTAAGGAGCCATATAGTATGTAATTCATATTAGAAAGGCAAATATGCTTTAAGTAGTCTTTCTGATTTTTTTCTTTCTGCTGGTGGGTATTCAGTCATCACTGCTCCCCGCTGACAGAGCCCCAATATCCGATAGGTCCTCCCATTTTTCTAATCTTCAACTTCAACTCTTCCATGGGTCTAATATAAGACAATTAAAGTTGTTCTAAAAATCTTTCCTATGGGGTAAGTTATACAAACCAGAAAACACTAACTTTGCTTCCACATTCAGTGGTCTTCTTGTTCCTTTTGGCATGTTAGGAATGGCTGGAAGGCCGAGGTGAGAGGAAGCCTGCACAATTAGGATCACAATTATGAATCCAGGTCATGGTAATGCTTCTGCTTCAGATACTAAGCTAGCTATATAATTAAAGAGGCACAGTACAAGGCAATGAGGATATATGCACAAGGATATATCTAAAAATGTTGATTCTGAGAAGCATAAATTTGTAGATTGACATGATTGTAAGTAAGTTTAAGAGTCAGGATGAGAATTAAAACAGGATTAAAGGACCGTCTAAGTACTTGAATGGCCAGATCAACTGTTCCAGGTCCCTTATATAGCAGAGCCAAGAGTCGTTTTGAGAAATTAAATAGAAGCCCTAATTTGCAAAACAAACTATACTATAATTCTCAAAACTTACTATACCGTAACATGCACAAAACCATAATATGCAACAAAATTATCTAAGCTCAGACAGTTTTAACCACAGCTCACACTTTCAGATCCATGTTTTCCAAGGTAAGACCAGAGGCAAACCCTGAATGATCTCATGTGCTCCAAAGTAAGACTACTGACTATTCCAACAGCTCACTGAGTTTACAAATTCTGATTTTCGTGGCTAGACAGCACTTACTAGTTTCCATTCTGCAAAAGCTTCTGTAATTAATCCCAATTCCCAAACCTTAGGAAGATCCTTTTCTAACTTCCTCTTTTGAGATATATTGACTTCATCAAGATGATGTTCTTCTTACTTATACAGATTTACAGATTTCAGATTTGTGTGATCAGCAGGACCTTTGGTAGCCTCTAAGGTCTTCGACTCTTCATTCGTTTATTTCTTTATTTAACTCTGTTGTATGAGATAAAGACTGAAAACGACTGTTGGATATGGCCACATAGATCTGATAAAGAAACTTGACAAGCAGTTTCATTGACTAGTGGGGAAATAGCCTCATTTTAACGGACTTAAGAGAGAATAAATAGTGAGAAATTGGAGAAATTGACCACAAATTATTTCAAAAGCTTTGCTACAAAATGAAGTAAAAAAAAAAAAACAGAGAGAACTTGGTGGGGATGTAATTTAGCATGTTAGTGTTGTGACAGGAACAATTTAAAAAGAGAAAACAGTAATGCATGGGAGAAAAGGGAAAATCTGAGAAGCAAAGTACTTGAGAAATTGAGAGAGACAAAGGTCAAATTGAGGTGCTACCGTTACAAAGGAGTATGAATTGTTCCCAGAATATATGGTTGTAAGTGTAGACAGGTTGGTTGCTTTGGTGCATTACTAAAGCAAGAAGTTTCTCTTCCAGAATTTTTTTCTGATTTGTAATATAAATAAAAATTTGTGAGCAAGAAAGGGAGGAAAAATAACTAGAAACAGAATGATGCAGTGGAAAGACTGGGGTTAGAAATTTAGGTTCAAAGCAGTATATCAAGGACATACCTGTACTCCTTGTGCATGTTCATTGCAGCACTATTCACAATAGCAAAGATACAGAATCAACCTAAATGTCCATCAACAGACTAATGGATAAAGAAAATGTACTATATATACACAATGTAATATTATTCAGCCATAAAAAAAATAAAATCCTTTCATTTGCAACAACATGGATGGGACCGGAGGTCATTATGTTAAGTGAAATAAGCCAACCACAGAAAGACAAATATGACTTGTTTTCAGTCATATGTGGGAGCTAAAAAAGTTGATGTTGTGGACATAGAGAGTAGAATAATAGATACTAGAGGCTGGGAAACAGGGGTGGGAAGGAGAATGAAGAGAAGTAAATACAAACACACACGTAGATAAAAAGAATAAGTTCTAGTGTTCCACAGCAGAGTAGAATGACTATAGTTAACAATGTATCGTATATTTCAAAGTAGCTGGAAGAAGGCTGGATGTGGTGGCTCACGCCTGTAATCCCAGCACTTTGGGAGGCCGAGGCGAGCAGATCACTTGAGGTCAGCAGTTTGAGACAGCCTGGCAAACATAGTGAAACCCATCTCTATTAAAAATACAAGAATTAGGTGGATGCAGTGGACACCTCCTGTAATCCCAGCTACTCAGGAGGCTGAGGCAGGAGAATCACTTGAACCCAGGAGGCAGAGGTTGCAGTGAGCCGAGATCTAGCCACCACACTCCAGCCTGGGCAATAGAGTAGGACTCTGCCTCGAAGAAAAAAAAAAAGTAGCTAGAAGAGAGGACTAGAATTGTTCTCCACACATAGAAATCATAGACACTCAAAGTATCTATTGTTTTGAACAATACCCTGACTCAAATAAATACCTTGACTTTATCATTATACAGTCTATGCATAGAACAAAATAGCACATGTACTCCAGAAATGTGTAAAATATTATGTCAATTTAAAAAACTTTAGGTTCAAGCATCTCCTTTAATACTCAGTAGCTTCAAAATATATAATCTTTCTAAATTTTAATTTCTCTCTACATAAAATGGAAATAATATTAATATCCATCCTAACTATTCTATCACCATAGTGTGCTACACTTCCTCTTTGCACATCATCTTCTATTTTACTTACCTCTTGGTTTTCTAATTTACTGTTAATATATCTAACTCTCCACAATATACTCATTCTTGGAGAGTGATGTTATGAGTGGATTATAACCATTTTCCTTTTAATTCTGAGCACTAACGTATTAGCACATAGCTGATATCTAATAAATTTTAGTTGAGTAATATTAGCAAAATGTATATAATATTTACCTTGTGCCAGGCACTGTTCAAAACATTTTATATATATATATGTGTGTGTGTGTGTGTGTGTATCACATGTACTCCATAAATGTGTAAAATATTACATTAATTAAAAATATATATATTATATATGTACGTACTCATGCCTCAAAACAAACCTATTGAGCAAGAACTATAAGCATCTTCACTTTAGAAGGGAGAGAACTGGCCGAGCGTGGTGGCTCACATCTGTAATCCCAGCACTTCGGGAGGCCAAGACGGGCAGATCATTTGAGGTCAGGAGTTCAAAACCAGCCTGGCTGGTGAAACTCTGTCTCTACTAAAAATACAAAAGTTAGCCAGGCATGGTGATAGGTGCCTGTAATCCCAGCTACTCAGAAGGCTGAGGCAGGAGAATCGCCTGAGCCCAGGAGGCAGAGGTTGCAGTGAGCAGAGATCGCACATTGCCCTCCAGCCTGGGCAATACAGCGAGACTCCATCTCAAAAAATAAATCAATAAATAAATGAAAGAACTGAGGCAAGAGAAAAGAGTAGTGTGAAAATGTGATATACATATATATACAATGGAATACTACTCGGCCACAAGAAGAATAAAATCATGTCTTTTGCAATAACATAGATGGAACTAGATGACATTATGTTAAGTGAAATAACTTAGAAACAGAAAGTTGAGTACCATATATTCTCACCTACAAGTGAGAGCTAAATAATGTGTACATATTGACATCGAGTGTGGAATAATAGACATTGGAGACTTGGAAGGGTGGGATGGTGGAAGGGAGTGAGGGAGGAGAAATTACAATGTACATTATTCAGGTGATGGGTACACTAAAAGCCCCGACCTCACCACTGTGCAATATATCCATGGGACAAAACTGCACTGACTTCCCGATTCACTTCTTATTTTGGAAAAAAAAAAGTAGAGAAAATGATTGTTTTCAATCGTAGAACAGAAAGCAGGCAAAAACTTTACAAAGTTTTAATTTTAGTGTACCTGGGGTGGGACATTCTCCTCTTCCTAGTCACTCAGGGACCTAGGCAGATGGAGGATCCACCTTGAGCCAAGCTTCCAGGATGACCACGGCAGGAAATGTGAGTAATCATGCACAGTCTCTCAAATGTGAAGCACCGCACCTCTGTTCACATTTCTTCAGCAAAATCAAATTATATTTTAAAAGGAAGTGAAAGAGCATCCGTCTCCCATGGGCCAGGCTGGAGAAGCTGCAGAATATTTGCAAACAGCTGTAAGGACTACAACACCAGGACTACAACCTGGCTCCGAACCACACAGCTGGCACCTCCTGTCCCACTTGGACTCCAGCATGTCTTTCCCTGGTGCTCGGATTATACGAAACCAAGGGAGAGATGACAGCCTGTGGCTTTACCTTCCAAATATTATTTTCTTCATTGGAAAAATCTTAAAACATTTTTCATTTATTTGTTGTAGCTAATATATTTTAGCCCAGTGTTTTAAAACTGTGGATTCAGCAATAAATAAGATTTAATCCCTGCCTGGTGAGCTTGAAAACTTAGAGGAAGAACACATATTTAACTAATAATTAGATTGAGGAGTCAAAACGTTATCATGGATGAGAGCCTCGCATGTTGGCTGTCATTGCCGCTCTCAGTATCTCTGCACCAGTATCCCTCTAGCCTCCCTTGTGTAGTTTCTAATTACTCCTAAGCAACTATGAAATTGAACATCACGTTAAATTTTTATAATGAATCTATAGCTCCTTCAGCTGTGAATGAAAACCTGAGGACCTCCTTGTGCATAAATTAAAACATTCCTTTTTTTTTTCTTACTTTCTACTTCTTGGTCAATTTTAGAAGGGCAACGCTACAGAAAAGGGATCTCCCTCAAGAAAGAATTCAGGGCGAGTCCGTAAAGTAAAGTGAAAGCAAGTTTATTAGGAAAGCAAAGGAATAAAAGAATGGCTACTCCATAGACAAAGCAGCCCCAAGGGCTGCTGGTTCCCCATTTTTATGGTTATTTCTTGATGATATGCTAAACAAAGGTGGATCATATAGGGTAACTTTCTGATGTTGCCATGGCATTTGTAAAGTGTCATGGCACTGGTGGGGAGTGTAGCAGTGAGGACAACCAGAGGTCACTTTCGTGGCTGTCTTGGCTTTGGTGGGTTTTAGCTGGCTTCTTTACTGCAACCTGTTTTATCAGCAAGGTTTTTATGACTTGTATTTTGTGCCGACCTCATATCTCATCCTGTGACTTAGAGTATCTTAACCACCTGGGAATGCAGCCCAGTAGGTTTCAGCCTGATTTTACCCAGCTCTTACTCAAGATGGAGTTGTTCTGGTTCACATGCCTCTGACGGCAATATCGTTAATAAAAATTTCTCTGTATAAGAGAAGTATTCGTATTCTGTTTAAATTGTGTCTATTCGCTTATGCTTTGTCTATGGAGAATAAAATGCAGACTTGAGGACAAATTAGTTGAGTCAATGTTCATAACCAATGGAATTCATTTATGTCCTAGGACAAAAATGTTTTACTCATATTTTCCACGTTGATTTTCTGCACTGAACAAAGGAGATAACCAAGACATCTCTTTAATTGGTGACAGATGTCTATGCAGTCAGAAATTCATTTAATTCACCAGTTACTGCTGTCAAAGAATATATATCCAAAAAAAGAGGTAAAGCAAGCATTCTGAAGATATTTTTCAGTCATTGCCTGGGTGATTTTCCTTCTCAGCTAATGTGCTATTTATAGGGAGATGAAATTATTCAGTGTCGGTGGTCTGCATTTTCAAACCAGCACTGTTTCTTGCATTAGAAATGGATTGATCCCTTCTCATTGTTTGCTTTCTTCCCCCACCAACCACAGGTTGTGTGGGGGGTAATGTTTTAATCCTGCTAATGTTCTCTTTCAAAAGCAAATTAGTCCCAGTTCAAAAGAAAAAAACATAAAAGTGAAAGGACTAGAGGCATGGCAGAGGCTTTTACATTTTGATTATACAACAGTTATCAAGTCCAAAATTCTCCTGTGCTTATCCTCATCAGGCTCCTCCTTGCTCCAGTGACCCCTGGGACTGCACTCAGGGTGCCTGAACTGTCTCTGCACTTTTTCTTAACCTTCTTAGAACCCACTCTCTCAAACCAGACTCGGGGGGAAAGGTAATGATATAAGAATGTCTGGAAAACAGAAGGCCACAGCATTGGATAAAAATTTACAAAATAGCACTCCTATTATTCCCTTTTTATATAGCAAGTTTATAAAACAAACCATGGCAACATTTTCAGTAGTGTCTCTGAATGACCATGACACATGACAAGCTCATGAACTCTTAAATGAGTTTTAAATGATGGTGGTGGTAAGGAATTTAGGAGGACTAGGATGATGGTAGTGAAGAAAAAGAGAGTGTAACACCATCAATACTGACCTGACTTACTCATTTATTTGGTTGAACAGTCAATAATTCATTTGAAGAACAATTGATGAAGACATTAGATGCTGGGTGTTCAGTCTAGATTCCTTAACTTTCTCCTTTAACCTATCATCAGTACACTTTATTATACAAACTCTATTCACATTATCAAAAGTGATTTGCTATGTGAAGTATATTAATGGATTACAGAAAGTGAAAAGAGATTTTCTCTCTGTTGAGATTCAAAAGAGAAAAATCAGCTTGCTAGTCTACTTGAAGCTATCCTGGAAATGAGAAATGGACTGAATAATAATTCTATATAACTCCTTGTGTTGTTATTCCATGATTTTAAGATAAACATTTTATTTTGTGATACTTGTAGGTTCACATACAGTTGTAAAAAATAATACATTGATAATCAGTTTACAGCATGACAGTGTGAGGAAATTCCCTGACCTGCTTCCCAGTGAAACTGGTGAAAATCAATTGGAAAAACTACCGTTTTAAAGCTGTTGAAATGGACTTAAGGGCAAACTGCAAATCAAAAAAAAAAAAAAAACACAAAAAACAAAAAAAACAAAAGAAAGAAAGAAAAAGAAACTCCATTGGAGAAAATCTATGAAAAGTATTTCAAAAAGGCAAAAGTCTGTGGTATTTGAACAAAGACCACTCCTGCCCTTTCCTTTCCAGTTCAGGGTGACTGAAGCAACCAAGAACACAGGACTCACTAGCCCCTCCAGCTTTCAGTGCTGTGAAATATCTGCCTCTGGCTATCATCTCAAGAGGAGTAGGACTTTCACATTTCTCATCCTGCCTTCAACTACTTGTTGCTCCAGCTAATGAAGTCAAAAGTTGAGGGCTGTCTTCTTCCATCCAGCTCCCGTTTGTGAAATGGAGGCTCTGTCTGGTGTCATACACCTTCAGAACACTGGGATCTGAATTAACATTGTCTCAGTTTGGCATGTGGAAGTTCCACACTAAAGGAGGCAACTCAGAGACCTCCGGGTGCTGCCTCTCTCAACATTGAGTGCTGAACCCTTTGAGTAGGGGTATCACTCAGACAAAACTTGCTATTGTCTTCCCCACCAGCCCCAGAGCCAGCTCATAGATTTTTGCCTTGGGAAAGAAGAAGGTCCTAAAATGGATACCTCTGAATCTCTTCCCCAAGGAAATTACTTTATTTGCAGTAGAGCATGAAGTTTAAACCTAGGAACACACATACAAAAAAGAAACAGTGGAGGTTATAGTGAAAGACAAAAGGAAGGAGATTGGTGGATTTAAAGAAGATATATCTTAGACTATAAGTGGACTATTTGCAAAGGAGCCCTTCTGGGGTCACAACAAATATCAAACACTGACCTTAGAAACAGTTCCTTCAAAGTAGCCACAATTTGATAGGATTTGTTTGTAGAGCTACTCAGGCTTCATGGAATTGTTGAAAATAATACAGCAATCAGCAAGCAATTAGTGGAGTTAAAAAGCTGAATGTAGCTATGAAAAGAGAATAAGAGAGCCTTACCAATGCTATTGTCTTCCCATAGAAACTGTTGAACCACTAAGAATAGTGTCTACCTAAACAACAACATCAGTGGACAAACACTGTGTGTATGTTGGGCAGTGGTTGGGGAGGGGGTGGGAAGAGACTTTACTAAAATTATCCAGCTGTCGCTAAATAAATAAACAAGCAAATGACAGTAACAATTCCTGGAAAAGAGGGAGAAGTACCCATAGTTGCTACAAGTATATTGTCCAAGAAGTCTTAGAAAATTATGAGGCATAAAGCAAAATGAAAATATAACCTGTATGCCAGAAGAAGAAAAAATATTAAAAATCAGGCAACAGAAATTGCCTGTGAACATGACCAGATATCAGATTTAACAGAAAAGGACATAAAAATTGCCAATATAAATATGTTTACAGACCTAAAGGAAAGTATAATTAAAGAATAAAAAGAAATGATGATGACAATGCCACATCGAATAGAGAATATCAATAAAGGAATAAACATGATCAAAAAGAACCAAATGAAAATTCTGAAGTTAAAAAATATAATAAATTAAAAAATTCCTACTAGATTGAGATCAACAGTAGATGTGAACTAACAGAAGAAAGAATTAACAACTTGAAGGTAGGCACATAGAGATTTTGCAAGCTGAAGGACAGAGAGAAAAATGAATGATAAAAAAGGAACACAGTCTCAGATAACTACTGAACACCAACATACACATAATAGTAAGAAAGAAAGAAGTGGGAAAAATATTTCAAGAGATAATGACTGAAACACTCCTGTATTTATAAAAAAAAAGGGTAAGCATCCAGAACACCATAAACTACAAGTGTGATAAATGCAAGAGATCTACAATCAGAAAAATAGTAGTCAAAATTTTGATTATCAAAGATGAGAAATTCTTGAATGAAGCAAGAGAAAAATGACTCATACCTTACTGAGAGGGGAAAGGAAGAAAAGAGTCAGGCAGGCAGATAGGGTGGATCCTTGGAAGAATTCTTTCAAACCAAAGAATAGCCAACAGGCACAGATAAGGTAACTTGCACAGGGGGGTTTGCCTAGGATATGCCCACAGCCACAATATAAAAAAGGCTACACAGGTGATTTGCCCAGACACGCCCACTATGGAAAATTCTGTCCCCTGACACATGCACATTAAGAGGAACAAGGCAACATGGAGTAGCTCAAGCTAAGGGCCCACATATTCATTAGGAGGATGGAGTGGAGCTATAAGAAATTTGCACCTTATGCAAATGAGATGCCCAGCCTTCATCCATTTCCTGTAAAAGCTTTGCATTCAACTGTAAAACAGCAACCCTCTTTCGGGGCCCCCTCTTCACCACAGGGAGCTTTTTTCTTTCACTTATTAAATTTTTGCTCCAGCCTCACCCTTTGTGTTCATGCTCCTTTATACTCTTGGTTGTGAGACAAAGAACTCCTGGTGATATCACACAATAAAAGACTGCTACGTTGTGGTGCATTGGCAAGTCTGTAACATTACAAGGGAATCTCAGTAAGATTAACATCTGGCTTCTCAGAAGAAACAATGAAGGCTAGAAGGCAGGAGGATAACATATCAAAAGTGCTCAAAGAAAGAAACTTTCCATGAAGAATCCTATATCCAGCAAAGCTTTCTTTTAAAAATGCAGACAGAAAAAAGGCTTTTCCAAATAAACAAAAACCGAGAGAATTGGTTGCTAGAAGATCTACCTTGTGAGAAATACTAAAGGAAATTCTATAGGCTGAAAGTATCTGGCCCTGGTCCCAGACGGTAATCTGAATCCAAATGAAAAAATAAAGAATACTGGAAAAGGTAATTATGTAATTATAAAAGAGAGTAGAAATGTACATTTTTCCTCTCTTCATAACAGATTTTAAGAAGCAATTGTAGGCGAGGTGCAGTGGCTCATGCCTGTAATCCCAGCACTTTGGGAGGCCAAGGCAGGTGGATCACTAGAGGTCAAGAGTTTGAAACCAGCGTGACCAACATGGTGAAACACAGTCTCTACTAAAAATACAAAAGTTAGCCAGACGTTGTGGCACACACTTACTCAGGAGGCTAAGGTGGAAGAATTGGTTGAACCCAAAAGGCGAAGATTGCAATAAGCCAAGATCATGCCACTGCACTCAGCCTGGGTGACAGAGAAAGACTCCATCTCAAAAATAATATATGTATATGAGGTATTACTGAGTCCACAACATGTGAAAATGTAACATATGCATAATATTTGCCCCGAACAGCACAATAGATGTGAAAGGGTGTATTGGGCTAAGGAAATGACTGTAGGTGGTAAGTAATAATTATAATAATTTATTATTGAATTTATAACATTTACATATATAATATATATAGCATGTCACAAAAACTGTGGGGAGGGGAACGGAGCTATATAGGAGTAATGCTTCTATATATCATGGGATATAAACTAATATAAATCTGAAGCTAATTTTAATAAGCTAAAATGGATACATTTATAAATATACATGCATAAAATGTAGAGTAACTCAAAATTTATAGTTAAAACATCATTACAAAATTAAAATGGTATATTAGGGAATATATACTTAATGAATTAAAAAGAATAAGATGGGTAACAGAGGAAGAAAGAAGACATGAAAAATATAGGGAACAAAAAGGTAAAATGGCAGGTGTAAATCCAACTATATCAGTAATAACATTAAATGTGAAAAGGTTAACAGTCCCAGCCAAAAGGCAGAAACTTCCTAAGTGGTTTAGGAAAAAAAATAATCCAACTATATGCCTTTTACAGGGAATATACTTTAGATAGAAAAAATATAAATTGAATGAAAGCAAAAGTATAGAATAATAATACAGTATGTAAAAAGCAACTACAAAAAATGGGAGTGTCTGTACTAATTTATACAAAATGGACTTTAAAACAAAAAATGTTACTAGAGATAATGAGGGATATTTTATGATTATGAAAGAGTCAATCTATCAGAAAGATATAACAATTATACACATATATGTGCCTAAAAGCAAAGCATATAATACATGAAATAAAACTAATATAGGGGAGAAATTGGCAATTCCACAATAGTAGTTGGAGATTTTAATGCTGCGTTGTCAATAGTAGAACAATAGAGAGAAGATCAGCAAGAAAACAATTCTTGAGCAACTCTATAAAACACCAAATTATATAACTTAGATGAAATGGACAAAATCCTACAGGCACAAACTACTGACTGCCTTAAAAAGAAATAAATACTCTGAATAGAGCTGTAACAAGTGAAGAGATTAAAATAGTAATTTAAAAAACTCACTAAGAAAAGCCTAATTCAGAGATCTTCATGAATAAATTCTACCAAACATTTGAAATAATTAACACCAAGTTTTCTCAAACTTTTCCTAAAAACAAAAGAGGAAAAAACACCTTAATTTATTTTATGAGATCAGTATTACTCTGTTACCAAAACCAAACAACACATCACAGTAAGAGAAAACTACAAACCAATATATCTTATGAATATGTACACAAAAATCCTCAACAAAATACTAGTAATCTAAATCCAATGACATATAAAAATAATTGTACACCATGACTAGGCTATGAAGTCAAATTTATCTAATATCAATACTACCACTCCTGCTTGTTTTGACTAATGTTTGCATGCTATATCTTTTTCCTTTTCAATGTACCTTTATATTTGAGGTGAGTTTCTTGCAGACAACATAGAGTTTGGGGCTTTTAAAAATCCATTCTCCCAATCACTATATTTTAATATATGTATAAACTATTTATATAAATATACTTTTTGATATAGGGCTTAAGTCTTCCATTTTATTTTTTGT
The DNA here is from genome assembly GCF_029281585.2 of Gorilla gorilla gorilla. Classification (NCBI taxonomy): domain Eukaryota; kingdom Metazoa; phylum Chordata; class Mammalia; order Primates; family Hominidae; genus Gorilla; species Gorilla gorilla. Next base: position 52,196,227 of record NC_073238.2, on the reverse strand, counting down.
CTTCTGTTTGTTTTCTTGTTTTGTTGTTGTTGTTGTTGTTGTTGTCATCTCCCTGTTTTCCTTTCTCTACTTTCCTGTGTGTTTCTTGAAGATATTGTAGAATGCCATTTTGAGTTATCTAAAGTGTTTCTGAGTGTATGTTTTTGTCTAGTTTTTGTGGGGGGGCATTTAGAACCAAGTCAGACTATATTATATATTTTTTTGCTTCAAACATCAACAATTATTTAGAAAATTCAGGAAGAGAAAAATTATACTGTATTTACCCATATTTTTACTATTTCTGTTGTTCTTTCTTTCCAATGTTCAAAGAATCTTTATGGTGTCCTTTTTGTTTAGAGGAGTTCCATTAACTAATCTTTTAGAGTAGATATGTTGGTGATAAGTTTTTCTTCATTTCTTTTCATCTGAGCATATCTTAACTTTTCCTTTATTCCTCAAGGATACAAGGGAAGGGGGAACAACCTTGGTAACTGCCTAGTAGTGATAGGGGTTCAGTTCCTCCACCCAGCATCCGCTAGTACTCAAAGATGATCTTATTACTGGTTGGATGTAGAGGTTTGGGGGAGTACCTTATTATCTCTTGGTGATGGTGAAAGCCTCATATTTCTGGCATCACCACAGCCAAATATGGAAGGTGGTACCTTTTACAGCAGAGTAAGAGAATGGAAGTCCAGGCTTCCCTCCATGTGGTATCAACTGACAAAAGGAGATCCTGGAAAGTTACTGCCATCCAGGGATGAAAGACCTTTCCCTTGCTCAGCAACAGGTATACTAGCGTGCCTTGGTACAGCTTCACTACGCTAGGAATCTAAGCTCCCCACTCGGCTTTTGCTGGCAGCATTGGTAGTAAGGCTAGTTTTTCCCAAGATATTTGACTGAAGTAGAGTAGTTATCGTCTAAACGTTTTCTGTTTCATTAGGCTACCCCTTTCCTGGTCCTTTTGCTAGAGGGAGCAGGCTTGTGTTAGGACTATTTTTGTCTATACCTGTTGGCTTTTTCAGATTGCTGGCTTCTTCAGCTCCAAGTCTGGAATATATAAGGCAAGAGGTAAACTCAAAAAACTCACAGTCATTTTATTCCTTGAGTACTGAAGTCCCTAGCTGACCTACCATATTCTTTCATCATCTTCTTACGTTTATTTTTCTTAATGTCCAGGTTTTTTAGTTATGCTTAGTGGAAGCAGAAGTCTACTTTATACTTTGTAAAAAAAATCACTTTACTATCTTGCTTAAATACCCTTAATGTCTTTAGAGTTTTCTTAAAATAAAGTCCAATGAAGTTGAATGATTTCTAGATCTGGCCATTACTTAATTTTACAGTCACATTTCTTCACTGTACCCTTTTATATTCTATGCTCCAAGTAACACTGTGCTCTCTTTTTCCCTTAGGCTGGTTCCTGTCTCTGAAATGTTTCTCTCACCCACTCTTAACCTGAAGATTATCTTTCTGGTTTCTGCTTAGTCACAGATCTTCCTTGACACATCAACCCAACCCCTCCAGCAAGCTTCCATAACGTCCTGTTCTTACTTTTCTCAAAGGCCTTTGCACTTACTGTGTTCCCTATTCAAAGTACTCTTTCCATAGCATTCTCGTTTGTGTCATTCAAGGATCAGCTAAAAAATAACCTTTTAGTGAGTTCTTGTCTGAATTTTAAAACTAACACAGACACCCAAATAGCCAGTTGTTAGTACATCAAACCAGTTTTTTACCTTAGTTAAAAAATCTAAAATTTTTAGATTTTATTTTATTATTGAAGACTACCTGACGCACTGTTGACCTCAGTCTCTAGAATGTCAATTGCATGAGGAAAGAGTCCATTATGTTCATTTCTGTGTTTCTAGTGACTATAAAAATGCTTGGCTCTCCATAGTAGACACATTTTTATTTATTAATGTCATATTAACTGACTTTTCATTACATGATAGGTGCTTGGGATGTATCAGTTAACAAAAACAGACAAATCTACCTGCTAATGTTGAGTTTACAGTCTGATTTTATATTTGAAGATGTTATATTCATAACATTCTTACATTTTACTATGAGAAGTAAGTAAATTATATTGTATATTAAACGATGATAAATGCTTTGGAAAAAGTAGAGCAGATGACGTCAGGTCATATTAAAGATGGAGAATGTCTGTTTGTGCTGCTATAACAAAATATCACAGACTTGGTAAATTATAAATAATATAAATTTATTTCTCACAGTTCTGGAGGCTGGAAGGCCCAAGATCAAGATGCCAGCAGGTTCAGTTGTCTGGTGAGCACTGTTCTTTGCTTGCATCCAAGATGGCACCTCATTTCTGCAGCCTTCAAGGGAACAAACGTTGTATCTTCACATGGCAGAAGGGACAGAAAGGAGTACTTACTCCCTTATGCCCATTATAAGGGCATTAATCCCATTCAAGAGGATTCTGCCCTCATGACTTATTCACTTCCTAAAGCCTCACCTCAATATTAACACACTGGCCATTAAGATTCTACAGATGAATTTTGGGGAACACATTCAGACTATAACAGAGAGCAATGTTTAATAAAAATATTTTCATTTAACTTTGTCACTTAAAGTATTTCATTCCAACAAAATAATTTAACCATCCAGAGTTGAATAAATGTAGACTAATTAATAATGTGAAACATCTTTTATTTGTATTTGATACAGATTTATTTTTCAACTTATTTAAATAAATTCTATTATAATTGTTTCCAAATTCCTTTTCCACTTATAAATAACTTCTCATATCGGTTCAAAATAAATCAATCTGATTTAATTGGCTATATAACACACTAAGACACTAATATTGAATCTTTGAACAATAATCATAATATCCAGAAAAACTATTTTCCAATATAATTTAAATACCTTATTATATTCTATTAAATTATTTTTTTCTTCTGTTATTATTCAATTCTCACCTCAGTGAGAGAATCTGACAGCGTAGGTCAGAAACAATTACTCAAGAAACCTGACTTCATGTTTTTTTAATTGTGAAAGTGAAAAATAAAAACACAAAGAAAAATTATCATTTGAGCACAGATGTCTCAGTCCTTTTTTCTTATATGATTACAGAGGCAGAGAAAAAAAAGATACGACAGGAATTTTTAAATAATTGCTATGTAGATTTTAAAAAGTGCTTCTGTGGAAATTGTCAGATTATTGGTATTAAATTATAAAAATCAGTGGTAAAGTTCTTTAACAGAAGCTGAGAAGAAACCACTGAAGGAACTTCCAAAAGGAATAGTGTTGGCCCAGGGGCATCTGGAAAAGCTCTTAAAACAATAAATTTTTTCATAAGACATAGGACTATATTAAAACTTATAGTAATGCAGTAACCTAAAAATGTGGATACAATTGAGGAGACTCTGGGAGTAATCATAAAGGCAGAATATAAAATTTAATCTAGAAACTTTAATAATGATAGGATCAAGAGCCACAAGAATCACGAACTTACGATAAGAGGTAATCTAGGAAAGTTATTGTGAAACTTCAAAATTATGATTAGTGTAAGCAGCAAATCAGCAATTGTCACCTTTCTTTAAAGCCATGTCCTTTAAAAAGGCACAATGAAGGGGGGATCTATTATTACAAAAAAAAATTGCATGAATTAACAGTAACATTATATTTCAGTAAACATGTAGCTGCTAAAATCATAAATATATAGGAGAAAATAAAAAAGCAATAAGTAAACAAATGCACCACAGAAGTAACATTTTTATCAATGGGAAACTAGAATGAAGAAAAGACCGACTTTGAGATTGCCTTTGTTTCTAAACTTTATGTACAAATAAAAATAACTCACAAATTCAATCTACGTACGCCCAGTGGTTAATAAAACGTACTGAGTTTATTCTATTTCCTAAGGCAATACAAACTGATTGTAGAACTTTTGAAAAAATATAAATGGCATGAAAAAGTTATCCCATCAAGCAGAATTAACAACTTTTCATATTAAGATTGGATTATGTTTACTGTATTAGTTTCCTATTGCTACTATAAAAAGTTACCACAAACTTAGTGACTTAAAACAACACAAATTTACTCCCTTATAGTTCTGGGGGTCAGAAGTCTTAAATCAGTTTCACTGGGCAAAAGTCAAGGTGTCAGTTTGGCTGGGTCCTTCTAGAGGCCCCAAGGGGTGAATCCATTTACTTACTTTTTTCAGATTCTCGTGGATGCCTGTATTCCTTGACTGTGGCCCCCTTTTCACCTTCAAAGCATATCACCCCAATTTCCACTTCTGCCAACACATCACCTTCTTCTGACTCTGACCCTTCATGAGTCCTTATAAAGATCTTTATAATTATATTGAGCCCATCTCAATAATCCAGGATAATCTTTCTATCTCAAAATTCTTCATTTGATCACAGTTATAACATCCTTTTTGCCATGTAAGGTAACCAGGGATTAGAACGTGGTCATATTTGAGGGCCATATCCAGCCTACCTCACTGACAATAATACTCTATAATATTTTACCTTGTAATGATATATCACGAATGGTGAATTCCAGAAAATTTTATCTGCCAACAAAATAACACTAAGAACCATTAATATCCAAGAAATGAAGTCATGCTTATATGTTTAGTATATTACTTGCATTTCTGAAAGAAGTAGGCAGATAATAAGTAACAGCTAAGAGGCTTTGTAAAGCCTTTTCAACCTGGGAAGTTTGCTCCATTTCTGTCATTTTTCAGTCTTGTACCTTTGTGTGTATCTGTGTGTGTGTGTGTGTGTGTGTGTAAATTCTTTTACTATTCTTTTAATGAATTCAGTGTTACTGAATTTGTAGTGAGCACTTTGTTTTCTTAAGTATTTTAGAGAGAAAGTACGAGTGTTTGCATCAGGGATCATTTGCTAAATGATAATTTACCCCGTATTTTTCAACTCCTAAATAATTGGGTTTGTTCTGACCTCTATAGTTTGAAAATTATTTCCTTTAAGAGCAATGTTGAAAAAAATGATAGCTGTGCATTATCATCATCTTTCCTTTTTGTCATTAACTTATACTAGTTTGCTTAAGCAGTGGACGTATCACAACCCAGTTTGTTTCTTTTCTGTTTGTTTTGTTTTTCTCCAAATACAACTGAAGACACCTTTTACTGATTTTTACAAATCCTCAGGAGCCAAAATGCCAATGACTATACCTAAAAGGTCATAATCCATATCTACCTGTAAACAGATCAGACAACTAAAGTGAATCTGTGGCTGTAGCCTTCTTCATAGTCCTTTGTTATATATTTTAATTTGCTATTACTTTTAATATAATTAATATTGACTACTTAGTAATTACTTGGAGCATTGCCATGTTTTGTGGAGTCTATGAAATTAACTCTACTTCCCACAAATCCTTTTGAAACTCATGCTTATCAGAGCTCTCCTTTTGCTGACATAATGGATTTATGTGTGTATGTGTTTATATTTATTTACTGAACACAATATACATCTTTTGAGCTTTATGACTGGGAGTTCTTACATTTCTTTTTTCTTAAATTCTTGTTGGGTGATATTATTTAGAGCCTGGCCATGAGTTTATTATATTTTCCAATGCCACATTTTTAAAGCCTTTTTATATGAGGATTAGCCTCTATATCTAACATTGCTTTCTCTTTCTAATTCTACTAACAAGATGGCACAGTCATTCCACTTGGCCATCATGAACCTAAAAAAATACAAGCCTCTCTGTTTATTTATTTTTTCTGATTTGTGTGAGAAAAATTACCAAGACAAGTTCACAATTAATCAAATGTTTTCTTTTTAGTGGAATGAACTTTCCAACCGATGTGCAAATTTTTGAAAGTCAAAACAAAGCCTGATATGCTCCTTAAGGAGGTCAATTATAGTCTAAACCAGGGTGCTTCCTTCAAAGTTTTTATTTGGATCAATGGTCTATAGAACACTTCCATTATAATATTGATACCAAATCCCTTCCCCCAACTAGTCCTTTCCTTTTGAGTTCTGATGTTGAAATTGTAACTTGGAATCCAAGAGTCCATAAATATGTATGTTCTCCTTAAACACAGTATCTCTGGAAGCTCGATGCTCATCTGCATCTTCCTTCTGCTTGTCATGAGTAATCTTGTTGCTCTACTGAATTGTTGAGACCCCCTCTTATTTGCAAAATCTAGACTCTCACTTGATTTTGGATGTATTCTAGTTTGCGATCATTCCTTGCTCCATTCCTGCCACTGCTTGATCCAGGTTTCAAAGAATGATAGAATATGAGAGTTCATTGGAACCAGGAATTATCGGATGCAACCGCAGTAGCCCATGCAAACTGTTTCCAATGTTTAGAAAAAAAAAATCTTATAACACAAACAATTTTAACATAGAGCTAAGATTCTAAATGCTTTCATAATCAGAAAAATTTCCCTGCCTCACAGCCCAAAGAAATAGTGTAGAAATGGCTTATAAAAAGACGAGGAGTGGGTGATTCCATTGAAACCTTCCTCTCTTGTTCGTCTTAACTGCTTGCTTCTGACACTTTCTTTTGATGCCAACCACTGCTGCAGAAGGCAACAGTCAACTCCAGAAATATCCTGTTTTCTGAAGTCCATCCAAAAGCAGACTTTGCCACTTCCTTTTTTTAAGTTTGTAGTGGGAAAAAGTATTATTTCACATTTTTATGCTGAACTCTAAGCAATAAGAAATGACCAGCCTGAGTAGAATTGCTCCCTGCATATATGTCTTTGACCTTATCTCTTACTACTTTTCTTTCTCATGCGTTGCACCCTAGACACATTGCCCTTCTTTTTTTCACTCAAATATTCAGAATTTTTTTCCTGGCTTAGAGCATTTGTTCTAATTCTTCCTGTTTCTGGAGTGCAATGCCTGTTTCATACTATTATACGGGCTCAAACTCACATCTTCAGACAGGCCTTCTCAGGCGTACCCTATCTAAAGTAGTCTTTCACCACCTTGGTGACCCCCAATTTCAAGGCCCATTGTTAAAATAATTTTAAGCCTGTGTTTGCTTGCATATTCTGTCTATGGCTGTGAGCAAGTAAGTGCAATGAAGGCACGAATCTTATCTGGTTTGTCCAACATTTTGACTGTAGTGCTAGAATAGCACTTGGTACAAAGTTACCTACTCAGTAAATGTTTGTAGAAGAAATTTGTAGCCACCAGCCCATACAGGACCATAAACAGGTATGAGGGTCTTTCATATAAATTTTTAATGCCATTGGTTTTCTTTCTTGCCGAAGTATAAATTGTAGGAATGTTTTCCATCATTTCTCCCTCAAAAACAAAAAATATGAGATTTTTGTGGTGTGTTGCCTGTGTGTTTCTTTCATTTTGTTTTACTTATCACAGTTTCTTCTGAGAAAAGAGCAAATTTCCTTCTACCATGCTGTCCATGTTTGATCTGACTCTATTATTTCAAGTCTTCACTGTTTAATTTCTTTTTCCTAAGGCAACAGGCTATCTGCTGGATCCAGTAACAATAATATCAGCTGTGACTTCTTTTTGTTTAAGCACACTGAATGCACACCAGGTTTATAGCACGAACTTAAAATGTTACAGCTGGAGCTCAAAATGTTGATTTAATTGAGTCTCAGTGCTATGTGCTGGGAAGCCAATGCCTGCAGATATAAGTGTTAGTGTCTGCTGTACCAAGAGGCAGGATACTACCCAAGGTCATGGAAAAGAGATGCCCTGCAGTGAATTGCTAATTGATGGTTTGCGTTCAGCTACACTATTAATTTGTTCTTTAGGAGTCCAAAAAAGAGCAGAATTCAGACATATGAAGATTTCCTAGGCTCAGCAACAAGGACCTGATCTTGTGGTTTGGAAGAAAATGGAATTGTTAAGAGAAAGGAAGCAAAGTCTTAGTTATTGCCTTTTTTAAAAGCATTTTATTCTTTTATGAATAAATTTTAATTATGAATTCAAGCCTTCATAATTAAAAATCAGTGCTAACACACTTATTTGTCTTACATAACCCACATTTGCCAATTTATTTATTTATTTATTTATTTTGAGGCAGAGTTTCGCTCTTGTTGCCCAGGCTGGAGTGCAGTGGCGCACTCTTGGCTCACGCAACTTCTGCCTCCAAGTTCAAGTGATTCTCCTGCCTCAGCCTCCCGAGTAGCTGGGTTTACAGGCATGTGCCACCACGCCTGGCTAATTTTGTATTTTTAGTAGAGACGGGGTTTCTCCATGTTGGTCAGGCTGGTCTCGAACTCCCAACCTCTGGTGATCTGCCCACCTCAGCCTCCCAAAGTGCTGGGATTACAGGCGTGAGCCACCGCACTCAGCCCACATTTGCCTATTTAACCCACATTTAAACTAATCCAGGTAGGGTGTCATCTTCCCACAGAACTCCTTCTACATCAACGTTCATTTCTATTCAGATGCCCATATATTGCCCTAATACCTACTCTTTTCTACAGCAACGCTTGTTGGCATAACGCTCCCATGGGATGCTTATACATTACAGATAATAATCAAAAAGCTAAAAGTGGCACTCTTATATTAATGACAGATTATTATTAAATATGTTACGATTTCCATAAAGCTTAAGGGCATTTTGGCAAAGACATTTAATGTGTCTTAATTCAAACCCTTAATCACTGTGACCATGTAAGGTTGGTCAGGAAGATGCTCTGGAGAAGAAAGACATTCCTCTCCTACTCCTCAAGTCACACAGTGGCAGGATCATCAGCATTTTACTAAATTTCTTGAAGAGAACAGGGAACCCTATCATTACTTAATTTTAAATATTTCACATATTGACATAATATCTAGCACACTCTCTCTCCCTACCTCCCACTATCCACTTTATAAGTAGCAGTTAAGTAATATTAAATATATACTCACACCATATCAAGTTTCCTACAGTCTTTCTTCATGACTTTCCTTCTGCCCATAAATCACTCTTATATACCCTTTCCAAGGCCCTTTCTTTTGGATCCACTCAGTTTAACAGCTGAGTCATCTCATCCAGGTCTTCTCCTTCAGGTGTCCTATGTCAAACTGCACAGATATTGACCATAACAGTTATCAGGTTGATTAAAATGATGCTTTTACACATCCATATACCTGACAAGACGGGAAGCAATTGCCATACGAAAGTATCCTTACTTTATCCATTGCTATAGCCTTTACAATTTGAAGAGCGTTGGGCAGATATAGTCTGTAGATATTTTTGAAACGTCTTTGGGTTTGTCCTGTTTGGGGTTTGCTCAGCTTCTTGAATCTGTAGGTTTTGGGGATCCCCCACCCTGCAAATTTGGTGATATTTTAGCTCTTATTTCTTCAAGTGAACTTGAAATCCCACCCCGTTGGTTTTCTCCTTCTAGGACTCTGATGACGTGTATGTTAGACTGTAGGTGTAGTCTCACGGGTCCCCAAGATTCTCATTTCTGCTCTGTCTTTTCTCTGTTGCTCAAGTTGGGTAATTTCTATTTTTCTTTTTCTTTCTTTCTTTTTCTTTTTCTTTTTTTTTCTGAGATGGAGTCCCACTCTTTCAGCCAGGCTGGAGTGCAGTGGTGCCAGTCTTGGCCCACTGCAACCTCTGCTTTCCTGGTTCAAGAGATTCTTGTGCCTCAGCCTCCTGAGTAACTGAAATTACAGGCATGTGCCGCTATGTCCAGCTAATTTTTGTATTTGTAGTAGAGACGGTATTTCACCATGTTGGCCAGGCTGTTCTCAAACTCTTGACCTCAAGTGATCTGCCCATCTCAGCTTCCCAAAGTGCCAGGATTACAGGTGTAAGCCACCATGCCAGGCCAACTTCTATTTTTCTTTTTTTGAAGTACAATAAGTAGGATTTATTTCTTTTCTCTTTTTTTGTATTTTTAAATTATACTTTAAGTTCTAGGGTATATGTGCAGAACGTGCAGTTTTCTCACATAGGTATACATGTGACATGGTGGTTTGCTACACCCATCAAATTGTCATTTACATTAGGTATTTCTCCTAATGCTATCCCTTCCCCAGCCTCCCACCCCACAACAGGCCCCGGTGTGTGATGTTCCCTACCCTGTATCCAAGTGTTCTCACTGTTCAATTCTCACATATGAGTGAGAGCATGCAGTGTTTGATTTTCTGTCTTTGTGATAGTTTGCTCAGAATGATAGTTTCCAGTTTCATCCATGTCCCTGCAAAGGACATGAACTCATCCTTTTTTATGGCTGCATAGTATGCCATGGTGTATATGTGTCATATTTTCTTAATCCAGTCTATCACTGATGGACATTTCGGTTGGTTCCAAGTCTTTGCAATCATGAATAGTGCTGCAATAAACATACATGTGCATGTGTCTTTATAGTAGCATGATTTATAATCCTTTGGGTATATATCCAGTAATGGGATCTCTGGGTCAAATAGTATTTCTAGTTCTAGATGCTTGAGGAATCGCCACACTGACTTCCACAATGGTTGAACTAATTTACAATCCCACTAACAGTGTAAAAGCATTCCTATTTCTCCACATCGTCTTCAGCATCTGTTGTTTCCGGACTTTTTAATGATCACTATTCTAACAGGTGTGAGATGGTATCTCATTGTGGTTTTGATTTGCATTTCTCTGATGACCAGTGATGATGAGCATTTTTTCATGTGTCTGTTGGCTGCAGAAATGTCTTCTTTTGAGAAATGTCTATTCACATACTTTGCCCACTTTTTGTTGGGGTTGTTTGTTTTTTTCTTGTAAATTTGTTTAAGTTCTTTGTAGATTCTGGATATTAGGCCTCTGTCAGATGAGTAGATTGTGAAAATTTTCTCCCATTCTGTAGGTTGCCTATTCACTTTGGTGGTAGTTTCTTTCGCTATGCAGAAGCTCTTTAGTTTAATTAGATCCCATTTGTCAATTTTGGCTTTTGTTGCCATTGCTTTTGGTGTTTTAGTCATGAAGTCCTTGCCCATGCCTATGTCCTGAATGGTATTGCCTTGGTTTTCTTCTAGGGTTGTTATGGTTTTAGGTCTAACATTTAAGTCTTTAATCCATCTTGAATTAATTTTTGTATAAGGTGTAAGGAAGAGATCCAGTTTCAGCTTTCTACATATGGCTAGCCAGTTTTCCTAGCACCATTTATTAAATAGGGAATCCTTTCCCCATTTCTTGTTTTTGTCAGGTTTGTCAAAGATCACATGGTTTTAGATGTGTGGTTTTATTTCTGAGATCTCTGTTCTAATCCATTGGTCTATATATCTATTTTGGTACCAGTGCCATGCTGTTTTGATTACTGTAGCCTTGTAGTATAGTTCAAAGCCAGGTAGCGTGATGCCTCCAGCTTTGTTCTTTTTGCTTAGGATTGCCTTGGCAATGTGGGCTCTTTTTTAGTTCCATATGAACTTTAAAGTAGTTTTTTCCAATTCTGTGAAGAAAGTCATTGGTAGCTTGATGGGAATGGCATTGAAGCTATAAATTACCTTGGGTAGTATGGCCATTTTCATGATATTGATTCTTCCTATCCATGAGCATGGAATGTTCTTCCATCTGTTTGTGTCCTCTTTTATTTCCTTGAGCAGTGGCTATAGTTCTCCATGAAGAGGTCCTTCACATCCCTTCTAAGTTGGATTCCTAGGTATTTTATTCTCTTTGTAGCAATTGTGAATGGGAGTTAACTCATGATTTGGCTCTCTGTTTGTCTATTATTGGTGTATAGGAATGCTTGTGATTTTTGCACATTGACTTTGTATCCTGAGACTTTGCTGAAGTTGCTTATCAGCTTAAGGAGATTTCAGGCTGAGATGATGGAGTTTTCTAAATATACAATCATGTCATCTGCAAACAGAGACAATTTGACTTCCTCTTTTCTAAATTGAATATCCTTTATTTCTTTCTCTTGCCTGATTGCCCTGGCCAGAACTTCCAACACTATGTTGAATAGGAGTGGTGAGACATGATATGTGTGTGCCAATGGTGACAATAACAGCCAGCTGTTTTCTAGATAGAAGTCCTTTTGGACATAGTTTTATACTTGTGTGTAAAGTATAAATAAGTTATTATAAAGTAATAAGCATTTATCATGGCTGTATTAATTACTAGTGTACAAAAAGTGCTGCAGAAATAGTTTAGATAACAATATGTTTCTTGGGGGGGATTAAATGTTCCTTCAGCAAATGTGTTCACTTTCTAAATTGGTTAGTAAACTGTTTTATAGATACCAGGGTATACTTAATGCTGGTCACGGATTAGAGGGTCAAAATTGATAAGTTTGAAAAATTAAAAGACAAAAACAAATAAGGAAATCATGATGTTTTATCGTGGTGATTGTTTCTGGACTAACAGTGGTGAGAGAGGGCATCCCTGTCTTGTGCCAGTTTTCAAAGGAAATGCTTCCAGTTTTTGCCCATTCAATGATATTGGCTGTGGGTTTGTCATAAATAGCTCTTATTATTTTGAGATACGTTCCATCAATACCTAGTTTTTGAGCGGTTTTAGCATGAAGGGCTGTTAAATTTTGTCAGAGGCCTTTTCTGCCTCTATTGAGATCATCATGTGGTTTCTGTCTTTGGTTCTGTTTATGTGATGGATTACCCTGGTGGGAGGAGTCATCACCGTAGTACAGCCCCAAAGGGCAAAAGTCTAGGCTGTCTGCCCAGTCAGTGCTGACATTGTGGAGGAAGTGCTGCAGGTTTTTTCATTGGCAAATATTTGAAGCAGAAGGTTAATGTCTAAAAGTTTTATGTGTTGCTAGGCTACTTTTTCCTGGTCCTTTATCTAGAGACAGCAGAATTTTATTGATTTTGTTGTTGTTGTTAGATCTGCATCCATTGGCCTTTTTGGGTTTCTGGCTTCTTCTGCCCCAAGTGTGGGATATAAGAGGCAAAAATAAAACCCAAGGAAATGACCACTATGTTGTTTCACAGATCCTGTAACCACAGACCACTCTAGCTTTTTCCATTTTCTTATGTTTGTTTAAATATAATATCCGTGGATTTTAGTTGTTCTGAATGGGAAAAATAGAGAAAAGTATGTCTCCTTTATGTTCCCAGAAGCAGGCTTTTCTGGTTTTTACAAATAAATGAAACACTTTAATTCTCAATATTACTAAAGTTTTAGATTATCATTTATTAAAAAATACCTGTTAATTTTTATTTCCCTCTGCATTTATAATGACAATAAGAAAGTTTTTAATGTACTGACAACAATTTTTAAAGGTCAGGGGACATTAATGATAATTAAGAGTGCTTTGCAGGGTGTTAGCATACAAAGACATTTTTACGGTTCCACATAACATTGCAAAATGAGTACTGCCTGTGTATATTGCTGGAATAAAATTTGCCTGAAATCAATCAATCAATTTTTTTTAATTTATGTTACCTTCTTATATACTTCTCATTTACACAATAATAAAGAATTGAAATTATTTCAGGGAAAATTATTCACACTTGGATTAAGTAACTCAAAAGTCAAATTAAGTTGTCCTGACATGAGTCTTTGAATAATTCCTTGTGATGTTGAAATCTTATTTCTCAAGTTTTCTGCATTTTCTTGCAAATAGTTTTGCAAGAAACAATTACTTAGATGACAAGAATTACTCATTATTTGGTAGAAATCAATTTGCACTCCTTACATTTCATAAGGAGATGCTTCAGACAGCCAAAAATACTAAATATGAATAGTTAAAGCTATTCCTGAAGTTGACTATTTTCTGAAGAAAACATTTTTATCAGCATATAAACTAAAATATCAAATACAATAATTCTGAAGTCATAATTTCCTGATTTTCCTGTCTACATTTACAAATTAACTTTATTTTCAATTTTATTTTGCAGTCTCAGACTGAATGTCCTCATCATGGATGAATTTATAATTTTAATGAGTTTTTCCCATAAATGCAAATTATAATGTTTTGTACTTCCTCTGGCCTGTAGTAAATAATTACTTTAGGAAAAGGGAAACAAAAAAACAGGAAAAGAAAACATGATTGAGAAGTTAATCAGATGGATGGCTTAGAAGTGTTTTTATTTTGGGACAGAGGTTATAGAGTAACAAGATCCAGTGTGACATATTAATACTTTTCTAGGAGGTGGGTTGGAAGAACAGGCTTAGGTACAGAAGAGTGAATGCCCCATACTAGGGGGGGAATGGGTTTGCATGAGTGGAGTGAAAGTAAAAATGATGGAATGGAATTAGTAATAGCTATTAATTCATTTAATTCTCTCAAGATCACATGAGGTAGGTACCACAGATGCTTTTGCAGTTGAGGAAACCTAGTCATGCAAAGGTCAAGCAAATTGCCAAAAACATTCATTTAGTAAGGAGGGAAATCTAGATTTGAACAGAAACCTCTCAATTACAGTCCTTATGCTCAACTGCCTGATTTTCTGTGTTAAATTATATCTCTCTAACATCTTGCTGCAGGTTACACACCTACTAGGTGACAGAGCAGGGGTTTAAATCAAAGCTGTCTGACTGAAGGGTCCATGCTACCAACATTTACATTGTTTGTTGCTGAAGTAGATATTATTCTACAATTTATTAGACATTATAGAATTTTCTAACAAATAAATATGAGGAATGATTTGAATATGGCAATATTTTAAAAGTCTACCATCGGGAGGCGGAGGTTGCAGTGAGCCGAGATCTTGCCATTGCACTCCAGCCTGGGTGACAGAGTGGGACTCTGTCTCAATACATAAATAAATAAATAAATACAAACATGTATGTTCCTCTAATTTGGTAGTCACAATATATCTACATGTCATAGATTTAGTTTTAATTGTGTACAGAATTAAGCAGGGTCTTCAGTTAATTAGAGAAAAGAAGTGTAACAATCTCATTGTTATCTTAATCCTGGACTAACATGAGTTTTTGCATGTGATGCTAATTTCACCTAGAAGGTACATTTTTGAAGGAATAAATGTGTTTCCTAGATCTAATAATGAACCGACCTCATTTTATGGCAGTCACTTAAGTTGATGAAAAGCTTATTCATGAGAAAGCAACATGGTCTGTTGCTTTAAAACTGATTGAGGAAAGATGGCTGTTTAGGCTTTACGTGGCCTACAGCTCCTTCCTGGAGCATGCTACCACTCAAGCTCTTTAAACTTGCATGATCAGATTGTAACTCACATATCAAGTGCCCCTGAAGATCCCCTAATGCCTGCTTGCTTCCCTGGGTACCAGGAGAATCGCAGTGAGTCCAGTCTTCAGAATTTGGTCTTGCTTTGTTGTTCCCTAGTGGGAGTCATGTCATTATTTCTGTGCAAACTCTAGTCAAAAACAAAATGCATCACATTTAGTGCATTTCCCTGATGTCTGATCATGAAATTTTCATTCCTAAAGAAATTAGAATATCTTGTAACTTCTAACTTTTACTCAAGTATATCTTATAATCTATGACAGTAAAGATAGAGGCATGTCCACAGGTCCCTGCTGAACTCCCTCAAAAGGCTTCTTAAAAAATAATTTTTATAAAGCAGGGTTTTGAAAGTTAATCTTTTAAAGTCCTCATTTGTCTTTATCTCAGGATGAAATGTGAATTTGCAGTTGCTTTGCGGCACTGAGATTTACTTACAAGCCTGCATGCCAGCAAAAGTTACTATGAATGATTTATCTATTGTTTACTCATTGCAAAATATGATTTACATCACCTAAAATATTTATTATATTATATGTATATTAAGGAATTTAAGCTTGGCAATGCATTTGGGGAATTTGTTAAATAATATGTATTTTGAAAATTTTGTTCTGTGAGATAAAATGATGCTCAGGATTTAGTTAAACATGAGATCTCTTAGTCCATTTGGGCTGCTGTAACAGAACCATAGACTGGGTATCTTATAAACAACAGAAATTTATTTCTTACAGTTCCGGAGGCCGGGAAGTCCAAAAGCAAGGTGCTGCCAGATTTGATGTCTAGTCAAGACCCACTTCCTAGCTCATAGACAGCTGTCTTCTTGCTATAACCTCACAATTCAGAAAAGAGGGAGGGAGTTCTCTAGGGTCTCTTTTTTAAGGGCACCAATCTCATCATGACTTAATCACCTCCCAAAAGTCACCACCTCCTCATACCATCACATACAAGTTTTGGGGGCACATAAGTATTCCATCTACAGCACTTATTTTGTAACTTAAGTTTAGAATAGGTAGTTCACTCAGGGATTCAAAGATCAAAAAGTACAAAAAGAGAAATTATGAAACGCTTTCTCCCATCCTTGACCCCACGCGTCCACTCCTTACATTGCCCCGAACCCAAACACATGTAACAACTGCTCTTGGTCTTTCTGTGTTCTTGAAGTTTATCTTGTAGTATTTCAGGGTTTCTCTATGCATATTCCCCCAAATATGGTTACATAGCTTCTCATGTTTTCCTCTTTCATATCTAACAATTTTCTTCCTATAGGTTTTGGTAATTTCTTTTCAGTTTATTCCTATTCTATCCTTTTCATTAATGTTTAAAATGAGTTTCCTCTTCTGTCATATCTTCTACTCAGATGTTATTTTATACATGAATGCTGCTCATTTCTGTACATCAATTCCATACCTTACTAATTCAATTCTCTTTTTTAAAATAGTTCTTTTAAGTAATTTTCTTGACTGTTCCTTGTACAATGACCATATCCTACGCAAACAACATTTTGCCTTTTTAAAATTCTCTATACCCTTAATTTTTTCTTCTGCCAAATAGCACTGTTATCAATATCTATAAAACATGAAATAGTGAGATTCTGATCTTATTGCTTATTTAAGTGTAACTACATCTGATGTTTCTCTTAAAAACATAATTCTAGATCTTGGGGTGACTCTGGTGTGTTTTTATCATGTTTAGGTGTTACTTTTTGAAGTATGAGTATTTTATTTTTTCAAATGTTTTTAAATTCATAGGTCTATTAATATAGTGAATTAGTTTATTATGTTTTCTAATACTAAATAATTCATACAATAATAGAATAAACCCTACTTTATAAGTTAAATTTTGTGCCTCCAAATTCCTATGTTGATGTCCTAACTTCCAGTACCTCTGACTGTGACGTAATTTGGAAATAGGGTCATTTCATATATAATTAGTTAATATAAGGTCATACAGTAAGTAGGGTGAACCCCTAATCCAATGTGACTGGTGTCCTTATAAAAAGGGGAAATTTGAACACGGATATTCCCAAAGAGAGAGCAGCATGTGAAAGTAAAGTCAGAGATTAGAGTCATGCATTGACAAACCAAAGGAGGCCACAGATTGTCAGCAACCCACCAGAAGCTAGGACAGAGGCATACAGTAGATTCTCCATGAGAGCTTCAGAAGGAACCCACCTTTGTCACACCTTGATCTCAAACTTCTAACCTCTAAAGCCACAAGACCATAAATTTCTGTTGATTAAGCCACTCAGTTTCTGATACTTTGTTATAGCAGTCCTAGGAAACTAACATTCAATAATTGATCATTGTATGATTAGTACGGTATTTGGATTATGTTGCCTGATATTTTATTTAGGAGTTTTCATCAATATTCTTGCACACATTTAGTGTGCTATTTGCTTGATTTATTTTGCTGTTTTTCATTTCACAATCTCATTATATCCTGGTGTATATGTGTCCCGTGGTACCTTTTCATTTCTGCCACCTCTGGGTCAATGCTGTGTCCATTCTCCCCAGAGCAGCTTCTGTGCTGGTCTTTGCCATGTTGGCCATCGTATGTCACAGAAGATATTTATCTCCTAGATTTGCTGAATAGTGAGGTTTTTTAAATATTAATTTAAAAGAAATGATATCTGAGAGAAAGAGGAAATTGTTGCCTTATACAGTCATTTTCATTCTGGTAATACTGGCCCAAACTTTTAAGCTTTTAGAATATTTTTTTTCCTGATAGAAAAAAACTTCCTAATCTCCATATGTACCACATAATTATGCTAGTGGGCCATATAACATGATAGCTAACAGTGTAGGCCCTAATGTCAAATTGCCTTGATTCTATCGTTTATGTGTCTCGTGACTTTGAACAAGTTATTTAAGCTCTCTTAACAAATTTTCTCCTTCTAAGGAAAAAAAAAAGTTTCCCCATCTGACAAATGGGCATGATCACCTACACTCTTCATCAGATAGTTGTGAGGGACAAAGTACATAAGGTGGGTGAGAAGTTTAGAATAGTGCCTGGACAAAGGTGTGTGCTTCATAATTAATACTTGTCATTGTCATCCTTTGTCTGTGTTACTGTGTTATGAGACGGGTTACTGCTCCTGGAGCTTACTATGCTCTCATGGCACAGGAGAAGACTGGGATCTGGTGTGCATGGGACCTGGGCATGTTTCTGAAATTTCTAAACCTTTTTCTTGATCTTTAAAGTAGAGTCAGATGACTGACATGAGGGCTCAATTAAGAAACTGACTTGGGTATGTTGCATATAGGGGTGCTCCATTTACTTTCATTATTATGATGATTCATTATAATTTTATGTTGATTACTCTGCATGGAATACTTATATAGTGGCAACATTTTTACTTTTCAGGACCCAACTCAAATAGCACCTTCTATGTGAAACCCACTTTTATACAGAGTCACAATGTGCCACAATAGTGGTCTCTTGGTATTTCAGCTGCATCTCTGTTAATAGCATACTGCGTTGTCCATATGACTGCCCTTCCCACCAAAAAGTAAGTTGCTTGTGGGACAGGGCTAAGCTTACTGGATCAATTTCCGTGATCAGTTTTGAATGAGTGAAGCAGGGTGATAGCAACCTAGAGTTGCATTATATTCAATGTTGTTTGAAAGCTTGTTTTTTTTAGCTTCAGTTTAAACAAATTTAAACAGAAAACATGTTTGCTATCAAGTCCACAGAATCTGTTAGGGAGGGCCAGTGAGTGGAAGTTTGTAAACTAAACAAAAATTAAATAGTTGCTAAGATTTATGTTACATATTTTATGACCATGGCAAAACATTGCATAAAACATTGGGTGAGTCTATTTTCCTGAAAGTTGTACTCAAATAGTAAATGTAACAGATTAAGTATTCCTCATATAACACTTTTAGTGGTTCTTCAATGTAGATGGCAAGTTGATGGCCAAGTTTTCAAAACACAGTCTGGCCTAGTTATAATGTGTAAAACAGCCAAATAGGAAAAATAAAATCTCCAAGGCAGTTTTTCTCAGTTTGTTCTATGAAAAACCACGATCTTGTGATTTCTTCAGTAGAGCAGGTGGTCTTTGGAGGTTAACAACACACATTTATGTGTTAATTATAGCGTGAAGCCCTGACATAATGCAACTGGTCTAATTTTGTTTAACTTAAAATTTTCCAGACTTGTTTAACTATGAAACTTATTTTCCTTGTAGCACCTCATATTGTCCCACAGAAGTAGAATTTTAGGAAAATCACTTTGGGAAACATTCTACAGTGGGGTTGATTACAGCATCTTGACACTAGGAGCGCCACAGCTTGATGATGGTTGCAAGCAAGATCTACCCAGTTCATTTATTTTTCTTTTATGAAGATAATATGAAGGATCAGTAGAGAACTCTTAAATCCACAATATGTAATAAACTACCCCAAACCAGTACATAAGTAGTGAACTGAAGCATTTATACACACATCGGCATATAAATGCTATGTACATGAGAATAGGCAACATGGCGAAACAAAGAATACGAAACATTGGCCGGGCATGGTGGTATGCACCTGTGGTCCCAGCTACTCAGGAGGCTGAGGTGGAAGGATTGCTTGAGCCTAAAAGAGGGAGGTTCAGCGAACCAAGATCATGCCACTGCAACTCCAGCCTGGGTAACAGAGCCAGAGCCTGTCTTAAAAATAAATAAATAAATAAACTATACCCATGCAACAAGTATATGCACAGGCATATACAAAGCTTCAAAAACTACACATGATTACTCTTACTTCTGATTTTTCCTCACCATACAGATGGTTTTTCAACACCTCCCCCTATTAGGGAAACAGACTGTTCTTATCCTTTTGAGATTATTCTTTTTGTAGGCAGCAGTGTAGTGAAAACTTCCTGAAGCCAGACTTTCTGGATTAAAATTCCAGCTCTGACAATTGCATGTTGTATGACCTCAGACCAGTCACTGTGCCTGAAGTCTCTGATCTAATGTAATAGTGCTTATAACAGAGATTTTTTGACAGATTTGGATACATTTACATTTATAATTTCACATGGCACGTAGTAAGTGTTATAAGAGTTTGCTGTTATTATTTTCTTTCTCTGTAGTTTGCTTGTATATTGTCTGCTAGTCACCTTCAGTATCATCCATACAGGATTTGCTCTTCCTTCTTATCAAGATTTTTACTTTATTTGTAGAAAATTATCAGTGTCTCCTTGGAATTGTTAATTTAATGCCTGCTATGTACCAGTCACTATGTTTAGTTCTTGGGATACACATTATGGTGAACATAAATGACCTTAAAAGAATGTGCAGTCTGGCAAAGGATACAAACAGGCACACAGTTAACTGTCTTATGAAAGTCTTCATCAACGATGTGTATAGCTCTGGCCATCCATGTTCTTCATTAAATACTGGACAAATCAATGTGTTTCTAAAAACACAGGAGTTCTACTCTCTTTCATCTGCAAATTCCTTGCTGCCACAGCCTATTTCCTGGGAATGCCCTTGCAGTGGGGATGACGTATGTAAACTGACTTAGTTTTGGAGAAGTACAGCTTCCAGGTTGTCATATCTGAAAAGCTCTTTCCACCTCTGAAGGAACTGTCACTTTGCTGGCTACTCCATGAAGTGTAGCAGAATGAGGTTTTATGATAAAAAGGATTTTAACCGTTTGATGCCCACATGGTAATAGACATTACTGGCACATGGAGTATTCAGTAGTGCACCTTACATTTTGTCTTTATGGACTCCTTTCTGTGCCTCAATAACAGCACACCGGGCTATCTATTATACCTTAAAATTGAATAATCTTTAAAAACCTCTATTTTTTCTTTTCCTAGTTGGTGACTGCATTATTCTGCTTTCCATTTTATGTTTTTATCCCCACTAGGATATGGGTAAACCTAAATTTCTTTCTTTTTACTAAATCACTCAGAATAAAAGTAAAACCTGGTTTAAAACGAGATCTACATCCACTGGAATAAGGTAGCCCTTATATCTTTAAAGGGGAAAAAAAACCTCGTAGCTTTCCATATTAAATAGCATTAGGGCAAAGAAAAATACGTTATCATCTCCACGATTCAAATGCAAATTTCCAAATGTAAACAATGTCTTGCTTCTTTTTTGGTGATTAGTGGGAAATTAAATTCTGAAACTGGGGCAGGGGAAGGCATGTTTTTATATTCACAGGAGACAGCAATTTTTCCAGCAGAGAAGCAGAAGACAACAACCGCAACGAAGGTGCTACTACCACAATCAGGTAATTCAAAGCTGCCATGACAGAGGAGCACTTAGAATGTTCCTGTGGTCCAAAGGCATGTTTTAGGCGTATATTCGTAGAAAGGAAAACACGGCTCGGGGGCTAAAAATTGAGGCTGTGAGGTTAAGACGTCTGTGCAAAATAATGAGGGTGAAACAGATGCTGATTGACCAGGTTTGTTAATTCTACAAAGGAAAATTGGACATCAAGTAAAATATTGACCAGGATCATCAACTTCCTTTGTATTTATCTTTACCTTTTGTGATGGATTCACTTGTAGGTTCATTGTTTGATGAGGGACAACTCAGTGAGAGTTTCATTTGGGAATATGAAATTATAGAACAAGGGAGAGACTGTGGCAGAAAGAGGAGTTTATGCACAGATCTGGGAACCATATGCTTGTTGGTGATAGATGAAGCATGCTATTCTCCAAGGAGCGAAGACATTGAGAGCTAAACCTTCAGAAACTGATGATGATCAAGGAAAAGAAAAGACAAGTAAAAGAAGAAATCAGCAGAAGACCAGATTTTTTTATTAGTTCTGTTTCTGCTCTTAATTTAGGATGTACATGAAAATAAGTCTTTTTGGTTTGTCATATAATTCTTCTCTAATATGTTTCTATTAGTTAGTGTCTTGAATAATCTAGCACAAGAGAACTACATAAACTAATTTCCTAATTATTTTACCGCTTAATAAACCTGGGTAGAGACTTATGGAATGTGCCAAAAGACATACATTTTTCTTAGCATTACTTTGTATAGAATTATGTTTTCAATTGAGTTAATTAGCTTTTATGATTGGAAAGAAACTTGAATTAAATATGTATTTAAACACTTTTTATAAAGCTATATATTCAGGAAGTTCTCTGTAATCTATGATATAAAAGAAAAGCTCATTTGCTTCTATGTTAATTTAGTGGTGTAAACTATAAGCTGGGAAATTTAAAAAGACTCAACTGAATGAATACCCCAGGGTTTCTTTTAAATGTACATAAGTACACAATAAATCTTGGCCATCTAAGTGTTCTGATGTTTTTATTCAAAATAGTTTGCTGTAAGTCTTATGTTACGAAGCTTACTTATAGTGAATTAGATAATCTCAAGACAATTATACTGGTCCAATTACTGCTGTGTGTATTGCTTCTGAATTGTTATTTAGTGACTGGCGATCAGACAAGGACCATTGCTTTATATGACAAGAACTAAGCCATTATCCAATAAAAATTTATCTCCTTATTTCCTATTTACTTTGCCTAGAATTGTTATTTATACCAAACCACTCTTCTCTTTTTTGAGTGTAAATGTAATTAGGTGACTATTAAAATATATAAAGAAGGGTTCATAGGTCTATTTATCTTAGCTGAAAATTCAGATCTATAAACTAGGAAGAAAGACAATTCGAAAATTCAGAGAGTAAATGATGTATACTACTGGACAAAGCAAAGTTAGGCTGGGCATGTGGCTATCACCAGCCCAGAAAGCTGTTTCACAATGAAAAGATTATTTAAGCTTTTGGTTTCTGTTTTTGAAAAATAACCACTTTTCTTTTATCCACCGTATAGAACTATAGCAATTATTTTAAGTGAAAAAATGAGTGACAGTCTGTAAAACAGACAAGGAAAAACAACCTTGAGTGGATCCATCTTACAAATTCTTCATGTATCCTTTGCGCAACACTCCATAGGAGGCCCAGTGAAGATACAGAGTTAAATAAAATAGTCCTTACTGTTAGACTTAAAAATCGAAACCAAAATTTAATTTGAGTCACACAGAGGGCAAAAACACTGACTCATTGGTCCAGGACAAACTTAGATTATGTTTCTTGTCCCTGCTTTGTTATTAGGACTACCCTCATTACACTCTCTCCTGTGTCCTGGTTTGGCTGGTTTGGCTGATAAATCAGGTGGCCACCCAAACACTTCTATGGCAATGGGGAATGGCTCTCAGGCTCCTTCCTTTCCCCAGCAAATGCTTCTGCTGATTATCTTCTAGATTATCTTCTAGATAAGATTTGCAAACCTGGGTGCACACTGGCATCATCTACTGAGGTTTTGTGCTCAGACTCCAGCAACCAAGATTCCCATTGAATTGGTTGTAGGTGGGGACTTGTGAGAAGTGACTTTTTTCTTCTTCTTATGTTAAGCTCAGCAAGTGATTCAGATGTGCAGTCAGGACTGAGATCCACTCTTTGTGTCGAATTAGCCCAGACAGATGGACAAGCAGAAGCTTCAGAATTAGAAAATCTGTACCAAGCACTAAGAGCTTCCACTGGGCTGCTCTGTGGCTTCAAGCTGATTCTGGAACTCTGAGCCTCAGTTGTCTGAACTGTCTGTAAAGTGAGAATGGGTGTATCCCTCCTCAGGACTATTCTTAGGTTTAAAGTAACGTGTGTATGATTGATGGGAAATAGGAGACATCAGTAAATCCCAGAACCATCCCAGATGGGAGCCTGGCCCCATGCAAGAAAGGGGTAAAGCTCCTGTGGTCACAGAATACTTCCAGAAGTGTGACTCCCATGTCCCTAATATGCAAAAAAAAAAGTCTTCTTTTTCCTGTACGATGACTTTTCTTGATATTCTTGACCTGGAAAGTGAGTTTGCATATATCTGACTGCCTCAGTTATTCAGGACTTCAGAGGAAAGGGAGTGTATTAGTCTGTTCTCATGCTGCTAATACAGACATACCCAAGACTGGTAATTTATAAAGGAAAGAATTCTAATGGACTCACAATTCCACATGGCTTAGGAGGCCTCACAATCATGGCAGAAGATGAAGGAAGAACAAACGGACGTCTTACATGGTGGCAGGCAAGAGAGAGCTTGAGTACGGGAACTCCCGTTTATAAAACCATCAGATCTTGTGAGACTCATTCACTATCACAAGAATGGCACAGGAAAGACCTGCCCCTGTGATTCAATTACTCCCCACCGGGTCCCTCCTGCGGCACTTGGGAATTATGGGAGCTACAATTCAAGTTGAGATTTGGATGGGGACACAACCAAACCATATCAAGGAGATTTATTTAGGTTTTCCAGATGTAAAGACTAGTAGGATTAGCATCACTTATCAACAATTGCTGAGGATGAGTGCATGATTAGATGTTAAGACAAATTTTATCACTAACAAGTGGTGTAACTTAGAGACATTTAACTCTTCTCTGTCTGAGTTTCCTCATCAAACTTAGAGCCATATATTTTTTTCCTTCTGGTGCTATATTTAAGTTTTTCTGTGTATTCATTGCTATGAACTAGGCAGAAAAATAGGACATAACACCCTCTGCAGACAAGAAATTTAAAACTAAAAAACCTTAAGTAGTTATAGCAATAGGTAAAATAACAATAGTAGTAATAGAAATATACTCTAGAAGGATTAACAACATAGAATTGGTCTTTAGGGAAAATGACAAGTCCACACTGGTTTGGATGGATTTCCAGTTTCAGCTACTGGATGAGCTACAATCACTTATTTCGACATTTATTGTGATTTTGGGGGTATACTTTGTTGCCTATGGCAATTTGCTTTAGTCTTTAGATTATCAAACAAGTAACTCGCTGCAGAGTATAGAGAATTCATTTGCTGTGACCCAGTGTAGACAATTTCTTATTCATCGAAATTCCACCTATCTTGTTTTTAAAAGTCTTCTCTTTCTTGATTAACTTATACAAGGGTTTCACAAACAAGCTGAATTTGAGAAAGTAATATGGTGAGAGATAATTCATCTAGAATAACTCATTTTAGAAATGTAACCTTAGGATCATATTAGCATGCTTCCTCATTTAATCACATTTTGTCTTTTACCTGTTGATATTGTACTTCGGGACATAAAGAGGGGACTAGAAGGGAGACTGAAAAGATGAAGAACATTAAATCCAGAATAGGGAATCTGATGAGGGGAATCCCTGTTAGAAACCTTGTCCCACACTTCCTCTCCCACTGTTCTGTGCTGTTTCCACACAATCAGATTGAAAAAGCAAAACAATCGCCTCTTCTCGAAAGTGTAGAGCACATAAACAGGAAGGAGAGCCAAGCTGACGCAAAGGCTGCTGTTTATTGCAGTTCTGTTTTATTGCAGTTATTAAACCATTAACAATTAGATAAATATTATAAGTGAAATGTCATTCCTAAGTGTCACAGCTATCATTTACTCTAGGTTCATAAAATAGACTAATATTTCATTTATTGCATACATCTAGAAACATACCACAAACAACTATCCATTTTATTCACTTTTGACAGTGAACCTAATAGAAACCATTAGTAACAGTAACAACAAAAATTCTTGTTGAAATAAATAGAAGAATCCTTTTATAGTCTATAATAAATGTCACTAAATGGTGGGGATCAGAATACAAAAGGAAACGAATGAAAAAGCCAGGCTTTCTTAAGAGTCGTAGAAGTGGGTCTCAAAGGCTCATTTTCTTAAAAGACATAAAGAGATCAAAACATCCAAAAAATAAAAATTATTGAGAAAAATATATTGTAGGCTTGTTGATTTTAAAAGATGGGCAGGATTATGAAAAGAATGAAATTATTTGGGGGGAACTGGGCTTCACTTCTGCAAAAGATAGTATAGATGGTTATTCTGTATGGAAGGGCTTTCTATTGCAAAGAATAACCGTTCTTCAAAAGCCTAACTATACCAAACCATGAAGCATTCTCACCAAGGTGGCCAGTAGCATCTCAGCAATCAATTCATTCTTTCTTCGTCCTCCACAGCTCCTTCATTTTGAGCTCCGTATCGTGTCATAATGGGCTGAGGTAGGCTTTACAGTTTAGTTCAGAACAACTAGATACTCCTTCCCTCCTGCAAATTATATTGATTTTCTCAGAAAATATGTAAGAAAAAGTTTATCTCCATTTGGCTAATAAATGGACTGACATTGAGACAGAATAAATCACTCCTCCAACATCTCATGCCAAAATGTACTAGAAGTGACAGTAGAACCGATATACTAACGGGCTTTAGAGTCCTCATAGGACTTCTATTCCCTTTTTGTTCCTTGGTTAATCAGCACCCTATTTCTTTCAAGTGGTGACACCCAACTCACAGTGGTTTAACAGAGGACAAAACCGAAATAAATCAACCAACACAAGGGCAATGCATTGAATCACCATCCCCGGAGAAAGGGCAGATGTGGAGCGGCTTTCAGGCTCAGCTGGTTCCAGGAACTCAGCTCCTGTCTCCAGCGCTCTTACTCTTCATCTTGATCTCTATCATACGTCTCTACCTCTGTTCATCTCTCTCCATCTCTTCATCTTTGTATGCTGTTCCCAGTCTCTTCACTGATTATGGAGACAATTTCTTCTACTAAAGGGTCCATTGTTTTCTCTATAAAGTAGGAAATAGGGCTATCTGCAGCTTTAAGTGTAAACACTCTGAACCTGGAAGCTTCGAAGAACAGGGAGAAGGTCACTTTTATGACCTATAAATCACAGGGAACAACTTTCCCAACTTGGGTCAGGGGTTACCTACTATTCTCTATGTTGATACTCGTGGGTTTGGGTGACTTTCTAGAGCTTGAAATGGGGAAGGGTGGCTTTCTTTGTAAGAAAAAGATAAATTGAGAAGGTAGAAAGAACAGTTGTTGACCTCAGCCCTTGATTTTCTTTTTAGTTTAGTGATTTTAAACACTAAACCTAAAGACAGAATTTGTTTTTAAAAGTGACTGTTAGATATACTTTCTAAGCCCAAGAACCATGTTCTTGTTTTTCACTGGCACAATCAAATATATAGCAATAATCCAGAGAATGCAGTAAAATAAATGTACCGAATGGCATCCCACTCCACGATAAAACTAGAGTTTTGCTGAAACTCTGCCAAGTAGGAATTCTTCTTTACCACTGTATAGCAATTGTATTTTCCAGACCTGTGTCCAGAATGCAAAAATTATTTACCAGAGGTTGAAATTCCTACTATAAAAAGGGAACATTTGGTTACTTGCAGTAAATACAAGAGTAGGAGTGAGTGGAGAATGATGTACCTACCGTTTCAGATAAAGAGGTTTGGTTAATGACGATATTAACCACTTTTTTTACTCATTATCCCATTTATTCATCATTCCCATTCCTCATTCCCATTGTACCCTCTGTCCTTTTCTATTTCCCTGGATATATTTTTTCTCCGCTCACCAAATATTCTGTTCTTTTCTTTATCCTATGACATCTAAATTCCTTTACCCAGCTCATGTGCTTATGCTGGCTAAGTGACAATCAAGAAAGTCTGTGCCACTATGGACGATGTCATAGACTTTCACTGGAATGGAAATCTAGATTTCAAAAGAAAGCTTTATAATTATCAGACTTCTAAGAAGGAACAAAAGTGTATGTTGAAAAATGCATGTAGAAAACTGCTGATTTGTGGTATTTTTTTGTTTTGATACTTTTCACATTGAAAGGGGCTATTTAAAACAAGGAAAACAAGTAATGAAATAATTTTGGAAAACAGTAAAAGTCTGGACACTGTAGAGAAGGATCAAGCCTAGTGTTTTCTTAAAGGGAAAAGAACAGAAGTTAATAGACATGTCTCCTGCAGGAGAACCTCAACCTCATGTACTCATGAATCACCATGCTGATTCAAAAATAGAATAGATCATGTTTGTCATAAATGGAAAACAACAAATGTAATAAGGAAAATGTAATTTTGTAAATAAGCAAATTAGTATCACTGAATTGTTTGTTAGTTGCATGTATTATTCTATAAAGCCAATGTTTCTCTCTTAAAATATTTCTAAAAGCCATTTGTAGTGGTGGGGGAAGTAGGCAGGCAGGGAGCAACTTATAATTATCCCAGGGAGCATACTCGATTCCTTTCATTTTTCTGGTTCTTATTCAAAATACACTCTTATTAAGGGGGTCATGATAATCCACCCTGGCTGCAGAATGGGTCTCTGTATCTCAGCAACTTCCAACTTTCTCTTAATTGTGTTTTTTGATCTAGTATTCCCCAACAATAACTCACCAACTTAGTCTATTTGTTGCTACTTTTGCTCATGTATGCCCTTCCATTCAACATTTGCCAGCTGCTTTGTTTTTTTCAGTTACAGCAATGGCATCTGGGCCAACAAGTTTAATAATGTAATCCTTAATGAGTGATTTCTTCTCAGTTTCTTCCCGGTAAAATCTAGAGATAAGGTTAATATTATAGAGCTGTTTCTAGCTGATAGATTATTCCAACTTAGTAATCTTAGTAATGTCTATCACTTTTTTTATGCCAGTGTGGAAAAATGGTGTTGGGACATAAAGATGGAAATTCCTGCCTTTTCTCCATAGCATCACATATGTCCACTGAGTCAATTATCATACTAGGCATTTCCACTACTTTCTTTCAGTGTTGGTTCACAATAAGGAACATTTTCTGTGGCCATTAATATTTTCTTATGTTTAACTCTGAAAATTAATAAGCAATTGACCTCAATAATAATGGCATGGATTGAACTTCTGAAATTAGAAAATTGTGACCTATTACTCGAGAACTTTCTTAAAAGAGAGCCAGGTATACAAAAATGTGGCTTTTTATAAACAATGCAAAATAGTATCCCCAAATACTGTCTCTTTATAAACAGTGCTAAAGATTTTAAAATAAAATTACTTAGTTATAAAATCAAAATAATGTTAGTTCTTAAAACTAAATTGATTTACTCTTGATCATTCTCTTTTTTTCTGCCTTTTGGGGTTTAATTTGTGCTAAGTGATTAAATAGTAATCTCTCTTTTCTTGATATCAATTATAATTTACAATTTTTTTTTAAGTTTCCACTTTCAAGAACATCTTAACATTTAGTGTAAAAATAAACAGATTTTTATATCTGTATTTTGTAATCCGATTCAGTAACTTTCCATTAGAAATTACTTTGCTTGACTAATGTGTATGTGTGTGTGTGTGTGTGTGTGTGTGTATTTCCAAATAACTCCTCAAATATTGCAATTTCAGTGAAGACAATTGAAAGCATTATATCTGACACTTCAGCAAATTCTCAATATTAAAAGCATTTTAATAGCATTAGTTTCCATATTTTCATGTTATCTGTGAAAAGACAGCTCAGAGCTGAGAAAGAAAGAAGTTTTAGGTCACACTGGAAAGAGGCACTGAAAATTATTGAAACAGAAGAAAGGGGTTCTGGAATTTGGTACAGAGTGCAAGTTACATGCCCCATACGAAGTCATTAATAGCTGAGTGATTGCACCACACAGCTGGTATGCTAGATACTAATGTCACATTTACATGGATTGTTCTATTTGGAGCTGTTGAGGTTTGTTGCTTTTAGTCCTCAGGGCTAGCAATTTCGCCTAATCTTTTCTTACTTCAGTCTGTAACCTAATGAAGCACATATGCTTTCCACCTGAGAAATCGGAGGACTCCATGAAGTAGGTACATATAACTTCCCTTCATTTCACAGCCTTTATAGCCTTGATCTCTATATAAACCATTGCTAGGTTTAATCACCTGCTCTCTTCCCTCATATAATTGATTTAAAAGATGTTTATAAATATTTGCCTACTGTAAATCCTTAAATATAAATCTTATGCTTCCTTTTCTTCTTGTCATGAATAAGAATTAATTAGTACTACTATAGGAGATATGTCATCTGAAAAAAAAAAGCTTTTATCCACAAGTAGGGATTTTAGTATAAAAGCCTTTTAAGTTAGTTTTACTACAAATAATTTGAAAACTTTGAAATAAAATTTGATACAGTAAAAAAACATGTGTTTAAATGAGATGTAAACATTTTAATGTAATATAGCTATGACATAATACATTAACGTATATCTTATAAGAATGTTTCACTTAAATAATCAAAATTTTGTTAGATGCTATTACTCCCAAGTTGTAGATGAGAAACCCAAGGGGGAGTAAATTTAGCAAACAGAACACTACCATATAAGTTTACTATACATGCCATAAACCAGACTTTGTCCATGCCAATTGACTTTATGGAAATAAACCCTTGGTGTCTTGATGATCATATTTTTTTCAGTTATTTAACAGACATTGGCACCCTTTTGAAAATCAACTGTTTTCCTGAAAGTCAAAACATTTCATCAGGTAAAGTAATCATAACATCCTTATGCATAATGACATTAAATCCATCTCCAGAAAGACACAATTTCTCCTTATGGAGATCAACTCTTTTGGCTATTCAAACATGTACTCCACCTCCTTCCAAACAGAACCAGCAAATTCTGCCTTTTAATGTATATAACCAAATTTATATTTTCCATAAAAGGAAAAGATGCTTCAAAAGAAACACATACAAAAATATAACATTTTTCTTTCTAGAGAAGCTGAGGTGCTTTATTACATTGTGCTATGTCAAAAATTTACATCTTGGCAACAAGTACTTCCCTGATGGCACCAGGCTGTGACAAGACATGGCAGAGGTAATGTTTATTACAGCCAACTTGAACTTAACTCAAGGGACCTCTTGTTGAAAAGTGACACCATTGATCTGGAACCACTGTTACAGGGCCAAAGAATAAAAAATAATGCATTAATTCATTGAGAAATGAGAATAGATTTTATCTGTTACATTCTTAAAGAGTTTCAGAGAGCTGGACTTACTAGGCAGGAGTAACTAATTCTAGGATACATACAGAGCAGGCATTTTCCTTCATCCTGTTCTCCCCGTCCTCTCTCTCTCTCTCCTTTTCTTTTTTCATAAGAACCAGGACTATTTGTTGCTGTATTTTCTATATTTTCTCCAAAATGAATATGAAAACTGGTGCAATCAGAATAACTCAAACTACCACTAAAAAGCACAACCTTGGCATTTAACCACTTTCAGCACAACTACATACTCCATGTAACCCAACTAAATCTTTGTTTTGTTCCCATTAGTATCCCTAAATTACAACTCAGAAAAGATATAAGTCTGTCAGTCAGAGTTCTTAAGTAGCTTTTTATATCATGCAGTGGAGGTACTATGCTCTGAGTATGTCCTCCAGAATTCATGTGTTGAAAATGTAATCCCCAATGCCACAGTGTTGGAAAGTGGGACCTCGTGCGAGGTGTTTAGCTGATGAAAGCTGTGCCCTGAATGGATTAATGTTGCAGGGTTCAAGTCACCATCTTGGAAGCAGAAACTCCAGGTTGTAACCTTCTAGCATTTAAGTCTTGGATTTCCCAGCCTCCAGAACTGTGAGAAATACGTTTTCGTTATTTATATGTCACTCAGTATCGGGTATTCTGTTATGGCAGCACAAAACAAAGACGAGTGAGATTGGAGATTTTCTTAATAACCTCATTTTGATGAAAAATTGTGAAAAGTAACGTTTAGCAGATGAACATTCATCTTAAATAATCTCAATCAATGCAGCTCATGAATGCTGTAGAACTCACCAGGTTAAAGAGTCATCAGTGAGACCAGGCATAGTGGCTCATGCTTGCAATCCCAATACTTTGTAAGGCCAAGGTGGGAGGATTGCTTAAGCCCAAGAGTTTGAGACGAGCCTGGGTGACAAAGTACACCCCATCTATACAAAAATTTAAGAAAGAATTAGCCAGGTGTGGTGGTGTGTACCTGTGGTCCTAGCTACTTGGGAGGCTGAGGCAGGAGGATCACTTGATTCTCGGAGTTTGAGGCTGCAGTGAGACATGATCATGCCCCTGCACTGAAGGTTGGGTGACAGAATAAGTCCCTGTCTCAAGAAACAAAGAAATAAACAAACAAATAGAAAACCAGAAGAAAAGGAGTTATCAGTGAAACAAAAAGACAAGAAATACAATACAGATGTGGTACTTATTTCTAGGAATATGGCTCATAATTTAAGTGCTCGATAACATTGTAAGTGTTAGCCTTGCATAATTAAAAAGCCTAATATATTTTTGTTTGTTTTGTGGAGATTAAGAGTATGGGATGAAAAGAATAAGAGAAAAAATCTTCCAATGCTATGTGATGGATTCTTGAGGCATAAGATAGACCTATTAATGATGGCATTATACATAGAATGCATCGTGTTCAAAAATATATCTCCAAGAGTATGAATAAAAATAAAAATAAGGTTTTCTGTAAGCTATTTGATGATTCAAATAAAGGTTCCAATGACAACCAAGAAACTTATTTTGAAATTGCAAGTGAGGAGTTTGAAACAAGTTATTTCACAAAATATGAGACCAGAAGAAAGTGGCATTTCTAAATATTTTATATTATATGATTTGTAAATTTATTGACAGGTAAATTTATAAATTGAATATCATAAGCGAATACTTTTCAATTTTATCTATGTGGTTTACATTCTAGTTGACCAAAACAATTATTTTCTAACAGAAAAATAGAGTTTCAGATTGTATTTAAGATTGTGCACATGTACCCTAGAACTTAAAGTATAATAAAAATATATATATATATAAAATTGTCATGTATTTGGATCTCTATAATATTTTGGTCATATGTTTTTCAATATCTTTTTTTGCTAAATTGAGTTGGTAGACTGAGAATAATACTTGCTATAGTAGATATTCTTTTATAAATGAAAGACTAAATTTAAAGAACAATTAATTAAAATTCTTAAGCTGATGTAATTAGCAAGATTTGAATTTAGCACTACTGGCTTTAGTGTTCATGTAAAATAATTAATACATGTTTTCTTGACTTCTTGAAAAATTAACATCTATTGAGATGGTAAAACAATGACAAAATATGAACTTAGTAAATATCAAATGGATGGAAAAAGCTAAGCCTATTACATGGAAATTCAGAAGCAAAAGAAGCTATTTTAGTTTGGGGTCTGCCAACATGAACTAAATACATGGAGAGACAAATCTCCAAGCAAAGGGTTTATTTGGGAATAATATATAAAAATTGCAATTCGGGACATACACACACAGAGACCAGAGTGGCTGCTGATGTGTCTGAAGAACAAAGGTAAATGCCGGCTTTTTATAGGAGAGGAGCGGATGGTTGTGTAAGCTAAGTTGTTTTGACAGAAAGTTTATTGGTGCCAGTAGTGTCTGCAGGAGGTAGAGAGTTCTAATTGGTGAGTGGCAGCAGTTACTAGGTAAAACTTGCAATCTGAAAGTCATAGCAGGCCATTGTGATTTCTGATTAGGCTTGCATGACAGCTCCTGGAGTAGGTATTTGTACTTCAGTGCTTTTCCCTATGCCCCCACAACTCTATTTTAGTTGAGTAGGAGAAAAAAAATGACTCCATTTTGTATAATCAGTTTTCAAGGCTGTCAACAAAGATGTAAGAGGCCCAGCTGTCCTGATTTACCCAGGACCCAGAAGTTTCCCCCATGCAGAAATTTCAGCCCTAACACCAGGAATCTGTTGGGAAAACTGGGATGAGATGTTGACTCTACAAAGAGGTGGAATCTTCATAATAATCATCATACAGCAGGGTGATGATTAAGTCAACAAGAATTTGAACATCTTTTTAAGGGAAAGAGCAGAGAAGTCTGTGTCGTAATTGGGATACTGAGAAGAGGATTTCATTCTTTGATGGTGTGTGTAATTGTCAGGAGGAATTTCATTGCTTTTGGCTCAGAAAGAATAAAACAACTGAGGACACTTAGATTTCATCATGGGAAGCAGGGTTGATACACACACATAAATAACACACATTATCGGGCCAGATACCGGGGTTGGCTTTAATGACAAATATTTGATGATTGCTTTAGAAACACTGTGAGCAGTTAACCTCCATAGCGTTATCATATGTTACGGAGAAATATTTAAATGTCCCTTTTATAAATAGAGCTTTTATTTTGCTTTGATTGGTTTTCTTTATTTTTAAAAAAACATTTATGTTCACATGAAAACTATACCAGTTGGGCTTATACATCGTGCTCTGGATATTGTCCTTTCAGAAGCTCTTAAAGCAAGTTTCCTGCACTGAGAAGAAGGAATAAAATTTATCTTTATTGAACTCTTATATTGTGTTTTATAAATACTACCAAGTGCAATGCTCATAACAATGAAAGAAATAAAATACTATAAATATGTCAATTTGCTAAACTGAGAATCTGAGTCACAGAATGGTTAAGTTACTCTTGCCCAAGGCCATTTTCATAGAAAGGGGTAAAGACAGGATTTGAACCCAGCTATTCCAATTATAGAGACCACGAATGTGGACACCATATAATGTCAAGTACCTGGGGAAAAATGAATGAATTTAAAACACTACATGAGAAATAACTAGTAAAAGATATGGAAGTGTGTTACTTCTGAGGACAAATGTATATCTGTGTGTTAAAACCTCAAAATTATTTCTTGAATTAATTAAAAATTCAAAGCTCATTCTATGACATGATTTTCCCTGGTTGTGTGCTGCTGCCTACACAGTGGGAGAAGGCTTTCCAGGATAGTTTGGAAGAATAGACAATCCAGACAATCCAGGGCTGAATTGCTCTTGCAGCTCTGAGCTCTTTAAATTTGCTCTTTTCTCTGCTTAAATTCATGGATAAATTGCAAATCTCTATTCTACTTTGTTCTGCACTGATACATTGCAAAGATTCACCCAAAATAAGCTGTAACCTTCTTGAATAGACCACATTTTTATTAATATTTTGGGAAACATCCTTACCCTCTGTGAAAAATCAGAGTATGAACATATTTTGATGTAAAAGTAAAAATCAAAGCAACATATAGTCTTACATTTATTTACACAGATTTCTATACCAATCCTATGAAGAAGGTACTATTATTATATTTTCCATTTTAGAAATGAATAAATTGAGGTATAGGGATAAAGCGTTGTGGCCAAAACCATACACCCCCAATAAGTGGCAAAAGTTGAATTCAAACCTAGGAAGTCTGGCTGTAGAATTTTTGTCCTTATCACTCTACTATAGTGCCCCATATCAGCTACTTTGAAAGTCATTTGATCAGTCAGATTTCATTTCCTGAAATATCATTTTATTTGATACTGTATGTAGATGAGAATCATTTCATTTAACATTTATTTATTTCCTTAGAAACTTATATAATCATTTTTTAAAAAATGCAGACCCAGATAAATCAAGACCTACAACTGGTAAGAAGAAGGACTTTCTCTAAATAATAACATTATGCTTTTTTCTTTTTCGAGAATGGCCTGATTTTAAAAATTAGGTAACATGTTCCAGCCTAAAATGGCATCTGACTAGCAGCAGTTTTTCAAGTCCTCTTAAATTTCCACAAAATTCATGTCAGAAAAAAAGAGATTTCATAAAAAATGTTGCTATTTTGTAGATGTAACTGTTGCTGTATCACCAGAATATAGAAGGATTTCCACTAAGTTCAAATATAATGCAACATGGATTGTAAAATAAAATTGATGTTACACTAGTGGATTGCTTTAGGAATCACGCAAACCTGTCCTCCTATAATCAATAGGAAGGTCTGGTGACCATCTTCATTATCTACTTCCTTTTTCAAAATTAGTATACATTATCTACATTAGTATATATTAGTATATATTCAAATCCACTGGGAAAGTGGTCTTCTGCACGTATACTAATTCTACTTTTAGAGGCAACTGAATATCTTTCTTTGGTCTTCTGATGGTACTTACTTCCACTTTAGATCTAGGAAGATATCACAACTTGTGGAAGACAGTAGCTAAAAGAAAGTAAATTGTATGCTATGAAATGTCTCCAGGTTGGAATGGAGAAGAGATATGTTAAGATAAGTAGTCTGTATTTGGCATAGAAGTCTTCCTGTTTTACCTGACCGAGTTAGAGAAAACGCCACACTTTGAGACGAATTAAGAGTCCGTTTATTTAGCCGGCGGCCAAGACATGGCTAATGCTCAAAGTTCTCTGGGCCCAGAAGAAGGAGCTAGATTTTCTTTTATACTTTGGTTTAGAATGGGGAGGGGGGGCCTATTTAAAACAATTTTACAGAAGTAAAGTAGGCAAAAACGTTAAAAGGATAAATGGTTACAGGAAAGTAAACTGTTCCAGGTGCAGGGGCTTTAAGACTATTACAAGGTGATAGACGCAGGGCTTTGGGCGTTATCAATCAGATGAATTCCTGGGAACTGCAGATATTGCTCACCACAGTATTTTATAAGTTAATTGCATTCTTGGATGTGCTGGGAGTCAGCTTGCATAAGTTAAGTCCTTGAGGAAGGGGCTGCCAGTGAAAGAGCCAAGATGGAGTCTGTCTGGCTCTCTTAGCGAAGGGAGGGTCAATTCAGGTGAAAACAAGGCTAGGTGATTAAAAGAAAGGGAGAGTCTAAGAACAGGGTTAGTAAAAACAACGTTGGCCATTACATTCCTATAGCATGGATCACGAGAATGGGGTGAGTGGGTAAACAATTTTTCTATCCTGGGGCCAGCAGACCCTCATTCAATGTTAAGTACATATAATGCTGACAGCAGGTAACATTTATTGAGCATAAATATGTGCTCATCCTTGTTGCAAGCACTTTACATGCATTAGCTCATTTCATCTTTGCAATAATGGCTCTCACTAGCTGTATCCAGTTAGACATTGGGAATTGACAAAGGTGCTGCCCAACCCCAGCCTTCCAGCTGTAGTGATTAGTAACTGGCCAACACCTAAAAGGACAGAGAAGGAAACAAATGCAATTTGGGGCCAATTCATAAAAATAAAGGAAGGTATCAGAGGTAAAGAATAGATAGCTTGCAAAGAGGCATTGGCAGAAGAATGTGGTTTATAATAAAGACATGATATCATCAATCAGTATGAAAACGAAGAATTAATTCATTATTTTCCAGTTGTAATAAACCGTACTGGTTTCCTATTTTGTAAAAGAGAAACAGATCATCACTAAATAATGCATGCTTAAGTTAGTTCCAAATATGTTGGAATTATATCTAATAATAATAATGAGGCAAAACTTACACGTTGCGTATTTTGTTTTAATCACTTTTGTAAGTGCTTTACCTACAAAAATGCTTTGGTCCTCATAACAAGCCTATGAGGTAGGAACAATTACTTCACTCTTTTACAGATGAGAAAACCAAGTCATGCGGAAGTTCAGTGATATTATCCAAGGTCACACAGCTTTTAAGTGTTCTTATAGCCATCCCAGACTTAACATGTCCGCACGTGAATTCCTAATCTTCTCCCTAAAACCAGTCCTAACTCCTATCTTCTCCATCTTACAATATCCTTTACTCAGAATCATCTACGTGCTCAAGGCAAAAATCTCATAGCTATGCTTAACTCTTCTTATAGCCTGCATACAAACATTTTGGAAAATTCGGTTGAATCTATCTTCAGACGAGATCTTCAATCCACCTCTACTTTGCACAAATTGGTCAACACCGTATTTCCTGGTTTGTTTCAGTAGGTTCTTAACCGTTCTCCCTGCTTCCACCTTTGCGTCCCCAAGTCTATCCTCACTATAGCGGCAAGAAAAATACTTTACAACATAAATCAGCTCAGCCTACTCCTCAACCTGGAACACTGTTCACCAGGGAATCCCTACAGCCAGTCCTCTAACCTCCAGATTATTACTTAAATGTCTCCAGATTAAGGAAGACTCCCCTGACAACTGGTTAAAATTGCAACCCACCACCAATATCTGTCACCGTCAGCATTTTTAGTCCCCATATCCTGTTTTTTTTTTGTTTTTTTTTTTTTGAGACAAAGTCTCGCTATGTCGCCCAGGCTGGAGTACAGCAGCGTGATCTTGGCTCAGTGCAAGCTTCACCTCCCGGGTTCATGCCATTCTCCTGCCTCAGCCTCCAGAGTAGCTGGGGATTACAGGCGCTCGCCACCACGCCCAGCTAATTTTTCTGTATTTTTAGTAGAAACAGGGTTTCACCGTGTTAGCCAGGATGTTCTGGATTCCTGACCTCGTGATCCACCCGCCTAGGCCTCCCAAGGTGCTGGAATACAGGCTTGAGCCACCGTGCCCAGCCCCCATACCCTGTTCTTTTAATTGCCTTCTAATATAGTATGTAATTAACTTATTTAATATATTTATTATTTTTGTCTGTCCTCTTCAAAATATCAGTTCAGCAAGGGCAGTATCTTATCTGTTTTGCTCACAGATGTATGGGAAGCACCTAGTACAATGCTTTGCACTCCATCTAATATTTAAACATAGACTCTGTAAGTATTCGTTGAATGAATGTTGAGACTGGGATTTTAAATTTAGATAACATGATTCCAGGGTCTATGAAGTTAATGACTAAGCAATTGCCTTAAACATGAAATCATTTTTTAAAAGCTTGAAAAAAATAAGTGAATATGAGAGGAAAAAGATATTAGGAGCATTAAAGTACTAAAATAAATTATCAGGGAAAATTTGATAGTTTAATGTTTGTAAGAATGAAACATCTTTAAAATAAATAACATTACCTCCAAATTTAACAAAGAATTAAAAACTGAGAAATATATTCCATAAATATGGGAATGTACTAATGTTCAAATATTAAGAGTTATTATAAACCAAATGGAGGAATAGCAACAAAACCCCGTAAGTATTGAAAAAGTATGTAAACTCACAAAAAGAAACAAGTAGCAAAGTACACAAAATATAAAAGTCACCGTTTCTAGTAACACAACTCATTGAGATACCATTTTCTTTCGAGTAGGAAATCAGTCAAAATAAAAAAAGAAAAGAAGAAAAAGGACCTTAAGGATTCCCCGTATTGATGAGGGTTCAATGCAACAAGCTCCCTTATAACATACAGCATGTACTTTAAAATATTTCTGCATCATGACACAGGGCTGTATTACTAGAAATCTATTCTGAGGACGTAATCAGAGATACAGACAAAAATGCTTGTGTAACGGCTTTCAACAAAAGTATACCAGTAGGGAATAATAGTATAAAAACAATTACACTTTCAAGACCTGAAAAATACTTAAGTATTTCATAGAAATAAGTAGTGATTCATTAAAATTAACATTTTTGAATAACATTTTGATAACTTAGAAAATGTTAATTTTTTAAAAAAATAGGCAGGTAAAAGCTGTGTGTATAGCATGGCCATGTAGGTTAGATTGAAGCCTCATTACATTGATGACAGAACAGAGGATTCTAAAACCTGGAGCAGGAGCCAAATCCAAAAGTTAAGCTGAGGTGGAGCCCCTTCAGTGAGTTTGGGTGAGCCCTTGTGCAGTAGGAGGTAAAGGCCTGGTCACAAAGGTGGAAGACAGGTCACATGGGCATCAAAGACAATGATAACCTATTTCTTAATTTATCTTAGCATCAGAAAGGCCAATATCATATACTTCATGATGACATCATACACAGATGCATTACTGGCACATAAAAATGCTGATGGTGACACATGTGCATGAATAAATTCTCCAAATACTTGTCTCTGTGACTTTGTCTCTATGTCTGAGGTATAACAGCTTTGAAACAGTGTTTCATACATGTTACATGTCAGTTCCTAAACAGAACAATAACCTTTAGGAGTAAAGTGAAAATTGTATTCCTAAAACAATTGTGATCCCAATTCTACAATATACTTTAGCTATAAATAGACATTACAGAGAATTGTTTTACTGCTATCATTTCTTGGGTCACTTGTCTCTTGCTAATTTGGAAACATGAGTGCTTTCTTGTTCTGTTTAATAAGGTACTAAAAATAAATTCTAGATAGCATATAACATTTTATTGTAAATTTCTTTGACTTCAATGAATTGCATTTTATGTGGAGTGCAGGTTCGTAGAATGCTGCCAAACTCGTATGTTTAAATTGTTAAAAATAAACTCTTTGGATTGCTAATGACTGTAGTATATGCAATTCACCAGATTGTTTAAACAGATTTCAAATAATTTTCCTGTAATTGCTAATCATTTTGTAGGAGACCTGAGACCAGCAATCAATAATCACATGAAACTGTTGAAAAGGAGGCTCAGTGATCAATACAAATTCTTCTTTCCATGGGAATACAGCCTGCTCAGATGGTTGACATATATAGTGCTCTCCTTGGTGTTCTCTTCTGTTATGTATTTATTGCAGTTTCATAGGCACCTTTTTATGGAAAGAAATAACAAATTAGAAAAAATTGGTATAATATCTCTTTGCTGACATCATGACAGAGATAACATTTGCTACAAAGAACAAATCCTTAGAGGGCAGGAGCATCTAACTTGGTACAGATGCTAAGGTTGCAAAGTAAAGTTCATCACTTCTAAACAATGGACAAGTTTGTCACTGATCAGCTTTTCTCTTGCATGTATTTTAATATGCATTATAAAGACCTATACTCATTTCAGTATGTGGAATTCTATCTACCACGGGTTGATCTCAAAGATATAAACTCAAACACAGTATGTAGAATTTTGTTTTTCAGGCTGAGAAGAAACATTGTCAATAAATTTCACAAAAATACTTATAGTTCCATTAAATAAAATAGATTTCCATATATATGTTTACAGTCTCCCCTCCCTTGTTAGAAAGTGGACTTGAATTTATTATAAAGTTATTACCTTGTCTGATAGATACATTTTGCATATTTTTAAAAGCCATCATTTAATGTTAAGAAAAGTAAAGAACTGTTTAAACATGTCAATATATTCTTCTTGTAGTAAAGAGTAAAAAGAGATTCAAGGAAGGAAAAAAGCCTTTTGTCGTTCTCTCCTTTGTTTACTGCAGAAGCATTGTAGAAACCAGGTTTATCTCAATGTATCTTAGTATTTTGGGAAGGACTGGAGGTAGTGCTCTCAGAAATTTAGAATAGGGGTCTAGCTGAGCTGGGAACAAACCCATAGAGGAGCAGTTAGGCAGGGAGAAAGATAAATTAACAAATAAGAAAAGTGACTTAAAAAAAAAAAGCAGCATGCAGTTACCCCAGTGTGATCTCTGGTAATATCCTCTTTACTCATGTGAAAACTATTTACAAAAACCTCAACTCATGTGAACTCTGAAGTGGGTAGGGGAAGATAAAAAAGGAAATTCTTTAATTTTGTGCTTTAGAGTCTGAATATGGATGCCAGTTTGTCAGTTTATATTCCTTGGGAATATTCCATGGGAAGAAACTGGTCCTCCTTGCAGTCGGCAGAGCACAGCTTCCCAGGTGTAACAACGTGGTTGGGATAGGAGAAAACGGTTGCTCCTAAGCTTTTGCGCAGACTGGAAGCTGAATCAGGCATCTGCTGGGATACAATCAGAGACCAGCAGCTAACCTCAGGGCTTTCAGAAAATAACGGCAATCAGGTAGAAAGAGAGTCTCGAGGAGGGTAATTGCCAGCTAGGATTCCTTAAGGGCTCCACTCTCTATCTTACACGTGAACTCTATCTTTCTCTGGGTCATGGGGTCACAACCAATTAAGACTTTCCGAGTGACAAGCTGGGAATCACCGTGTTGCAGTTACAGCAAGTGTTATTGCCAACTTTGCCAATAGTGTGTGTGGTTTGTGTGTGTGTGTATTCCTCTCTGTACTTTAATCTTATTTTCATATGTGAACATTAAAGAGATTGGACAAGAGATAACGTTTATCTTGAAATCTCACTCTCAGATGGTACCAGTAACGCACACACACACACTCGCACACACGCACATCACCTGCAGCCGCAGAACCTTGCACCCTTGGGCTGGCTCGCGTCTTAGGATTTTGGTATATTTGGTGGAAACTTGCTGATTTCCTATGCCTTTTGGAAAGACCAAGCTGGATGGGGGTGGTTGGAACGCTGTGGCTCATCATTTATTCATTGCGACTGTTTTGATTGTTGACACTAGTGGCAAGCCGCATCCTCCAGCTCTTGCAAGGGAAGTCTGACACCTTGAGGACAGGAGAGGGGGTGCCAGTCGCCCAGAGAAGCGGGAGTGGGAGAAGCTTTGAGAGTTGCAGGGGGCTACTTTTTTCCGGTCGGGCGGCGGGCCTCATGGGTGCTTGTTTACCGGGCTGGGAGCAGGGCATTCAAAAGCTGGGTGTCGGAGCACACTGAAGTCCAACACGCCTGCAGAGACCGCCCTAAGCCTGGAGGTGTGTCTGGCTTGCATCCAGGACCACAGGGTGGATTCTCGCCACCGACTTGGCTGGATGACGGCTGGCTGGTGGTGAGCTCCCCTGCCCACTGGCTGACCTCAAGCAGTTGGCCCCGGTAGGTGGAGGCTATTCGAGGGGGACAAGCTGGGGACGCAGCGTCAGCTCCTGCCAGCGCGCGGGTCTCCTCCACCTCCAAGCAGTGTGGTGCGTGGGACGCGCATCTTCCCAGACTATCCCTTTCCAGCGCGGTCTGTGCGGACCCCGAGCCCGGTAGCCACCAGGGACGGAGGGCGGGGTGCCTTTCTCTGGGCTCATCCGCTGTCAGCCGTGGGAACTCTTAACTTTATCCAGAGGGATCGGTGCGGGCGGGGGTGGGAGAGCTTCTCCTCCCCTGGCGGTTACCTCCCCCTCCCGGGCCGCCCCTCCCCCGCCTCCCATGGCTTCGCTTTCAGAGCATCCTCACTCCGCCCAGTTCGGTGCCAGCTGCGTGGGCTCCAGCTTCGATCGTTTTCCTTGGAATGCTCCAAAACTCAGCAGCGACTAAGGGAATTCCATTGGAATTTGCCGGGCGTGCTCTCACCCCGCACAGCACCCGCGCCGTCCGTCCTCGGATCCCATCACTTCAGCCCGAAGATTGCAACTTTGCAGGTAAAGAGGATGTCGCCTCGGAGCTCCATTCGACCGGAGCTACACCTCGCCTTCTTTCTGGGATCTCGGTTAAGTTTCCTAAGCTGCCTGGGAAGCCGGCTCTCTTCTGGGAGGCGGACATCCCTGTGGGGTTAGGAGTTCAAAAGGTTCTGGCTATGTGGTTTC
The DNA here is from genome assembly GCF_029281585.2 of Gorilla gorilla gorilla. Taxonomy (NCBI): domain Eukaryota; kingdom Metazoa; phylum Chordata; class Mammalia; order Primates; family Hominidae; genus Gorilla; species Gorilla gorilla. The sequence goes on along the minus strand of NC_073238.2, from coordinate 52,153,311 downwards.
TCTTCAAGGCTCAGGAAAAAAACCTGTGAAGCTTTCGGTGCTTGACTCGGGCTGAGCAGGAGTTTGGGGGTGCTCCTCAGTCTTCCGCCGCACTCGGCTTTAAAGCAGGGGAGAGGGCGAGGAGTGAACCCCCAGTGTGACTTATATGGTAAACAAAGGAGCTGCAGCCACGCCGTGGTGCTGGGGAATGTGGCCGTTTTTAGCCTTTTATGCATTTGGGGAAAATGGAGATCTCGGGGGCATCTGGGTGCATACAAGTGAGGCCTTAGCTCTCCGGCACTTAAAGTAGGGTCACGAAGGAAGGAGAGTGATCAATATTCTACCGATCGATTACATTCTGCGTCGTTTTCATTCTCTGTCAAGAAACAGAAACACTTTTATCCGTGTTGCCCGACCCAGGCTAGTGATTCCTAGTTCGCCTGGCAACCAAGATTCCAATGAAGCCAATGAAGCCAATGACCCGGTTTGCTACTTGGTTAAATCACTGGGATTCACTGCACAGCTTGTTGTTCCAGCTGTGAAGTCAGCTGTCTTTTGCGACTAGAGACAAGAGAATACTGGAAAGGCATTGAGGGTTTAGGAGAGCTGAGGAAAGGGATCTCTTCTCTTGTCTGCCTGCATTCACTATGGTGTATCCACTATGGTGTATCCCTGTTCACATGGCTTCTTAGGGAGGCCCTTCCCAGTGAAATTCCATAGCTATAAAATGCAGCAAGTTGCTTAAGGAGTAAGCACCAAGCCAAAGGAGTAGGAGGAGACAGAAGGAAGCTTTAGTTGTTTTATTAAAAAAAAAAAAAAAAGACTTGTAAAACTTTTTCAGTTTTAATAAAACACCGCCTCTCAGAGCTCATATAATTTCTGCCTTTCCTTTCACAGTACATAATCACAGCACAAAGAATATTACAAATTCTTTAAGCAAAAGGTTTACTGGAGGGTTTTTTGGTTTGGGGTGGTTTTGGTAAAGCTCTAAATTAGACATTGAGAGTAAGAGTGGGTGGAGATGTTAAAATGTTGAAATCTTCATCATTGTGTTGGGGTTGGGTTTGCTATTTAAAGTTACATTTGTAACGCCTACTTTTTTATTCACCTGGACACTATTGTCCAGAAGACATCCTCCTTAAATGTTTAAGGGGGAAAAAAAAAAAAAGCAATAAGATCAATTTCAATTTACTTGCTCACTGGTCATTCCGAAAGATATATGAGTTGGAATAGATTTTCATTACTTATAACCTTTAAAATTTTGTAATGGTTATATTATTTATTTTTCTGTTGCACTTATTTCCAAAAGGTAAAGATAAAACTGCATTAAAAAGTCTATGACAGAGTTAAAGTTCTCTTTGAATTTTATAGCTATTTTAGTTATTAAACCAGTAAGAGACCAAATAACTTTTCATATAAAATAACCTTAATCGATTCATACTGTGTATTAATAGGAAATAACAGAAGCAATCCTTATATTCTTTCTCATTAGAGGAAATTTTAATGTCTTATTCTATACACACATTTCAAACTAACTTTCTAACTTATGCTCCATGGAGAACTACAGCCATCTATAGGACTGAAAAGTTACCTGTTTCAACATCCTCATTTAGGAATCCGAAGCTAAATAAATATTAAAAAACAACAACTTATGTTTATAAACTATTACATCATTTTAATTGGTAAGGAATCTGGAAGTTAGATTGGCTATTTTTCAATATTTGGATGGCTGTGTCTATCAATATTTTTGTGAACTAGATGTTGCTATAAACTTCACTGTAATAACTAAGCTTAGAAAAATTGCTGTTTCTGAACTGCAGATGAAAGAAACAATGACAATCATTATTTTTAATTTTTCTTTTATGATTTCAAAGTAATAAACATATCTGATCATCTAGTCAAATGCTATCAGCATACCCTGTGATAAAGATAATTACATTTGCATTGAAATATAATAACCCCCTTTAAGATGCACTGATTTTAACCCCACTGAATTAAAACTACTTTTAAGTGTATATTTTTGGAAATAGTCTGTTATATTTTTATACCTGCATGTTTAATTGCCAGGATTATTTATAGCAATTCAGATGATCAGCATTATAGTTAGCAGCTGAAAACTGAAATAATTTCTCTTTTCTGATTGATACATATATTGGAACAAAAATAAAAATATGCACACATTTGTTCAATAGTAAGTATTGTAACTATCAGTGCTTAAAGTTAGTATAGATATATAAGTAAAGATAGATATATGAGAAACACTAAGCAGTAGCTAGAACTATAAAATTAGGGACTGAATATTTTATGAAAATATGATTGTTGTATTTTTGAAAATAATGTCAGGTAAAGGGAAAATACAATAAACTATTAAATTTTCCTTTTTCCAAAACCATCATTGCCATATAGCTTATGAAATCAAATTTTAATGTGCACTTTGACTTTAGAAATTGAATTGCCTAGACTCAATTGGAACCAGTGTTATTGACCTCTTTAATGCCTATAGAAACCCCACCATGATTATTTGGTTCTCATTAAAAATGAGGTTGAGGAGACAGCTCAAAATAAAAACTTTGCCTTTTCACCTAATTTATACCCTATACCCCCCCCCCCAAAAAAATAAACATTAAAACTGGTTCGACTCAACCCAAATTTAATTGGGAATTTGTTTCTATCTAGTTATAATGAAGAGTTGATTTAGAACTATCTTCCTACTCATGTTTTCTATTTCTAACCCTTCCAGAGGCATTGACACCACAATATTTTAAGAGATTTGAGAATATTTTGATCAGGGATATAATATCATGGCTGTGTCTTTTTAATCAGCACAAATATAGACCTAATTTTTGAGAACATTAGTATTACCAAAATAACTTTATGATGCAAAAAAATACATTTAGGGAAAGACACCATTTATTTGGGAAACTGAAAATTAAAGGCATGCACATTGAAAATGTATTAATTCAAAACCATGTGGTTTCATGAACTATTTAGCAAATTAAGTGCTGTATTTAAATGTTTAAAAAATCTAAGTGACCCTCCTGAAAGTTGTTTAATTTTAATAGAATAAGAAAGAAATAGTTTCAGAACTTGATCTACTATTGTAACTAAACTGTATGTAATATCCTATTAATATTAGTGTATGTTTTATCTCTCTTTTTAAAAGTATAGCAGTGTCATAGAATAATGACTTCTTGAGAGACACTAAGTGACACATGGACACAGTGTTACATATAAAATTAGAAATGTTAATTAAAACGTTAATTTAAAAATATGCCTTGATAGCTTTATCTAGCACACTGCATTCTTTTTGAGAAATGACAGTGAAATTAAATGAATCAGATATTCATTAATTATATTCTGTCTGTGGTTTGCTGTTAGATTTTGAAATATGTTGAAAAATTACTTCAAGCAAGTACTATCAAGAGTTGAAATTTACCTGAAACAGGACCTATTGTGAAAAAAGAAAAGAGGGAAAATGGGCCAATATTTATGAGAATTTAATGTACACTTGGCACTATGTGAGAAACTTTGAAAAAGAAAGCTATTTTTCATTGTTATCTTAACATCTACCTTGAAACTGAAGTATTATCACATTTTAACAACCCGAGAAAGATGAAATTTATGAAAATCACAAAATTGCTTTGTGGGAAGGCAGGATTTGAAGTATATCAAATTTTACTATCAGGTACTACATCTACCTGATGGTAAAGACTACACTGTTTTTACTTAATTCCTGTGGTTTCTAAAATACAATCAATAATCTTTTAGCAAGTTTCATAAATTTATTTTTTCAGCTATTTGTTTCTTGAATTTTAAAAATATTATAACATTGGAATATAAACAACTGTCCCCATCATGGGGATAGAATTTGAAACAATAGTCTGTTAAAGTTCCATCAGTTTTGAAGCAGAGCAAGAGATAAGCTACTTATCTTGAGCAGGATGATCTCAAAATGACTTCCTTTCTTATTCTTAAATATAAATCTAATACATGTAAAAAGAAAAAAAAGTTTGTTTTTATGAACAAAGTTCAAGATTATAATTTTTTAGAAATACTCATGAGCTTATAATTTATAAATAAAAAGCTATCATGCTAACCTTTTGACCGTCTGTAAGCTGGTAATAAAATGTCTTTATTAAAAAAAAAGGTCATGCTAGGCCATGTTAGGTTTATACTACATCTTATCAATGTTATGTAAAATTTCTAGACAAGTGTATTTGTTTTAATTTTACCTGAAATTTTAATTTTCCAATTATTTTAATGCCCCTTGGTATTTGAGAGGAGCTCTCATTCATGCATCCCAAAAGACATCGATTAGCTGAATTTGTCGTGATATTTACTAAACATATATATGCATTTGCGCTGACAGGATTGTGTCCAAAACCTATTGACATTGAGGTTGAAGGAATACTTTCTTTGAATATATGTAATACCATTACAAAAATTATCACTAAAATCTTATCCATTCAGTAGATATTTGTTGAATATTAGTAAATGAATAATTGAATCAATAGATGAATGGCACATGCGTAAGCTTTTCATTTTTGTTGCATTTTCTGGCAAAGCTCCCTCTGTCTAGAATAACTTCCACCTTTTTGTTTCTGTAAAAATATTCTGCAGGCACTATATAACTAGGCTTTAGCCTAGTTAGTGCCTAGTTTGTGCCTAGTTAAATCCAATATGACCGTATCCTTGAAAGTTTCCTTCATTTCTCCAGATGTCCCAAGTATAAATACAAGCAAAGAGCTTGTTATATTCTGTCTTGCAGGCTGACAAAGATCTGTCTCCAGATCTAGACAGTAAACTTTTTAAAGAAAACCGGAGGATTTTCAAAACTGTGTGAGTTTGTAACTGAATTAGAGTGCCATAAATACTATGCTTCATAATTGACATAATTAATGTATTTTATACTTTCATAATATTGTACTTGGCTAAACTTTTAGCATATTTTTATATAATGATGCCAATTGTGATAATGTTGCACTTATACAATATATTGAGTACCATATTATTTCTTATGTTACAAAAATAATTTACCCACCATTATTCAATAAACTTAACTTTCAGTCGGCTACTTACTCTATAATGCTCATTTTTATAGGATTTATATAACCAGTTATTAATGTGTTTCAGTTTAAGTGGTACTGTGCCAGAATTCTTAAAGGAGGGCTTTTGTTCCATTACACTATGAGAGGAGTAGTTAGAGTTGAAAGAGGACAGATACAAGTGTTTCTCAGGAATGCTTACTGAACTAAAGAAAGCCAGAGACTTCTTTGGAGTGATATTTGGAAAGTAAGTTGAGAGTGCATTTCAAAGACTTGACAATACGTGATGTTCCATTGTGGGTGGCATGAGGGATTTTTTAAAAATTATTTTCATTCTACTTCGTTGACAATAGAGTTTTTACAAATCAGATTATGAAAAGTGTTCAGATACTCTGCCACATTTTTAATGCATTTCATCTCTAAATGATAGTGGAGAAATAACACAATTTGCATACCAGGATCATAGTTCATAACACATTGTAATTTTTATTTTCACAGAATTAGTATAATAGTGCTGACTATGTGCTTTTTGAATAGATGAGTGAAATAAATGAATGCATAGATGATTGAATTGGTCTGTCGTCAGCTGCTATGCTCAACCTCTTTAACACACTGTTAATTCAAGTAGCTGATCATACACCAATATGAATCTCCGAAAATACAATGGAGGGATGAGAGGACAGGCATAGTGTACATGGAGTGAAGAACAGAGAATCTATCATGATTTATGTACAATCATCTCCATCATTTATGACAGCATGAGTTTCTTTTTATGTAAAGATCCCTTTCATTCTAAGGTAAAGTGAAGCTGCATACCCTGAATCACACTGAGGTCACACTTTAAATGAATGCTCTTTTGTGGTAGTTGCAGTTTGACAAGCAGAGCTGGGTCTTCTTTAATTTTATCTAGAGCCCAATATGTACAGGAATATAATATATATGTGTATACAACATACATATATGTATATATGTGTAAACACACAAACATATATGTAATAACAGTAAATAACAAGTAATAAAGAGTGGGAGACTGCTTGAGTGTGAGACACAAATTATTATCAAATAGTATAGAGTAACCCATAAAGGACCACAGTATTTGTTTTTGAATACGTCAGTGTCCCTATAAAATGGTTAGATTTGCAATGAATGACTTGGAAGATCATCTTATTTAAAAGTATGTTTCTAAGTAGGCCCCCTAAATCTTTCTATATGATCATGCAGTCATACATCAAATACGTCCTGAGAAAGGCATCATTAGGCAATTTCATCATTGCATGAACATCATGGAGTGTACTTACACAAACCTAGATGGTAGAGCTTACTACATACCTAGGCTATATGGAATAGCCTATTGCTCCTAGGCTACAAACCTGTGTAGCATGCTACTGTAGTGAATACTGTGGGCAATTGTAAATATACAATGGTAGGTATTTGTGTATTTAAACATAGAAAAAGTACAGTAAAAATACAGTATTATAATCTTATGGGCCCACCATCATGTGTATAGTTCATTGTTGCCCAAAATGTTGTTATGTGATGTGTGACTGTGTATTTCTCTGTCTACACATACACACACATACACACACACACAAGCACACACTTTACTGAGGTCTTAATACATAACGGTCACTCTGCTAGATTCTGAGGATACAGAGATGAATAAGACATATTTTCCTTTTTCTTTAATATTTTAAGCAAAGTTTGTTCATAAGCCTCTTATCATACTCCAGTGTCCTGTATTATCTAAAACATATTTGGCAACCTTATTTTCTCCTGATCCTTTCCCATGACAACTCTGAACTCATTAAATAAATAGCATAAATTATATTACAATGAGTAGAGTCTATACTTGACACTTAAAAGACAAAACAAAACAAAACACAAACTTTGGGCCATGGTGGAATAAATCTAAATATATCCTTTTTGCCACTAATTACTGTTTTCCGTAAGAGTAGGACTTAAGTTTTTTTACTGTAAATCCGTGTTAAATTTAAATAGCATTATTGACACTATTAAAAACAGTGTTTTCCTTTTATGCATAGATATTACCAAATTACCATTCACAGGCTATGTATTTTAAGAGGTAAGTTGTTTTCCAAAGTCTGGTTGGATTTTTGGTGTTACAGTCACATGTTATCCTACCCCACATGGAACCAATGAAGCAAACCTAAGAAGGCACTCTTATAGTTAGGGATATAATGACCTGGATTCTCACCACCCTACCCCTTTCTCTAGAGACAGTAGAGACCTTGGCTTAAGAGATTCTTAGAAGGTCAGATCAAATTTAGAGAAATCTAGGAGTACTCAGGGCCCACTGTTAGTGTTTTCTTGTGGGCTCCTCTGTCTACAGCTACGTCTATTGAAAGCCTAGAAGTAGACTACCTTTCTCATGGCCTTTAATCTTGAAAACGAAGAAGGGACTGGACTAGATACATTCATCTTTTTTAAAAAAAACCATTATTGGAACCTGCATTCCTAGGTCTACCAATGGTACCCGAATGTTTTGCTTTCTGAGGGTTATCATGCAAAATAATTAGAGTGCCTACCTCTAAGCATCTGAGAGCCTCTAAAATAAAGGATGAAGAACATTTAAAGATATGTCCCTCTGCATGTGCTGTATAAAAAGAGATGTTGGCACTGGGGAAAGTGTTATTTGCTTATCTGGTTCATTTTAACCTCACAGCTTAACATTTTGATTTGTAATGTGCAAGCTACTTGGAGCTGAACTGCACATTTTCATTTAGCACTCCAGCACGTTCTTGGAACAAAGTGAACCAGCAAATGATTTTGCCCTTTCATGAATAAAAGAAGCTTTAATAAATAACATTTCATTATAACAGTATTTATGATAAATGTTTTTCCATCATATAAAAATGTCAACAATTTTAACCTGAAGAATAAGAACTACTTTGCATTCTATTGTATTTAGCAATGAACCACTAAAACCAGAACTTAAAGCAGAACTTGCTGGTATACTTAAGTACTTTCTTATCAGTTACTACCTTGCTGTAATTGAAATATTGTATATAATTAAAAAATGAAAATTGCCCATTTTTAGATTAATAGTTAATGGCAATAATTATTGGCAACATCAAATGCAGAAGATCTGTTTTTAAATTAAACATTTTAGCCTCTGATTTTTTTAAAAATGTAAATGTCTACAAAGTAAATATACAACCCAATTGAGAAAAAGTAAACAAATTGCACACTTGCAATGATCAATTTTTGAATAACTTAGTATATCTGAAGCATATAACCTAAATAATTTCAGTTTATCTAAATGAAGTTTTTTAAAAGATAATCTACTTTCTTATAATGCTTCTGGTTTTGGGAGTCAAAATGAGATCTTTTCATCTTTGATATATAAAAGGATTATTGTCAAATATTTAATGTGATTAATGAGACTCTACTCATAAAATACACTGGAATTCAATTTATTTTAGAAGTGTTTCAGGTTCTGCCTGAAATTCATCTGGATTACTTTAAATATAATGAAATAGATACATAAGTAAACCGAAGACAGCGACTGCTCAAAGGGTTTCACATACCCTTTGTTTCTTCAATATTATACGCTGCTAGCACTCCATCAGTCCTACAAATGGGAATTTTCAATTGTCTAATTGGACCTAGGATTGGAGGCTCATGACAGAGGAGCTGCTGTGTATGAATTCACATTCCCTGCTGCCTCAACCATAGTAGGGTACTTCCATATGTAGGTGGTGCATATGGTGAACATCCATATTTATGCACATTTATAAAATTGTGGTAAGATCATGTTTTCATAGTGAGATGGAATTATAACCTTGATTGAATTATGCCTTCTGATGAAATCCAATTACTGATTTATTTGTTCTCCATTGGTTGGACATAGACATTTCTTCCTAGTCTATTTAAGAAAATTTTCTATGAAGAAAGGCTTAAACAAAAAGGTTTTAAGAAAGGAGATTTCAGGTTATTACATTGTTCCTTTGTGTACAGAAAAGGCACATTGAATTTAGTCTATTATGCTTCAGAAAAATGATCTATTGTTCTCTCTATGGCATTATGAAGATAATATCATTACATGATTGGTGGTGGGGTTGAGTGTTTTACACTAAAATGAGTGCTCAATATAATCCTAAAGAAAAATATTAAAAATATTCACCATATGAATATTTTCAAATGTCCTGTCTAAAATAACAAAATACTTGATATATTACTGATGTCGTTAATCATTGTTAATAGTTTATTTTAAAGACAGTTTAACATTTTAATTTTAATTCATGCAATAAGTACTTTCAGTTCATTTTTCTAAACTCTTATCAGTATGGTATTTTGAAAGTGTTTGCTAGTTGCCAGAAATATAAGTGTAACACAAAACAATGCAAAATATTTATCCATATGTTTGATGAGCTATTTTTGTCTTTACTTCTTACCCTAAAGTAAGTTGAAATACATTGGAGGATGGTATGTTTATCTTTTAAGATATATAATTTCTATGCACCAACACATATGCATGGAGGTGGGGGTGGGGAGCCTGAGCTGGATAGATGATTTTTTATTTTATCAGAAGTAATGATTAGTATGTTTTATTTTCTATTTTAGTTTTATTTTTAATTTTTATAATCACAGATATCACAGATGTTTTTCTAGATGACATCTATTCCTTCTAGTACCAACATGTATCTTGACAGATTAAGAGTTCTCTTTAGTACACATTTCATTGTATGTTGACAACGAATTTTTTATTTTTGTGTGATTGAAATGTTTTTGTTTTAAGCTCACTTTTAAGTTACTTTCATTAGCTAGAGTATTCTAGGTTGGAAATTCATTTCATTTCGGTACTTTCAAAATGCTGTTAAATTGACTTTCAACTTCTACCATTTCTGTTGAAAAGTCAGCTGTGAGTCTGATGATGCTCTTTGAGGTTAATGTGTGTTTTATTTTTGCGGTTTTTATGTTTTCTCTTACTCTTTTATTATCAGCAGTCATCCAATTATGTGTCTAGATGGTGTCCTTTTATTTCTACTGTTTGACATTTGGACCATTTTTAAAGCATGGCTTCCTGTCTTTCATTACTTTCAGAAAAATTTTGGTCACTATCTCTTTAGATATAGCTTTGACCTTCATTTTTTTTTCCTTCTTAAGGCCTCCAAATAAAGATGTATGTATCTTTTCACACTATGTCATGTTCTAGTAAACTGTACTTTTCTTTTAATGCTTTTTCCATTTATTTTTGTTCTCTGCGTTGTAATCTGTATATTTTATTTACAGCTCTCCCTTCCCATTTATGAATCCTCTTTTTTCACCATGTCCTATCTGTAAACTGATTTATTTATTCATTTTGTATATTTTTTTATTTTTAATTTTTTGTGTACATAGTAGGTGTATGTATTTATGGGGTACAAGAGATATTTTGATGCAGGCATGCAGTCAGTAATAATCACATCATGGAAAATGGGGTATCTGTTCACTTGACCATTTATCTTTTATGTTACAAACCATCCATTTATGCCCTTTTAGTTATTTTTAAATGTAAAATTAAATTAGTTTGACTTTAGTCACTGTTGTGATATCAAATACTACATATTATTCATTCTTTCAAACTATTTTTTGTGCTCATTAACTGTCCCCACTCCCTCTCAACCCCCATTACCCATACCAGCCTCTGGTAATCATCCTTCTACTCTTTATCTACATGTGTTCAATTGTTTTGATTTTTATATCCCACAAATAAGTAAGAACATATAATACTTGTCTTTCTGTGCTGTTTCTCTGTGTGTTCACTTAACATAATACCTCCAGTTCCATCCATGTTGTTGTAAGTAACAGGGTCTCATTCTTTTTTATAGCTGAATAGTACTTCATTGTTTATATGTACCACATTTTCTTTATCCATTCATCTGTTGACGGATACTTAGGTTGCTTACAAATTTTGACTATTGTGAAAAGTACTAAGACAAACATGGGAGTGTAGATATCCCTTCGATATACTGATACGTTTTATTTTGGGTATATACCCTGCAGTGGGATTGCTGGAATTGCTGGATCATATAGCAGCTCCATTTTTAGCTGTTTGAGGCATCTCCAAACTGTTTTTCATTGTGGTTGTATTAATGTACATTCCCACCCACAATGTATGAGGGTTCCCCTTTCTCCATATCTTCTCTAGCATTTGTTATTGTCTGCCTTTTGAATAGAAGCCATTTTAACTGGGGTGAGGTGATATCTCATTGTAGTTTTGATTTGCATTTCTCTCATGGTCAATAATGTTGGGCACCTTTTTGTGTGCCTATTTTCCATTTGTGTGTCTTCTTCTGAGAAATATCTATTCAAATCTTTTGCCTGTTTTTGATCAGATTATTAGATTTTTACCTATAGAGTTGTTTGAACTTCTTATATATACTAATTATTGAACCCTTGTCAGATGGGTAGTTTGAAGATATTTTCTCCCATTCTATGGGTTGCCTTTTTACTTTGTTGATTGTTTCTTTTGCTGTGCAGAAACTTTTTAACTTGATGTGATCCCATTTGTCCATTTCTGCTTTGGTTGTCTGTGCTTGCAGGGTATTACTCAAAACCTTTTTTCCCAGACCAGTGTTCTGAAGAGTTTCTCCAAAGTTTTCTTGCAGTGGTTTTATAGTTTGAGGTCTCAGATTTAAATTTTTAAGCCACTTTGATTTGATTTTTGTATATGATGAGATTTAAAGATCTAGTTTCATTATTCTGCATATGGATATCCAGTTTCCCAGTATCATTATTGAAAAGGCTGTCCTTTCTCCAGTTTGTGTTTTTGGCATCTTTGTTAGAAATTAGTTCACTGTGGGTGTGTAGATTTGTTACTGGGATGTCTATTCTATTCCATTTGTTTAAGTGTCTGTTTTTATGCCAAAATCATGTTTTTTTGGTTACTATAGCATTATAGTATAATTCAAAGTCAGTAACGTGATTCCTCCAGTTCTGTTCTTTTTGCTTAGGATAGCTTTGGCGATTCTGGGTCTTTGTGGTTGCATATATATTTTAGAATATTTTTTCAGTTTCTGTGAAGAATGTCGTTGGTATTTTGAAAGAGATTGCATTGAATTTGTAGATTTCTTTGGGTAGTATGAACATTTTACCAGTATTGATTCTTCCAATCCATGAAAATGAAATATCTGTCCATTTTTGGTGTCCTTTTAAATTTTTTTCATCAGTGTTTTATAGTCTAAATTGTAGAGATCTTTCATTTCCTTGGTTATTTCATAGGTATTTATTTTTATGTGTGGCTATTGTAAATGGGATTACTTTTTATTTCTTTATCAGATTGTTTACTGTTGACATATAGAAATGCTACCAATTTTTGTACATTAATTTTGTATCTTGCAAGTTTATTGAATTTGTTTGTCAATTCTAATAGTTTTATGGTGGAATCTTTAGGTACTATGTTGAATAAGAGTTATGAAAGTGGGCATCCTTGTCATGTTCCAGATCTTAGTAGAAACCCTTTCAATTCTTCCCCATTTCTGTGATACTAGATGTGGGTTTGTCATATATTGCTTTTATTATGTGGAGGTATATTGTTTCTATATGCAGTTTTTTGAGAGTTTTTATCATGAAGGATGTTGAATTTTATCAAATACTTTTTCAGAATCGATTGAAGTGATCATGTGGTTTTTGCCCTTTAGCATGGTTTAACCCTTTAGTTGATATGATGTATCACACTGATTGATTTGTGTATGTTGAACCATCCTTGCATTGCAGGGATAAATCCAACACGGTCATGATGAATGACCTTTCTAATGTATCATTTAATTCAGTTTGCTCATATTTTGTTGGGGATTTTTGTCTCAATATTCATCAGAGATATTGGCCTGCAGTTTTCTTTTTTTTTAATGTGTCTTTGTCTGGTCTTGGTATCAGGGTAATACTAGCCTTGTAGAATGAGTTTGGAGTTATTCCCTCCTCCTCAGTTTTTTGGAATAGTCTGAGTAGTATAGGTATCAGTTCTTTAAATGTTTGGTAGAATTCAACAGTGAAGGCATCAGATCCTGGGCTTTTTTTTTTTTTTTTTACTAGGAGACTTTATTATTACAGCTTTGATCTCATTACTTATTATTGGTATAGTCAGGTTTTGGATTTGTTCATGGTTCAATTTTGGTAGGTTATATGTGTCCAGGAATTTGTCCATTTCTTCTAGATTTTAGAATTTATTGGCATGTAGTTGCTCATAACAGCCACTGATGATCCTTGGGATTTCTGCAATATCAATTGTAATGTCTTCTTTTCCATTTCTAAATATATTTATTTGGATCTTCTCTCTTAGTCAGGCCAGAGGTTTGTCAGTTTTGTATATCTTTTCAAAAAACAAACTTTTTGTTTCATTGATCTTTTGTATTTTTCTCTTAATTTCAATTTTGTTTATCTTGTCTGATCTTTATTATTTCTTTTTTTCTACTAATTTTGGGTTTAGCTTGCTATTGCTTTTCTAGTTCTGTAAGAAGCATCCTTAAATCATTTATTTGAAGTTTTTCCTCTTTCTGATGTAGACACTTACAGCTATAGACTTTCCTCTTAGTACTGCTTTAGCTGTACCCCATATGTTTTGGTATATTGTGTTTCCATTGTAATTTGTCTCAAGATATCTTTCAATTTCCTTCTTAATTACTTTATTGATGCACTGGTCATTCAGGAGCATATTATTTAATTTCTGTGTGTTTGAATAGTTTCCAAAATTCCTCCTGTTATTGATTTGTAGTTTTATTCAATTGTGATGAAAGAAGATGCTTGCTATTACCTCAATTTTTTGAATGTTTTAAGACTTGTTTTGTGACTTAACTTATAGCCTGTTCCTGAGAATGATCCATGGGCTGAAGCAAGGAATGTATATTCTGCAGATTTTGGAGAAAATGTTCTATAAATATCTATTAAGCCTATTTGTCCTATAGCACAAGTTAAGTCTGATGTTTCTTTGTTGATATTCTGTCTGGGAGGTCTGTCCAGTGCCAAAAGTGGGATGTTGAAATCTCCAGCTGTGATTATATTGAGGTCTATCTATCTCTTTAACTCTAATAACATATGTTTTTCTATCTGGGTGCTTTAGAATTAGGTGCATATATATATATATATATATCTACATTGTATATACCTACATGTATATATATATATATCTACATTGTATCCTGTTGCTGGATTGACTCCTTTGATATTATATAATGACCTTCTTTATCTCTTCTTACAGTTTTTGTCTTGAAATCTATTTTGTTAGATATATGTGTAGCTACTCCTGCTTGCTTTTTTAAAATTTCCATTGGCATGTAATATCTTTTTCCATCCCTTTATTTTCAGTCTATGTGTATCTTTATAGTAGTGTGTTTCTTGTAGGCAAATAGATCATGGGGCTTTATTTTTTTATCCATTCAGCCATACTGTGTCTTTTGATTGAAAAGCTTATTCTATTTCCATTCAAGGTTGTTATTGATAAATAGAGACTTACTCTACAGCCATGTGACCCTGAATTCACCCAATCTCATCTGATCTTGGAAGCTAAACAGGGTCAGGCTTGGTTAATACTTGGATGGGAGACTTACTCCTACCATTCTGTTGTTTTCTGATTGTTTTGTGGCCTTCTCTTCCTTTTTTACTGTCTTCTTTCCATGAAGGTAGTTTTCTATGGTGTTATGATTTAAGTTTTTGGTTTGTATTTTCAGGGTATCTGCTGTGTGATTTTCAATTTGAAGTTACCATGAGGCTTGCAAATATTATCTTATAATCTGGTGTTTTAAATTGATGACAATACTGATTGCATAAACAAACACACAAAAGGAAAATTAATAAAAACTCCACAGTTAGCTTTATTCCTCTGCTTTTTAACTTTCTATTGTTTCCCTTTATGTCATATTATACTGTCTACATAACAATTGCAGTGTTATGGTATTCTGTGTTTTACTGTGTGCTTACTATTACCAGTGAGTTTTTATCTTTAGATGATTCTTTTCTTGCTCATCAACACCGTTTTCTTTTAGATTGAAGAACTTTCTTTAACATTTCTTGTAGAACAGGTCTGGTATTGATGAACTCCCTCAGCTTTTGTTTGTCTGGGAAAGTCTTTACTTATCCTTCATGTTTGAAGGATAGTTTTGCTGGATATACTATTCTAGGATAATTTTATTTTTCGTTCGGCACTGTAAATATGTCATGCCACTCTCTCAGCCTGTAAAGTTTTCACTGAAAAGTCTGCTGCCAGACATACTGGGACTCACATGTATGTTATTTGTTTCTTTTCTCTTGCTGCTTTTAGGATAATTTCTTTATCCTTGACCTTTGGGAATTCAATATTAAATGTTTCAGGGTAGTTGTCTTTGGTTTAAATCTGCTAGGTGTTCTATAACCTTTTACTTGAACGTTGATATCTTTCTCTAGGATTGGGAAATTCTTGGATATTACCCCTTTGAATATACTTTCTATCCCTATCTCTTTCTCTGCCTCCTCTTTAAGGCCAATATCCATTAGATTTACCCTTTTGAGGCTATTTTTTACATCTTATAAGCATACTTCATTTTTTTATTAATTTTTCTTTTGTCTCCTCTGACTGTGTATTTTCAAATAGCCTGTCTTTAACCTCACCAATTCTTCTGCTTGAGCAATTCTGCTATTAAGTTACTCTGATGCATTCTTCAACATGTGAATTACATTTTTCAACTCTAGAATTTCTGCTTGATTCTTTTCAATTATTTTAATCTGTTTGTTAAATTTATATGATTGGATTCTGAATTCCTTCCCTGTGTTATCTGCAATTTCTTTGAATTTCCTTAAAACAGCTATTTTGAGTTCTCTGTATGAAAGGTCACATGTCTCTGTTTCTCCAAGATTGGTCCCCAGTGACTTATTTATTTCATTTGTTGAAGTCATATATTTCCCTTCATATTCTTGATGCTTATAGGTGTTCTTTGCTGTCTGACCATTGAACAATTAGGTGTTTATTGTAGTCTTCACAGTCCAGACTTGTTTTTGCCTGTCCTTCTTGAGAACACTTTCCAGCTATTCACAGGGACTTGGGCCGCAAGCCCAATATCACTGAAATTTTTGCAGGCTTGTAGAGGTCCTGCCTTGGTGGTCTTTAATAAGATCTGGAGTAATTCTCTGGATTACCAGGAAGAGACTGTTATTCTTTTACCTCACTTTCAGCTAAACAAATAAGAGTCTCTCTCTTTCTGGGCTGACCCAGCTAGAACTGAGGGTATGGTTATGCAGGCACTTCTGTGGCCAGCAGCACTGGACTTTGTTGGGACTGACCTGAAGCCAGCACAGCACTGGGTCTTGCCCAAGGCCTGCTGTAATTGCCACCTGGCTACCACCTATGTTCACTCAAATTCCTAGGCCTCCGCAATCAGCAGGCCAGGTTTTTATTCTTTTCCCCAGGGCAGTGAGATTCCCCAGGCTCTCGGTGACTCCAGAGATGGTTTCTGAAAGTCAGGGATTAGAGTCAAAAGTCTTAAGAATTTGCCTGATGTTCCATTCTACTGCAGCTAAGGTGAAAGTCAGACCACAATAGAAAGTCCTTCCCACTCTTCCTTCTCCTTTTCACAGGCAAAGGAGCTTCATCTGGTGGGCATCACCACCACTGGCCCATGGTGGAGTTCTGCCAGGCCACTGCTAGTGTTCACTTAGTGCCCGAGAGTTCTTCAGACAGCTTGTGGTAAACGCTGCACAGCCTGGGACTCACCCTTCAAAGTAGCGGGCTCCCTTCTGGCCCAGGACAGGCCTAGAAATGCTAGGAGCCCAGGCCTGGACTCAGGTACCCCAAGTGCCTGCTTATTGCTCTGCCCCACTGTGTGCAAGCTGGTACCTAAGGTGCAAGAAAATTTCCCCTTTACTTTTCCCTCTGCTTTTCTCAAATGGAAGTCTTTTATAATAGCCACCATTGCTGGGAATCTTCTGGGTCACATCTGAGGCCAGCATGTCTCAGGGCCCAAGGCCCATCGTGTACTCTCTGGGGATCGTTGCAGGTTATTCAGTGCCCAAGAGCTCCTTAGAAAGCAGGTGATGAATCTTGCCGGAACTGGATTGTTTCATAAAAGCAATGGATTTCCTTTTGGCCCAGAGTGTGTCTAGAAATGTTATCTGGAGCTAGGGCCTTGAATGCCTCTGCCCAGTACCCTCTCCTACTGTGGCTGAGTAGGTATCTACAATACAAGACAGAGTCGTCTCTACTCTTTACTCTCCACCCCCTAAGCAGAAGGAAGGGGACACTTTTGTTCCTGTGAGTTGCACTGCCTTGGGTTGGGGGAGGATGGCATAAGCTCTTCTTTAGCTGCCCCAGCTGATGTCTCCCCAGGTCACATGTCACCTTAGTCCTCTGGTTCTGAGTCCAGCCTAGCACTAGGAATTGTAGTCCTTGCATTCTAGACTGCCTTTCACATTTACCTAGGACCCCAGAGCACTTTGGCCCATGATGGCAAGACTTGTCCAGAAACTTGAGTTCTGACCACTGGGATAGGCAATTCCCACCTGGCTAGGTCTAGTCCAAATGCTCCCTCTGTGCACAGGCACTGTCTGAGTCCAGCAAGGCTTACTCTCCACTATTGCAGGGCAGCACTGAGTTCAAACTAATGTCCACCTGTTGCTGTGCTCTCCCTCCTCCAAGTGCACAGACTTTCCTCATGTTTAGCCACTGCCATAGGATAGGGGAGGGGTGGTATCAGCAATTAAGACTGTCTCTCAGACCCTCCTCAATGCCTCTTTCAATGATATAACATTAAAACCAGGTACTGTGATTGCTCACCTGATTTTTGTGTCTTGTGATGGTACTTTTCTGTGTGAAGATAATTGTTATAATTTGGTGTTAGGAATATGAATGGTGTAGGCTTCTATTCCATCACCTTACTCCACCCTCTTAAACCAATTTATTGAATTAATAATTTCAGTTATTGAAATTTCCAATTCTAGTATTTCCATTTGATTTATTTTCTTATATTTTAGGTCTCATAAAATTTTTAAAATTTCTCATCTAATTTCTCAATATTCTTGAATATCATATTTAGTAGTAAGTCTGAGGCTGATAACTCCAATAACAGGGTTATGTGCTGGTCTGTTTGTTAAGAATTTTTAAATTAAAATGTCTCATACTTTTTTATTTAAAAGTGAAAAATGTGTATCAAGAATTGTAGAAGTTTTGTTATCCTCCTTTAGAGAGGATACATCCTATCTACTGGAAAGCAAATAGGGTAAGAGTAAATCATCTAATCCAATCACAGGCTGGAATGACTGGAGACTAATTTTAAGATTTTACAAGACTCCATGTATTCCTTGTATGACCCTGTTCCTATGTTGTAGGACCTGTGGGGCCTGTGGACCTTGACTCTTTAATAAGGTCTTTTCTTCCTGCAGAGTCCAGAATAATAAATTTTATCTTCTCATTTGTGTGTGTGAGATTGCTGAATATTCTGCCCTAATTTTCAGCAGCTTTCTGATAAGCGTTTTACTTCTCTCTCTGCAAACAATAAGATTTTAACAAATGCCTTGGTGTGGCACATACTTTTATCTGTATGCCTTTTCACCAGGACGTGGGAATTACGTGTTCTGGTTGCCTTGACAAATGCCTTGATAGCAAATATGGCTTGTACAAGGTCAATTCATTTCTGTGTGGTTTCCCTCTATCTGCGATGTTGGCTCCACAAGTCCTAGCTAGCTCTGCAACTCTTCTTTAAGAAAAGTTAATTTATTTTCATATTTATTTTTATTTACTCAGCTTGTCTAATTGTTTTCAGAAGGAGTGTTAATTCACTACATATAATTTAATCATAGTCAAAAGCATAAGCTCTTCTTTTATATCTTAATTTTTATGTTGAAACATTTAGTCAAAATGTTTAAAAGAAAAAAATTATATTCATATGGCACAGTAGAGATATATAATTGTACCCATAGAGAGATGAATATAGCAAAACAAAAATGTTTTAGAATCTTTAGCCAGTGCTTTTTTATTGTCACAGAAGTAATATTATTCTTGCCAAATTACCATCTTTCACATCAGGAATTAAACAAACATTTAAATCTATTTTGTAAAAAATAACAAATTGTAGATAAAACTATTAATCTGGCACAAATTACTTGTAACGAGTTCCAACTAAGAGCTCTTTCTTATTTAATAGCAAACACATTATTAACTGAACAAGAAGTAGAGGCAGTAGCAAGTTGACCTCTTCTTCATTGAGGTGACATTTTTCAGGCCTATGGTTTTCTGAGTAATCCCCATTTCTATTGTTTCATGTCCATTATGAAAGGATTGGAAGGTGCTACAGCTCACTATTGCATGTGTTACAATTTTCACTGTTTTTGCTAAAATTGCCTATAAATCTTGATAGAATATATTTTATTAAAGATGCTCTGCAGATGTGGGAAACACTGTATTAGACCAGATCACATGATTTTAAGATATCATTCAAAACTGCCTGTGAGACATTGTTTCTGATTTAACCATCAGTATTGTTGCAGCTTATGGTTAATATATCAGGTAGTTTTCATATAATCCAAATTAGACACTATTTACTCTGTGAGATGTGGATTATTTGTCTTCTGTGTTGTTTCTAATGTGCACAGTAATTTTAATCTGCGCCAGATGATGCAGGAGTGAATGAGAGAAATGCCATCTTCCCAACACCGATGACCATGATTGGCTCCCAACACAGCATGGTCTCAGCTCCAGCCTGATCAAGTAAAAGTTAGGTTGTCAGTGCTGAACATTCTGAGGCTGGAGAATCCAAGTTTGTGTTTTTTGTTTTTGTTTTTGTTTTCCACAATCCCTTCCAGTTTAAGATCTGTTTTAGGCACAATGAGATCCTGTTGGATGGTCTGAGTGAAAATTCATCTAGGTTTGTTCAGAAGTTGGTGTGGATTTAGATGAAATTCTAGACTCAGTGGCTGCTTGGTCATGTCCAAGAAGGGAGGTTTCCATTTGTATTTTGGGCTGACATCCTTAATCTGTCCCTCAACCCAAAGTCTGATGACTTGGTTTTGACTTTGTTCCTCAACACTGCATCTACCACCATGGGAAGGAGTTTACTGCATGGTCAAAAACAAGTTTCAGGAGAACGCACCTCACAGCCAGTCATCCTTTCCATTGGAATATCTTAGTCACAAGCACCCAGATTCATCCAAGTTGTTTTTTGTATCAATAACTTATTATTGTTTATTGCTCAGTAGTATTTGATGGTATAGACAAGTCACAGTTTCCATGTCAGTTGGGACAATGACATAATAAGCTAGATGGCATAGTAATCCAGAATCACATTTCACCTCTGAGCTACCCTTCTATGAAGGGCGTGAGCCTCCATGGATGCATACCCAGCCTCCTTCCCAGGAAGCTCATAGATTTCATCTGACTGTGGGAATCTAGGTCCTGGCAATGGGCTGTAGTGGGACCTCAGCAAGTCTCTTGTCACATCTGGAGAAAAAGATAATCAAGCCTGCTTAACAGCTGTAGGGTACCATCTGCAGGACTTTAGGCATATTATCTATACCCAAGATAGTTTTGAAGGAAGAGAAGATGTTGAGAATCTCTTAAACTCAGCCCCAAAACATCACCTCATTTCTACTTCATAGACCTACAAAAGCATGTTAGTTCTTAATTCTTTCAAACTTCAGTGCTTTCTTTACTCCCCACATACCTTTTATATTTGACAGAAAGGCATTATGCCACTTTTCCTTCATGAGTACTGATGACCAAGACCACCTTCTCACAGATTTCCCTGGTCTGCTTGAAGTTGTTCTTGATAATAATTTCAGTAACCTTTTGATCATCTCCTAACTAGGCTTGCATTTCTCCAGATGATGGGATGAGGGTGTGTGTGTGTGTCATGTTGGAGAGACCTACTTTGCTCCGATTCTGGTCTTCTCAGTGGAAACTTCAAGCTCACTTCTGTCTGCAGCTTGATTTTCCCTCTATCTATGTGCTCTTACAAGCATCAAAAATGATTATGAATGAAGAAATAAGTCAGGAATCTGAATTCCTTCCCCTCCAGTTTTCCTTCACTGCCTGCTATCTCTTTTTGTCATAATGTTCTATGGATGGTGCTGTGATAGCAGTTGGTATACAATGGTTTTTATATTAAAGTTTTTGATGGACAAAAAGATATACTGTACATTTTTACTATTAATATTATTTTTGATTGATAAATCAATTTTATGCATTTAAGGTATTTAATGTGATATCTTGATATATGTATACAATGTATAATGTCTATGTTAAACTCATTAATGTGTTAATCACCTTATTTATCTATTTTCTTTATGGTGAAACATTTGAAATGTACTCTATTACAGATGCTCCTCAGCTTGTGATGGGCTTATGTCCTGACAAACTCATTTAAGTTGAAAATATTGTAAATCTAAAAGGCAAACTCATGTAAAGTTGAAAAATCATAACTTGAACCATTGTAAGTTGGAGGCCATCTGTACTTTGAAATGTACCATACATTATTATTAAGTATAATCACTGTTATGTGCAATAGATCCCAAAACCTTATCTCCTATCTATCTGAAACTTTGTACTGTTTGGTCACCACCTCCCCATTTCCTTCAGCTTCCCTGCTCATCCTCTGGTAACCATCATTCTACTCTATTTCTGTGAGTTCAACTTTATGAGTCCACTGTATATATTTGTGGACTTCATAAGGTCCACTTTATCCATCTATAAATGAGATCGTACAGTATTTGTCTTTCTTCGCTTGGCTTATTTCACTTAGCATAATGTTCTCCATGTTGTTGCAAATCTCCACTTCCCCTTTTTAAATATTTATTTTATTTTCATTAATCATTGAGGCAGAATTGTACATATTCATGGGGTGCATTGTGATGTTTTGATACACCTATAAATTTTATATTGATCAAATTAGGGAAATTAGGATATTCATCAGCTTAGGACTGCCTTTGCTCCATTCCATAGGTTTAGCATGTTGTGTTTCCATTTTAATTTGTCTCAAGGTATTTTTAAATTTCCTTTTTGATTTACACTATGACCTGTTGGTTATTTAGGAGCAGGTTGTCCAATTTCCACATGCTTGTGTATTTTCCTAGATTTTTTCCTATTATTGATTTCTAATTTTATATCATTGTGCTCTGAAAAACTGCTTGATATGATTTCAGTTCTCTTAAATTTGTTAAGATTTGTTTTGTGGCATAACGTGTGATCTATCTTGGAGAATGTTCCATATGAACTTGAGAAGAATGTGAATCCTATTGCTGTTGAGTAGAATATTCTAGATATTTCTGTCAGGTACATGTGATCTAAAGTATAATTCAAGTCCATGTTCCCTTATTGATTTTCTGTCTAGATGCTCTATTTTTAAAAGTGGAATATCGAGGCCCCCTATTATTATCATATCTTTCTTTAGATAATTTAATAATTGCCTTATGTATTTATGTTCTCAGATGTTGGGTGCATATATATTTACAATTGTTATCTCTTCTTGGTGAATTAATTCCTTTATTATTATGTAATAACCTTTTTGTCTTTTAAAAATAACATTTGACTTAAAGTCTATTTTGTCTAAGTGTAACTACTCTTATTCTCTTGGTTTCCATTTTGTGGGAAATACTTTTTTCCAGTCATTTCACTTTTAATCTATGTGTATCTGTACTAGTAAAGTGAGTCTCTTATAAGAAAATATGGTTGGATCTTGTTTTTTAATTCATTCAGCCAATCTATGTCTTTTTATTGAAGAATTTAATCCATTTACACTTAAGGTAAATACTGGTACATAAAAACTTGTTGCTGGCATTTTTTAATTTGTTTTTTGATTATTTTATATGTTTATTTTTTTCTTTCTCTCTTTCTGTCTTCATTTGTGGTTTGATGGTTTTCTGTGGCAGTATGCTTTGAACCCTTTCTTTGCATATTTTGTGCAACTACTGAGGGTTTTTGCTAAGTGGGTTACCAGAAAATATCCTGTAACAGACTACTTTAAGCTGGTAACAACTTGCTTTTAATTCCATACAGAGACTCTACACTTCCACAACCCCACACATACTTTTTATTAATTTAATGCCAAAATTTACATTTATTTTTGTAATTTGTATTTCTTAGCAATTTATTGTTGCTGCAATTATTTTAAATAATTTTGTCTTTTAATTCTCCTAGTAGAGATAAAGTTGCTTTACACACCACCCTTACAATGTTAGAGAATTCTGAGTATGACCACATATTACTTATACCATTGGGATTTATTTTTAATTTTAAAATGTTATTTTAATTATTCATTAGTAGGCTTTCATCTCACCTTAAAGAACCACTTTTAGCAACTCCTATAAAGCACGCCTAGTGGTGATGTATGCTCTTAGCTTTTGTTTGTCTGGGAAAGTTTTTATTTCTTTCTCATTTCTGAAACACAGCTTTATTTGGTAAAGTATTCTTGGTTGGCCATTTCTTTTTATTCCTTCAGCACTATTAATATAGAATTTGCCTCTCTTCTGGCCTGAAGGGTTTCTGCTGACAAATCTGCCGAAAGCCATATTTTGCCTCCACTGAATGTGATGTTTCTTATCTTTTGCTGCTTTCAGTATTATTTCTTTGTATTTGATTTTTGATAATTTGATTATAATGTATCTTGGTGATGTCCTCTATGGGTTGAATTTGACTGGCAACCTGTGACTGAGATGCCTGTACCTGGATGTTGTTGTCTTTCCCCAGATTTGGGATATTTTTAGCTATTATTTTCTTAAGTATGCTTTCTAGGCCTTTTTCTCTTTCTTTTTCTTCATGAATTCGTACTATGCAAAAGTTAGTTTGCTTTATGGTGTTCCATAATTCCTATAGACCCTCTTCATTCTTTTTCATTCTTATTTATTTATTTATTTTTTCTCCTCTGATTGACTGGATAATTTCAAATGTCCTCCGAGCTCACTGATCTACTTGATCAAGTCTGCTATTGAAGCTTTCTGTTTAATTTTTTAGTTCACTTTTTGTATTCTTTAGCTCCAGAATTTATGGCTTCATAATTTTTTATTATTTCTGTTTCTTTGCAAGCTTCTCATTTTGTTTATAACTTTTTCCCAAATTTTATTTGATTTTCTATCTATATTTTATTGGAATTTCCTGAACTTCTTTGAGTAGTGTTCTGAATTTTTTGTTACTCATTTTATAGATCTCCATTTCTTCTGGGTCCATTAGTAGAGCTTTATTAACTTCTTTTGGTGGTGCCATATTTCCCTAATTTTTCATCATCCTCATGTACTTACATTAATGCCTCCACATTTGAGGAGATGGCTACTTCTTCTAGCCTAGTCTAGCTTAAAAATTCTAGATGAGACAGCTTGTAGTGACCCCAAACAGACCTTAAGGTTGGGTTCTCTAATTAGACTGGGTGGATTCTTGTGCTCTGAATTTGAATGGTATTTCTAACTGTTCTCCATGGTTCAGTGAGGCTACTATCTGGACTCTGCCATCAAGTAGAGCTGCTGGCTGGGCTCTGCAGTTATCTCTGATCAGACAGGTTTGCAGGTTGTCTTCCATGGCTGGGTGGCACTGCTATTTGAAATCTGCAGTTGGGAAGGGCCATTTGCTGGGATCCAAGGCTGGTGAAGTACCTAGGATTGCTGCTTGGTCACAGAAGTAGGCAGGGCCAGAGACTATGCTTTACAGATGTGCATGGACTTAGACTTGCCTGCTGGCTTAATGTGAGCTGAAGAAGAGTATCATGGTTTTGTGGAGTTACCATGCAGTTGCTCGTTTTTGGCAGTACTAGATGATCTATTCACGGGTACTCACTGACCTGCATTTGCCTCTCACCTAGAAAAAGCTTAACGAGAGCATCTGGGCTGGGTGGAAAAGCTGGCTAGGGATTCAAGCCTGAAAGATCCATGAACTGGCATGGCGCAGTGGCTCACACCTGTAATCCCAGCACTTTGGGAGGCTGAGACAGGTGAATCGCCTGAGGTCAGGAGTTCGAGACCAGCCTGACCAACATGGCAAAACCCTGTCTCTACTAAACATACAAAAATTAGCTGGGCATGGTGGTGCATGCCTGTAATCCCAGCTACTTGGGAGGCTGAGGCAGGATATTTGCTTGAACCTGGGAGATGGAGGTTGCAGTGAGCCGAGATTGTGCCATTGCACTCCAGCCTGGGCAACAAGAGTGAAACTCTGTCTCAAAAAATAAAGAAAGAAAAAAAAAAAAAAGAAAGACCTGTGAACCATGTTTCCTGTAGTGTGATGCTGTCAGCTAGTCTCTCTGGTTTGACACAATTATCAGCCCAAATATAGAGTAACTACCAAGGTCTGCAAGCTGGTCACTATTAGCTCTATCTCTGTTCTTTGTTTCTAACTAAACTCAGGTAATCTAGCCATGCTGGCATTTCCAATGTTTCCCATGGGATGAGACAGATATCAGTCTCCTGAAAGGGTTCCAAAATTGTAGGGAAACTTAGTGTTTGCTTCCAACTTATTTTTCCTACTGTAGAAACTGTGGGTTCAGGAAAAATCTTAGTGTGTGTTCCTGTGCCAGCTTGGGAGAGGGGTAGCACAATCAAGGAGAATCATTCATCTTACCATTGGGATCAAAATTTTCTCAGTGCTTTGGTCCAAAGAAAGGCGTGTCCTTGACTCACTTCCAAGGTGTGGGATATTCAGAATTATCTTCTTGCCTGCAGATAGTTGCTGGTTAAATTTCTGTGGTAGGTAGGAGAGAGTGAAGCTGGAGAACTCCTATTCTGCTGTCTTGCTGACACACTACTCTGTGTGTGTGTGTGTGTATGTGCGTGTGTGTGTGTGTGTGTGTGTGTGTGTGTCACCAAACATCAATTGAAGACATAGTTCTGTAACACTATACCTGGACACCCTCAGGACTGAAATCATTTTTGTGCCATTAAGCAGCTGATATATTAACACTACTGGGTTCAATTTTCTTGAGTATTTTGTAAAGAATCACATACTAAATGTAATATCTTTTCTGCAAACCTTCTAGTCTCTAGTTTTGTGTTACTGCATTGAAACTTAAAGTCACATTACAATCCCCAAAATACACAATTGTCATGCTAAGTTGCTAACTGACTTCTAATGACTCTGTAATTCCAAACAGCTAAAAGCATGTGAAGTTTAAGGAGCTCCAATAGTGGCTATAACTAGGTTTTCCAACTTTCTTCTGAAAATGGTAGCAAAGTAACAAAGTTAACATTTGATGAATGACTAGTCTGTGATTGGCCCTATGCTGAATGATTTACTTGCATTATTTTATATTATTACCCTCATAAAACATCATCATTCCTACTATACAGATGATAAAACTAGTTCTAGAATGGTTAAATAACTTTCTAAGGTCACACAATTAGTATGTAGTATAACCATAAATTCAA
The DNA here is from genome assembly GCF_029281585.2 of Gorilla gorilla gorilla. Taxonomy (NCBI): domain Eukaryota; kingdom Metazoa; phylum Chordata; class Mammalia; order Primates; family Hominidae; genus Gorilla; species Gorilla gorilla. Next base: position 52,126,987 of record NC_073238.2, on the reverse strand, counting down.
CCCAAACTTCACAAATTCCAAAGCCAGGTTTATTAACCATTGTGCTATAATGCAAGTTTGAAGTCTGGAACATCTTCATGTACTCATATTAATCACTGAGCAGCCTTTGTTTTTCTTATCAGTCTTAGCAGGTATGATATCTTGTTTCCAAGCTTTTAAAAGCTTTATAGCATTTGCTAAAGTGTTAATTTTTGAAGGACTAGATTTAATTACAGCTGTACAACGTCTAGGAAAATATAGCATCCTTACTCTTTTTGTTCCATTTCTCATCCTTATTTATCAATGTCTGGTTTCAAAAAGCTCTTTGACCTGAATATTTCCCTCTAAAAATTTGTATGCTGAAATCTTAACCCTGAAAGTGATGGTATTAGGAGGTGAGGCCTTTGGGAAGTTACTGGGTCATGAGGGGTCTACCCTTATGTGATTAGTGCCATTACAAAAGTTCCCTAGAGAGCTACCTGCTCCTTTCACCATGTGGGAACCCAGCAAGAAGGTGCCATCTATGAACTAGAAAGTTGGCCCTCACCAGATTTGCCGCTACCTTAATCTTGAACTTCCCAGCTTTCATAGCTATGAGACAAAAATTTTGTGCTTTATAAGCCACTCAGTCTATAGTACCTATTTAAATACAACAGCTACAGAAACAAAGATAGGAAGAATCACCAACTCTTTCTTTTTCTTTTTAAGAATATTTGAATCATGATTATTCTAAGATCTGCCCCCGATTTATACTTTTCCTTTTCCTTTTTTTTTTTTTTTTTTTTTTTTTGGCTAGACACTATCATTAATTGCTAGAAACCACTAATGTGTTTTGCATCTGTATAAGGTTTTTTTTTTTTTTTTTTTTTTTGAGATTGAGTCTTGCTCTGTTGCCTAGGCTGGAGTGCAGTGGCGAGATCTCCACTAACTGCAACCTCTGCCTCCTGGGTTCATGCATTTCGCCTGCATCAGCCTCTCGAGTATCTGGGATTACAGGTGTATGCCACCACACCCAGCTAATTTTTGTATTTTTAGTGGTGATGGGGTTTCACCCTGTTGGCCAGGCTGGTCTCAAACCCCTGACCTCAAGTGATCCACCCACCTTGGCCTCCCAAAGTGCTGGGGTTACAGGCATGAGCCACTGTGCCTGGCCGTAAGTTTTCTTTTTCTTTTTGAGACTGTAATATAAATACAATTTTATGATTTTTAAGATGTCTGTTTGAATGTAAGTCTTCATTTATCTGGGATACCTGTCCAGAGTATAATTTAATTGTTGAGTCATATGATAGTTGCATGCTTCATTTTTAAAGAAACTGTTTTTTAGAGCAGTTAGTTGTAACATTTTGCATACCTGCTAACAATGCATGAATGATTTAGTCTGTTCACCTCCTCACCAGCATTTAGTGTCATTACTATATCTTATTTTAGCCATTTTTATAGTAGTGATATCTCATTGTGGCATTATTTTGTATTTCTACAATGGCTAATGATGTTAAACATCTTTTCATGTGCTTATTTGTCATCTATAGATCACCTTTCAGTAAAGCTTCTCTTTCTGTTTTTTGAATATTTTCTAATTGTTTTTACTTAGTGTTAAAGTTTTATATTTATTTATGCATCCTAGATATTCGCTATTTATTAGATATGGGATTTGTACATGTTTTCAAGTCTGTGGCTTGTCATTTCATCCTCTTAACTAGAAATGTTTAAATTTTAATGAAATCTAACATTGATATTTGTTCTTTTACACCACTTTTATTTTTAAAAAGGAAAAGGTAAGGAACCGAGAAAACAAGGATTTACCCGAATTTTTGCAGGAAAGAAAATCAGGTTTTTGCTTTATTAATTGCTTATAGTGAAGTGTTCGATAGATGGGTATGCCAATCGTCTTTTCCCTCTTAGCTTATCCCTAGACTATTCTTATTTCTGTTGATATACAGATTTAGCATAAAATATTTTCTTGTATAATCTTGATTAAATCCTTACTTGCTCATTGCGATCCTCTGTAAATCACCTGTTAATTATTATAAACAAGCACAATTTCAACTACTTTTAAATTTTATTTTATATTATTACAAAAGTATTGAGAATGCGTCAGTTTTAACCAATGATATAAAATTTTTGGCTTTGTGCTGATTAGAATTAGGTGGGTTTGTGTTGAATTCTAGATTCAAAGTGAATTAATTACTTGAATAGCAAAAATAATACCATTAGGAATGACACTGAATTTGTAGAGAAGGAAACTGATTCCTAGACCAGAACTTGGCTCTGCAATGAACAATATTAACGTGGTTATTTTAGTGTAATAAAATTTATTGTTTTCTGACTATAGAATCAAATCAACAAAAGATGGAAGGCCAATTTTTGGTGGCTGAACATGCTGGGAATGTTATAAACTTGAAAATGTAAAAATAAATTTATAGTTCACTAATGTTAGAAAGTAGCTGTTAAAATGAGACTAGAACATTAAACAGGAATTTATTAATCTTTTTGAATAATAATATTATCACATATATAACAGTTTGGAACATATAAAACTGCCTATATTTGATAATTTTGCCTATAAAAATGTTGACTTCATATGATTCAAGTTAATACTAAAATAATTATCAACATTAGAGGGAGGAGATAGAGAATGATGAGAAGGGATGGTATAAGTGAATGAGGTCTTCATGATTCTGGCAGGACATTGATATAAAAGGGTCTAAGGAATCATATTAAAAGAGTTTTCCTACAAAGATTATCCTTTATAGTTATTACATTTATTATACCAATTAAATTCAGTTTGTAACTGTCTAAATACTTTTAAACAAACTCTTTCAAACACATCTTTGAATAATAATTGTACTAAAGATTTTTCATTTTTTTATTACCCTCCTCATTTGCAGCATTGCCTTTCTATAGCCCATTGGCTGAAAAACCTAGAAAGTTGTGCCAGATACCTAACAAGAGAAACACTAAAGAAGGAGAATTAAATAATTGATGTGATTTATTCTGTACTCAACCTCTATTATATTCAATTTGATATATCTTCCTGGAGTTTCCACTGACATAACCAGTAAACAAATTTTCAGAGGAAAACACAAAAGATTCATATTATTTTCTGCTTGCAAAAATTCTGTTTAGAGTAAAATTTGTGTCTGAAAATTAATTATTGATGATCCAATAAAAGGATCATGTTTCAGACCCAAATGTGATTGTTTTTACAGTAAATTATGGCAGGAGGATAGAATACTTGGTTGATGGAATATTAGGGTTAACAGCATTTGAGAAAAATAATAGCATGATAATTTTTCTGTGACAGACACTTTCACAATGTCTTTCATTTGACTTGTTTGAAGCCACCCCAATTTTTCGAAGGGAGTTGATTAAAAGCCTCAGATTTGATGCTACATAGATTCCAGTTTGAATCTTGATCCTCATATTCAGGAGCTGAGTAACCTAGTATAAGTTACCTAATATCTGTAATCCCCAAGTTTCTCATCTATAAACTGAAACTAAGAATATCTATCTGACAGTGCAGTTGGTAAGATATAGAAAATAAATCACAATGCTTGGTACATAATGATCCCTCATTAAATGACAGGATAATATCTAATGATTTATTATTGAAACCGAATTATTAAAATTGAGTTAAACTCTCAGGTGGTTTCCAAATTGATTGACTGTAACTTTTTCATTGATATCATGTTCTCTTTAATGACTAGAGACATAGATTAACCCTGGATGAGCCTGTATTATAAAACAAGTAATGTCCTTGACTCTGACCATAGTATCTAAGCTTTAAAGAAAGAGATGTAATTAGAGTACAAATTTGGAGGCCAGGAACTCATCACCTTTACTATAGTCCTTACTACCCGGTTTTCGGTAGAGCAAGGACTCCACAAAGGGGGAGAACAGAGGAAAAGCAGGCACATGATGGCTCTAGGAGGGAATGTGAATAGCTACAAGGTATCAAGGCATCCTGTTGGTAGAAATCCCTGGGAATTCCTCTTGGTACTGCCCTAGTAGTAATAAAATATCAATACTACTACTTGTCAATATTGATGGAGCATATACTATGTAGTCACTACATTGAAATCTTTCTGAATATTATTTAATTCTCAGACTAACTTTATAAGATATATATAAAAGCATGATATCAGATGTACCAGAGTCCATCTCAGCTCTATCTCTTAGTAGCTGTGTCACCTTGAATAGATTATGTAACTCCTTGAGGACTCTGTTTCTTCTTCTGTAAATGGGGAAGTATTCTTGATAATTATAATCATGGACAGAGGTACTGAGGCTTAAGAAAGACTCAAGACCTCCCAGCAAAACAAGTATATGCAAATGTAGAATATGGTTTTAGGTGTATATATATTCTTAACTTTCCTTAAATGCTTCTCTCTATACAAGAGTAAGAATATACCTAAAATATGGTACATAAAGAAGTGAATATTGTGTATATATTGATTAGAGTCAGGGCAAGTAAAAGGTAAATTTAGTACAATGGAATCATTTTGATACTTTTGACTTTAAAATAGGTAAAAGTTCTAAATTTTTACTTACTAAAAAAGAAATCATCTGAGTTATTTCATTCAAATGACATATTTTAGTAATTATTAAGTGCAAGACAGTATTTATATGAACTGTGTGAGCAAGATCACTTATGAAAAAAAAATATCCTGTGGTCGACTTTAACTCTGCCTTTGTGACTTGTACTTCAGTGTGTCAGTTTTTATAAAAAGGTCTAGAATCAAAATCTGTTACTGTCAAACTAGAGTTCATCAGATTGCTAGGCTATGCCCCAAAGTGTTGGATTAGTGGGTGAGAGGTAGAGCATTTGAATTTGCATTCCTAATAAGTTCCCAGGTGACACAGATACTGCTGATCTGGAGACCACACACTAAGAACAGCTGGCTCAGATCAATAGTTCTCTATTTTAATGTTGCAGTGTTTCCATGTGGTTGGATAAGAAGTTTGGAACTTGTGTTAGTCCATTTTCGCACTGCTGGTAAAAACATATCTGAGACTGGGCAATTTACAAAAGAAGTAGGTTTAATGGACTTACAGTTCCATGTGGCTGGGGAAGCCTCACAATCATGGTGGAAGGCAAGGAGGAACAAGTAACGTCTCACATGGATGGCAGCAGGCAAAGAGAGAGAATTCATTCAGGGAAACTTCTCCTTCTGAAACCATCAGCTCTCGTGAGACTTATCCACTGTCACAAGAATAGCATGGGAAAAATTTGCCCCCATGATTCAATTATCTCCCACTAGGTCCCTCCCACATCATGTGGGAATTCAAGATGAGATTTGAGTGGGGACACAGCCAAACCATATCATGCCACCCCTGGCTTGTCCCACATCTTATGTCCTCACATTTCAAAACCAATCATGCCTTCCCAACAGTCCCCCAAAATCTTAACTCATTTCAGCATTAACTCAAAAGTCCACAGTGCAAAGTCTCATCCAAAATAAGACAAGTCCCTTCCACCTATGAGCCTGTAAAATCAAAAGCAGTTTAGTTATTTCCTAAATACAGTGGGAGTACAGACACTGGGTAGATACAGCCATTCCAAATGGGAGAAGTTGGCCAAAAAGAGGCCACAGGCCCCATGCAAGTCTGAAATCCAGTGGAGCAGTCAAATCTTAAAGCTCCAAAATGATCTCCTTTGACTCCAAGTCCCACATCCAGGTCATGCTGAGGTAAGAGGTGGGTTCCCATGGTCTTGGGCAGCCAAGCCTTTGCAGGGCACAGCTTCCCTCCTGACTGCTTTCATGGGCTGGCATTGAGTATCCACAGCTTTTCCAGGCACATGGTGCAAGCTGTTGGTGGATACACCATTCTAGGTTCTGGAGGAAGGTGGCCCTCTTCTCACAGCTCCACTAGGTGGTGCCCCGGTAGGGACTCTGTGTGAGGGATCTCACCCTACATTTTCCTTCTGCACTGCCCTAGTAGAGGTTCTCTATGAGGGCCCTGCACCTGTAACAAACTTCTGCCTGGGCATCTGGGTGTTTCTATACATCTTCTGAAATCTAGGTGGAGATTTCCAAACCCCAATTCTTCACTTCTGTGCACTGGAAGGCTCAACACCATGTGGGAGCTGCCAAGGCTTGAGGCTTGCACCCTGTGAAGCCATGGCCTGAGCTCTATGTTGGCCCCATTCAGTCATGGCTGGAGTGGCTGGAACTAAAGTCACCAAGTCCCTAGGCTGCACACAGCACAGCGACTCTGGGCCTGGCCCACTAAACCACTTTTTCCTCCTAGGTCTCTGGGCCTGTGATGGGAGGGGCTGCCATGAAGACCTCTCACATGTGCTGGAGACGTTTTCCGCATTTTCTTGGGGATTAACATCTGGCTCCTTGTTACTTATGCAAATTTCTGTAGCCAGCTTGAATTCCTCCCCAAACAATGGGATTTTCTTTTCTATCACATTGTCAGGCTACACATTTTCCAAACTTTTAGGCTCCATTTTCCTTTTAAAACTGAATGCCTTTAACAGCACCCAGCGTTTTGCTGCTTAGAAATTTCTTCCAGCAGATACCCTAAATCATCTCTCTCAAGTTCAAAGTTCCATAAATCTCTAGGGCAGGGGCTAAATGCCACCAGTCTCTTTGCTAAAACATAAAAACGGTCACCTTTACTCCAGTTCCCAAAAATTTTCTCATCTCCATCTGAAACCACCTCAACCTGGATTTCATTGTCCATATCACTATCAGCATTTTGGGCAAAGCCATTCAACAAGCCTCTAGGAAGTTCCAAACTTTCCCATATTTTCCTGTATTCTGAGCCCCCAAACTGTCCCAACCTCTTGCTGTTACCCAGTTCCAAAGTTGCTTCCACATTTTCAAGTACGTTTTCAGCAGTGTCTCATTCTTGGTACCAACTTACTGTATTATTTTGTTTTCATGCTGCTGATAAAAATATACCTGAGACTGGGCAATTTACAAAAGAAAGAGGTTTAATGGACTTACAGTTCCACATGGCTGGGGAAGCCTCACAATCAGGCAGAAGGCAAGGAGGAGGAAGTCACATCTTACATGGATAGCAGCAGGCAAAGAGAGAGAACTCGTGCAGGAGAACTCCTCTTTATGAAACCATCAGATCTCTTGAGACTTATTCACTATCATGAGAACAGCATGGGAAAGACTTGCCCCCAGGATTCAATTACCTCCCACTGGGTCCCTCCCACAATATGCAGGAATTTAAGATGAGATTTGAATGGGGGCAGAGCCAAACCATTTCAGTGCAAATAATTCATTATTAAATATAAACTAGAAATTTTGAGAAAAGAAGTAATTAAATGTTAGAGCATATTTGTATTTACCCTTGTTATATTGTTCCTGATGTATTAACCAATATATTGGGAATTGTGCATAGGAGTATGCTGTACATACTAATGTCATGCACCTTATGTGTTGAATCTAAAAATACGCTTGAGAATAGCTAGGATACAAAACATTTGTTATCTTCCTCTTTTTTTGGCTACTCACTTATACCTTTTATCTTTCTTTGTCACTGTCATGTCAAAGTTTCCAGTGACTTCTGCTACGTCACTGTCTGCACACGTCTTCCTTTCTCTACTACTCCTGTCAGTATCTTGGGTGTTCTCAGTAGCTAGAAAGACAGAGAAGGAGGAAAGACATGTGACAGGATATGCAAGAATAAAGAAACCCATGGTGTTTGTACAGCATCATAAAGATGCAAGAGCAAGAAAGATGCTAGTAACAAGATGTTGGACAAGAGTACAGGTAAAGCATGTTGCCTTTAGCAGAAACAAGCATACATGAACCATTAATACTAGAGAGAGAAATGGCTGTGAATGGAGGACACTGGACAGTCATACATCATATTTTACAATGAACCCACCCAGAAGGAGGAAGTAGTAATTTTTTGAAGGCATGAAGTTAAAATTAAAAGTTATTAAGAGCCACCGAAGAGAATGAAACAGTCAGCCGACTGAAGCAAGTAAAACTGACTACCAACTTTGAAAGGATAATTGTTGCTAGAAAACAGGTTTCATATTGGCAAACATTCCAATGTGTTTTTATTTTGTTTTGTTTTGTTTTTCTTCCATCGACAATATGCAGGATGTAAAAAAAAAATTAAAAAAAAAAAAACAGGCTGGGCCTGCTGGTGGTTCATGCCTGTAATCCCAGCACTTTGGGAGGCCAATACAGGCAGATCACTTGAGGCCAGGAGTTTGAGACCAGCCTGGCCAACTTGGTGAAAACCCATCTCTACTCAAAATACAAAAGTTAGCCAGGCATGGTGGCACATGCCTGTACCCCCAGTTACTTGGGATGCTGAGGCAGGAGACTCAAGAATCACTTGAACCCAGGAGGCAGAGATAACAGTGAGCCGAGATTGTGCCGCTGCACTCCAGCCTGGGGTGACAGAGCGAGACTCTGTCTCAAAAAATGTAATAAATAAATGGAGAGTGAGATAAACTCAAGATTGATCCAAGTATGTTGGAGAAACCAGAGTGCATCTCATTTACTGTACTCATCTAAAGGTTCTGTCATGGAAACTATGTCAATGAGAGGACTCAGAAAACTTAACACAATAAGTATGGCAAGAACATATTCTTGCATATCAGAATTTAGTTGGGAATTTATGAGGAAAGTAATCTTTTTCAATGTGACAAGTGTTTGTGGTTTAGAGTTCATAGAAAATAATTTTGAAATAGCTTGATCATTTTTGACCCACTTTCAGTAATATAATTCACACGTAAACAAAAACCCAGTGGGCAAAGTTTTGATTCTTTAATGTATTAAGTAGGAACTTTCCTTAACTAAAAACATAAAATAGTCAAAATCAATTGAAAGTACATCTGACTTAAAGTATTCAAAAACAACACATAATTTAGGTTAGGAAACAATTAGAATTTGGAAGGATGCATAAGAGTGAAAAAATTAAATGTTTTGTCAATATTGTACTAAGAGTCTTGAAAAGAAGGTAGCTATGTAGAACATTTACAAACTGTGTTTATGTTTTAAGGGAAATATGTGCTGAAATTTATGTAATATCTGGGACAGATAGACTATTGGCATGAACTCATATTGCAGTTTCTGAATATGTCACCTAAATGAACTAAATTTATGTGAGAAATGCAAATATAGCATGAAGATAAATAGTATTCCAATGAATAAAAAATATTAAGGTATCATGATTTATTATGTTATAGAAATATAGCTCAGTTATAGAAAATGTAAGTATAACCGCTACACTTGATAGCGGTTTCTTGTTTGAAGATAAAACTGTACTGTCAGACTACTCTTCTTAGCTAAAATACAAAGACAATAAAAAAATTTAAAAACTATATCCTCCATGTTTTTGTTAAAATTAGAAAACAGCTAAGATCCTGGAAGGCCAAATGGGTGGGTGGTTTTGTGAAGGCTGAATGAAGACTGAGTAGGATGCATTGAGAAAAGGCCCCACAACCACAGATCTCCGAAGAGTCCAGCTAAATTATTCTTCTGACAGTTGAGGCACAAAACCCCGAGATGCCAGAAATATCTTACTTCTTACCATAAAATTAGGTTTGCAGGTGCATCTGCAGGTGGCAGCTGATGTTCTAGACCCAAAGGCAGGGCTAAGTAAAGAACCACTCACAGGAAGCACAGCCTGTCTCTTTGACAGAGGAGGAGGAGAGTATCTTTTCATTTTTAAGATCGTCAGCTGCCCATCTTCACTAGTAGGAAAGACGTTAACAGCTAAGTGAATTAATGGGCAAAACCCTGTATCCTAAGAATATGCCCAGATGGTTGTGAAAGTCGTTGTGGTACTTTTCAATCAGGTGAATGCCATATCAAATAGCTTGTCTAAGCAAAACTTCTTTTAGATAATTTTTTTTTCTATAACTGAGCTCATAAATCATGAGTTCAATGATGAGTTAAGAAAGAAAAAGTACAGAAGCTTTAGAAATATAATGCAGGAAAATAATCAGAAGAAACTGGCAGAAAATAAAATAGGAGATGAAGAATTCATGCCAGAAACATAGAATGAGAAGCAGAAGAAAATGGCATTTTACTATGAATTTTTAAAAATCTTTGTGAAGCAAAAGCTCCAAATCAATAATGAAGGAGCTTAGGAAGAGATAAACAAGAAAAAAGAACTATGAGCTGGCAGAGTGCAGCAAGGAAATGAAATAAATAAAATGAATCCAGGAAAAGAAAGAAATTATAAGAAGCAGGACTAGATACTGCTGAAAACAAAGTAATAGACATAGTAGGATAAATAAAAACACATCTAACATGAAAATAGTTTAGCATAAAGTTTTTAAAGGGTTTAGATGTAAATCAATAGATACATACTGTAGTTTTCTATTGACTAGAGTTAGCATGGTGTGCCCTTTCCACCGTTTTACTTTTAACTGTTATCTTTACATTTAAAGCATATATTTTTGTAAGCAGTATATAGTTTGATCTTATTTTTTATTCAATATAAACATCTCTATCTTTTCCTTGGGTGTTTATAATTTTAAATTTTTGTAATTACTGATTTTAATATGTCCTGTTCGTTAGATTTAATTGAATCATCTAACTATTCTATTCCTATTTGTTTCATGTGTTCTTTATTTACTTTTTTTTGTCTTCTTTCAGATAAATTGAGTTTTTGTTGTTGTTGTTGTTGTTGTTGTTTTTGACGGAGTCTTGCTCTGTCACCTAGGCTGGAGTGCAGTGGCATGATCTCGGCTCACTGCAACCTCTGTCTCCCGGGTTCAAGAGATTCTACTGCCTCAGCCTCCTGAGTAGCTGGGGCTACAGGTGCGCCCCACCACACCCAGCTAATTTTCTTTTGTATTTTTAGTAGAGTCAGGGTTTCACCATGTTGGTCAGGCTGGTCTTAAACTCCTGACCTCAAATGATCTGCCTGCCTCAGCCTCCCAAAGTGCTGGGATTACAGGCCACAGCACGTGGCCAAATTGAGTATTTTTTAGTGATCTAATTTTCTCTCATTTGTTGGCTTAAAAACAACAATATCGTGTCATTTAAAAAATTATTTTACTGTAATTGACAAATAATGATTGCATATATTTGTGGGGTACAATGTAATGTTGTGTTACAAATATACCTTGCAGAATGTTTGAGCAGGCTAATCAATATATTTATTACCTCACCTACTTATCATTTCTTTTTAGTAAGACCATTTAAAATATATTCTTTTATTGATTTTGAAATATACAATACATTGTAAAATATAGTCACCATGTTATGCAATAGATCACTATAATCTATTCCTCCTGCCTTAACTGAAACTTTGAATCCTTTAGGCAACATCTCCCCTTTCCCCACTCCACCCTCCTGCCAGACTCTGGTAACCACGATTCTACTCTCTACTTCTCTGAGCTTGACTTTTTCAGGTTCCAGCTATAAGTCAGATCATGCAAGTATTTGTCTCTCTGTGCTCGGATTATTTCATTTAGCATAATGTCCTTCATATACATCTATGTTGTCACAAATGACAGGATTTACCTTTTTATAAGGCTGAATGGTATTTTATTGTGTATGTATACGGCATTTTTTTTCTTTATCCGTTCATCCATTTATATACACTTAGGTTGATTCCATACCTTGACTATTGTGAATAATTCTGTAATGAACATGGGAAGGCAGGTGTCTCCTTGATATACTGATTTCAGTTCCTTTGAGTGTATACCCAAGAGCAGTACTGCTGGATCTTATGGTGATTCCATTTTGTTTTTTCGAACCTCCATACTATATTCCAAAATGACTGTACTTATTTATATTCCCAACAACAGCGTATGAGGATTTCCTTTTCTCTACATCCTTGCCAATACTAGTTATCTTTCATCATTTTGATAATCGATATTCTAACAGATGGGAGGTGATACCTCATTGTAATTTTAATTTGCATTTCCCTGATATTAGTGATATTGAGCATTTTTCATACATCTACTGTTTATTTGTATGTCTTCTTTTGAGAAATGTCTATTCAAGCCTTTTGCCCACTTTTTATTAGGGTTGTTTGTTTTCCTATTATTGAATGTCTGGGCAATGATTTCTTGAATATGACCCCAAAAGCACAGGCAACAAAAGCAAAAATAGATGCGTCAAATGTGAAAAAAAAAATCCTTCTGTACAGCAAAAGAAACAACTAACAGAGCGAAGAGACAAGGCAAAATTGGGAGAAAATATTTGCAAATCTTATATCTAATAAGAGAAGAACATCTAAAATAGATAAGAAATTCAAACTATGATTTCATTTTTAAATTCTTACTTTAGTTTATATACTTCAGTTTAACTTTTCACAGTCTGCCTTCATATGATATGATACTACTTCCTATATAGTAAAAGAAAGTTAAAACATTACGCTTCCTTTTCTCCCCTTCTACACTTTATACTATTATATTATATATACATACAAAAAATATATACTATATATTATATAAATGTTATTTATACCACCATAGATTTTTAAAATTATTTTTGCTTAAGCAGACTTTTTTTTTTGGAAACGGAATTTCGCTCTTGTTGTCCTGGTTGGAATGCAATGGCATAATCTCGGCTCACTGCCACCTCCGCCTCCCAGGTTCAAGCGATTCTTGTGCCTCAGCCTCCTGAGTATCTGGGATTACAGGCATGCACCACCACGCCAGGCTAATTTTGTATTTTTAGTAGAGACGGGGTTTCACCATGTTGGTCAGGCTGGTCTTGATTGAACTCCTGACCTTAGGTTATCCGCCTGCCTCAGCCTCCCAAAATGCTGGGATTACAGGCGTCAGCCATCATGCCCAGCAAGCAATTCTCTTTAAAAAGAATTTAAATAATATTAAATAATAAATAATAACAACATGTTTATATTCATTTATGTACTTCACCATTTTAATGTTTTATTTATTTTTTTCTATAGATACATATTTCTGTGTGTTGTCTTTTTCTGTGTAAAAAACTTCCTTTAATATTTTTAATGGTGCAGCCAGCTGGAGGGAAATTGTACCACATTTATGTGCTGAAGCATGCTTATCTCAACTTTTAAAATAATTAACATATTATTTTTAAATGATCAAAATATAATTCACATACCATAAGACTCACCCTTTTAAAGTACACAATTTAGTAGTTTTTAATATAGTCATGATGTTGCACAGACCTCTAATTTCAGAGCATTTTTGTCACCACAAGAAGAAACCCCATAGTCATTAGCAGTCACTCCCAATTCTTACCCTCTGCACTCAGCCCCATCCAACCCCTGGCAATCACTGATCTACTTTCTTTTCCCATGGATTTACCTATTTTGTGTATTTCATATAAATGGAATAACATAACGTGTGGTCTTTTGTGTCTGACTTCCCTAACTTAGAATAATGTCTTCAAGGTTCATCTGTGTTGTAGTACGAACTAGTGCTTCAATTTTTTATTGCTGAATGACAGTCTATTATATATATATATATCTGATTTTACCATTCATCTGTTGATAGACTTTAAGTTGGTTCCAACTTTTGGCTATTATGAACAGTGCTACTATAAACATTCACGTACAAATTGCTGTGTGACATATATTTTCATTTAATTTGAGTGTATATCTAGAAGTAGAATTGCTGGGTCATGTGGTAATTCTATGTTTAATTTTTTTGAGGAACCACTGAAATGTTTCCCAAAGCGGCTGATCCAACTGGTTTTATTGGTTCCCAATCCAACCAGCAATGCACAAAGATTCCCATTTTGCCTCGTCCTTACCAACATTTGCTATTTTCTGGGTTGTTTTATTTTTGTTTTTGTTTTAATTGAAGCTATCCCAGTGGGTGCAAAGTGGTATCTCATTGTGGTTTTGATTTATATTTCACTAATGACTTATGATATGGAGCATGTTTGCAAGTGCTTAATAGCCATTTGTAATCTTTAGAGAAATGACTGTTAATATTCTTTGCACATTTTTTAAAAAATCTGAATATTTGCCTTTTTATATTTGAGGCTTAGTTGTTCTTTTTATATTCTGGACACAAGACCTTTGGTAGACATGATTTGCAAATTATTTTTCATCCTGTGTGTTGTCTTTTACTTTCTTGATAGTGTCCTTTTAAGGAAAAGCGTTTTAATTTTGATAACATCCAGCTTATCTATTTTTTCTTTGGTTGCTTGTGATTTATTGTCATATGTAAGAAATCATGGCAAAATCCAAGGTCTTCAGGATTTATACCTATGTTTTCAATAAGAATTGTATAGTTTTTAGCTCTTTTTAAACTTTTTCTTAACTTTTAGTTTCAGGGGTACATGTGCAGATTGTTTATATAGGTAATTGTGTGTTGTGTGAGTCTGATGAACAGGTAATAAGCACAGCACCTGATAGGTAGTTTTTCAATCCTCACCCTAGTCCCACCAAACACCATCAAGTAGGCCCCAGTGTCTGTTGTTCCCTTCTTTGTTTCTGTGTGTACTCCATGCTTAGCTCCCACTTACAAGGGAGAAGATGTGGTATTTGGTTTTCTGTTCCTGTGTTAGTTTGCTTAGGATAATGGCCTGCAGGCCTATCCATGTTGCTGCAAAGAACATAATCTCATTCTTTTTCATAGATACGTAGTATTCCATGGTGAATATGTACCACATTTTCTTTATCCAATCTATCATTATTGGGCATTGTGTTGATTTCATGTCTTTGCTATTATGAATAGTGGTGTGATGAACATACACATGCATGTCTTTATGGTAGAGTAATTTATATTCCTTTGGGTGTATGCCCAATAATGGAATGGGCGTGTTAAATGGTATTTTGATTTTAAGTTCTTTGAAAAATCCCCAAACTGCCTTCCACAATGGCGGAACTAATTATCATTCCAAACAGCACTGTATAAGCATTCCCTTTTCTCCACAACCTCGCCAGCATCTGTTATTTTTTGGCTTTTTAAAAATAACCATTCTGATTAATTTGAGATGGTATCTCATTGTGGTTTTGATTTGCATTTCTCTAATAATCTGTGATGTTGAGCCTTCTTTCACATGCCTGTTGTCTTTGTGTATGTCTCCTTTGGAAAAGTGTCTGTTCATGTCCACTTTTTAATGGGGTTGTTTGTTTATTTCTTGTAAATTAAGTTACTTATATATTCTGGATATTAGAACTTTGTCAAATGCATTTTTTTCAAATATTTTCCCCATGTTGTAGGTTGTCTGTTTAATCAGTTAATAGTTTCTTTTCCTGTGTGAAGTTCTTTGGTTTAATTAGGTTTCATTTGTCAATTTTGTTTTTATTATAATTGCTTTTGGCATCTTCATCATGAAATCTTTGCTAGGGCCTGTGTCTGGAATGGTATTTCCTAGGTTATCTTCCAGGATTTTTACAGTTTTAGGTTTTACATTTAAATCTTTCATCTATCTTGAGCTGATTTTTGTATATTGTGTAAGGAAAGACCCAGTTTCAATATTCTGCGTATGACTAGCCAGTTATCCCAGCATCATTTATTGAATAGACAGACCTTTCCCCATTGCTTGCTATTGTTAACTTTATCAAAGATTAGATGAACGTAGGCATGTGGCTTTATTTCTAGGCTCTCTATTCTGTTCCATTGCTCTATGTGTCTCTTTTTCTACCAGTTCAATGCTGTTTCAGTTACTGTAGCCTTGTAGTATAGTTTGAAGTCAAGCAATGTGATGTCTTCAGTTTTGTTCTTTCTGCTTAGGATTTCCTTGGCTATTTGGATTCTTCTTTGGTTCTATATGAATTTTAAAATAGTTTTACTAATTCTTTGAAGAATGTCATTGGTAATTTGATAGGAATAGCATTGAATCTATAAATTGCTTTGGGCAGTATCCTATTTTAACAATATTGATTATTCCTATTCATGAACTTGGACTGTTTTTTCATTCATTTGTGTCATCTCTGATTTCTTTGAGCAGTGTTTTGTAATTCTTATTGTAGAAATCTTTCACCTCCCTGATTAGCTGTATTCCTAGGTATTTGTGTGTGTGTGTGTGTGTGTGTGTGTGGCTATTGTGAATGTGATTTCATTCGTGATTTGGCTTTCAGTTTGGATGTTGCTTGTGTATAGGAATGCTATTGGTTTTTGTACATTAATTTAATATCCCAAAACTTTGCTGAAGTTGTTTATCAGATCAAGGAGCTTTTGTGCAGAGACTATGGGGCTTTCTACATATAGAATCACGTAATCTGCAAACAGAAATAGTTTGACTTTATCTTTTCCTATTTGGATTCATTTTATTTCTTTCTCTTGCCTGATTGCTTGGGCTAGGTCTTCCAGTACTATCTTCAGTAGGAGTGGTGAGAGAGGACATCCTTGTTTTGTTGCAGTTTTTAAGGGGAATGCTTCTAGCTTTTGCGCATTCAGTATAATGTTTGCTGTGAGTCTTTTTAGGTGGCTGTTATTATTTTGAAGTATGTTCCTTCAATGCCTAGTTTGTTGAGGGTTCTGATCATGAAAGATGTTGAATTTCTTTGAAAGCCTTTTCTTCATCTATGGAGATAATCACGTGATTTTTATTTTTAGTTCCATTTATGTGGTGAAACACATTTGTTGATTTGAGCATGTTGAACCAATCTTGCATTGCAGGGATAAAGCCTACTTGATCATTTTGGATTTACGTTTTTATGTGCTGCTGGATTCAGTTGGCTAGTATTTGTTGACAACTTTTGCATCTATATTTGACAAGGATATTGGCCTGAAGTTTTATTTTTTGGTTGTGTCTCCGTAAGGTTTGGGTATCAGGAGGATTCTGGCCTCATAGAATGAGTAAGGGGGAGTCTCCTCTTCAATTATTGGGAATAGTTTTAGTAGGAATGGTACTATTTCTTTATATCTCTGGTAGAATTTCACTGTGAATTCATCATATCCTAGACATGTTCTGGTTAGTAGGATTTTTATTACTGATTCAATTTCCAAACTTGTTATTGGTCTGTTCAGGAATTCCATATCCTCCTGTTCAATCTTGGGAGGTTGCGTGTTTCCAGGAATGTATCCATTTCTTCTAGGTTTTCTAGTTTGTATGCATAAAGCTGTTTAAAATAGACTCTAAGGAATTTTTTGTATTTCTGTGAGGTTGGTGGTAATATATCCTTTGTCATTTCTGATTGAGTTTATTTGGATCTTCTCTCTTTTTTATCTTTGTCTAGCTAGTAGTCTATCAATCTTATTTTTTCTTTAAAAAACAAACTCCTGGATTTGTTGATCTTTTGTGTGGTTTTTTACATCTCAATTTCCTTTGGTTCATCTCTGATTTTGGTTGTTTATTGCCTTCTACTAGATTTGGAGTTGGCTGGCTCTTGTTTTTTTAGTTCCTCTAGGTGTGATGTTAGGTTGTTAATTTGACATCTTTTTTTGTTGTTTCTTTAAATTTCATTTTAAATTCAGTGGTACATGTGCAGGTTTACTATATAGGTAAATTTGTATAATGAGGGTCCGTTGTACAGATTATTTTGTCACCCAAGTATTAAGCCTAGTACCCATTCATTGTTTTCCTGATCCTCTCCCTCTTCCAACCTTCCCCAATTTGATAGGTCTTAGTATGTGTTGTTCCCCTCTATGTGTCCATGTGTTCTTATCATTTGGCTCCCACTTATAAATGAGAACATGCAAAATTTGGTTTCCTGTTCCTGTGTTAGTTTGCTAAAGATAATGGCCTCCAGCCCATCCATGTCCCTGCAAGGGACGTGATCTTGTTCTTTTCATGGCTACATAGTATTCCATGGTGTATCACATTTTCTTTATTTGGTCTATCATTGATGGGCATTTATGTTGATGCCATGTCTTTCCTACTATACATAGTGCTACAATAAACATACACATTCATGTGTCTTTTATTAGAATAATATGTATTCCTTTGAGTATATACCCAGTAATGGGATTGCTGGGTCAAATGGTGTTTCTGTCTTTAGATCTTTGAGGAATAGCCACACTGCTTTCCACAATGCATGAACTAAATTTGCACTCCAACCAACAGTATATAAGCATTTCTTTTTCTCTGCAACCTCACCAGCATCTGTAATTTTTTGACTTTTTAATAATAGCCATTCTGATGGTGTAAGATGGTATCTCATTGTAGTTTTGATTTGCATGTCTCTAATGATCAGTGATATTAAGCTTTTTTTCATATGCCTCCTGGCCACAATTATGTCTTTTTTGAAAAGTGTCTGTTCATATCCTTTTCCTATTATTAATGGTTTTTTTCAATTTTTTTTCATATGCTTGTTGGCCACATGTATTTTTTTTTAATTGTACTTTAAGTTTTGGGATATATGTGCAGAACGTGCAGGTTTGTTACATAGGTATACACGTGCCATGGTGGTTTACTGCACCCGTCAACCCATCATCTACATTAGGTATTTCTCCTGATGCTATCTCTTCAATGGCCTCCAATTCCCTGACAGGCCCTGGTGTGTGATGTTCCCCTCCCTGTGTCCATGTGTTCTCATTGTTCAACTCCCACTTATGAGTGAGAACAAACAGTGTTTGGTTTTCTGTTCCTGCACTAGTTTACTGACAATGATGGTTTCCAGCTTCATCCATGTCCCTGCAAAGAACATGAACTCATCCCTTTTTATGGCTGCATAGTATTCCATGGTGTATATATGCCACATTTTCTTTATCCAGTCTATCATTGATGGGCATTTGGGTTGGTTCCAAGTATTTGCTATTGTGAATAGTGCTGCAATAAACATACATGTGCATGTATCTTTATAGTAGAATGATTTATAATCCTTTGGGTGTATACCCCGTAATGAGATTGCTGGGTCAAATGGTATTTCTGGTTCTAGATCTTTGAGGAATCATCGCACCGTCTTCCCCAATGGTTGAACTAATTTACACTCCCACCAACAGTGTAAAAGCATTCCTATTTCTCCACATCCTCTCCAGCATCTGTTGTTTCCTGACTTTTTAATGATCGCCATTCTAACTTGTGTGAGATGGTATCTCACTGTGATTTTGATTTGCATTTTTTTAAAGTGCCTGTTCACATCCTTTGCGCACTTTTTGGGGTTTTAATTTTTTTTCATGAAATTTATTTAGGTTTCTTACAGATGCTGGATACTAGACTTTGTCTAGTATTCTCCCATTCTGTAGGTTGTCTGTTCACGCTATTAATCATTTTCTTTGCTATGCAAAAGTGCTTTAGTTTAATTAGGTCCCATTTGTCCATTTTTGCTTTTGTTGCAGTTGCTTTTGGCATCTTCATCATAAAATCTTTGTACGTTCCTATGTCCTAAATAGTATTACCTAGGTTGTCTTCCAGGGTTTTTACAGTTTTGATTATTACATTTAAGCCTTTAATTCATCGTGAGTTGATTTTTCTATATGGTGTAAGGAAAGGGTCCAGCATCAATCTTCTGCATATGGCTAGCCTATTATCCTAGTGCCATTTATCAAATAGGACATCGTTCCCAATTGCATGTTTTTGTCTGATTTGTGAAAGATTGAATAGTGGTAGGTGTGCAGCCTTATTTTTTTGGTTCTTTATTCTGTTCCATTGTTCTATGTGTCTGCTTTTGTAGCAGTACTGTGCTGTTTTGATTACTGTAACCCTGTAGTATAGTTTGAAGTTAGGTAGCATGATGCCTCCTGCTTTGTTTGTTTGTTTGTTTGTTTGTTTTCCTTAGTATTGCCTTGGTTATTCATTCTCTTTTTTGGTCCCATGTGAATTTTAAAATAGTTCTCTCTACTACCCTGAAGAATCTCAATGGTAGTATAATAGGAATAGCATTGAATCTATAACTTGCTTTGGGCAATATCACCATTTTTAGGATATTGATTCTTCCTATCCATGAACATGGAATGTTTT
This sequence comes from Gorilla gorilla gorilla, assembly GCF_029281585.2. Taxonomy (NCBI): domain Eukaryota; kingdom Metazoa; phylum Chordata; class Mammalia; order Primates; family Hominidae; genus Gorilla; species Gorilla gorilla. Next base: position 52,107,275 of record NC_073238.2, on the reverse strand, counting down.
TCCATTTGTTTGTGTCATCTGTGATTCCTTTGAGCTTTGTGCTTTGTAGCTCTCCTTGTAGAGGTCTTTCACCTCCATGGTTAGCTATATTCCTAGATATTTTATTCTTTTTGTGGCAATTGTGAATGGGATTACATTCCTGATTTTGCTCTCAGCTCGACTGTTGTTTGTTTATGGGAATGTTAGCAAATTTTGCCCATTGATTTTGTATCCTGAGACTTTGCTGAAGTTGTGTATCAGCTTAAGAAGCTTTTGTGCTGAGACTATGGAGTTTTCTAGTTAGAGGCTTATGTTGTCTGCAAACAGGGATAGTTTGACTTCCTCTCTTCCTATTTGGATGCCTTTTATTTCTTTCTCTTGCCTGATTGCTCTGTCCAGGACTTCCAATACTGTGTTGAATAAGAGTGGTGAGAGAAGCCATCCTTGTCTTGTGCTGGTTTTCAAGGGGAATGTTTCCAGCTTGTGCCATTTAGTAATATGTGGGTTATGGGTTTGTCAGAGATGGCTCTTTAATTTTGAGGTATTTTCCTTCAATATCTAGTTTATTGAGCATATTTAATATGAATGAGTGTTTAATTGTATTGAAAGCCTTTTCTGTGTCTATTGAGATAATTATGTGGTGTTTGTCTTTAGTTCTGTTTATGTGATGGATCATATTTATTGATTTGCATATGTACCAATCTTGTATCCTAGGGATAAAGCCTCCTTGATCATGGTGGATTAGCTTTTTTTATGTGCTACTTCATTCTGTTTGTGACTATTTTCTTGAGGATTTTTGCATCAATGTTCTTCAAGGATATTGGCCTGAAATTGTTGTTGCTGTATTTCTGCCAGATTTTGGTATCAGGATGATGCTGGCCTCATTGAATGAGTTAGGAAGGAGTCTTTTCTCCTCAAATGTTTGGAATAGTTTCAGCAGAAATGGCAGCATATGTGCCATGTCACGATGAGAAGAATGTATATCCTGTTGTTTTGGCTGGAGAGTTCTGTAGATATCTATCAGGTCCACTTGAATCAGTGCTGAGTTTGGGTCCTGAATATCTTTGTTAATTTTCTGCCTCAGTGATCTGTCTAATATTGTCAGTGTGTATCTAAGTCTCTTTGAAGGTCTCCAAGAACTTGCTTTATGAGTCTGGGTGCTCCTGTGTTGTGTGACTATATATTTAGGATAGTTAGCTCTTTTTGTTGATTTGAATCCTTTACTATTATATAATGCCCTTCCATGAATTTGACATATTTCTAACGTTTTGATGTGTGCCTTTAGTGCTGTAAATATCTCTCTTAACAGTGTTTTATCTGTGTCCCAGAAATTCTGATATGTTGTATTTTGTTCTCATTAATTTCAAAGAATTTCTTGATTTCTGCCTTAATTTCATTGTTTATCCAAAAGTCATTCTTGAGTAGGTTGTTTAACTTGTATGTAATTGTATGATTTTATTACTATTGTTTTATGTTTTTATTGTGCTGTGTTCTGAGAGTGTGTTTGGTATGATTTGATTTTTTTTTAATTTACTGAGATTGTTTCAGGTACAATTGGATTGTCAGTTTGAGAGTATGTATCACATGCATATGAGAAGAATGTATATTCTTTTGTTTTAGGGTAGAAAGTTCTGTAGATGTTTGTCAGGCCTGTTTGATCAACTGTCAAGTTCAGGTTCTGAATATCTTTGTTAGTTTTGTGCCTCAATGATCTGTCTAATACTGCCAGTGGGGTCTTGAAGTCTTCCACTTTTATTGCATGGTTATCTAAGTCTCTTTGTAGGTTTCTAAGAACTTGTTTTATGAATCTGGGTGCCTCTTGTTAGGTGCATATATATTTAGAATAGTTAGGTCTTCTCATTGAATACAACCTTTACTATCATGTAATGCCCCTCTTTGTCTTTTTTGATCACTGTTGTTTAAAGTCTGTTTTGTCTGAAATTGAACTATCAATCCTTGCTTTTTTCAGTTTTCCATTTGTTTGGTAGATTTTTCTCCATCTCTTTACTTAGAGCCTATGGGTGTCATTGCATGTGAGATGGGTATCTTGTAGACAGCATACAGCTGGGTCTTGCTTCTTTATCTAACTTACCCCTCTTTGCCTTTTGAGTGAGACATTTAGCCTATTTAGTTTCAAGGTTAATATTGATATGTGCAGGTTTGATTGTATCAGTGTGTCATTAGCTAGTTATTATGTATAGTTTGAGCTCTTAACATTTAGATCTTTGATCCTTTTTGAATTGAATTTTCCGTATTGTATGAAGTTTGGGTCCAACTTCATTCTTTTTCATGTTGATATATAGTCATCTCAGCACTGTTTATTGAAAGATCTTTTTTCCATTAAATTTTTCTTGACACCTTTGTAAAAAAAAAATCAACTGATCATAAGCATAAGGGTTTATTTTCTGACCCTCAAATCAATTTTATTGACCTTTATGTCTAATATTCCAGCACTACACATTCTTGATTACTGTAGTTTCTTAGTAAGTTTAGAAATCAGATAACGCAAGTCCTCCAAATTTTTTTCCATTTTATCAGATTGTTTTTGCTTGTCGGGTTCCCTTGGATTACACTATACATTTGAGAATCAGCTTGTCAATTTCTTTTAAAAAGTAAGTTGGAATTTTGATAAGGATGGCATTAAATTTATAGATCAATTTGATGATTAGTGTCATTTTTACGTTAAGATTTCCAATACATGAATACAAAATGCCATTCCATTTATTTGATCTCCTATAATTTCCTTCAATGACATTCTGCAGTTTTTGTGTACAAGTCATTCACTACAAGTGAAAGAACGCAAGACTACAAGTCTTTCACTTAAACATATACCTAAATATTTTAATCTTTTTGAAGTTGTTTTACATGGAACTGTTTCTATAGTTTTGTTTTGGAATTATTCCTTATTTTATAAACATATAATTAATTTTATGTTCGTATTATATCCTATAAATTTACTGAATCCATTCATTAGTCTTTAATAGAATTTTTATGGATTACTTATTTTTGAAGATCATGTCATCTTGAAATAGATATAGTTATATTCATTTCTTTTCTACTTTGATACCTTTTTTTTTTTCCCTTACCTAGTTGCCCTGGTCAAAACCTCTAGTATATTGTTGACAAGAAATGGTGAGAGTGGGCATCTTTGTCTTGTTCCCCATCTCAGGGATGAAATGCTCAGTATTTTCCAGTAAGTATGATTTTAGCTGTGCATTTTCCTAGATGTCCTTTACAAGATTGAGGAAATCCCATTTGATTCCTAGATTTTGAGGATTTCTATAGTGAAATGATGTTGAATTTCTTTGAGAAATGTTGTTTCTGTGTCTATTGTTATGATGATGTGGGTTTTTTTATTGTATTGATTTGTTGTATTATATTGGTTTTTCATCTGTTGAACTAAATTTGCATATCTAGAGTAACTCCACTAGGTCATAATATACAGTCATTTTTTAATACTGCTGGATTTGGTGTCTTTTTATTATCCTTAGGACTTTTTTATTTCTATTCATAGATATACTGGCTTGTAGATTTTTCTTGTAATGTCTTTGTATTTGATGTCAGGATAATTCTGCCTTCATAGAATGAGTTGTAAAGTGTTCCTTCTGTTTTTTGCTAGAGTTTGTGAATGATTGGTGTTAATTCTTGAAACATTTGGTAGAATTTATCTATGAAGACTTTTCTTGGTGAAGTTATTTTAAAAAATAATTTACTAATTTGATCTCTTTGTTACAAGTCTATGAAGAATTTCTATTTCTTCTTCAGTCTGTTTGGTAGCTTGTTTATTCCTAAAAATTTGTCTACTCATCTAGTTCATCTAATTTGTTGGCATACAGTGGTACACTTTTAATGTTTTTTAATTCTGTAACATCAGTAGTAGTGTTCCCTGTTTAAGTCTTAATTTTCATAATTGCGTCTTCTCTTTTTTTCCCCCTTGGTCTGTTTAGCTAAAGTTTCATCAGTTATATGGATTGCTTAAAATAATTGGTTTTGTTGATTCTTCCTATTGTTTCTCTGTTCTCTATTTTGCTTATATCCACTGTAATATATATTATTTCTTCTGCTTGCTTTGATTTAATATTTTTACATTTATAATTTCTTAAGATAGAAGTTTATGATATTAATTTAAGATATATGTCAAACAGGCATTCACAAATATAAATTTCCCTGTAAGCACTGCTTTTACATCCCATGAATTTTGGTATGCTATATTTTCACTTGTATTTATCTCAGAAAATTAACTAATTTCTCTTATGATTTCTTCTTTGATTTATTGATTATTTTAGAGAATATCATTTAATTTCTAACTATTTGTGACTTTCCCAGATTTCTTCTTGTTATTGATTTATAATTTTATGCCTTTGTGGTTGGTTAGCCTTTGTTTGAAAAGATATTTTGGGTGGGTATAAAATTCTAGGTTGACTTTTTTTTCAATATTTTAGAGTTGCTGTTCCACTGCTTTTTTCACTAGTGTTTTTCCAATAAGAAGTTGGTTGTCGTTGCTTATCTTTGTTTCTCTTTACGCGGCATGTCTTTTTTTGTTTTCCAAGGGAAGGAGCAATTGTTGGCTGATTTAAGATTTGTTTCTTTGTCTATGATTTTAAGAAATTTGATTATCACATGCCTTGCTGTAGTTTTCTTTATGTTTCTCGTGCTTGGGATTTATTAAACTTCTTGTATTTGTTAGTTAACAATTATTATCAAATTTGGAAAACATCTTTTTCATTATTTTTCAAATATTTTTAACCTTCTCTCTCTCAAGAGGCACTAATTAAATATATATTAGGGTGACTGACTGTGTTCCATAGCTTACTAATGCTCTTTTAATTTTTTCTCTTCATGTGTTCCATTTGGTTACTTTCTATTGCTATGTCTTTAGGCTCAGTAATCTTTTTGGCAATATCTAATCTGCCATTGAGCATATCCAATGATACAATATATTTTACTTCTCACATATTGTAGTTATCATTAGTAAACTTTTAAGAACTGTCATAATGTACCTTTTCTTGCTAATTTTAATATCTTTGTGAGTTCTAGGTGAGTTTAGATTCATTAAATTTTCTCCTCATCAAGGTTTGTATTTTTTTCATACTTATATGCTTGATAGTCTTTGATTAGATGATAGATACTATAAATTTTACTTTGTTAAGTGCTAGAAATGTTTGCATTTTTATAAATAATCTTGAGTTATGTTCTATCGCTCAGTTAATTTACTTGAAGCAATTAGATCTCCTTGTTTTTTTTTTTTTTTTTTGATAGAGTCTCAGTCTGTTGCCTAGGCTGGAGTACAGTGGTGCTGTGTCAGCTCACTGCAACCTCTGCCTCCTGGGTTCAAGCAATGGTCCTGCCTCAGCCTCCCAAGTAGTTGGGACTACAGGTCCCAACTACAACTCCCAAGCACCATCACACCTGGATTTTTTTTGTATTTTTAGTAGAGACGGTGTTTTGCCATGTTGGCCTGGCTGGTCTTGACCTCCTCACCTCAACTGATCTTCCTGCTTTGGCCTCCCAAAGTGTTGGGATTACAGGCGTGAGCCACCACACCTGGCCAGGGTCTTGAATTAAATATTTATTTTCAGAACTAGAGCAGCAGTTTTTCCACAGCTAAGTATTTCTTACCACCAAAGCAGGACCCTCTGTGTAGTCTACCTAAAAGCTTCATAAATTATTTGGTTTTTCCGTTTTGGAAAGTGGGAATAGACTGTCCCTGACCCTGTGTATGTGCTAAGCATTCTTCCCTGTTATCTTCACAGATGATTTTCCCCTGGCCTCTGGTAATTCCTTATATGTATGTGGTAATGAGTACTCTGCTGAATACTAGAGGAGAACATTCTAAGAATGTCTGAACCTTTGCACACTTCTCTCCTCTCTGGTACTTTGTCCTGTGAAGTCTAGCTGTGTTGCCTCTCCCCAGATTCTTAGTTCTGTGTCCCCAAGTGAGGGAGTTTGAAAGGCTCCACCTGAATTTTTCCCTCCCTGTATCACAACCTGCAAACTCTCTCAAGGCAGTATTTGGGATAATCATGTCTGTCTTTTTCCCTCTGTTGCTCAGGATCACTGTCCTGGGCTGATAATGTCCAGTGACTTTAAATCTATTGTTTCATTTATTTTCCTATTTGTTGTTGTTTTTGTTATTTTAAGTGGGAGTGTATTCTCTTGGCTGGAATCATAGTTCTTCTACAAACATATATTGATTTGTATTTTGGCATATGTTGCCAATTTTGTTATTGAGATTTTTGTTGTTGTAAAATAGATTTTTGATTTTATTATTAGCTTCTAAGATATATTATTAAACCAAATAGTTAAATATCTATTAATAATTCAGTGCAACTAAAAAACTTTGTCACAGTAATGTAAGCAGAGTAGATATAGGAATTTTAGATGACATTAACAATGTATTTGAAAGAAGATCTGGGAATATTAAATCTATTGTGCCTAAGAAAGCATGCAGTTATAATAATGTGGAAAAAGAGGAATGAGATAATATGTAGAATATTTTCAATAGAACATGTGCTATAACTAAAATACATAGAGTACAAAAAATTTCGAGGTCAGTTTGTTGGAGAGATAAACTAGAGTAATATGTTTATGCTTTTTATAAAAACAACCAAGGTATATATTCATAGGCAAGTAAGATGGGTATAAGAAATAGGAATTAATTAAATATGTATGAATGTAAAAAATTTGAAAAGATATGGAAATATTACCAAAGAGCATCCCACAAATCAAAAGTATCAAGTTTAATTCATTTATATGAGGATTTTAATTTTCAATTATTGTCACTTATTCTTTAAAATCATTTGTTAACTAACTTCACAGTTCAAGATTTAGAGAAGAAAGTTGTCTTATGGAGCAACATATATATTTGTGTTTAACAAGAGTGAACTCTTCCATCCTGCCACACATTAGAATTTTGATTAAACCTTTGAACAATGGGTGTCTAATTGTTTTGATCTATAGCTGTTATCAGTTTTTAAATAGGTTATAATATAATATTTAGTATAGTATAAAGACAGTGAGAGATTTATCTTTTATGTCATAATGATATATACCTATTAGCAATATGGAAAATCTACCAATTCTAAAATATCTTTAAAAACATTATAGAAAACGATTATTAAAATACACAATTTCAATATAATTTTGGCTATGTAATGGGAATAATAATAATCAAATAACATTATATCTTAATTTATGAAATGTTTTTAAAGCATTTGGTTTTATCAAAATAGACTCAGGTGTAATAATATGGAACTCTGTATTTTTAACTTATCAAAGCAGAAATACTTCTAGCATGATTTAAATTTTACAAACCATCATTGTAAAATCCAGAATGAACATACTATTAACCTCAAGTAATTAATTGGATTTGTTTCTATTGTGCCACGTTTCCTTTGCAAGTCATGTCAAGAGACTGATAAGAAAATTCTTGAATTCATATGAATTCCAAAAGTTGTTAATTAATGCCCAATCATAGTCATTTTTTAGTTGTAAATCTAGAAGCCCTTGCTCAGAAATTGATATAGCCCTGAATATAAGTGCTGGAAGGTTTAGAACAAAAGGCCTGAATCTGATATACCAGGGTGAACCTTCAGAGTCTAACTTCATTCAAGCTATATAATAACATCAGTGCTCTAGGTTCTCATTTTCATTCCAGATTCATAGTGGACCCACAGTTCTGAATTTTTATTCATGAGTTTGGAGCCACACGATCCTGCCTACATCTTTGTAATTGCTTTTATTTAGAGTTGTACTTACCTTTTGTTACCTAAATCTTTTAATGGGGTTCTGTTTAAATTATGAATTGGATCAGCATATAACCCCTGTCTTGAACATTCTGTGTCTACACTCTCTTGAAACATGTTATTTTTCGTGTGATCTTATGCCTGCAGTTTGAGATAGGTGGAATTACTGTGGTAGTGTATTTTTTAATAGCTTATAAGTCAGTGATTTAAAAAAAAAAACCACAAAACCCAGGGACTTTGTTATGAAGGAAGCCTTTTGGTAATGATTTCCATCAAAATAAGATATCCAAAAGAGTCACTGCAAAAAAGTAAAACAACAACAACAGCTACTGGATAAGGATATAAAATTAGAAAAGTAACAACTTAGGGAAAGAAAGTTTTCTATTTCTATTAGCTATGTTAAAGACTCTAAACTCTTTATTTTGCTTATTCTAATTTTGATATTCGCTGAGGTCAGTAAGGGTACACTCTCAACCTTCCAAGGATTGGAAGAGCATCCTACATTGACCTAATTTCCAACCCTACACACTGCTGGTGTGATTCTATCTGTTTACCACTTAGAGTTTGAGGAAAGTTGTCATTAAAATATTAAAACTTTTGCCAAAGATTCCTATTATATTTATTTAGTTGCATTTGGATAAACCGGTTTGCTGGTAACAGAAAAAAAATTATATAAATTGTAAGACAGAAGTCAATCCCCTTTTGAAAGAAAAATTGAATGATATCCTTTTGTGAGTCTTACCACTATGATGTAGGAATTTCATGCCACTTAGATGGCTGTTTCAGGGGGGTTTCAGGCGGTTTCTCTATTGTACATACGGTGAGATGGAAGTTAGCATGCTGGGTATTTATTAAGGAATGCCTTTGGAATCTACATCTGTGGAAGGGAGAGAAAGGTAACAGGACTGGTAAGAGCAAGAGGTTGAATTCTTCGTGATCGTGATCCCAGAATAGAGTAACCTTGGCTGATCTCATACCATGCTTAGGTGCTAGCAGAGCCCTTTGTATTTCCCTTATTTGGAGCACAATGACTGGACTTTATACTCCTGCATCAACTAGTCATTGGATGTGCCCTACCCCAACTGGTGTAGCTTTGGATGGAGTTCCTGTAGTTCTACAAGACAATACCTGAAGGACTGGCAACTGAAGGATGTCTCTTGTCTACACTCCTAATAGTAGAAGCAATCAAGTGTTTATGGAAGGGGGAGCTGGGTGGTACATCACAGTTCCATCAAAATGTATTTCCCAAACTTTTAGCTACAATTCTAAGGAGGTCTCCAGAATTACTTAATCATTAGTGTGGGATACCCCTCTTTTTTCTACATTAGCCATTGCAGTAGGTACCAAATCATCTACCCCCCCAAATTTAAAAATAAACATATACTAATGTACTTTTCTGAAACAGACCTGCCAAGACTATCATTTTCTTTTCAATTTCATTCCTTTTCAACTTCACTAAAGACCTTCTAAAGAACCATGGCTTTTTTTTGCTTCAGTGAACCATTTGAACATATCACAGGATAATAATTGGAAGCATAGCTTTGAATGCACAGGCCATTATTTCCTTCATAGTTATGTTCATTTCTTTCTTTAAATTCTGAAGAAAGAGAGCAGGATCTTAGAAAAGTTCTGCTAAATAAGATATAGGAAAACAAAGGAAATAAATGTGAGAGGAACAAGGCCTTTTAGCACCTGTCAGACTGAAAGAGGTCCATAACTAGGAATGTCTGACATCTCCTATGACCACAAGGGTGTCAGAACCTGCTTTTGAAAATAAGTAAAATCACACTTAAAATTAACAATTTGCAAACCTAAATTTATATCTTTAATGGAAGATCTCAAAATATGACTGCAGAGGATTTTCATTAATCACCTTTGGCTCGGTGCTTTTGTCTACTGTAAAACAATTTGTCATTTATTTCATCAGAATTGACACAAATTCTGGAAGGATGGAAAGATTTTTAAGTCTGTGTTAGTTTCTCTTTGGAGAAACATGTCAATGCAGTGGACTTCCATAGGTTAATTTATTCCCTTTATGCTTTAGAGTGGGTCCAGAGCACAGCCTTTTCTATAGCGAGGTGGAGGTGACAGAGGAGCAGGAATTGAATGCCTTGCCCTCAACGAGTTTGTAATGTTTCATACTGCTGATTTATTTCTGTTAAAAAGATACTAAAATGCATGATTATGATTATGACCCAGATGTAATATGCTGGGGCTCTTGATTTTCAACTAAATTAAGCAACAATACTATTAATATCATTGTTTATTATTATTACTTTGCTGACAGGGACAGAGGCTAAAAGTGAATTCTGACACTTGTAAATATCCATATTTTAGGATACTGTTTAATTATGATCTATTTCTAATCCAAATGCTCCAGTGGAATGTTTGAATAAGAATCAGCAGCTCTTTATGGATATAAAGATCTAGTTATGAGCATTGATTGCAAGCAAGGGTTTTGAGGCCTGGGAAGAACTATTATATCATATCATAAACATATATGAGAGAGAAGAGAGAGAAAAAGAAATGTGTGCATCTGGCTCAATTTGAAGTCCTTATCAAATATGGAGAGAGGGCAGGGAAAGAAGTTGGCCATATAGTAAGTTCAATTTTTTAAGATGCCCCAGAAATCATTTTTCTATGTATTGATTCAAGCAATTTTCTAAAGATTTCTTCATGGACAGTATAATAGTTGGAGTTTTCATTAGACAGTTCTCTGGGAATGGAGATTAAAGTCCAGCCCTCTTGAAGAATAAAGTAGTAAATCTGAGTCACAGGAGGCTAACAGTGCAATACAGAGGCCAGGGGACAGCGCCCACTGTGGAGCAGTGTGTGAAGAGGCACTACAGCTTATGTTTGGACGTGACACTAGTAGAATGTGATCTTTCTTCCCCTCCTCCAATTATTCAGGTAAAACTGGAAGAGCAATAATTGTAATTATCCTGTTGACCTCTCAGTTTTGCTTCGAAGACTACTCAACCTAACTTAATTATGTTTACTTCCAAGTACAAAATCTTTCATGCCCCAACTTGAGGTCTTAATAGGGACAAGAGGAATATTTTTTCAGGTGCACTAATGTCATTGCAGTTGTCCATGGAGTTAGTGATTATTTGAGTTCTACATGCCCAGCATATATGGTTGCAACTGTATTTCTGGGCTTCTGTGGTATCGACAAGGGTTTGGTGAGATGCTAAAAGTTTCTTGGGAAATAGTAACATCAACAACAGCAAACGTATTTTAGCTAAGTTTTTCTTTTGTCTTTACCTAGACTCAGTAATTACCTTGTTCTGTACAGTACTATCAAGAGGCTACCTTTTTATTTGTTCCAAAATAGATGTTAACAGATGGAACTCACACTGTGTAAAATAATTCTATTGACAATAGTTCGATATATCAAAGATGAAGGTAAAGAAGAAAAGTGCACTGATGAACTCTGAGAGGTGATATTGTTAATTGTTTGATATTCTTATATACTAGCAACTTTGTATGACTGACACCTCTGGTACTTTCTCCCGAATATTCCTGTATTTTGTTTTGAGAAGGTCTGTTGTCCAGAAAACATGTCCCTTGGGTTTGTAGCTGAACTCATCAAACTCAATAAAGGCATGCTTCTTTCTATTGAAATTCCTTTTCCCCAATGTTATGCTATGAACTTCCTCCTCTTTCTCTGGGTTTATTTTGTTCTTACTTTATCCTGATTTTAATGACATCTCTGATTCTTCCCAATTCTGTTTAGAAACACATTACCTTAATCTCAAGAAAAATGTGTTTCTTTTTTTTCTCAATAAGACATTGTATAAACAGTAGAATTTTTCACAAGTAAAGACATCAAGAAAAACTCTTTACATAGGAACTAATTGAAATATTTTATCCTAAGGGAATTTTAGTTGACATTAGATCAGTTAATATTACTGACTTGCTATCATGATGTTCATTGTAAAATCTAAAGTACAAGGCCCTTGACAATAAATTTTAAGTCATAGGTTTTTATAATTATGGGTGTATTTAGTAATGTCCAGAGTAGTTTACATCCAAGACAAAAAAAGCATATTCTTCCAAATAGTGTGAAACATACCCTACAAAAGAAGAAAACCTCAGAGTCAGATAACATCAAGAGAAAAGTCCCTGTCCAATCAGGCACTAAGACATCGGGCCTTCTGAAGTCATTCTATATGTTAGCATTGTTACTGTAAATGGAAAAGAAAACACGGACTTATATCATGGAAAAGAAAATTATGAACTTATATTTAAAAGAGTAGGTTACTAATTCAAGACTTCCCCAGTGAAGGCATCACAGAAAGGAGACAGGGTATATATACAATGTGGAAACAGCAGTAAAGATATACTTTCTTTACTGTATAAGCAGTCATGTAATTTGTCATTGATAGAAATAAGTTGTCTGTGGCATATTTGCATTGCAAAAATTCATATCATTAAATTATACACCATCCCAAAATAATAGATACTGCCTGTAAAACAGAAAGTATTCCTCTCTAATATTCATTACCTTATATAAAAAATAGTATAAAACATTTTCAGCAGGAGATATGTTGGGAATCTGAGTTCTTTCACACAAAGAGAATTCCAAGAAGGTTAAAGAAAAAGGTCAATGTGTTACCTTCCACATCTGAAATTTTATCACCGATTTATGACATATTTATAATAATCTATGCCGTATAAAAATAAAATATCAACCATTTGAGAATATCATGGCAATTTTGTTAATTAAGGATTAGATATAATTAACTTCTCATTCACAGTTTGTGAATACAATTATTAGTTGTTAAGACACATCCTTATGGAAATGTTTTAATTATCTTTTATGTGTCTTTAAGTGTGAGATTACTTGGACATATTACTCCCCAATCTTTCCTCACCTCCAAAATGGATATCCTATACTTCCTCCTGGTGTTATAAGAAACAGTCACACATTTGAAAACACTTTAAAACAGTAACGCATTATGTACATGTTAGAATTATGTATGCATTTATTATTGACTTTGTCTGTAATTAGCTTCTTAAAATTACCAAATATAATCTTATTTACTTCTAAGTACTTAAAGCACTTTGTTGTTATTATAGATTCACAAAGTGAGATATGAAAATAATACTTTCCAACCTATAAAATACAATAAAAACCTTTGTAGTTGAAACTATTTCTCTATAAAAGTAATACCTCTTTATAAATCAGTCATAATTTCTGTTTTTCTTCTTTTTATAAGAGCTGATATTCCCTTTCCATAGTTCTTCTCATTTCAGATTAAAAATCAAAACAGGGCAGGAAGGAAGCATGTGGAGTCTGGCGCCAGATTGCCTTGGTTCATATCACTTACTAGTTGTCTGACTTCAGGAAAATATCTTACTCTGTCAGTGCTTCAGTTTCCTCATCTATAAAGTACTTACAATAATGTTATGTCCTCCTGCAGCTGTGAGAGTAAAATGAGATAACATAGACGAAGAACGTGGCAGTGTGCCTAGGACATACCACCTACCCAGGGAATGTCAGCTTTCATTACGCTGATCCTTCTCTGGAAGTTTTGAACCAATTCCCATCTCCAATATTGTGCCTACTGTCTAACATTAAAGCGTTACTTAAAGATCTGGACCATCAAAAGACTTATTATCTGTATTTAACCTTCCAGACAGTTTTGATTTTGTGGCTTCTAGGCTGTCGTCCTCCAGAGCCACAATTCAATTAGGTAGAAAATCTTAAATCTAACATTAACAGGGTGTATATATTGAGGGACTTTTTAATGCCTCACAATATACATACTCAGGTATTTCTCCCAGTGCTCCAGCAACACTGATCTTTATTCTGAACCTAGAATGGATCAAGTCAAGTTCCTTCCAGCCTTAGAGCCTTGGCTCTGCCTCTTTCCTTTGCCTGCATTGCCGTTCCTTCACATCTTTTCATGGCTCACTCATTTCAGCATTCAGATCCCTGTTAACCAGCCCGCTACCTCCAACCCATTAATGGATCTTCATAGTTATCTATTTAAATTTCTTCTGTTTCTATGTCCCATCATGAGCTATTAATATAAGTTTAATAAAAACAGTGGCCATATCTGACTTAGTCCCTAACTACAGTATTCTCAGTATACTACAGTGTCTGATATCTACTAACTATTCAATACATATTTATTGAATGGAGAAATGAAAACATGAATTGTTTATATGTTTACTCTTCACCCTGTAGTGATAGATTGGAGTTATAAATATCAGAATGATTTTGTGTGTGTAAGGATGTGTGTGTGCACAAATAGATGGGAAAAAAATAATGTGTCTCTATATGTGGGTGAGTTTACATGTACGTTTTTCTTAGCTCAGCCACTGTCTGCCTAGTCAGTGACATTCCAGTAGTAGCAAGCACACTTAGTATCCAGATATTGATTCCTAAACACCATGCTTCATTAAAAGGAAATTTGGCTCCCTTGAAAAAAGATTGCTTCCAGAACTGGAGCAGAGAAAATGCAAGATGAGCCTGAAGCCTCTTGTAGTGACAGAAAGTGAATAAGTTCTCAATAAAATAAAAAATAAAAAGGATGAAAGCATGTCAAAAGAACACTCGTGCCAACCTGCAAAAGCTCCCAATGGACAAAGATGAGACAGTTTGGGCAATAAAAGAAACAATAATAGTATCAGGTTATAACTCAAAAATAAAATAAATATATATAAGTCCATAATGACATAAATAAATGATATGGATAAATAAATAAATGGACATAGAAGAGGACAATTTTTCCTTAAGAAATCAAAGTAATATTTGTAGAAGGAATGAGGGAAATAGAAAATCACCCTTAGAATACAACAGTAAGAAATGCTGCAGGCAAGATCCCCTGATGTATACCGAAATCAGTGGGCAAAACTGTAAGGAGAAAAAGGACTATTTATATCTTCCCAAAACATTTATTAATTATTTTTGTGGTTCTGACATATGTCTAAAAACTTTTTAAGAAATTTCTCACTAGTAAGTTAGTTAATTCCTCTCATCTTGAGTATGAGCTGGACTTACTGACTTGCTTCTATTAGATAGAAGACCATGAACAAAGCTAGCAGACATGACCTTAACCAAGTGATAAAGGTTAATATCACCAGTATTAAGTCATGTTGGTATCATGCAGCAATACACTGAAATGGCCACATCACTTCTGTGGGACTGTCTCCAAATCCATAACCTCAGTTTCATCATGAGAAAAGTCAGGCAGACCTAAGTTGAGGGACATTCTATAGAATATCTGACCAGTAATCCTCAAAAGTACCAAGATCATCAAAGACAAGGAACAACTCCGACATTGTCACAAAATTGGAGAATGTTAAGGAG
This sequence comes from Gorilla gorilla gorilla, assembly GCF_029281585.2. Taxonomy (NCBI): domain Eukaryota; kingdom Metazoa; phylum Chordata; class Mammalia; order Primates; family Hominidae; genus Gorilla; species Gorilla gorilla. The sequence goes on along the minus strand of NC_073238.2, from coordinate 52,092,230 downwards.
ACATGATGACTAAATGCAATGTGGTATCCTGAGATGGATCCTGAAAGAGAATAAAAATATTAGACAAAAATAAGGTGAAATCCTAATCAAGTCTGTGGTTCAGTTAGCAGTATTTACCAAAACTAATTTCCTAATTTTTTTAAAGAAACATGTTTATGTAAGATACTAGCATCAGCAGAAGCTAAAAGGCATAAGGAAACTCTCTGTATGGTTTTTGCAACAGTTCTGTAAGTTTGAAATCATTTTAAAATAAAAAGTTAAAGAAAACAGTGAAAGTATTTTAAACCCAGTTTCTAGTACAGAGTAAGCATTCAACAAAGCTTTTTAAAATTAATTAGTGTGTTTGACAGTATTTTTTTACATAGCTATAGAATTATCTTCATTGATTTATATGTAAGTCTAGAACTTCCCTCTAGTCAAACCATCTCCATTAAGTGTGCATGCAGTTTTCAAGGTTCTATTCTTTTGTTGATTCTCTCTTCCAAAAATGACCTTCTATTTTTGTTCCCTAGTTACATATTTTTCATCCTTCAAAATCCAGCTCAAATGTTACCTATCTGTGAGCCTTTTTGAGTGTCTATAAATCTTTCTAAATATCCTTACTTTATTATGCTCGATGTCTTCTCTGCCTTCCTTGCAACCTGAAAATAGGAACATTTTAGAAGGAAAAGCAGTATCTCTACAATTCGTAATACCCACTTAGTGCCCAAAGACAGTAGACATTCAATAAAGTGTTCATAGATTAATAAATGACAGAATGAATTACTAATTATTCTGTTTTAAGTATTTGGCTTGGTCATCATATTCAGTTATGTGATATTAGAATAAAAGATTTATAAGCTTTTTTTTATTTCTTAACTCTCCCAAACCCATAACAAAGGTTTATTTCATATATGCAAGCGACTGCCCTCACACTCAATTTAAACAGGTTGTTTAATGCTGCACAGTTATGATTCCCAGCTGTACCTAGAGTAGAGTGAAGAAGTGGAGTGAAGGATGATGCAGGAGGACATTGTTTATTTCATTCATTCTGGCTGTTTTGTGAGTGATGTTACACTGTCTTTCAAGATCACTTACATAGATTCTCTGCCAGAGGAGAGGGATGCTGACTTTCATTATTTGCCATAATGAAATTATCTTCCTTATTTAGGAAAAACAATTTTAGAAAACTTTTATGTTACATTCCACAGTAACAATAAAATATGTTCACATTTTGGACATACTTTTTTATTTATGTCAAAAATAAGATGTAGACTGACTTCATGCTTTGATAAATATTCGTTCAAATATTTCCTGTCAAAAGAAGCACAACAAAATGCTTGATTATTTGAAACATTTTAAAATTAATGCCTTACAATTGTCTAGGTGATTTGTTAGTATTTATTACTCTTCATAAATTTGAAATGTCGAAAATGTTTATTTCCTTTAAAATATTTTACTGATTTTCAGCTTAAAAACCGAAACCATTAAATATAAGGGAAATACTCTTGTGGGACTTTTTACTTGAAATATTTACTATAATAAAATTCATATTAATTTGTATCATAAAGTCTGTAGCATCAATATTGTATTCATAATTTTATGGTTTATATCAGTTTATATTTTAGCTATTATTTTTATTTAGTGTCCTGTTAGTCCTATTCTATTCATATGATTGGTGACTGGTAAAAATGCATTTCTGTACACACATATATATTTTATCTTTAGTAGCTCATACAGCTATCTACATACACCTATATATTACATTTGGAGAATATTTCTAGTATCAGTAATACATTCATATTTTCATTAATTTTATACAAAATCATACTTTTTCAATTTTATAAAACTAAAGCTGAAACAACTAAATACTAAATGCATACTATGGGAGTAGATTATTAGAAATTAGTCCTCTTGTAAACTATGAACCTAGCTGATCACTACCTCTCCAATAGTTTGGAAACTAATTTTATAAAATAAATGTAGATATTTCTTGCATTAACAATAAAACTGTCAGTCAGGTGCAGTGGTGTGCACCTTTATTTCTAGCTACTCAGGAGGCTGAGGCAGGAGGATCACTTGAGCCTAGGAGTTCAAGACTGTGGAGGACCATGATTAATCATGTGAATAGCCACTGCACTCTAGCCTGGACAACATAGCAAGACCTATCTCTAAATAAATAAATAATACTGTCAATAATCATTACATTTTAATTATATCTGCCACAGAATATGTGCCAGTTTGCATTCGTCTAAATCACTTGACTTAAACAACATTTTAACAAATTATTCATATGCGCTTATATCTGGAAATGCACTGAGAGGTAATCAAAGTATCACCATTGATTGAATACCTATATATTAGCCACTTTGTAGATATTATATCGCATTTGCACTGCAACAACCCTGCCTATGGACATAATTATCTACTTTGACACACAGAGAGAGACTTAGAGGAAATGACCAGCCTAGGCTAAGTAGCAGAAGATTTCAAAAACACAATAATTTTGGCTCCAAAACCAACACATTTTTTCATTGTCAGTTTTGATGCTAGGAACAGTAAACATTTAGTATTGTATCCTTACATAGTGTAAAATCACCTGAAGTCTTCAGATCGAACCTTCTTGGGTTGTGCATTTAGTTTTTGGATTACAATGTGATTGCAGTAAACTTAGGGTTAATTCAACCCCTGAACTTCCAAAATTACAGGAGTCAAAAGGTCAGGGCTTTTAAAATAAAATAGTGTTTGCTTTATGTCTTCTAGGACACAAGCACCATGGTCCATTTAACAAATTGCATCTTAATTCTTTCACACAAGATTCTGAGATAGTCAGTGTTATCCCTTTTTTACATATGAGAAATCAGCTCTGAGTTAAGTAATTCTGCCCAAACCACAAAGGTATCAAAGTTGGGGTTCAAATAAGTTTTTGCTGACAAGTCTTGTGTTCCTTAAAAATAAAAAATGTAGACAGTCAAGAGGGTTTCTAGAATTTGACAAAAGAAGAGGTAGTAGAAGGAACAGAAAACAAAAAAAGAATTATCTACTAGAAAAATCAGATCATTCTTGAGGAAATTAGTAACGGGCAAGTTGGGCTCTACATGCATTGCTAGAGGCTAAGGGCACAGCATTGACCAGGTGTTGATGTTAAAGATTACTTCCTTTAGGCCGGGCGCGGTGGCTCACGCCTGTAATCCCAGCACTTTGGGAGGCCGAGGTGGGCGGATCATGAGGTCAGGAGATCGAGACCAACCTGGCTAACACAGTGAAATCCTGTCTCTACTAAAAATACAAAAAAAAATTAGCTGGGCATGGCGGTAGGCACCTTTAGTCCCAGCTACTTGGGAGGCTGAGGCAGGAGAATGGCGTGAACCCAGGAGGCAGAGGTTGCAGTGAGCAGAGATCACGCCACTGTATTCCAGCCTGGGCAACAGAGCCACACTCTGTCTCAAAAAAAAAAAAAAAGATTACCTCCCTTTATTGAGATGGTCTCTCACTATAATCACTCATTACAAAATACTAAAGAAGACAGCTATTAAAAATAATGTTTCACTAAAATATATTTCTAGTATAATATTTGTTACCTTTAGGACATAGAAAATAGATATAGAAAATGTGGAATTTGCATAACAATGATGATTTTACTTCCAAACACTTACATAGTTGGTTTCAGCAGGTTGTAATGAGAATATGTAATGAGATCTGGTTTAAAGTAAGAAAATAAAATATTTATAGACATCTCAGTGTCTGATACTATGTAGACAAAATATTTGATTGATATTTGGAAGTATTTTTTTCACTTTTCATCTAAATGTTCCATCATTGCATACCATGAGCCTATGAGGTTTTTAGTATCATGACACTTTGAGATTCTAATTTTTAATGGAAACTGGAAAACTCACTTGTAAAATATCAACCGTCAGCTTCCCCTGAGGAATAAATAATTTTATGATAATTTTAATGAAGCAGTAATTGTTTATGAAGTTAATAAACCATTTTTTTCTGAAGTGGTGTAGGATAATAACTGTTAAGAGTAGATTTGGGTAATTTAATTCCTCAATTTTTCTGAAGGCAGCTGGATCCTCAAGAAGCAGAGAAATAGCCGAGCTCTAGGAGCCAGAGTGAGAAAGGATGATTCTACTACGTAGTTCATAGCTCTTTCTTATATCTTAAATCAATACTTTAAATGACTTTATGCCACCTCCTAGAATGAGAGGAAACTTGAATTAAAGAACACCATTTTCATTTAGTTAAAGCTTAAATGAAGATTTGATGGAAAATACACTATGCTATTTATGTGAATAATCTTATCATATCTGCTAAACACCCCAAGGCCTAGAGGTAATTGAATTTTAGAAAAATGCTAACATGTCTGCTGATAAAAACTGCTTTAAGTGTAGTCTTAACTATCTAAGTGCCAATATGCTAAAGAAATAAACCTCTGGGATGAGTATTTAAGAGTCATAATGCAGCTTTACGTCATTAAAAAATGATCACAATGTCATAGGGTTGATGACTGCGCAGAATAACAAATTCTCTGGACAGCAATCCATCATAAACTTGGAAAATAACCGAGTAACTTGTCAAAATTCTTTTGTCCAAAAACTCTAGTCTTTTAAGTTGCTATGGTAATTACTACATTTGTTGGAGGTATTTAGGAGATGACAAATTCCTTGTGCATAATGAACCTTTATAAAGAGTATTCTAAGCATTCTAATTTTTTTAAGTTGCCTTTGCTTTGCATAACTGATATTTGAGTTCAGTGTAGAAATAAACTTGACTGGTAAATTCAAAGGACATGAGAAGACTGAGGAAAAAATTAAAAGTTCAAGACAAAAGGAAAGAATTGCCTTTTATAATATTTATATCTTCTACTTTTTTCGCTACTGTTTTCAGGATGTTAAATACTTAGTCTGAATTGCTATTCAGAGAACAGCAAAGGGAGTGAGAATCATCATGTAGAACAATCCCACTGAGTTTAAACCTCCTGGTTTTAATTTATTATTGGGAATGAAACCATATTTAATTATTTACCATTGCGACGTCATATGAGCAGAGGAATAAATTGTGCTACCATTTCTTAGTTGCATCCATAGTCAGTTGAACTAGATTCATTCACTGTCTGTAACTGGGGAGTTGGGGTGAGAACAGGTTAGATACCTCTAAACATGCTATGAGTCTATTTTATTTTATTTTTATTTTTAATTAATTTATTTTTTAAGACAGGGCTTGCTGTGTCACCCAGGCTGGAGTGCAGTGGTACGATCACAGCTTACTGTAGTCTGGACCTCCTGGGCTGAAGCAATCCTCCTGTGTCAGTCTCTCGAAGTGCTGGCATTACAAGCATGAGCCACCATGCCCAGCTAATTCTTACTTGTATTTTATTTTATTTTACTTTACTTTACTTTATTTTATTTTATTTTATTTTAATTTTATTTTATTTTTGTAGAGAGGAGTTTTGCTATGTTGTCCAGACTGGTCTCGAACTCCTGGGCTCAAGGAATCCTATTGCCCTGGCCTCTGAAAGTACTGGGATTACAGGCACGAGCCACTGACCCAGCCCTTAAGTCTTTTTTAGACACAAGTGAGCAGACAATTATGAGCCTGGAAATATTCCTTAATGAGGAGGAGAGCCAATGGGACAGTGACAAATAGGGCTAAGTCCATTACCTTGAGTATTACAGATCAACACTGCAGCCAGGATTCAATTTTCAAACAAGCTTCGGATCTGAGGTACTAATATTTAGGGGAGCTCCAGGAGTATTGGTGAGGACTCAAAAGAACTCCCTGAGAGCTGGTGATGAGAAAACAGGTTCAGAATCAGAAGACCCACTGCATAGGTGATCCCATCACTAGAGAATTGCAGAACATGATAAAAACCTAGCCACTGGGAAACTGAATGGCCATTCAGTAACAGAATAAAAGTCTAAATGTGTAATACAGGGTAATGAGGGAAACTGAGCATCAGGTAGCGAACATATTTACAAAGCCCACATGACCTTCGTCAGATAAATTAACCTCTGTATTCATTGCATGGGACACTAATAACAGTACTTACCCAAGAAGGTTTTCCTGAAGATTCATTGAGTTCATACAGGTGAAACTTAGAACAGTGCTTGTAAGTTTTCCGGAATTTTTGTTGTTGTTGTTGCTATTGTTATTTTGTTGTTCTTGTTACAGGTGCCTGAAGTTAAAGTTGAGTCTTAAACTCTGGTTCTTTAAGCAATAAAGGCAAGAACAAAATTCTGAGACCAGCCTCACTCAGGAGCATCTCTGCTAGAACTCTTGCTCCTGCCTGCCATGACCAAAAATCGTCAGGAAATGTGGGGTCGAATTTAGCCTGAAGGTTTTTACCACATCTGACCCTGATTTCTCACTGAAACCATCAGCATTTTCATTGCTAATATTTTGCTGCATCTTCTGGATGCGACATTTAGTAGCTGTATGACCTTGAGGGAGTTATTAAACTTATCTGAGCCACAGAAATGTATTGCCTTCTCCTGTGACTTTGAATAGTGCTTTCATATTCCCAAATGTCTATAATCAGTAGAAAGTTCACCATTTGGTAGAAAATAATAAGAGTCACTAAGTAAATTAGAAGAGGATTAAATGAAGTAACAAAAATTTTGAAAAGGTACAGCAGCAAAGTTGTTGTGTAATGGTAGGACTGGTTATGAAAAACAAAGGCAGTTATTTTAGGAGCAGAAACTAGCATAAAATGGGAATCTCTTTTGCATCTCCATTACTTTAAGAATCCTGCTTCCTCCTCCTAGAATTCCTTGCTTCCGTATAGTCATTGGGAAAATATCTGCTTATAGTTAAATACTTAGGTGAAGCTCCACCTCCTCCAGCAAGCATTTCTTACCCCCCAGATAGAGCTTGCTGCTTTCTCCTCTGAATCCTCCAAAAACATTGCTCATGTCTAAACTGAAGACCTTGCCACAAAGTGTCTACCATTGACTGTCAACAAGGCTCCTCCTCCACCTCATAATGTCCTCTCTTTGGTCTGGGTTTGGTGGTGGTGGTTGTCTTAACAGCTTTATTTGAGGTATAATTTACATATACACAAAATTTACCTGTTGGGATTGTATTTTATGTGACTTTACATCCTCAGCCTGCAAAATCATCCTGATCCAGCACAGAATATGCCAGAACAAACCATTTTTGATGAATTTATTTTATAACAAAGAAAAATACATGTGTGAATTTGTAAAACTGTATTCCTAGTAAGAAATTCTAAATCCAGCTTAATTGAACATATGTGTTTAATTATTTTAAAAAATACGTATTATCTAAAGAAAGATCATATTTTATATAACAGTAGTTATTTTTAGAAGTAAAAAATAGCCAAATTAACTGCATCGTATAAAACATGTTTAGACTGAAGGCTACCTTAGAAAAGTCTAACTGTATGATGTTCAAAAACTTCTTTTTTTAGTTATCATAAAATAAATACATTTGAAACTATGTCTCTTAATTGTGTTTATCTGAACAGTCACAGAATTCTGGAGATAGTTTCTTTGGAAACCTCGTGGTATATACTGATGGGACACCCAGTCTATGAGGAAGAGCAGAAAAATCATGTATCAAAGCAGAACAATAGTACTTTTTTAATTAAGCAAAAAGTTATAGCTTGATTGAAGCATGGGGATCATTTAATATAACTAATGGAAAAGTAAAAGAGTGACAAAGTTAGTAATGTGTTCAAGGTCACATGGTTTGTTGGCAGAGACAATGTCAAAAGCAGAGACGAATAGAATCACAGTGTTAATATTCACTGAAGATTATCCAGTTTAGCTACCCATCTGGTTATTGAATCCTCTCTCCCACATTCCTTTCAAGTTGTTGCTTCTATGTTTGAATCCTGCCGGCAACAGGGAGTCGTCTAGCCTCTGAGATAAAGTATTTAATCTTTGGACAAGTATTATACTATTAAAAGTTCACCTTTTGTTGATAAGCAAGCTTTTCTTTGTAATTTCTACCTACTAGTCTTGATGTTAGCTTTCGAAGTCATCAAAAACAAGTCAAACATCTTTTAAATCGGAGAGACTTGCTAGTTATTAAGGACAGATTATTGTTCCTTTTAACAAAATAAACTTTTATTTTGTGATGAGTGTTTATTTTTTATCAAGATGTATTATGTTCTCATTATTAAACAACAAAAAAAATCACCAATTACCCATATGTAACCTTTCTTAATTGTAACTGTAGTTACCTCCTTTTTAGTGTAAGTTTTTTCATTGTTACAGACGCATTCTTACATTTAAAATTTTAACCGTGACTACCACTTATAGTATGATTATTTTCCTGTGGCAGTAAAACGCAATATGCATTATTTTAATACCTGAACATTTTTGTTAAATAAATATTCAGAACTTCATTGAATTACTTGACCATTATTAGCTTTTGAGTCTATTTTTTCCCAACAATTAATAGCAGAATTGTGTTTACTTTTATGCATATATTACCTGCCTTTTACCACACAACTCTAGAGTAAGTTCCTGGAAGGAGGTATTTCTAGGGTAAACAACTTAAACCTTTCAAAAGAGTGATACACACATTTCCAATTTCCCTTCAGTTTAAACCACCACCAGCAATTTATGAAGAAATTCCTTAACTGCATCATTTCTAGTATTGGGTTTTCTTTTGTCTGTAATCTGATCACATGGCACACAATAACTTTTATCTTAATGGTAGATTTCTAAGCTTTTAGAGGTCAGCAAAGTTGAATGCTTTGTCAAACATTTTCTACTTATATTTCCTTTTCTCCAAAGGGACTGTTCATTTTACTCTTTGAATCTTAGTGGTTTTTCTTTTCTACTTAATAAACTCTTCTTTGTCATATGTATTTTGAATAATTTCCCTAGTTATTTTGTATTTTAATTTTGTGTGTTAGGTTGTAGTACTAAGCCCTGTTGTGGGGTGGTGGGAGGGGGAAGGGATAGCATTAGGAGATATACCTAATGTTAAATGACGAGTTAATGGGTGCAGCACACCAACATGGCACATGTATATATATGTAACAAACCTGCACATTGTGCACATGTACCCTAAAACTTAAAGTATCATTAAAAAAAAGAATTTTTAAATGCTATGTATGCACAGGGTGCCTTCCACAGTCATTTCTCCAGTTTTTACTCTTCTCCATCAAAAGGATAGACTAATATTTATTTATATTTTCCTATCATTTTATGTGCTTTAATATTTAACTTTAAAATCTATTTAGAAAACATTCTCATGGTGCTACAAAATATTATTTTCAAAACTTCTAACCAGATGTCTCAACATCACTTAGTATTTTTCCATTCCTGACTCTAATTTGTCATGCTTCCCTGTTAATACACTACTCTGCAGTTTGTGTCTAATTACTTCTCTCGTCTCTGGCTTTTTCCCTCACACAGACACACAACACTACCGCCACCACTGCAACAACAGCAAAAACAACAGCAATGCCTAAGCCACGTAGTTTCTTTTCTTACATTTGCAATAATCTCCTAATTGGTATCAGTGATTTTTTTAAAATGGAAGGATCATGTATTTATCAAAAATTCTATATATGCATCCAAATTTAAGCATTCTGTCTTTTTTTTTTGTTTGCGCATCCATGTACACACACACACACACACACACACACACACACAAATTTAGAAACCAGAGGTCAGTTACGGGCCACAAGATCTGATTGTGGTGGGAAACACTGAACATATTTTGCTGTTAAATAAGTCATTTGTGAAACAGGTGGTTTTCCTTTCTTTGTCTAATCTTGTTAATGCTTATTTGTAAAATGTATTGCCACCCTCACCCACATTTCTTCTTAATATTGTTTTTCTTATGACAAGTTATGCTTTCATTGTAAACAAGACAAGTAGTGAGTCTTTAACACAGTGAAAGAAGTACAAGTGTTTCTGATGTAGTAATAACATTTATGCACACGTTCTTGTTTTTACATCTTATATACATCTAAATATATTCCTAAAAAACTTCTAATTCTACAAATTATGCCAAATAATAGGGGCTAGGGGAAATAAGGATTAGAGCAAGATTACTCAAAATATGTTAAATCAGAGCACTAGTAAAAACATTAATAAACTAAAAAATGTGACATTTAAATTCCCATGAATATTGTGCTAGCATCAGAGTCTGTCATGATGGCATCTTAATCTTAGGGGTTAATATGTTAATGTGTCCACTTTCCTTGTAAACCATTGATGAAACTCACTGGTTTATTGGCAGATGGTCTCTTAGTTTCCATTGATTAGCTTGTATAATTGCTAATCAATCAGCAGTGAGAGCGATCTTTAAAATCAGAGATCAGATTATGTTATTATCTCACACAAAGCCCTTCTGTAACTTCCTATTATGCCTAGAATGAATTTCAAAGTCCTTGTCCTGAATGCTTTGGCTACAGTCTAGCTCTGCAGACTCATCTCTTCCGCTTTTTCCCTTAGTCATCGCACTCCTGCCAACTGGCCCTCTGTCATTCCCTAGAATGCATCCTGTTCCTCCTGCCTCAAAGTTTTTCTGGTTCCTTTAACATCATGATTTTTTCTGCACCTTTTCACATAGCTAGCATTTTATCATTTCTCATGTTTCAGGGAGACTATCCCTGTTCATCTGACCTCATGCAAGTCTTCATCTCTTCTCCTCCTGCAAATTTCTCCGTCTCATCTTAAAACTTGTTTCCCTCATAGGATTTATAGAAATTTATAATTATTATGTTTGCTAATTTTCATGGGTTCCTTCCACTGGATCATAAACTCTGTGAGTGCAGGACATTGGTACTCATTCACCATGGTATTGCCAATGTTTGAAACACAAATCTTGACATACAGATATGTTCATTAAACATTTTACTCTATTACCCTTTCCTGAGCACCATGTATATTTCAGTGAGCAAAATAGACAAAAAAACTCTTGACTATTTAAATAAGAGAAAACTTTTTCTTTTTATCCTTTTTTTTTTTAATTGAGACAGAGTCTTGCTGTGTTGCCCAGGCTGGAGTGTAGTGGCACGATATCGGCTCACTGCAACTTCCACCTCCCAGGTTCAAGCAATTCTCCTGCCTCAGCCTCCCAAGTAGCTGGGACTACAGGTGCACGCCACTATGCCCGGCTAATTTTTTTTCGTATTTTTAGTAGAGACAGGGTTTCACTATTTTGGCCAGGCTGGTCTTGAACTCCTGACCTCGTGATCTGCCCACCTAGGCCTCCCAAAGTGCTGGGATTACAGGTGTGAGCCACCATGACAGGCCTGTTTCATCTTCATACTTTCCTTATAGTGTACTTCTATGTCCAAACATGGTCTATAAGTAAAAAACTGAGGTCATGTGCACTAGGCTAATGTTATTCCTTCCTGCATTTAAATAATTTTAATAAGATATAAAATTACAGCTTCTGTTTTTTCTTCCCTATTTTTAAAGCAATACCTCTTTATATTATTGCCTCCAAATTTACTGTTATGAGGTATGGTGTTAACCTGATTCTTTATATATTGAACTCACCAAATATGTCACCATACAAACTCCTACTAAAGCAAAGCTAAGTTCAATAGAACTTGCAACGGTAAAGAAGAGTGTCACCTGGAATGAATTTTACCATGTCACCAAAGGGGGGCATAATATACCGAGTTTTCTGGCATGTGCTCAGTTGGTTTCAGGTTGATCTTTCAAGGTGGGAAAATGATTAGGATGAGGCAATTTTTGTGACCTAATAGTTTATGATTGGTGGATTTAGCAAAAAGAGACTTCTGAAGAGAGTCCTGATAAGTAACCTTATTTAATAAGGGAGCTGCTTGCCCAGGTAGGCAAATATTATCTCAGCTAAACAGACATGCAGAAATTTATTGATGTAAATAGTGATTATTTATATGCAAATAGTGGTTATTGGTTTACAATCTTATCTTTTCTGAGCAAAATTTTTAGGGAATAAACAACTAATTAATGTTGACATAGCTATTAATAAGTTGTGCGGTTGCAGTCTCATGGGGGCTGTGCTATTTTCCCTCCTCCTTTAGAATATTTTCTGTCCCTAAGGGAGTTGTTCTTACATGTCCAGTGTGACACTGTGAATTCTTTCTGATGTCTTATGCATCTTTTTATAACTATTAAAGTTGTTGGTCATTACTAATAAAAATAGTCCTTATACTCTATTATTTCAGTTTTACTTTCTGCAACTATTTTATAGATATTGGCCCTTGTGTTTCTATTCTCTATTTCTATTAACTTTTATATTTTACAAACTGAGAGAGTTTCATGACCAGTTCACTGGTTAATTCTAGTGTTGTTCTACCAGCATCTGTGATTATTCCTTCTTAATTAATGTTTTCTTATTCCTAAGTTTTTCTCCTATCCCTTTTCATAATTTTGTAGAGATTAATATGCATGTTTTATTCTCCTGTTATCTGGTACACTAATTCTACTTCTTCTGTTATAAGATACTCAAATTGCTTTCTAAGATGTCTTAATTTTTTCCCTCTGTGTTTATATTCCCCTGTAAACGTCAGCAAATTACTAAAGTCTTATGCCATTCTGAAGATTTTAGGCAGTAAAGATGAGAAACATGTTTCTGAGCCATGAGCTAGCCATGTGTTGATTTATACGTTACAGTTATATTTCCTCATACAGCTGCCAAAAGCTTAGTGGTAAAGATGTGCAGAAAAGAAAAACAGGCAAAAAAAAAAAAAAAAAAGAAAGTATTTTGCACAGGTGATTTGATAGCTTAACAGCTATTGACTGGAATTGCTAAAACAATTTTAGGCAAGTGGTTAAGACAATCTGACCCTATTTATTTAATCTAAAATGGCAGAGTAAAACTCTAAGAGTATAATCATTAATTCCTTGATTCACCTACAAATTTTGAATGCTGATGCAGAACTGTTTACTTCACAATCTCTTATATACACACCAGTAAGAAATGTTCTCAGTCTAAGAGATCCATCCACAGGGTTTATAAAGATGCATAAAAAAGGCTATATAACTGTGCGTTGAGAGGAAGAAAAGAAACATCATCAGAGGCTATGATACTTCAGAAAGATTTTAAAACCCGGCAGGAGTTGCTAAGTGCCCAAGGGAAGGAAAGGCACTCAGACTGTAAAGAGCAGTATAAGAGGCTTAGAGTTACAGTAGCCAAGTAGTTTGGTATTTTGGGCAGTGTAAAATAAACTTGCCTGGGACAGTCTTGGAAGCCAGATAATGGAGTAATCAGTATTCCATAATAAGTTTGTGTTTTACCTGTGAATGGTTATCAGCCTTTTAGAGACTATCAGTAAGAAAGTGATTTGATGAGATTTGCATCTTAGAAAGATTAGGTATGTGGCACTGGGGAGGATAAACAGGATGTATGCATGACTAAAATCAGTAAGATCGTTTGGAAAGATATTGCTGTAGCTCGTGTAAAAGATGATGAACATCAACATTTTAGTGAGGGAATGCTACTGAGCGGTTGAAATCTGCCCAGTAAGACATAGAAATGATTGCTAATATTATTTAACTATAGTTAATTTACATTTAAATAGGCACATGTGACTAATGGCTACCATCTTGGATAGCAGAAGTCCAGATCTTAAGGGAGATGTGTGGTCTGGCAACGTAGATTTTATAGGATATTTTAAAACATATGTATGTTTTTCAGGGAACATTTTAAACAGCAAGTGATGATAAGAATAGGGAGAGTGATAGATAAAGGAAAGAGCCACAAGCAGGACCCTGGTCATATCAATATTTCAGCTTTAGACTGAAGAAAAGGAGTCTGCGGAAACCACTGAGAGAAGGGTCATGTTGAGGTAGGAGGTGGAGCATTAGGGAAGAGTGGCAGGGAGCCCTAGGCAGGACCAGTTTCATTTCAGCAGGCTTGTCACCAGAACCTACTGAAAACTCGTAAGACTTGAAAAGAGCCAAATGTATTTGGCAACTAGGAGGACATGATTAAGAAAAATAAAATTTATCCATGATGAGGATAAACACCACGTTAGAGAGAATAAATGAGTAAATGGAAGATGAGCTTAAAGTTTATAAAATACAGAAAATCTGAGCTAGGACAGAAAGAATTACCAAAGATAATTACAATTTAAAAATAACTTAATGAGAATTAAGTAGATTTGTGACATGAAGGGAAGAAGGTTTGCAGAAAGAGGCTTTAGGTATGAAAGAGGGTGAAGGTTGGTATGAAATATTAGAGAAATGGGAATGGATGAAAACTCAGACAGCAAGATTAGCAGCTGGAATGAGGAAAGAACATCTTTTCTTTTGAAATCAGAGGGAAACAGTAATAGATTGATGCATATTTTCTAACTCTCAGGGTGGAGTTTCAAACTTTGACTATTACACATTATTTTCTAAAAGATATGTTTTCTCAATCCCATGAGTTAAAAATCCAGCGCAATAACATTGTTTGCCCTGCCTATACCATTCCCCTCGATATGTGTGTTTTAAAAATGGGAATATACCATTGCAAAGAAGATGAGAAAATAAAATTAAAAGGAAATTAAAATGGAGATAGCACTTAGTTTTTTATGTGGTACTTGTTCAATCTAAGGGACTTGAATTTTGAAAATAGGTATAATTTGATTTTCATCTTTAAAATCCTAGGATAAAATGTCAAAATATTTTAGTAAAGTAGTTTTTGTTGTTGTTGAGTAATGTAATCTTATCTTCACGGTTTACAGAAATGTCCCTACAACTTTTCAAAGAAATTTAGTAGTTCATTGCACTTTGACATCATGAAAACAAGAGAAAATTCATGTTAATTTTTGACTGGACTAAGTCACAAAACAGTTCAGTCATATGCAATATTTTTTATGTAACACTTGCAGCTACTGAAACGTATGTATGTTTTCTTGCCTAAGGAAATTAGAAAAAGATCTGGAATTCAGAGTGATAGCAAAAATCAGACCATTATGCTTTTATGTGGAGTATATGTTATGTGAAAGATTATTGAGATAATATGTTAGAACAATATCAAGAAAAAATTCTAATTGGATTGTGAGTGAATGCACTATTTGGGGAAAAGTTATTTCATATTAGATTCCAGACAAAGTACAAATGCAACTTACATATGTGTGATAGTATCTTAATAACAAATAGGAGTTGTTTCTTACTGTGTCATGAGATCACACCTGTAAACATGTGTCTTTTCACAGTCAACTAGGGAAGAAAATAAAATGTTGTTCAGGGAAATTCATTTCCTCTTTAGTAATACATACTAAAGAATGGAGATCTCTCTATATTAAATATTCCTTTCCTTTGTGTTCCTTGAAACTCAAATTCACTGTTCTTTCCACTATATAACTAAACTTATCCTTTAGGCAATATGCCTTCAGATACATATAAATATCTAAAATTTTTGGTTGTATATCTTTATGTTGCTTAGAAAACTGTAGTTTTCATACTTAGTGACAATTTTAATTTCTCTTTGGATCAATGTCAAGTTGTAGCTCTCTCTACCTTCTTGTTTCTTTTTAATCCTCAACACATTTAGGGGAAATAATTTTTAGTTTATGTAAAAAATCACATCTCAGAAGTTGAGTTATTTCCCCATCACTCCTCATCTCTTCCAAATCTTCTAAATATAATTTGACCAATCAGTCATTCCACTTCTGGTGTTATACAGGAGACATTGAAATGAAAGCATTCTTAAAATTCTGCAATCTCATGGGGAAAGAAATCATTTCCCCTCCAAAGTTTATTCTAAAAGTGGAGGACCAGGAGCAATGTTTTATTTTGACATTATAGGTCAACATATTTGCAATACTGGGTCTCCTGTTCTTTAATAGCCTTTCTATCCAGTAGCAATTCCATAGATGATAAGTGTGTCAGCTCAGAGATTTCATCAGCCTTATCAGTACCTGCTACTTGCTATTGCATTTATGTAGCACAGTTTTAAAATGTTAAACTTGATTGTTTTTGTCCTCCAGTTAGTATCCCTGCATCTCAAGTAATCAAGGACAAGCCCATGTGCTGAACAATTATATGATCTTCCTTACTCCCTTATGTTAAGGTTTTAGCCATCAAAGTTGTTCTCTCTCTCTCTCTTTCTTCTCTACGTGTGTGTGTGTGTGTGTGTGTGTGTGTGTGTGTGTCTTTCTCCCTGTGAGTGTTTTAAGATTCAATTGTAAATATTTAAATTTTATTTATTAAATCTATTTACATTTTAAATGTATTTAAAATCTGTCTAGACTTCCTAACATAAATTCTTAGATACTTGTTTCAAATCCAAGAGATTGAAAGAGGTCATAAAAGTTAATAAAAGATCTTTCTCAGCACTAATGTTTTCATTCTTAACTTCTCACCCATTCCTTGGTAAGTGTTGATTTCATCACTTTGTGGATAGAGAAATAGATTACTGAATGCAAATATCCCTTACCTCCTCCATCTCTTAATTACAGTGCTGACTGAAATATGTCTCTTTTTTTGTGTAGTATAACTCTTTTTAAAATGAACTTCTGTGGTTTACATTTGTGGAAGTTATCTGGATTAAATGAAATAGATATTAGTAAGCTTAATTTATTTTTATCTTCCCTCTTCCTCAAAGTTCTCCAGTAGCTTCTGTTTTGTCCACTAATCCCTATTGTCACTGACATTCTGTACTTTGACAATGAGAAATAAAATGCTGTTCTCTACCTAATTCTTTATTTGATAGTATTATTAATAAAATTAACTAAATGAAAAAATAAAATAAATTAGTTTTTTCATTCTCTATCATGATTCTTAATCTTGATTGAATCATAATTCACCTGCAGAACTAATGTGTGCATGCATGTGTGTAAGTGCGTGTGTATTTTCATTTTAGCCTGTATTTTGGGTGAGCTACATTCAAACACCGGTCTCAAGCTAAAAATATTATTGGTAGGAAAACTTAAATTCAACTCTAAAATGAAAATTCATATATTTTTCCAAGAATCATGGATAAGAAAGAACTGAGATAATAAAGGGTGTGCATAATGCTGAAATTGAATATAAATACCAGTCATTATTAATATGAAACATTTGGATGTGAAGGTCATGGCATTGATCCCACACACTGTTACAGACTCTGACCTGGGACTGAGAAAAAAGGTGCCAAGGAAGGGAGTGTCAACCACCTTTCCAAGGCCAACATTGAATTGGCATCACTGATGCAAAAAATGGGGGCAATCAGGATCAGATAACTACAATGACATAGATAGAATCATAATCATCTTGATTTAACTCAAGTTTTAGTGATATTGGGGGAATATTAAATTCTCCTTGATATTCTATAATATAAATGCTATTCCTGTTATTCTAGAGTGAGTTAAAGCATCCCCACAATACTAAAGTTATAATCAGCCCTCAAGCAAGTAAGTAATTTGCACGTCTAAAATTAATACATATTGAACACTCACTTTTTGCTTATTCTGTGAAGGTAGCTTTACAAAATACTATGTTTAATATGCCAGAGAGATACCAGTTGTGAAATAATAGTTTTTCATATTAGCTCTTACACCTAGATACTTTAGAAATCATGATGAATTATCTGGATGTCAAAGGGTAAAAATTAATTCCTTGATAATTAAAATAATAAACTGAGGTAATATGCACACAATGTAAAATTTCCCAAAATAAAAATATTATTAAATATAATCATATTTGTTAATGTAATTCATGTTTAATCGATGGTTAAAACATTATACAAATCAAATTAATTTACTCATAAAATGATTAGGGTTGAAAAGATCATTTAAAAAGAATATGCATGTTTAAGTACTTAGAACACCCTGTTCATTTTAATTTTGCAGAGCAAACGTATCCAAATAAATATGTGAGGTCAATTTCAATAACATAGAAAAGTAAAATAGGTTAGATAATAAGTGTGCAAGAGGAACTAACAGCAACAAAGAAATCATACTCAAGATGTAATACTTTTTTTCCTATGAATCTCTATCACTAGGACGATACCAGATCAATATAGCTTCCAGTACCTTTGTGAATTTGTTGTAAGATGAGCTTTCATTTACTTGAATTAATTTTCTCATATTCAACTGTATCCTTACTTTAACTTCTAAATAAAAAAATTATAATGAATACATTCCTGCCTTGTGGTTTATTGTTATTTTTTAAAGACAGTAGAATGAAGAAAATAGTATTTTTATAATAAATTCTCTCTCCATTTAATCCTTTCCAAATCTTTTGGAAATTGAATTGCTTAGACTCATCTTGATGATTAATATTCTCAGTACATGTCTTTCCCCCTCAAAGAACTCACAGAGAGAAAAAAAATATAATTATGTTCATTGGGCTCAGTATATTTTATTGACATTAATGTTGTTAATTTACATTAACTTTGATGTCACTACTTACTAGCATTAAGTATAGACGGCAGGGCACAGTGGCTCATGCCTGTAATTCCGGCACTTTGGGAGGCCAAGGCAGGTGGATCTCTTGAGCCCAGGAGTTCGAGACCAGCCTGGGCAACATGGCAAAACCCTGTCTCTACCAAACAAAACAAAACAAAACAAAAAACAAATGTATGACAAATTAACAATATTTTGCAAACATAACGGTATTACATAATCTCAGTAGCGTTTCCACAATTAGAAAAATTGACAATGAATTATATATTTGAATATCCTTGGTCTAGTTTTGAGATCTCAAAAATATGGCCTCTGATACTCAAAGTGATTGTCTGAAAACTATATATAATTATGATAAACTTCGTAAATAATTTCCAAAACTCTAAATGCATTCTCTGATAAAATTCACTTTCAGAGTAACTTTTTAAATAGTTTACCAAATGTTAATCTCTTTTTATTTATTTTAAAAGAAAACTTTGTTTCCACATAATTGAACGACTATTTAGTATTTATATTGTTGAAGAAATAAAAACCCTTAACTCTTAATAGTTACTAATAATGGTATTGTTGTTATTGATATCACTGTGAGTTGGAGAAGAAGTATGGTGCTTAACAATTTTAAAAGCATATTAACACTAATCTTTGTGTTTTTTGTTTCTACTTTCAGAGACAAAGAAATAGCATGGCATGAAACATGGCTCAGTTCTATTACAAAAGAAATGTTAATGCTCCCTATAGAGACCGCATCCCTCTAAGGATAGTAAGAGCAGAATCAGAACTCTCGCCATCAGAAAAAGCCTACTTGAATGCTGTGGAAAAGGGAGATTATGCCAGTGTCAAGAAATCCCTAGAGGAAGCTGAAATTTATTTTAAAATCAATATTAATTGCATTGATCCTCTCGGAAGAACTGCTCTCCTCATTGCAATTGAAAATGAGAACTTGGAGCTCATCGAACTACTCTTAAGCTTTAATGTCTATGTTGGAGATGCTCTATTACATGCTATCAGAAAAGAAGTCGTCGGAGCTGTTGAGCTGTTATTGAACCACAAAAAACCTAGTGGAGAAAAACAGGTACCTGCAAAAATACAGTTTTTAATTTATTTTACCTGCAGAAGGTTTTTTGTTTTTTCTTTTCTTTTTTTTTTTTTTTTTAGATTTTCAAATGCCCTGAAAATTTAAGAAATATAAGCTTCAAAATCTGAACTATATTATAACAGAAAACTACTATTAGGTACACCCTTCATGTCCTATGATAGTTACGTCCACTTGCATTTCCTGCCCTGGAAAATCATAAGGAATTGTGAGAGCTAAAGCAAAATAAAGTAATTTAAGTAGACTGCTCATAAATTGGAAACATTTCTATGTAATGCTCAACATAGGTTGCTCGTAACTTTATGTGTATGTGTGGGTGTTTTTCCTCTTGCCTTTCATTTTCTTACATTCTACCTTATCAGAGGGTGAATTATTTTGTTATTTTCCTATTTAACCTGCTTGCCTGTTCTGGGCTTCTGCAGCTTACTGCAAAAGTGAGTTGCACCATCTAATTTTGATATTATCCTTAAACAAACTCTAGTAGATTCTTTTAAATTGAGACTTAAAGAAAGAAACAAAAAGGATTACTATGAGATAGCTGAACTCTGACTGTGGGCTTAACTACATCAACTTTACTGATGGTGCAAATGTAGCTATACCTTATAGTTATCAACAGAAAATAAACTAAAATGGCACACGATTATAAATACAATGTGTGTTTTTTTCTTTCTCTCTGTCTTTTTCCACTAAGGAAGTGGAGACATCATAGACAGGAAAGAATAAGGAGTCTGTTTTTGTCTGTCTGGACTCTTCCCTTTGTAACTGCCTTGTGTCTGAATTATCTATTTGATCCTTTTTCCTTTCACACTGTACTCGTCACTTCCTTGCATCAAGGCTAATTGACTAACTGCAAAGACACTGCAGATTCTGCAGTGGTTCAAAAATCAGTCTTTTAAAGTAAAATCTTATAAAATGGATGTTATTTTAGCTCTAGCAAATTCTAGCCTATTTGATAATATACACATCTCGGTCTCTGCAAACGCTAGACTGTTAGGAGGTGTGACTTTTTTTTTTACAAGCAAGCTCTCTTTGCTTTCCTAGAGGACTTCTATCAGAATCTTTGCCATTATTAGGAAAATAACTTTATAGCTGAGTGTCCCTGTCTGCTGGGAAAAGCCTGTGTTTTTATGGTCCCTTTTTTATGTTTCATCCCCATTCAACCCCTCCCCTTACTTGAACTAAGACTTTGATAAAACAGCACTCCACAGCAACAATACTTTTCTGCTTGTTGCTTTGCTGGCATTTTGTTGTTTCTTTCATAAACAGTTGTTTGTGGATTACTCTCATTATATTGGTAAAAGTTTACTGCTACAAAAATTTGCTTGTTTCTTGTATCCTTTCAAACGTGAACAAGCCTTGATTGGGGTAGACAGCTAATAGTAATATCCAAAGACACATTTCATGTTATATACCAGTCTTTCACCACTAAGGAGGTACAGAACACAGACAGGAATGAGTAAGAGTCTGTTTTTAATCTGTGTAAGTTTAGGTGCTACTACTTAAGTCTCCTTGTGGTACTGAAATTCTTTCCACAGCTGTACCTCTCAAGTATTTGCATTTTCTAATAGCAATGATATTATATTGTACACTCTCTTATTTTATGTCTATATAGGCAACCATAAGACAGATGTTTTGGCTGTGATGTAAATCATTTTAGATTGCAGCAAGTCTATAGAATAAAACTGCCATGGAACATGTTTTTGATGTTTATTACTGAAGAACCTTCTTAGTTCTATTTTCTAGAGAACACTGGCCATAAATTTCAGTGTCTCTTTAGTCAATGACATTTGTACTGACCAGAATAATTTTGTGTCTGGAGAAGATGTCTGCTATTATGAGAGTGTTTGTTGGAAGATGTTCAACTTCTGAACTAAACTCTAGCCTCACAAGTAGGTCCTGGCTCCTTACAGGCATTTGATCTGGATCCTGATTATTAATAAAAGGCAGTCAAGGTTTGCGATCTGCCAGGAGTCTGAAATTTCCCAGGCCATGTGTTTCTGGAAGATTTCTCTTATATCAGTCTGCTGGCCAAGAATTCCTTTTCTATTTGTACATTCTAGAATTCCTCTTCAGTGAAGGCACTGAGAATAAACAAAAATTATATTATTTTGTTTGAACTTTATAATTTTGAAAGAGCAATTTCAATCTCCCTCAGAATTCTTGGTATCTTGCACAATGAAAACTGAAGTTCTAGCAACATGAAACGTGCATAGCACACAAAGATGGCCTCAGTGCTTGGGCCGTATCAAATCCCATTAGAGCCTGGCTGTTTATTTGTGATTTTCTTCGGTAATTCATTTCCTAAGGAAGGTCAACATCTTTTGGAATGACAGTTTTCATAAATCACTGTGTTGTAAGTAGCAAATATGTCCTTGATAGGACTTTTTTCTCTCATAAGGTGTAATTCCTTATTCTTGTGATCATTGAAAGCCATTTATGTTTTATTTTAATTCACCTAATTTTCATACTCATGGTTTGCGCAAAGATTCTGGGACACGTCGTCATTCATTTTGTTGAGGTCATTGAGGCCGAATGATAAAACCTGAAAACAACAATATCCAACTGAACAAAATAAATGTAACATCCTAAAATGAGTAAAGAAAGAGGTTCTAATAAAAAGAAAAAAAATCCAAATCTGATTTTTAGAACACTTAGTAGTTTTTAAATGTGAGAAATGCATATTCAAAATATACTCTTTTAGAAATGTGTCACATATTAACTTATTTCTCTGGAAAAAGAAAGATTTCATAGTCATCCTCAGGTCATGGGAGCTGTGAGATTTCAGATGAATTTGTCTACACTTAAAGGCTTTCACTGGGCAACAATTTCCAGATGCCTGCTCTGCCAGGCCTCGTCCTGGGCCCTGAGGAGGAGACACTGTTCCTTTTCTCGAGAGTCCTAAGGTCTGATTGTGAATACAGAAAAGAAAATTATCATGGGAATATGAATAAAGGCTGTCAGAACTGAAGAGATGAAAATGAATCCTCAGAAAATGATGAAGTTAAATCAGCTGGATTTGGCAAATACAAAATGTTAGCGGGTAGAGGGCTGGAGAAGGGCTTGAAGAAAAAGGGGAAGAATGTTGATAGGTTTATA
The DNA here is from genome assembly GCF_029281585.2 of Gorilla gorilla gorilla. Lineage (NCBI taxonomy): Eukaryota > Metazoa > Chordata > Mammalia > Primates > Hominidae > Gorilla > Gorilla gorilla. The sequence continues at coordinate 52,069,758 of NC_073238.2, read as the reverse complement.
CCTTGAAAAAAATTAACACCATTAACTGAGATAAAGCCTATAAGAAAAGACTTATGAGACCAAATTGGACATGCGTAGTTTTTTGATTTGTTAGTATTAATACCCAGGAGTTAATTAGAAATGTTGGATTTAAGAATGGGGTCTGGGATTGTTATGTAGATGATAAGGAGGACATTGAAGCAAATAAAATCACCTTATCTTCCTGCAGTTCTGACATTGGTTTTTTTCTTTTTGACCTTATACATGTTTTACCGATTTGTGATTTTTAGTATATTAAATGATTTTGTCAATGCAGCATGTAATGAAAAGATGCAGGTCTTTCCAGATAAATAGATGGGTATAGATCATTAAATATTTTCTTTCATATTTAAGGTAGTCCTTCATAAATCAGGGTATTGAATTTAGTTGGGTTTTTTTTTTTTAATGAGAAGAGTAATAGCTTATTTCTTTCCCATAGGAGACAGTAGAGAGAGCCTCTGATTCTCTACACTAAGCAGGAATCATTGCACTGATAGTCTCTGATGACTTTACTGAACTTGGCTTTAACCTTCTTAACACCTTATTTCTCTAGAGGGAATAACTGAGAATGACTTCTTAACCTTCATTTCAGTCCATTGATTGGTAACTTGACTTTTCATTATTTTTAGCAGAGCTTAGATGTCTTCTAAGTCCAGATTTAATTTCAGTTTCAGCTGCTTCAGTAAATGTTTATCAGAAGCAGACCTTGCTTTTCAATTTTTTTGTTAGATCAGTGGTTGTCAATCTTTAGCATCATCACTGGAAAGGCTTGTTACAACACAGACTACTAGGACCTACCTGCAGAGGTTCTGACACAGCAGGTCTGAAGTGAGGCCTTGGGATTTGTATTTCTAGTGAGTACGCCCGGTAATGCTAATGCTGCCAGTCTAGCAACAGTGCTTTGAGAACCACTGATTCAGAGGATGTCGCAGGTTGTAGAAAACCTACAGCTGTATGTTTTATGTTAGATGTCTTATACTATACTATGCTAACCTGGTTTTCAGGAAATTTTGACTCATTCCCTTAAGTACTAGCTGTTAAGTGGTATTTAATATATGAGAGTTTCCCAATTTCAGTAACATCCTTATTATGTATTCCCACTTTGGAAAAAAAGACTTTGCTATACATTATAAACAGTGAAGATTCCAGAGTGATTAGCTGAAGAAATTTTGGTTTTAAAGTTCTACTAAAAATAATGCAGGGTATTTTATAATTGGGAGGATTCTTGGAGATCAACCTAATCAATCACCTCATTTTACAAAGGAGGGACAGGAAAGGGGACTCAATGGTGCAGTGGGTTGGCCAGACTGAAAAGACCTATAAATTAATAGCTAGCAACCAACTTTGATATAGTCTGGATAATAATAAAAATTGTATGACAAAAAATAACAACAGTATTAATACTAGATGATATTCACTGAGTTTGTCACCCTGCCAGTAACTGTGATTAGAATTTTACTTGCTTTATCTCACTTAATCTTTATATTATCCTATGAAAGTAGGTCCTATTGCTATCTCCACTTACAAATGGGGAAATGAAAGTATTAGAAGGCTTAAGTGACATAATAATATGTCCCAGATCACAAAGCAAGGAAATACCAGTGCTGGAACTCAAGAGTCTCTGAAGACATATGCTGGTCTGGCTTTAGCCACTGCATCGATTTGAATGGGCGTCATTTAAATCATTACTTACTTATTTGAATTCAGGATATGAATTAGACAAATTTTAAGAAGTCTCTGGATGTACACATTCAGACTGTCTCTATCCTGAATATTATAATGCCATTTATAATTTTGTTGCCCACTAAATATTAATTGTGACCCCAGACACTCCTTACCATGGTGTTGCACTAAGAAATAACAAAGTCATTAGAAGCTGTGAAGTGCTGGGAAAGAGCACAGAGTGAAGTGAAGTGACAGCAATGCTGGCTTCCAGTCCAGTTCACCACTTACTAATTGGACAAGTGTCTGAATCTCTCTGAGCCTTGGTTTTTTCTTGGCTGTTAATCAGGCCTGTGGTCTGAATCTTACCTACTTCTCAAAGTCTAGTGATGTTCAAATTCTGTAAAAGCGTTTTTATAAGGTATCATGTAATAATAGTGTTGGCATTATTACTGTGTTATGCCATTATCTCTGTCTTCCTATTGACAAACAAATATACAAATAACACAAATATGTGAAAAGATTAAGCATCAGCAATTTACCCTCTAGAGTTCAAGACCTCTTTTTTCATTTGAAAAATGCCACCATTGTTGATATGGTGTGGCTCTGTGTCCCCACCCAAATCTCATGTTGAATTTAATCCCCAATATTAGAGGTGGGAGCTGGTGAAAGGTGATTGAATCATGGGGTGATTTCTAATGGTTTAGTACCATCTCCCTAGTGCTGTCCTGTGATAGATTTCTCACAAGATCTGGTTGTTTGAAAGTGTGTAGTACCTCCCCCTTCACTCTCTTTCTCTCTCCCGCTGCCGTGTGAAGACATGCTTGCTTCCCCTTCACTCTTCCGCCATGATTGTAAGTTTTCTGAGGCCTCCCAGCCATGCTTCCTATATAGCCTGTGGAACTGTGAGTCAATTAAACCTCTCTTCCTTATAAATTACCCAGTCTCTTGTAGTTCTTTATATCAATGTGAGAATGGACTAATACTATTGGAAACAGAAACCCAATTCAGGGAGAGCAAAAGAAAGTATATTTCAGTTTACTTATTTTCTTTCCACCTCAGTGCATATAGGATATTTTTTTTGACATATGTAGTTTCAGTAGATTTGTTAATACAATTGTGTCTTTAGAAACATTGCCTGTTATGTGATCAGAAAATCAAACAGTCTTAAGTAAGATATTGGTACTAGCATGTTAATGCAAATATATAACCCAAAATATACACTGCTGAATAAAAATATAGAAGATTCTTAGTCGATATGGATTCCAATAAATATATTACTGTCTACTGGACATAGAAATATGTTCTTTAGAAAAATCTAAATTTTTTGGAATGAATCCACTTACTGGCTGTTTCAAGATTCAGTTACCCTGAAAAACTTCACTTTTAACTCTTGTATTCATTGGGTTTTCCACATTGGGCTTTGGAACAAGTCTGCAATCGCATGAACTTTATATGGTAATTATTAAATGACATTGTATACCAAGACAGTCTATAAACTAACTCATAGAGCCAGCCTCTAAAGAATGAAAACATTTTAACTTCTTTGTGGTTAACCCAATTGAAATTACTCCTTTCTATTTGTTTTTATTATACCCTGTTTGAGGTCAAATCCTGGATATTGACAGTAAGTGAGACTCAAGTGAGCCTCAATGTATGTGTAACCATAACTTAGGTAACATCAAAATTCAGAGAGAGAGAGAGCTAAAGAGAGCAAAAGAATAAGAGTTATAGTATAGTATTAAAGACGCTCATTTCTCCCCATAAAATACTTATCCCATATTGAGACATAGCTAGATGAGTTATCAATTATGTTTCTTTATATATCGATTTAAGTTATCAATAGGAAAGTTTCTTAGAATATTTTCTTATTCTGCCATTAAGATTAAAAAGCTGAAAAGGATCCCCAAATTTGATATTTTCAATGTAGTCAATATAAACAAATACTTTGAATGTCTAAAAATTAAATTGAATCTTATTATTCCACAGCAGGGAGTTTAAAGGCTGTTACAGAATAGAGCATAGATTGTGTTTAGTCAGCTGGCAAATGGCAGTCATAAGAGACCTGAAAAATTCTCTCCTGAAAGAAAGAATTCTTAAAAGATGGATCATGTTGCACTATTAGTATGATAAAGTGGTTTAAGCTACTTGGCTATTCTGACTCATATATTAATACATCATTTAACCTCCTTAGTCTCATTGACATGGTTTTTGTCTCAAAGACCAGCAAATTATAGGTAAATAATCGCTTTGAAACATGTTCTGTTGCTTTTTCCTCTCAGCACAACATACTATAAAAGCAAAAATATTAGATATATTTGGAACACACAGGAGTGAAAGGCATTTACCACTCTCAAAAAAAAAAATCAGATAACACAGAACAAAAAAGCCGCAAGTAATAAAACAAACCTCTAAGTGTTTAGGGATTTTTATTCCACAATATGAAAATACAGGATGGGGCTCTTCTTCTCTATGTTTGGGTAGAGAAACTGAGTCATGTAGTCTCTTTAGGTTGGCAGGAGTGAGAGAGAGAGTTTAGAGAGAGTTTAGAGAGAGAAATGTTTAGATACTAATCTTGTCTTATAATCTCAGAAAAATTATTTAGTCCTTTGAGCCTTGACTTTATCATCATGGATGCTGGGCTAATACCTAGGTGATGGGATGATCTGTGTAGCAAACCACCGTTGACACACGTTTACCTATGTAACAAACCTGCACATGTACCCTTTAACTTAAAAGTTGGAAATTAAAAAAAACAAATAAATAAAACAAATAACAAAAAAATCTAAACAAAAGAAAAAGAAGGGGATTACAGCTGCCAGTCACCAGGTTCTATGCCTAGCATTGAAAGAGCATGGTAAATAGAAAACTCTGATACCATTTGAAAGTGATTATATTCTTACCCTAAAGCACTTTATATTATTATATTTGATTAAATTAATAATGCATGTGTGCATCGAAGAGGCTAAATATTCCTCAAAGCAAATACCCTGTGAAGTTTTAGTGCTAGTATAAAGAATGAGTTTACATTAAAATAAGAAAGAGACAAATGAATCTTTCATATGTGGGTTTTGTAGAAAAGCTTTTGTGGGGTCATTTTATTAGAGCCCTCTAATCCATTATTAACATGATTAAATCTAAAGTTAATAGCATTATGTTTCAGTAAGCAGTATATTAATTGAATTTCTTCATTAACCATAATACTGAAATATTAATCATTTAGGAATAATAGTAAGTCATATAAACACTGTAATTACTTGAATACATAACATGTTAATATAATTGGGAATTATGAAAATACATGTTATGATTAGAAGGCTCAGTAACCGTTTTCAACATACTCTTTCTTTCTGCCTGCTATATTCACTTATTCTCTGATTACAGGCAAAATGATTATCATTTTGTTATCAAAACACAAGCAAACAAGGATACAGGTAATGCAGAATTTTAAATGTTCTTTTTCTCATAGAGTAGAACGACACACACTGGGAAATATCAAAAAGTGGAGGGTGAGAGGAGGGACAGGATCAGGGAAAATAACCAATAGGTACTTGGCTTAATAGATGGGTAATAAAATAATCTGTACAATAAACTCCCATGACACAAGTTTACCTATGTAATTATCTCCACTTGTACCCCAGAACATAAAAGTTTAAAAAATAAATAAATAAATGTTCTTTTCAAGAATGAGTTCTTCAAGCACCTAAAAAGAGTGTTCTTATTTTCATTATCACAATTTATGTTTTACACACTCGTTTTTTAATCAATTTCTAAATATGTCAAAGTTCCAAGTCTCTATTGTTTGAGTCATTTATTAGAAACATTTGACAATAATTTTGTACTGTAAGCTTTGAGTATGCGAGAACTGACTTACAGAATACAGCTTTCTGAAGGAATGCTAAAACCCACCCAGAAGGAGTGGGTAAGAGAAATTTATAGTTGTAAATCTATCAACTGGATGTATAATCTCTCTTCCCTTAAAAAAGGTGATAATACATAAGTGGAGTGGGCTTAACTTTGCCTAATACTCATCTCCTTAATTGCAACATCCCTTTTTGATTTCTGGAGTCCCTGAGGGAAATTATATACATTCATTAGACTTGGAGATATAAGTTTAATCACAAAGCAACACTAGTACCATTATATATAAATGTGCATTTTTGACACATTAATATTTGGATGAGTAAAGTAAAAATTAGAAATAATTACACATTTATTTGGACTTTATATGTTATGTATTTCCCACTCTCCAAAATATCAGAGAATTCTCAATTAGCAATATATTGAATAATTTTCTTCAAAACATAATACATAATTTCCAAAAGCAAACAGGCCGAAGTGAATTGTAAATATATTTCAATATTTTACCCTAGTCACCTTAGGTCACAGTAATAAAAATTGCTACCAAAATATTCAGTATTACAATTTATCAAGCATTCTCTTAAGATCATTCTAGACTGTTATCTTATTTAAACCTCATAACAACCCTTGTGATAAGTTCTTTCATTATTATCATTTTAAAAAGAGAGGTGGACTTCCCCAGTGCCACTATAAGTAACTAAGTACTTCAACTGCCATTTTTCTCCCTCCAGCACCATGTGGGTACTGCTAAGGAGTTGCAGAGTTCATTCTTGTTGACCCTAGTAGCAGCCTTCGAATCTTTGTTGAACACTTGTTTAAGCAGTCACTACTAAGTAACAGGGGTTCAATAAGTGAGGAATAAATGCATGCGCATGAGTGGGGAATACAGAAAATGTTTTCTTTGACTGTTTGGTATGTATTTTCACATTTATTTGGTAGATTCCTTCCACATATATTGAACTGTTATGGATAAAGAAATTGCGGCTCAGAGAGATTAACTTGCTCAAGTGAGATTTGAGTGTAGGTTTCTCTGTTTTCCTGGCTTTTATTCTTATTTTGCCAAATTGCCTGGATATTTTGACCCTGACATGTCTAGAAACCTAAGCTCTTTTGAACAGGTCTAGAAATAAAATTTCGCCACCAAGCAGCATAGAGACTTCTTTCCATGCTTTTGATGGAGCAAGTGTCCTGAAATTCCTTCAGCCAGAGGCCCCTGACTGAATCTTGGCCCCTGACTGAAGCTTGAGTGCATTAAGTTACTGATTGAACAAAACTGGTTATCTGATTTTCTCAATTCCCCTTAGATTGTTGTAGGAAGAGACTGGCAGTAATAAGGGAGACACTGCTGGCACATTGAGAAATTTCTGGGAAGGGGGAGGCGAGAACAGCACATTCACAAGAGTGTAGGAGACTTAATGTCAAGCAATGCACATTTCAATATTACCCTGTTGGGCGGCCTGATGCAGCAAGTTGACAGACTCTGGGAGGGGCCCATTTCTAAACTCAAACCTGACAGCTGAGACTCTGCAGAAATAGATCCCGCCATCCATGTTGGAGGCAGTTATTTGGCAGATAACGTGAACCCTTTTTTGATATAAATTATAAAATATGATGTGATATGATATAAATGATGAAGTTAAACGTCCCTCTTCTTTACTACCGTTATAATCATATCCTATACGCCTCCTCATACTCTTAGAATATTATGTTGAAAATATGTTTTACTTTCCTCCACTTTGTGAGCTTCACAATACCAGAGGGTATGTGCATATATGCATATACATACACAAATATATTTATATATATATACACATGCAGACACACATGAATATGTGTGTATCTTACTGATTTATCCATCTGCAATGACATAGACTTGATTTATAGTAAAATTGCAATTCTTCATTTCCCCTCCCTCTCCTCTCTTTAACGTTTGTTCATTGGGGTAGTCCTCTTAGGCTTTGCTTGGACATGCTTTCCGCCAACTCTTTTTGACATTTGTTTATTAGGGTGGTCCTGTTAGGCTTTGTTTGGACATATTTTCCCTCCCACTCTTAGGTAATAGATGTAGTAGCCCCAATTCAAAGTTTTATCTTTTCCTTTCCATACACTAACTGTGTGTGTGAGAGAGAAAGATTTGGGAAGTGAAGAGAATCCAGTGAGAAGTTTAGGGGAAATGAGAATCCGTCAAGCATGGAGTTTCCAATTGCTGTTGTAGCTTTCAGGAAGTCCATGGTCCTGGTAAACCTCCCAGGCTTGATTTGAGGTGCCTGGGCAGACAGTAATTTCTTTCTCCTCCTTGGGAACACAGCTGCCCCCTAGTTCAACTTCAGTTGTCTACAAAGAAATCCTCCTCACAAGTCCACCCTTATCTCTATTGTCTCCATGCTATATACTCTTGAAGCATTGTGAACTCTGGAATCTGTCATCAATTGTGTCTGGTACCTGTAAAAATTTCAACTTTCATACTCTGTTATCTATATGAGGAGCTCTCACCTCTTTAACAAATGTTGGATTCCTTTTTTTCTTCTACATATACCCAACAGATTTCCTAATACATGGTATGTGCTCAATAAATGTTGGCTAAATTTAATAACAAGGACTCGAGACTCCACAAAGACTTGCTGATGGTCTATTATTAATTTTTCTATTTCTTGGGTTATAAAATGAATCTTACCAATCAAAACTTGTTCTTTGTATCTGCTTTCTTTCTGTATCTCACACACACACACACACACACACTCATGCACACTATACCTTCATAAAAATAATGAAAGAATGAACTGCTTTTCTTAAAATCATAGCTAGTTTCTTAGGTTTGGCAGAGATTCTAAAGGTTATCTGGAACAATCACACATACAGTGTCTATTATTCATGCTCAGCATTCTTGATATATTAATAGAATCACTCTCTTCTGCTCCCTCTTCAATTTTGCTATAGCAGAGCAGCAAGGGAACAACCTAAGATGAGAGAAGTAGGAAAGTGAGGACAAGGGTTTTGGTTAGCAAAATTTCAATAAAGGATCATGTATTTTCTCATGTGTTCTTATAACTTTAAAATTTCCTTGGTTGCCTACTGTGATCAAAATCTTGTTAAAACATACTTACAAATGAGCTCCTGACGTCAAGGAATCTAATTAGCAATCAATTGCAGTTTTAGGGTAAATATAAGTAATTATACTTAACATGCACCCTCACTTTTTTCTGTTTTCTATACAGTATTGGTTTCCCAATTGTATTCACATCTATTTTTTGTGAGAGTAGGCTAATAGCACCTAATACCTAATAAATAGCCATATCAAATTTTGTAAGACACAGAAATTGAAGTAATTCAACATCAATAAAAGAAGATATAGACAAGTACCATTGTGTTTCTGTGAAGATGGTAAAACTGTATTAAAAATAAACTATTTCGTGGTTTGGGGAAAAGTGTAGTAGATTGTCATATTTGGCGGATAGTCCATTGCAGAATACGATACACGCTTCACACTGAATGGAATCAATAGGAAATATTTTATTATGCACATATATAACTATTAATTCTATCAATAAAATGCTTAAACTTTAAAAATGTGTATTTGATAAATTAATGTTAAATGTTGCTAATTCATATTTCTCTTGCATACTTTATCCTAGAACATCTGAACTTATTAATCCTTTATCACCTGAAGAGCTTTTGATTCTTCTGACCTCAACTTAAATTACCAGCCTTAAGAAAGTATAGATCTAGCTTATTCCATTTGGTGCTTTTATGCTAAATTTAATGCTTGGCTTGGTGGTAATGTGCATTAAATCAAGGGTTTCAGAAGCACCTGTTTTAGATGAATTTTCTCTTTACTGTATCGTGTTCTATTTAATCCCAACTTAGTCTGCCTGATTCTCTCAATCAAAAAGCAGAATCAATGTCTAACCTTAAAATCAGAGATAATTAAAGTGCATTTTGACATCACCTTTAATGTGATGTCACCCCATTCTCCTAATACAAAGTAACTCCTGGAGTCATCACCTTTTACAGATATGTGGAAAGTGAAGCTTAGAGAAGTTGAGGAAATTTACCAAGGACTACTGAGATTATTAGTCCTTGAGTCAGGCCTGAAATTCAGTCATATTTATCATATAAATTTTCAGTCATATTTGTCATATCACTTTAGCCTCAATCGTAAAGACTTTATGAAACACGAAAAATATAAATAAAACTAAATATTTTGAGGTTTGTTTTATATAAAAGGAAATATTTCAGGGTTGAAAAGGATCAGGTTTGGAATCTAGAAAAATATGGATTCAAATCCTAGCTCCACGACTTACTATTTGTGTAACCTATTTAACCTGAAACAGAAAATGGCTATATTCCACAATTATTGTGAGTATTAGAAATTAGAAAAAATTCATGTAAAGTGCCTAGTATATTTAGATCTGGTTTAATGTTATTATCGTCATGATTATTAATTTCAGAACGAAGTACACCAGTTTGATCTATGTCTAAAGATTCACATTTGTGTCATGCTTTCAGGTTGTTAGGATCAGACTTCGAATATGCTGATGCAGAATATAAGAGACAAACCTCTTGCATTCTGGTGATGAAATCTCTGAGGATAGGCTTCTAGATACCTGCATAGTGGTTAGGAGGGTGTAAATCTGTGAATGATTCCCTGGAGCCAGGAAGCATGACCCTGAGCTAAAAGTTGTCTAAAAGTCAGGAAAAAGGAAATGCACCAGGATTATAAGACAGAAAAGTTTGAATAAACATAATCTAAACATATTATAAATCACCAAACAAAATGTAGCCTTTCTCTGAATAGAGAAAGAGAAGGAAAAAATCATGATAAAGGGAAATAATCAGAGTTAATCCCGTAGAATAATATACAGGTTCCCTTAGGGATATTTTAGGAAGGATGTTTTCACAAAAGACAGAGCACTGAAATTCAGTATTGTCAATGTAAGTGTGGGATCGATGTTCACCTGTTGTCCTATCTTTTTTTAATAAATGAGGTAAAGCAGATAGCTTCCTTTGACCACAGTTAAGGAAAAGACTGCCACCTGGTGAATATTTGAGGCTTTCAAAAATATATGTATTAGTTTCAAACATCTGGCTGGCAAAAACTTAAAAGTAATAAAAATATTTTAAATTATTTTTCTTTACTTTTCAGTGGATTATAGTTTTTTCACTATGCAACACTAGCAGAGGTTTCGTTAAAATGCTATCAATAAAATTACAAGTTTCCATGAATTTTTGCACCATTTTATTAACTGCATCTTTTATAGGTCACTTAATTCACATTAAAAGTTACCCAAAAAATATGAACCACCATGATCTATATTTCTTCGGGTTTCTTTTTGCTCAATTGTCTAGCAAAATGAATTTTAAAATTACATTGTAGGATGAAAATAATACTAATCAATTCCACTCATTGTATACCTGATCCAAAAAGCAGAAAGTAGGCAAAGGTTGTTTTTCAATGTACTGGCACTCTACTGGGAGTCTTTGCTTTTTCCTAGGATTTAGCTCCTTCAGTATATTTTCTGTGGGGCATGAGAGGTGAGAAATCAGTCCCTAATTTTTTTTCTTCTAGTAAAATGTTGCCCCCGACCACCTATCCTGATGTGTGTGTGTGCGTGTGTTCGTATGTGTGTATTTGCACATTAAAATAGAAGTTAAGAAGTCTCTTAATGTCTTAGCTGGTTGCTACAGAACTTGTAAATTGCTAAAATATTTCATTCTTGACTCTAAACATTTGAGTTCAATAGAGAAAAAAGGCCTTTTCTTTCTCCTCGCATGAATTTATCAACATCAGTTCAAAAATCTGTATGATATTTTCTTTAGTTGTGAAAAAGGAAAGCCATCATTCCATCAGGAAGAGTAAGAATGTCCCTCCAACAGTTTTCTTTTGCCTGAAAAGCCCTGCTACATGGTAACATGGCTCTCTGCATGTCTTTTTTAATTCCCTTCACACTGTCAATTCCTAGAATTTTTCCAAGTGTTATTTCAGTTATTTTGGGGCAATATCAGAAGAGAAGAACTTTTTAAAAGACAATTTATTTTGGTAGCATTCCTTAGTTTTATAGCCATATTTTAAACCTGAAGACTAAGTTTTTGTGGCTGCACCTTCCCTGAGATGCTTACCGATCAATACATCATGTGATATTGGTAGTTCACATTATTATCCTCATTTACCTTAATTTGTTAATTCTTCTTTATGGAGTTTTTCTCACTTTAATTTGTTCCCTCCTATGATTACTTATATCTAAAATAATAAAACTCTTATTAGCTCTTGATGTTGCATTTGGGTCTTTTGAAATAAAACTATTTTTCAGTCCATTGAACTGTGATGGTCTTTTTAGATACTATTTCTTTGCAAACTTATGAATACCAGTCTATTCATTAGGCATAAATTACACTGTGAACAAAATCTTAGTCTTTTCTGTTTTCTTCCACTAGCTACATAATTCTATGTACATCCTAGGTACTAAGTAATAGTTTTGGGAATGGAAAGGTAGATGGATGAATATGGTAGATTTAAAAAACCTTATAATTATTCATGAAAGTAAAATCTGGCAAAGTACAATCTGGCAAGATTAAGTCAAACATCAAAGGTCTTACAGGCTTTAGTTAAGGTAACAATTCTGATTTGGATCACTTCCAGAATGAAATCAAGATTATTAACACCTTTGTTAAGAAATTATGTGGGAATATATATTTTTTTCTTCAATTTGGCCTCTACTACAAGACAATGCTGCCTAATATTTTAAGTGGAGTACGGGGTTCTGAGGAGCCTTCCACACCTTGAAAAGTTAGTCCCATGTATAGCATGCAGTCTTCTTCACAGAGATTGCAATATTCTATACAAGTCTGTATTTGCTAAAAATATATGTATATAAAGACTTGCTCCCAATTTTCTCTACAAAATACAGATATCTGTATATATGTAGATACATATATACATGCTGAATGTATATCTCTGGGGAGTGTGTTTTAGAGTGAATTTTATTTTCTCCTTTTTTCTGTTGACATTTTAAAAATCTTTAAGCAATAGAATATACAGCTTTTTTAGCAGGATAAAGTCAGTGCTGTCTCAAGGACTATACTGCTTGGACATACCACAAAAACAAAAGGCAATGAATGAGAAGGAAATTATTAAATATACTGGCAGGTTAAACATAAATATAGATTTGTTTCTCAGAAAATCATTAATTATATAGTATTCAACTAAAGAGTCATAAAATGTAGAAATCTTACACCCACTCAACAGACTAGTTCTTTCGTTATTCATAATCTAAAATTTTATCTAATATTCTGAAATTTACTTTCTCATTAATAGAAAAATAAAAACAATCACAATCATTTTCTGTATCTTTATTTTTAATATCATTAGAGTAAAATTACTTTCTCCTCCTTACATTTATAAATCACTCTGCCACTGCCTAAGCACTTTCGTCATATTAAGGTCACTTAGTCCTGTGAGTAGACAGTCAGTGATGTTTTCTCTAAAAGTGAAGCTAGCGAATGATGTGGTCAAGGCCATGTGGCTAGTTCGTGGATGAACCAAGATCATCTAATTCCTCAGTTTTATCTCAATTCCTTTTGAAAAAACTGACCCAGCCACACGTCTACTGTTAGCCAATCATAATAGCCAGGCACTCAGACTTCCTACCCTACACATGTATCTCTGACTTTGCTGTTCCTCATTCATGAATCATTCTAGTTCCCATCCTAGCATTTTGGACCAGCACATTTTTTCACCAGGATATATTATCCATGTATTTCCTCTGCATTTCTTACTCCCAAAAAGGATCCATAGGAAGGTTTTGATTATTTTCTAAAATAATCAAATTTGGGAAAATCCCTGAGAGCCAATTTTCCCGGTTTAGCGTAGATTTGTTTTTAAAAGTTTGCGTTAATTTCGTTGCAACAGTCTATTACCATAAAGAATTGCTGAGGCCTCATTCTCTATACATCCACATGCTCCATATTCTGCGTGTTCTACATTCAAAGTGGGTTAAGATGTGAGGATCCATGTAAATCTTTCCTATTTTCCTGCCGCATCCAATTTAGAGAATTCTCTTGTAATGTATTGTCCACAATTCTAGGAGTCTCAGGCCATTTGAAAATTACAGGCAAGCTTGATAGTATTTGTTTAAAATTAACATATACTAAGATGTATTTCACTGCGTGTAGGCTTCATTAGAACCTTCAATCATAGGACTTAACATAATTATATCAACTTTCATTCACTAATGTAAATCTACATTAATTCATGTGCTGCATGCTTTAAACAAACCTAATGAAGAAAAATGGAAAATGGAAAAAAAATGATTCATCTTGGTGTGGTTTTAATCTCTAAAGGACTTGTTTTTATTTCAAAGTAAACTATGGAATTATTTGAGTACATGTTCGTTTGTGCATTTAAAAAAACATCAAATATATCTAGAAAAGAGAAATTTACAAAGCATATGATAAAATTAATCAAAATAATTCTATTTAACACTGAATAATAAATCAGCAAAAGACAATACAGCACTTATGCAATCTTCTATATTTAATACAGATCAACAAACGCCCTTCATTTATATTGGAACTGAATCCTTTTGGAAAGCAATTTAGCAATGTTTAGTGACAGCAAAACCAAAGAAAAAATTTATTCATATTCGTACACTCATTCTCTCATACAGTCAAAATACAGGAGATTTTAATATACACTCTAAAATTCTAGGTGGTAACTAGCTAAATTACTGTGTATTTTAATTAAAATATTGTGTAACTATTATAATGATGTTCAAAAGACTTTTAAATCTATCAGGGGAGAAATACATGTCAAATAACAGCTGAATTCCACATGGATTAAAAGAGATCACACTGTAATCAATTTAACATATTGATGAACATTAAATCTTTTGCCAGTGTTACTGGTTTGGTTGCACATGAACAAGACTATAAAGCTTAAAGTAAGCAGATATTTAGCCTATTAAAAAATCCTATGGACATGCTTTTAAGCCTAGTGTTCATTCTCATAGGTTGGTGCCCTATTTTAATGAATTAATACCTGGTCTACACTGAACAATATTGGGGGAAAAGACACTGATAGATTTGATAATCAAGATGAAAGTAATATTAACAATCTTTATAGTAAAACTCCACACAGAAATTAGAACCTGGCTAAAATATTTGAAATGAATATGATAGATCAAAAAGATTAATATATTTAAGACATAATAAAAAATAGATAAGCCCTACCATTCAAGGAACATATTATTTCAATCTTTCACAAATATTTATAATGTTATAAATATACCTTACCATCAAAGCCTGAAGAGAACAACATGAGAAAGAAAAAAAATATGCTCATCTCACTCAAAAATATAAGTGTAAAAATCTTAAGCAAAAATTAGAAAAATATAGTAATTTATTTCACTGCCTTAACAGATAAAGGTGAAAGAAACACATGATTCTCACTAGATGCAAAAAAAAAAAAAAGCATTTGATAAAATTTATATCTATCAATGATAGGGGAAAACAAAACAAAACAAAAAAAACTTTAGCAAACCAAGAATGGAATAGACAAAAGATATGCCTTAACTTGATTAAAAGAACATAACAAAAAATCTACAGTTTATATCATTCTGAAAAGTGAACTATTACAAACATTCATGTTAATATCCATAAAATGAGCTTTCTCATTATTACTTTTTATGCAACTCTACCGGAGGCCCTCGTTTGAACAAAACCAAACAAACAAAAAAGATATGAAGACTGAAAAAGCTTAAAAGTATGTTCAGATAATTTGTCTACATAAAAACAAAACATCATCTACAGATAAATTATTGTAACCAATATGAAAGTTTATGAGTCATAGCATAAAATATTAATATATAAAATTCATATGAATTTTAGACACTAATCAAAGCTGGTCTATACATTATAAACACTAGCATCAGGAAATTATAATTTAAAATTATATACAAATGTATAATTATAGAAAAATGTATATAATATATACTTATAAAAAGAGAGTATTTCAACAGTAACAAACATTTGAGTTGTCTAAGTGAACATTGTGTGGGAGTTTCAAGAGGAAAAATAGAAAACTTTATGGAAAGCCCCTTCATTTCTAGCTGAAATCTGAGTCTCCCTTGCAGGCATCCGTCACACCACTGGGCCTTGTTCATACTCAGCTGTTGCTTCTTTTTAATGTCTCCACCCCAGTAGTAATATTCTATGGAATCTCATTGCCTGGGGATTTTAGCATCAGATTTACTGTCATGCTCCTCAACAATGGTGTTATCCAGATTCTCTGGCTGTACACCTGGACAATGCTAGAATTACACTGGCCTCCTTAACCTACCTTCCTTCTTCCCAGACATTTATCTTTAACTTCATCATGCGTTAGTCACCTCCTACTATGGCCACACTTAGATTCGGTGTTATCATTAACTGTTCTACCTCCAACGTCAAAATTTCTTCCCTGCTCACTCTATCTAGCACCCACGCATACTCCAATATGTTCTGACCCTCATCCTTTGTGACGTTACTTCCCTGATTTAATATTCAATGGTTCATCGTTGTGGTTTCCCACCTGAAGACAAGTTTGCCTCACTCATTTTGTAATATTATCTGGTAAAATTACATTTTTGGTTTAGTCCAATCTCTGCCTATTGTATGCTTGTACTCAGGTGGCCAGAGAGGGCTGAGGAAAGCATATAAACATTTCAGCTAGTTTTACTCTAAAGGCATGGCCACTAATTTCAAGTGGGTGCTCAGTGGCGCCCAGCAATCTTACTACATTTCCTGGGTACCCTCCCACTTGCCTAGGGGATTCATTCATTTTTTTTCTATCTATCTTTTCTTCAACAAGCTCCGCAATTCTTTTCTCCTCTTCCTCAGGTGATGCCTTGTTTTCTATTTTACTAGGAAAATAGAACCAATCGTGGGAAAACTTCCATATGCTTCCACCACCATAGCTACCAACCTGCCTCAATATGTGCCTTAGTACTTCAGGATTTCACACTCTCTTTTTCGCCTACTTTACCATCTATTTTCTCAATATCTTTTACTGGTCCTTCCTCATCTTCTCCATCTCTAAATTTCGAAATGTCAAACAGTTCAAATTTTCAACAAACTTAACATTTTATTTAAATGTCACTTAGTAGATTCCCCTTCAGTGTAATATATATACGTATATATTATATAGCTTTTTTAACCATTCATTAGCCTTTACTGTTGCACAAAAATCCTGTTCAAGGCCAAATTTTACCCTTGCATTACTTTATTAATGTTAATCCAAATTTATTTAAATGAAACCTTATAAAAGATTCCATCTAATCTTAACCAATTTGACCATAAGGTGAAATCTTTACAAATCCTTTATAACCCCTTTTGCTAAAGGGCAGATTAGTGTCTTTATTTTATTTTATTTTATTATTATTATACTTTAAGTTTTAGGGTATATGTGCACAATGTGCAGGTTTGTTACATATGTATACATGTGCCATGCTGGTGTGCTGCACCCATTAACTCATCATTTAGCATTAGGTATATCTCCTAATGCTATCCCTCCCCCCTCCCCCCACCCCACAACAGTCCCCAGAGTGTGATGTTCCCCTTCCTGTGTCCATGTGTTCTCATTGTTCAATTCCCGCCTATGAGTGAGAATATGTGGTGTTTGGTTTTTTGTTCTTGCGATAGTTTACTGAGAATGATGATTTCCAATTTCATCCGTGTGCCTACAAAGGACATGAACTCATCATTTTTTATGGCTGCATAGTAGTCCATGGTGTATATGTGCCACATTTTCTTCATCCAGTCTATCATTGTTGGACATTTGGGTTGGTTCCAAGTCTTTGCTATTGTGAATAGTGCCACAATAAACATACGTGTGCATGTGTCTTTATAGCAGCATGATTTATAGTCCTTTGGGTATATACCCAGTAATGGGATGGCTGGGTCAAATGGTATTTCTAGTTCTAGATCCCTGAGGAATCGCCACACTGACTTCCACAATGGTTGAACAAAAAGTCAGGAAACAACAGGTGCTGGAGAGGATGTGGAGAAATACGAACACTTTTACACCGTTGGTGGGACTGTAAACTAGTTCAACCATTGTAGAAGTCAGTATTATATAGTTTTTAAAAAGAAAAGTGAAGTCTGTCAACTAAACAATCTAAGAGTTAGTGATAATAACCCTCAAGTTCCCTTAGTGATTCATCCTAGTCCAACCTGCTGGTGATTTAAAGTTGCTATTTGTTTGATGTCTCCTTAAGAGTTGTAATATATTTCTCCAGTATTTACCTAAAATACAAATAATATTTAATTGTTATTCCTGATGTATATATAGCAGTACACAATAAAGAAGCAGATGCCATTTCAGGAGATACACAGCTTAAATTTTCAGCAACAAAAAGCATGCATTCTAAACCTTGACATCTACACTTACAAAATGGGCCCGCCAGGAAATTATTGTTCTACCTTTCAGATGAATCAAGCACTATAATTGGGACTGTGTTTATGTGAGGAGAAACAAATGAATCTGGTCAAACTGAACAAGACAGTTTTCTGGTCTTGCTCCTAACAATCCTAGTACTGTCACATAACACTAGTACCTCCACGTTATTTAGTGATTTATAGATTACAACATGCTTTCACAATTAATCTTCACCACAGCCCTGTGGGAACTAACTTTGAGAAGGCTTTGATATATGTTTCTTCAGTTCTTGTTCCTTAATGAGAAATATCTTGAATAAATGACTACATTTGGAAATGAGAAAATAGAAAAGTGGGGAAGTTAACTGGCTTCGTCACAGCTAGAAATGGTTGAGGCAGGATTTAACGGACATTTTCCTACTCTTGCTACCTGAGCTGTTCCCACGATGTCGCCACTGCCTTACCTAGAAGACATCACATCTATTGGTGAAGAATTTAGACTCTGGAGTCAGGCTGCATGGATTTCTGTATGACCATGAGGAAGTTACTGAACTTCTCTGAGGCCTGTCATTCTCTTTTGTATAAAGAGGATAATAATAATAGTACATGTAAACATTATTTTGAGGATTGACTGAGATGAGGTATAACAAGCTCCCCACCCAGGGCATGGCACACGGCAAGTGTTTCATACAGGTTAGCTATTGCTTATGTTATCATCATTAGACTCCAAGTATATTTGCACTTACAACATCAATTAATTGAAGTAGTTTTAGCCAGATCCTTGTTCATTTGTATCAACACGTGTCCTTTTTCTAAGATAAATCTGTCATTCAATCATAGGATTGTATTTACCATGTGCCCTATATACCGTTTCAAGTCAACTCTGTAAGTCTTTGCTGGTATTTTTAATTCAAAGTAGACAGAAAATAGGCTTCCAATAAAGAATAGTCCGTGCAATTTCAAATGAATATTTGCTTTACAAGAAGTAAAAGTAGTTATTGATATTAAGTTATCATTATTTATACTGGATGCATCACTAACTAAAGCAGGATGTCTAATTTTTTGGCTTCCTTTGGCCACATTGGAAGAAGAATGTCTTGGGCCACATATAAAATACACTAACACTCACAATAGCTGATGAGATTATTTTTAATTGCAAAAAAATATCATAATGTTTTAGGAAAGTTTGCGAATTTGTGTTGGGCTGCATTCAAAGCTGTCCTGGGCCACATACAGCATGTGGGCCACGGACTTGTACTAAAGCTTGGGTAAAGTTAAATGTATCTTGTAATAAGAGCCTTTGATGGGAAATAAGGGAATCTGCAATTGTGGAGTATGCACTCATCCTCCTTACTATTCTTAGAAACTCCTTTTCTGAAAATGGGTTCCTTTTGACTTGTAGGAAAGTTATAATACCTTCCCCTCCCCCTTCCTCCATTAAAGGCAAAAAAGCAGCCCAATGACAGTTCAATTTTACAAAAGGACATTATAA
Source organism: Gorilla gorilla gorilla (assembly GCF_029281585.2). NCBI lineage: Eukaryota > Metazoa > Chordata > Mammalia > Primates > Hominidae > Gorilla > Gorilla gorilla. The sequence goes on along the minus strand of NC_073238.2, from coordinate 52,050,317 downwards.
AAATTATAATACTTAAGATGGGTTCTGAGTGGCAGAACTGGATAAGTGAGAGGGAAAAGGCAAACACCAATTTAAAAAGCTGTATGCAAAGTTTAATGGTGAAATGCTCAGACCATGGGAAGCATACTGAAGTGTAGTGCACAGTAGATTTTAATATAGAGATTGACCTAATTATAGAGGATTTTGCACATCAAATAAAGTAGTTCAGATAGAGGTAATACTAAGGACAATGTCTGATAGAAAGTAGAATCTCAACTAATGTTTAAAGAGCCTAAAATAAGGAATCTTTATATAAACAATTATTCTACAACCCTCTAGCATGACAAAATGAAACTTCAGGAGCATCTCTCTGGAATGATACATACAACATTACTGCTAATTCAAAGATTCAATGGCATCACAATATTTCACACAAGAATACGTTTCTACAGTTTGTTCAAACTTTTCTCTTTTGAAAAACATTGAGGTGATGTCCAAATTTCCATCAGGACACAAATTGATGAAATAAATATAAGAAATATTCTCATTGTCCCTGCTTTTCTGTAGGAAGCATTTCCTGAGGTAAGACTTCTTGAGATTTGTATAAATACCACATACTCTCCCATAAAGCTGTAATAATTTTATCCCTCTAGCTTTCAACGAATGGGGGAGCCTGTCTCCATAGCTTTTCAAACTTGACCATATGATGGACAAATATTTGTATTTCATTATTGTTTTTATTTGTTTTTCCTTGACTATTGAGAAAAATCATCATTTCTTATATTTCTGGCCCTTTGATTTTCTTCTTCTGTAAAATATCTGCTTATAACTGTTGATCCGTTGGATGGCTTGTAAGATTTTTTATTTACATTTTTTCTGTGTGTGATGTTAAGTATGTCTCATATGTTGCAAATGCATTTTATTGTAGGTTAGTAGCTTATTTTTTTTACTTTATGTATGTATGGTATCTTTGGCCATTCCACTCAAGAATTGTATAACAAAATATGTGGTTTTTCATTCTGTGTTTACAATCTTGCTTTAAGAGCTCTGAATCTCAGGGCAGACAATCTCAGGGCAGACAAAAAAAAATTTTGTTGCCTTTTGTTTTTTACATTTAAATATTTACCCTATCTCAAATTTGTTGTTATGACAGGAGATGAATAGCCTAACTTTGCTTGGGTAGAAGATTGTTTTAGTGCCAGTTAGTAAATGAACTGCTTTTTCAAATAAATAAAAATTTAACTTTTCGCATATAAACTTTAAATACATAATCAAAAGTAATTCTGGTCAAAATTCTGTTCAAGTGATTCATATCTCTCACTATATTCTTGAATTATAGTCTCAATTTTATAATTTTTTAGCCATTCTTGGATATATATTCCTTCATATCAATTAATATAACAATGTTATTAAGTTATAAATAAAACAATATAAACAAAAATATTCTAATGAAAAGGTACTAAATGCATATATTTATTGTAAGAAAAATCAACATAATTCTGATATGAAGTCTTCTTTTCCACTAATGGAATAATTTTTCTATATTTCTGATTTTATTTTATGCCCTATAAGGTTTTATTTTTTCTATAATCTATTCACACTTATTACATCCATTGTCACTTAATAATGTCCAACTTTTTTCTTTCTGTATGTAATCAGTTCTGTTAATAACTTGTATTACTAATGTTAAGAAAAGTATAGATTTTTGTACTGCATACACATGTCGAATTAAGCTTTATTAATACTTCTAAACTTGAAGTCTCTTAGTTTTTCAAAATATATGACCATGTAATTTGCCAAACAGGAACAGGTTGTCTTGTTTCTTTATATTTTATTTTCTAATCTTATTGCATTATATAGAAACTCCAAAATAATGATGAGTAAGATAATAAGAATAAATATTTCCATCTTATTTCTAATTTTAATGAAAAAAGTTTTCACTCTTTATTATGAGTTTTGCTGCTGGTTTTGGTAAATAATCCTTATCATTTCTAGGAATAGTGATGAAATTCTTCAAACTCTGTTTCACATACAATATCATCACATTGAAAAATATTATTTACCATAATGAATGATAGCTAAAAATATCATGATTCCTTTGATACACTGTTGGATTCAACATACTAACAATTATTTTAGTGGTGTCCTTACCAGAAAATTTTACATTTTATTTTCTTTTTTGTTTGATCTTTGTTTACGTAGAATAGGATTTCTTACTTTGTTAGCAAACAAGACTTTTGTTTATTGCTCATTTAAAATACAAAACTAAAGCAGAGAACTGCAACAAATAAAAGTTGTTGTATATACAATGATTTTAAAATAATATGGAAGCCAAAAGTCAGTAACTTACGTGAATACGCCAATTACCCCTAACTGAAATATACAGGCCCACATGTCAAGTAAATTAAGGAAGATCTATGTTGTATCTAAGAGACTCAGTAAAATAAAGTGCTATTTTTTAGAAAATTTCCAACCTTGAACCCTACCCACCAATTTGGGCTTTCCCCATAATATATTTAATCGTACATAATTGTTTTCATTACTTTAACCAAATACCTGGTGAATACTATCAGTGCACAGACTCATCATTTGCTTAGAATAAGACATTTCTCTGGTTGTTTATGCCTCACTTTTGACTTTTCTCCAGGTGTTCTTTATCTTTCAGTAACTTTATTTACATTTTAGATCTTCTGGATCTTTCCCCAGATCTCCAGAATTTTTCTGCATGAAGTAAATATTTGTGTGTGTGTGTGTGTGTTGTGATTTATTTCTTCAACTTGATACTCTAGGACATCTATGATAATAGAATATTCTGGTTTTTTAATAAATATAAATGTAATTTTTTAAAAATTTCAAATATCATACATTCCTTTCCAGAAAGTCCTCCGAATTTTCCAATTACTTCTCCTAAAAAACAACTATCTGCTTTGTGCTTTCCAGTTAAAAATTGTATTTGTCTTCCAAGTCTAATTTACTTAGACTTAAGAGCTTCTTAACTTAGGGATGTGCTAGATAGAATTCAAAGATGTCTGTGAACTAAGATGGGAAAAATTATATCTTTAGTTTTACTGACTTCTAAATGGAATATGTGATTTCCTTCAATTATGCATGTAGGCCAAAAGTCAGTTTCCCTAGCAGTTCCTGTGTCTTTGTCAACAGTAGAAATCATAGATATTTTCCTATCATATCACTATTACACTATATATCTGATATACTTGTATGTTTATTATTTCAAAAGTAGTCTAATTATCTTCCAGTGTAACTTTTTATTTAATGTACTAATAGGCATACATGTTACCACATTGCATATTTGTTTTTAATGTATTTTAAATATATTTAAATATATTTTTATGTATAATACTATGGATTTTGTTTAGAAATAGTATTCTTTCTGAATTAGGGTCCACAGGATGCTTCAGATCTCCAAAGAAATCCATGGCACACAAAAATTTAAAATCTCCTGATTTAGAGCCATATATATGTAATCGTGCCGAATTTCTTTTAAGCTGTTTATTATAATTATTTTCTGGACCAATGTTTCATCAGACATCAAATCAAACTATTAGTGTATTTAGGCCAGTCACGGTGGCTCACGCCTGTAATCCCAGCACTTTGGGAGGCCGAGGCGGGTAGGTCTCCTGAGTTCAGGAGTTCAAGACCAGCCTGGCCAACATGGTGAAACCCCATCTCTGCTAAGAATCCAAAAAATTAAGCCAGGTGTGGTGGTGCCTGCCTGTAATCCCAGCTACTCGGGAGGCTGAGGCAGGAGAACCGATTGAACCTGGGAGGCGGAGATTGCAGTGAGCCAAGATCATGCCATTCCACTCCAACCTGGGTGACAGGGCAAGACTCTACCTCAGGAAAAAAAAAAAAAAAAAAAAGCTATTAGTGTATTTAAAGTTGCAACCACTCTGAAGAAGTAAAAAGCACAACAGTCTTTTATCCACCAGTCTTCATAAACCTTCTGGTAAATTATTAGCCCTAGGCTTAGACTAACAAAGAATTTTTTGTCTGTATAAGTGCAAATTTGAATTCTGTTTAGTCTTTTAAAGCAGAAGTTTGAGCCTAAAATAATACTTTCGAGTTTGTTTAGATAAGATTGTAACCTAACTTATTCATCCATCCATCCATTCATCCATTCATCTATAGATTTCTTCATTCCTATGACAACCACTTGCTTTTGTGTAAGTAGTTTGTGTTCATGTGTGTGTATGTATGCGTGTGTGCACACATGTACATACATATACACACATATGTATATAAATTTAGGTCCTAAATTACTGTTGTCAAATAAATTTATAAATATAACTCTATATAAAATTTTAAATATAACTAAGTTGAAATTTCTTGTGTTGATTTGAATTAGAAATCAAACAGTCTCTGTGTGTGAAAGAGATAAATTTTATACTTATAATCCTGAGGGGTTTTTTTAAGTGCTGCTTTTGACTATGTTAGAGTAAAACAATGATGCTAAACACAAGGGGAAGCTAAAGAACTTAGCACATTTTTACTGAAGCCCTTGAAAAAAGAAACACCTTTTTCATAAAGTTTCTATTATTTTACTATCAACCAGAACTTTAAAAAGGCATTTGAGTCACAGAAGTTTCGTGTTACAAGGGATATTCCTTTGCATATAACAAATGCCCCTTAATATCTTTAAGAGACTTTCACAAGATTATATAGCTAATTAAACATAGAGCCAGGTGGGTGCAGTGGCTCATGCCCGTAATCCCAGCACATTGGGAGGCTGAGGTAGGAGGATCATTTGAGCCTAGGAGTTTAAGACCAGCCTGGCCAATATAGTGAGATGCTGTCCCTACAAAAATATGATCTAGGCGTGGTGGTGCTATGCTTGTAGTCTGGCTACTTGGGAGGCTGAGGGGAGGCGGGATCACTTGAGCCTAGGAGTTTGAGACCAGCCTGGGCAATATGGTGAGACCCTGTCTCTACTAAAAATAAAAAAATAAAAAAATTATCCAGGTATGGTGGTGCTATGCCTGTAGTCCCAATTATTTGGGAGGCTGAGGGAGAGGATTGTTTGAGCCCAGGAAGGAGGTGATTGGTGTTCATGCCACTTTAGTTCAGCCTGGGCCACAGAGTGAGACCCTATTTCTTTTTTTTTTTTTTAAAGAGCCAGGTTAGGACATGTATCCATTTATTCTTAAAATCTAGTGTACGCCAAACAGTATTATGTCAGTAAATTGTTTTTACTCAATATAACTATTTTATAAAAACTGAATTTAATAGAATGAATACCCTTAAATTGTATGAATGTCACTTCAGAATGAATTTCTCTCCAAAAAATTTGACTTCAGTATTAATAATGGTTCAAACATGTATATTTTAGTGACAGAGATAAATTTCTATGAGGTTTTTGCCGTTAAATTACTTTTGCACTAACTTAATACATTTGGGTAAAACATCAGGCTCTGGATTTTAAAATAGGTGCTTCAGATTGGTGCTGAGTCACTTCAAGGTGAAATATGTAGATACATTTTAAGAATAGCAATCAGTTATAAGTTAAGTTAATGGTTGCTTGTATATGTCAATAACATTTAATGCTGTGTGTTATCAAAATAATTCAGTTATTAATGTAACTAATCTTGCAGTAAAATTGAGAAAAAATATTGAAGAGATACATTTATAAAGTTTGGACAGAATAAAAGCCAAAGCAACCTTATGGTTAGTTACTCAATACAAAAAACAGGGGGATTTATTTGGTTTAATTTCAGGGTCCTCTTTTAATTGCCTCTTCTACTTTTGTTATGGATTGCTGAGTGAAATTTGTGATTCAATAACTTGGAATTTATTTTTAAAAAGTAGTTTGTTTGGAGTATGTGGTTTGCTTCTTAGCAATGTGAGTATATAATTTAATGCCAATATGTTTTCCTGGGTGTAATGCCTTTATGTCTATAGATTTTACTTGAGCAAAATAAATAAAACACAGTGTGATTTTCATCTGCAGGGTTATGTCCTTAAATATGCTAGATGGAAAACTTTATAAATTTGAGAAGAAAAGTTAATGGAAAAGTAGTAGTTATTGAGTGCCTACAATGACCTATTTATTTTATGTGTTAGGAAAATGTCCTCTTCGCTTGTAACAATGGAACCACAAAAGGAAGGAGGAAGAGTTGCGTATGGGAGACATTGAATAAAGCAAAGGAGAGGGATTGAGACAGAAAATAGACTGCGTTGAGAACGAAGCGTGAAAAGGGGCAGCAAGCCCATTTTCTGGGTTTTCTAAATGGTTGTGAGGTCAAATGACTTATATTTTAGACTTCCTTAAATTATTGAAACAGGTAGTAAAGTTGATAATTAACTGATAATTGCCTCAGCTGCAGTCAACCAGAGTCCCTGAGTCATAGCTTTTCGCTGCCCTCTCCATAGCTTCAGTATCACCCATTCTCCATAGCGGGGGTGCTTTGAGGTGGCAGGCTCGGCTTCCCTGGAAAACCAGTAAGAAGAGCCTCTTTGTCAACCCTTACTCATAGTCAGCTGAAAGACAGAAGAGAGAGGGAAGGGCCATTGGCCCTAATTGGATGCAAGGGTTCTCTGAAAGTGCCTTTCCAGTGCTAGAACGCGCAAATTTGCATTAGCAGCTTCTGCAATGCACTTGTGTTCACCTTTCCATCCCAGACAAGTGAACATTAGGGAAACAGAAATCTGAACTCAGAGGACTCTCAGGGCATCATCTGGATGAGATCTCTTCTTCTCTGACATGTTTGCTTTAAATTAATTCTACCTCATGTTTCTGTGTTCTCTCTCTCTCTCTCTCTCTTTCTCTTTCTCTCTCTCTCTTTCTTTCTCTGTCTCTCATCTTTCCTGTCTGGCAGGGTGCAATCATATCCTTTCCTTTTCCATGGATACAAGTCTAATCCAAAATGTAATAGCTATCAGCCTTCTTTACCTGCCTCCAACCATTTCAATTTTAATGTGTTCTTCAAAATATACTAAAATAATGTTACTACTTAGAAATTATTCCATTATTCTCCTGGCTAAATTCTTCTATAATGTCACCAATATTTATAAAATAATGCTATTCAAAAGCATCTCTAATCTAGCCCTAATCTACATTGAAGCATTTTAAAATTATTTAGCTTTCTTGACTTATACTATACTCTAAAGAAAGTATTTTTATAAATGTATCTCTCATGTCTTCTCTTTGATGCTGTCATTTTCCTATAACTGTTTTACATTGCTAGTTCCAACCAGTGTAAATATAAACACCTCCTCAAATCCTTTTCTGATTAAAAAAAATCTCTAAATTAATTTCCCCTTTGTTTTATTCATACTCTTGTTAGAGCATTTACTGAGTTCTTACATTAAAATCATTTCTATAGTATTATACTGTGTGTGTGTGTGTGTGTGTGCATGTCTGTGTGTGTGGAGGGAGAAAGAGAGGAATTTTCTGCTATGCTTCTAGAGAACAAAACACCTTTTTCCACCCAGCACATTGCCTTGCACATTGTCATGTATAGTAATTATTTGTTGATTAAATGAAAGCCATTAAAGTGACTTGATTTATTGTTATAAGATTTAGTGAAGTTATCTTCTTTATTTTTTTTTGTTTGTTTGAGCACCTGCAAATCTGTAATCCTAGGACATAACATCTGAAATAAGCTAAATGTACCAGCCATCTAGGGAAAAGGACTGGGGAATTTAAGTCTCTGTATACCCCAAAGACCATTTGTGTACAAATGAAAGGCTGTAACATTAGGACATTCTGAAAGAAGAGCTGGGAAAACTTAGCAAAGAAAAAGGGTGTGGGAGGGGGAGGGGGGCAGAAGTGGTATTTTGGTCTTTCTAGAGAGAGATTAGTTCCTGAGAGCAAAATCTTGAGGGGGTCACTTTAGCTTGCATTGTTTCACTATCTGTGACCGGCTCTTCCTTGTCATCTGAGATTGACTCAGTTTCTAGTTGGAAGGCTTGGAAGTCGGATTTAATGGCTTCGCCCTACAGAAATGGCAGTCACCTGTGTGCAGAATAAATCGATGTGTCATGTGTGGAACACCAACTATCTGCTAGGCACTTTGCCAAGCAGAAAAAGAATGGCAGCCGAATGTTCTAACGCTTCCAAAAGAACAGTTTGCATCTGCAGTTTTCTGCTCCAAGTATGTCAATTATTCGCTTCTTGCTAAGGAAAGTAAAATGTTGCACAGTACCGTATTCTTGTTAATACTGAACAAAAAAATTATAGTTAGCAAATAATTTTTATGTTCTAGGGCTTATAGCAGATTTTACAGTTATTGTATTCTAACTCTACCAGCTATATATATATATATATATATAGTTTTCTGCTTTATCAGGTTTTGGTATCAATGTGAAGCTTTCTGCTATATATAGCAGAAAAACTACCCTGAGATTTTGGAAAGTACTTGGCAAATTTTTAGAACTGAAAGTTTCAGATTAAAATTTGGTTATCATCTGACGTGACACTGCAAATACTCATTTCTTATTTTTCTGTGTATTTCTCATGATACCTACCATGATGTTGGATTTGAAGTAAATAAACATTTGATTCACTTTGCTTGGGAGATACAGGAAATCTGTGCTCCAGTTTTCTGTCAAATACACAGTCATCTCTGTGAGGATATGAATTGCTTTATCTTCATTTTTCTTAATTCTCTACATCTAATGCAGTGCCAGACAATAGACTCAGTAAATATTTGTTGATTCAATATATGAATAAATTATTGAATCAATCAAAGTAATTATAAGCCGTTTTAAGAAAGGGAATTGCCTGAAGCTGTTGCTATATTAGAAAAATCACATTTGCAGTAGTGGAGGGAAAGAACTGAAGATCCCGAAGACCCGTCCTTTTCTTTAGAATGGCTTACACTTTATATTAATAATTTTCTAGTAACCATAGGGTCCCCTTTTCCTTTATTAAAGCTTCTATTCTATTAGCTGGTTAACCATAAAGTCTTTTGTCAGACCCTTCTCTCTCTTTCTTTCTCTCTCTCTCTCTCATTCTTTTCTCATTTCAAAACAAAAATAAAATGTACATTTTCCTACATTTGTGTATATTTTGAATAGCATCTTCGAAAGTAAAAGCAAAAGAAGCAGGATTGGGAAGCGGAAGCCATTAGACCCTGATGCAGAGCTGATGAATGTTCCTGCCACTGTAAACAGGAGCTCCGGAGGATACGGCTGCCTAGCAAGCCATGTCCTATGCTGAGTAGAAATAGCTGGGCCCTGTCCATCCTCTCTGCTTGCTCTTCCATTGTCCTGCATTTTAAAACTGAGGAAGAACCTGAACCGGTTAGCAGGTGGAGGCTGCTGGTAGACTACACTCTTGGTAGCCGGACAGCAAGTCCATTCTTGAAGGGGTTATGAATGCCACATCTCCATTTTCTATAGGAAGAAAGCATTCTTATTCTTTTAACGAAGAAAACTTCACATTGATACCAGAATCTGATAAAGACAGCACAGTGAAGATTAGAAATCCAACTCCCGTAGGAAAATCGATTCCAAAATATTTCTCATAAGTGGGAGTTGAACAATGAGAACACGTGGACACAGGGAGGCGTACATCACACACCGGGGCCTGTCGGAGGGTTGGGGGCTAGGGGAGGGATAGCATTAGGAAAAATACCTAATGTAGATGACGGGTTGACGGGTGCAGCAAACCACCATGGCACGTGTATACCTATGTAACAAACCTGCACATTCTGCACATGTACTCCAGAACTTAAAGTACAATAATAATTTTTTTAAAAATTGCCAAAGTAAAAACATTATGCATTTGACCACGTGGAATTCATTTCAGGAAAGTCAGAATGTTTCAATATTCGGAAACTTATTAATATAATTTGCCATACTTTTAGGACTAAGGAGGATAATTATATGATTATATCCATTGAAACAGAAAAGGCATTAGACAAAATTCAACACTCATTTTTGATAATAAATAAAAAAGTTATTTGCAAATGGCATAAATATAATAAATAAAACCAACGTAATTGCAGTGGGCAGACAAGTTGGTATCAGTGCTTAAGAAAACTGTATGACACAAAAACTCTGTACCTAGAAACAAAATCAACATACATGTACGTTATTCCTTCATGTTCAAAACAGAAATAAAATCTTCATAAGAGCAATATTCTTAATGGCCCCAGACTGGAAACCATAAAAATGTCATTAACAATGAAATGAAATAAAATAGAAATTGAAATATTTCGCAGAATTGAAGCAACAGTTTTTGCTACTAACAAGAGGAATATATTTCAAAGAGCTAAAGTTGAACAAAGAAAGCTAGACATAAAGAGTACATATTTTGTGATTCTATTTATATAAAATTTTTAAAGTGTGTGAAAGTTACTTATACTGATAACCATTAAATCTGTGAGTATATCTGAGAAAAGTAATAACTGAGAAGAGTAACAAGTGGGAGGCTTGTGAGGTGCAGGCACTCTCCTAGGTTTTAATCTGGGTTGTGTTACCTAAGCATGTTCAGATTTTTAAAAGTCATCAAGCTGTATATTAATATTTATGCATTTTACTATACATATGTTATACTTTAATAACAAGTATAAAATGAATAGTGATAGCAATGAATCACAATATATTAAATAAAAGAAAGAATTCATGGGGTCATAGCAATATCCAACAACAAAAAGGAGAAGATGGAGAACTTTCATACACAGAAGAATGCAATATAATAAATGTAGAAGTGATGAGAGAATAAGAAAACCTCAGACTTTCAAAAACCATGTAATAATTGATGTAGGCATATAGTTAGTACTCCGTAACAGGCAATTATTTTCTTAAAACACTTTTGTTCTGTTTTTATTGTCTTCATGCAATCGGAGAGGACCCAAACCTGTCCCCTGAGACCTAGATAAACACTAATATTTTGCCTGCCTGGCTGAGTCAGGGTCCCAGCAGAGTCACCCATGGAGTCCAGCTAAGACAATCAGTTCCTGATGTCTAACAATCTATGACCAGCTGGGTGCCAGGCAATTAATGGTAAAGACAACATATAATGTTAAATTTAGAATACATTTTAGAGTAAGATAAGCTCTAAAATAATTATAATTATGTAATTTAAAAATAGTTATTTACTGTATTAGTCCGTTTTCACTGTTCTATAAAGACACTACCTGAGACTGGGTAATTTATAAAGGAAAGAGGCTTAATTGACTCACAGTTCCATATAGCTGGGGAGCCCTCAAGAAACTTATAATCGTGGCAGAAGGCAAAATGGAAGCAAGGCACATCTTACATGGCAGCAGGAGAGAGAGAGAGCAAGAAAGGGGAAGTGCCAGACACTTATCAAACAGCCAGATATTGTGAGAACTCTCTATTACAAGAACAGCATGGGAGAAACCATCCCCATGATCCAATCGCTGCTCACCAACTATATCCCTGTATACATGAGGAGTACAATTCAAGATGAGATTTGGGTGAGGACACAAAGCCAAACCATATCATTACTGACCAACCAATTGACCATTCAACAAACCAGTGCAATGGTTTATTGAGTATTAAAACTCAAACAGCAGATTTATTCTTGGTATATTCTCACATATTTTAATAAACTTACTATATCTCTCTTTAATACTTTTACACTGTTATTTTTTGAAAAAAATGTATGCTATTCAGTATGGATATACTATACTTATTTTTAAAATAAAATTTTCTGCAATATTCTACAAAGATATATTTTATGGTTAATGAATTTGAAATTCTTAATGAGATTTGGGTGGGGACACAAAGCCAAGTCATATCATTACTGACCAATCAATTGACCATTCAACAAACCAATGCAATGGTTTATTGAGTATTAAAACTCAAACAGCAGATTTATTCTTGGTATATTCTCACATATTTTAATAAACTTACTATATCTCTCTTTAATACTTTCACACTGTTATTTTTTTGAAAAAAAATGTATGCTATTCTGTATGGATATATTATACTTATTTTTAAAATAAAATTTTCTGCAATATTCTACAAAGATATATTTTATGGTTAATAAATTTGAAATTCTTAACAGCTTAAAAAGCATAGAAATCCAAGATGAAATTGTACTGAATCCAGAAATTGCCTTCAAATTACATGTCACTTAAACATACATCTAATATAGGAAATTATTTAGTTACATTGTTTTGTCTTCCCTCATTGTCTGCCACAGAAAACACTAAAAGTACAGTAGTCTCCTCATATCCAAGGTTTTGCTTTCATCAGCTTCAGTTACCAACGCTTACCTGTGGTCCAAAAATATTAAATTGAAAATTCCAGAAATAATACATAAGTTGTAAATTTTGCACCATTCTGAACAGCACGATGAAATCTCACGTTGTCCCTCTCCATCTCACCTGGGACGTAAATTCTCACTTTGTCAGGCAAAGGCACACTGAAACCATTTCCCAAACCTTAATCACTTAAGAGCCATCTTGGTTATCAGATTTACTGACACGAGATTGCAGTACTTGTGACCAAGGAAACTTTATTTACCTTCACAGCGGCCTCAAAGTGCACAAAAGTAAAACACTATCTTAACAGGCAGTGTGGTCACCCTAGCACTCATAAGCACATTTCAAAAAGTGTTTATTACCATCTTCACTATTAAATAATTGCATACCTCTGTAAAGGATATTTTAAATAGATAATTTCATTCCTATTATCTTTAGTGTTTCTCATGAAACCAATGGATATCCTATATGGCCAGATGACTTTAAAATGTGTGTAATTGTCCACATATAAAAATGTACCTATATTTAAAAGTAGCATTAATGAAGTGTCATCATGAGTGTCGTTTTTCTCCATATGGTTTTCCTCTGATCCTTTTGTGGTTTCCTTCATTTTTCCAGCAGCATATTTCAATGTGACATGAGTCATCATTTTTTTCTGCCATGCCTGTTTAACTGCCCTTATGTAGCATTAACTTTTCATAAATGCCTCTATGGCTTTGTGCCAGCAAAAATAAATAAACTAAAAGTGCTAAAGCAACATAGTGCAGTGCAATTCACTCAGGGTTGGGTGTCAGACAGGTGAACCTGTGTTTATTATATAAGGTCTTTAAAGTATGTGGAAATTGCAGATCAGATTGTAGACCTTCCACTTACTCACTGAGGAACTACATCCATAAAATGTGAATAATAAAGGGTGAGGGTTAATGTACCTAGCAGATGCTTACTAAATAGCGGCTATTATTATTTTCATCATTACCATCCCTAGAGTATAACCCAAAGGAAATCGTGCATAAACACATTGGTGACCTGATTCAATGGAATTCACACCGCTGACTCGATTCAATGCTTGCTTATTTCTAATAAAACAGTAATGCTAGTTATGGAGCACCTCTTGTCATCTGGAAAATATACCAGAAAAGCACAGATGAAAAGAGGAAGCATGAGGCCAGCCCACTTATTTTTGCTGCCACATTTAGTCACTAGGCTGAATGATAGGAAAGCAGAAGCTAAAACACAGTAAAAACAAACAAAAGACAAAACCTAATTGAGGAATTAAAGGACTTCTACTGCAGAGGAAGAGCTTGGGTTTAAAACAAATCATTAGCTGTTTTTGAGTGTATTTCTTGATTATTTTGGACCTCAACATCTCTGAGAAAGCAAAGAAAAGAGTGTCAGCTGGAAAATAAGTTGGGCTTATTTAAAAGAAATAAAGACATTCATCAAGTAAAGAGTTTCCATAACCACCTATTTTAAGATGCTGTAAAATGTCATAATTCAGATTAAAAAAAGAATAATGCATCATATTGGAAAGTTTTTTTTTTCCAATTTTGTCTGGTCTTTTTGTAGGGGAAAAGACCATATCTCTCCTACAAAAAAAAACAAAAAACAAAAAACCGGCCAAGGACATATAAACCCTGTTCCATATTGCTATAGCATGGTGTATGAAATTCACAGGCTTGAACAAAAGAATAAATATTCATCACCTCTGCCTTTTTTTTTTTTAGGTGCCTCCTATACTCCTTGATAAGCAGTTCTCTGAATTCACTCCAGACATTACACCAATCATTTTGGCAGCCCATACAAATAATTATGAGATAATAAAACTCTTGGTTCAGAAAGGAGTCTCAGTGCCTCGACCCCACGAGGTCCGCTGTAACTGTGTGGAATGCGTGTCCAGTTCAGATGTGGACAGCCTCCGTCACTCACGCTCCAGACTCAACATCTACAAGGCCTTGGCCAGTCCCTCTCTCATTGCACTGTCAAGCGAAGATCCTTTTCTCACAGCCTTTCAGTTAAGTTGGGAACTTCAGGAACTGAGCAAGGTGGAAAATGAATTCAAGTCGGAGTATGAAGAGCTGTCACGGCAGTGCAAACAATTTGCTAAAGACCTACTGGATCAGACGAGAAGTTCCAGAGAACTGGAAATCATTCTTAATTACCGAGATGACAATAGTCTCATAGAAGAACAAAGTGGAAATGATCTTGCAAGACTAAAATTGGCCATTAAGTACCGTCAAAAAGAGGTGAGTGTTGCCAGACTTGATCCATCAAAATGCCATAGAATTTAATCACAGTGAAGCAAACTGCTAGTCACAAAATTAGTTTTGGGTTTTAGAGCATTTTCTATTCAGCTGTAAGTGGATGACATTTATTGTCTGCCGGATTAATAATTATGAATCACATTGAAGAGTGGTAATAAATGGTTTCATAATTGATGTTTTTGGCCTCTGTCTTAAAATGTACACATTGACTGTGGTATAATGGAAAAACTAATGAATTTTAGTATGTCCAGACTGAGATTTCTGGCTCTGCTATTTATAAGTCTTGTAACTTTAGGGGGTCACAGATAGATTTCCTTAAGCTTCAGTATTCTCACCTGCTGAATGGATTTAATATTTGAAATTATATATATATACGTATATATATGTATATATATACACGTATATACGTATATATATATATACACACGTATATACGTATATATATATATATATATATATATAAATAAATAATCAGCCCTCTGTATCTGCAGGTTCCGCATCCTTGGATTCAACCAAATGTGGATGGAAAATGCAGCATTCATAGGATGTGGAACATTCAGATATGGAAGGCTGATTTTTTCCTATCCATGGGTCCCGTAGGGCCAACTGCTGCAGGGCTAGAGCAGCCATGGATTTTGGTATCCACATGAGGTCCTGGAACCAATCCCCCACAGATGCTTGGGGACAGCTGTATATATAGACAACATTTTCCTCACAGGTTTTTAGGAAGTGTAAAATATGTGGATGTGTGAAGACTCTTAGTAAATTATATGGTATTGTTTTATTTATATCAATAAATACTTATTATAAAGTATTAATAAAATAAAAGACTTTAGTACAATAGCAGATGTAAGTACTAAAACTTTTCTCATATCTTGCTCATTTTTTTGATTTGTCAGGAATAAGAAACCAAGTAAGTTCATCGCAAGGGAGTAATAAATTTCTTGTAAAATTTCCATATATTAAAAATGCTGTATTAAATAACAGAATCTCATACTTCTTACCCTTAATCAGCCAGCATAATTGCTTTGTGTTTGAGTGAGTTCTCAAAAGACTGTTTACATCTATCTGAAGAAAATATTGGTTCTCTGTTCACTCTTAAATGATAGTAATTATCTATTCCAGAACAATACTTGGAAATGCTATGTAAGATGAAAAGAGAAAGAGAAAAAGTGAAAGACTTCTGAATTGTAAAATGTACTCAGTTTCTTTTGAATTTGGCCTTAATGATCCCATATAAGCCCTGGCTGCTTTGTCTGTTGCTACTCACTAAATACTCAAGGTTCAAGATACCTGAACTTGCTTTCTCAATTTTTTCCTCTATTTATGTGACTAGTTAAGCTAATCTGGTTGTCATGGAAGCCTGAAACAAGGTGAAATGAACTTTTCCCTTAATACTGAAGTGAACATTTTCTTTTGTGTCCATTCCCTCTAACTCTAAAATCACATTTGCTATTTTGAGTCCTTGTCAGCAGTATTAACTCATTTTCTTAGGTTTTTATGTTTTGGACTCAGATATCTAATATTTTAAAGAAACTAGAGTAATTTTACTACACAATGATAAGATACATTGATGAAAGATGTTCAAAGTGGTAAATGGGAAGATAAGAAGTCATTGCAGGCTTTAGACTTGAAAGATATTGAAATATTGATATGGCCTAAATCTTCTTAAAGATCCATATTAGCACAGTAGTATGCTTTGCTTTCTTTAGTTTTTCTTTGGAGAAGGGGGTTTAAAGAATCGACACGATGATTGCAAAGATTTTCTCTTATGCCATAGCTGTTCACTGTTAATATTATCCTACAAATGTTCAATGGAATAAAGTTCCCAAGATGTACGATTCATGAAATGAAACAGAGAACGCAGAAGCAGCCTGCTCTGCTCACCTGTTGCTCTTTAGGGCTCTCTGCAGCCAGTGAATGAACTCAGATTTATTTTTTGCCTGCACTCATTTTGGTCATGGCATTGAAGCTGATTTAACATCATCTTTGGCCACAATAACTTTTGTGAAAGCCTGGGAACAAAGTACTCATAAACTCCTTTACCGTATCCTCATAACAGAATGCTGTCAATGATATTGCATTAACTGAAGCTGCCAAATTCCTGTCAAAGAGTTGTTCGAGATAGAAATTGTAATTTGAATTTCTTGCATATTTATATTTATATTTTTACCTGCAAAGCAATTAATACACTTTGGTCATGCATTAATTTCCTTAATAGCTGTTTCAACATATATTTCACGGAACACATTCCAGGCAATGCACGGGGCACTTGGGATTCCCAGGTGTCAGGTCTCTGCTCTCATAGTTTATAGCCTATTAGGAGAGACAATGAAACATTGAATACATATTCTCCATTTTGTTCCTGAACCACTAAAAATGTTCTTCCTTACTCAACATGTTTTCTTTGCTTATGTTCTTCTGTATATGTTATAAATATAAAAAGTGGGTTCAATGTCAAAACCTATGAAAAAGCCATAACTCTAATCCCATCTTCAGTATGTAAGAAGCAAAGCAATGGAAGGCATTTAATAATTTCCAACACTTCTCTCAAGATGTTTGTATTCTTGCTAATATGAAGTTATGGAAGGGTGATAAAGCCTAATAATACAAGATAAAAGATAACAAAAAACATACAGCATGTAACAAAAAAATAAGAATTAGTGCTATTTTTTAAAAGACACTTTTCTTGTAGATATGGGGTCTTGCTATGTTGCCTAGGCTGATCTCAAACTCCTGGGTTCAAGCAATCCTCCCCAAAAGATACAATTTTAAAAGACATTGTATTGGGATTTTTTTCCTTTCAAAATGTTTTGAGATTTCAATGGAGATAAAAATGAAAACGAAATTCTTACACAGTTGTTCTGGAGTATCTTGCGTTTACTATCAAAGAGCATATTTTTCTCGGATTGAAGATTTTCCCAAAGCAAAATAACATTGGATAACTGATAGCATTATTTGAAAAATTCAGGAATAACATTTTACTTTCATATATACCTTTTAAAATCATAAGTTGTGTTTTACAGCATGTATTCTTAGGTTATTCAGAAATTATTAAATTCAAATATTAAAGGTTTTCTAGTAAGATCATGTGCCTTAAAGAAAATTCTGCTTTAGCATGTCTTGCTTCATATCTTTCTTACCAAAAGCTTTCCTTGGTTTGGTCTAAATAAGTCTGAGATTTATCTTTAGTCCATCTCTCAGGATTTGGAATGCTTTCTCATTAACCTTCATTCACATAGCTAAGTCCTGCACACTCTTTAAAGGTCATCTCACGTCTTGTCTCACCGCAGGAGCATTCTATGAAGCAAACCCCTCCATAGACTCTCTTGGATAAATGTCCTCATTATACACACCCTATATTGCATTGTGTTATTACTTTTCCATCTCCTCCTCTAGGCAGTGTCAGGAACACATCCATCTTACTCACCAGTCATACTGTAGCCCCTGACATACAGAAGGTGCTCAGTAATGAATGCACCTGAATGAAGTCATAGATGCTCTTAGATCTGGATGGTTCCCTGCATGTTTCTTTGCCTGAATAAATTGCACTATTTGGGTTAATCTCCTAATAACAGCTTCCTTATGAATCAACATATTAAAACAATTAATGTTGGCAGGATTTGATTGCAGACTTGTTCTGGTACTTCTCTAATCTCATCCAAAGAGAAAGTTCTGTGTTAATCTCATGCCATAGATATTTTTACATTTTCATTTTATATATTCTTTCTAAGCAGCAGCATCATAGAAAGAAGAATTGTATTACTTCTATTAATTCTAGGCTAATGATGCTGTAATTGTACTGATCATATATTAGCAGAACAAACATCTTCTATCAATTCAAATGAATGTATTTTAGCAACTGGGTTAAGTTGTTTACATGGTTTATTATATTAAACCTCCAAATACACTTCTGAAGTATGAACTATTTGTTGCTGTTTTTTTTTTTCATGAAAAAATCGGAGTCACAGAGGGTTATATAATGTGCAGTGTTACTCTGTTAAATATTGGGGCCAGATTGCAAATCCAGATCTTAACTACAAAAACTCGGCTCTAACCATCACACCATATTGCCTCCACCCAGACATCATCCTGCTGAACACTGGGTAAACCTGAGAAAACTGACGCTGCTAGCCTAGTTTTGTTGAGCACACGAATTTATTTCATGACTCAGCTCGCCCGTAATGAAAGCCTTGCATTTCGACATGAAGTTTTCTTTGCTTTCACGTTGTGATGAAGCACTTGATTTCTCCAAAGAGTGTGAAGCCTACTTTCCCTTTCTTTCTTACTCCACTTTTACATTTCTGTGTCAAACAATAATCTTTCAAGCACCATTCTGCGATGGGACAGGTTTAAGGTTTAAGGTTGCTCCCTTGACCAAGCACTCCCATCCCAATGCCAATCATCTAAATGAATAATAGCAAAGGAAACTGGAAACAAAAAGCATGTAGTCATACCCTTAATACTGATTCTTGCCCTGTGTCTAACATAAAGGTGAGGTACGACTGAGGACATGTCTTAGACAAAAAACTTGTCCCTTGGTTTCTGGCATGATTTTTGCAGATGCAGAGTCTGTGGCAGTTAAAATTACTTCCATGTAGTCATTCCTCTTGCCTAATATTTGTAAGATTACTAAATGTGAATTGGAAGCTTAATGCATTTCTTAACTATTTTTTACAGCAAAGACCTTCCTTAGTTTTTGTTACATGATTGACAATATTGTGAAGTAACTAATTAAAAGGTAGAGTAGCCTAGATGTCTAATAAAAATAAAAAGCAAGGAAATAGATTATTTGTCTAAAAATATTACAATTCAAACTCTCTATAGCTTTTCAATATATTTAATTTGCCTTTCCCTTTCATGAAGGTATTTCAGCAGCTTTGCAACATTAGCTTAAATTTTGGAACTAATTTGGGTTTTGTCCTACACATTAATGGGATTGTTAAAGAAGGAGAAAAATCAACATTTGAACAGCCCGCTGCTCATGACCTCCTAACCTTCTGTTTATCCAGTCTTGGGGGAATGGAGAAAATGTGAAGAGATTCATGTCAATCAGACACTATCCATGGCATGGTAAACTAAATTGATTCAAAATATTCCACAATTACAGCTCTTTAAAGCTCTCTTAATCTCAAGATTGTTGGTTCTGTTTCTTGATTTATTTCAAACCCCTTGATATGGAAGCAAGAAACAAGACTGCTGTGAGCAAGGAGACAGGGGAGGTGGGGGAGAATGTAGGGTCAGAGGAAACACATAGGGTGTAGCCTTAGTACAACCAAGGGACACCTCGGGTGAGAGTTACAGTGCATAGCAAGAGTGCTAAAGCAGTTAAATAACAAATAGAGCAGACACTGTGGATTGTGTCTTCTTAAAACTGCCTAGAACCCTACTTGTCTGTATATCATGGCCTTTATTTTATAAACTCTTTTTTGATAAGTTTATCACTCCAACAGGTTTTTAATTCAAATGTTATTTGAAAAAGGCAATAAATAATCATTTAAATCCAATCTTACTACAATATGAACTTCATATTAAAAATCAGTCAACAAACAAATTAAAAACACCACTCATGTTCTTGATTTACCTGATATCTACATATCTGAGATCTATAGCAAGATGCCATTTTGTGCTTCTGTTAGTAGTTGAGGGACAATAACATCTCTCTCTACATATTTTTTATTTTGAAATTACTAACCCTCAAGGTTGTACCCTACCCATCTTTAAAAAAATCACACAGGTAAGTTAATAATAATGTTGCATCCTTGCTGTCTCATAAGGATCTTGGGTTGGTGTTGGAAAACAATGACTTTCTCCTCTTAGATCCAGTGGATTTTGGTGTCTGGTCAGCAGCCATGATAGACCTTTGTACTTGCTACAAATTTGACGGCATAGCTGACCATTGTTAACCACTGACTGTCTTAGAATCTTTTGTTTTTCTCCATTACTCTTCTTTAATCTGGGATGTCTAAAATATACCTTTCCTATTTTATTATGCCTGTATATATAATTATATATACCAGAGTATATATAATTTGGGGAAAAATATCTCATGCTATGAAAATTTTTAAAAAATAAGTCTGAAAATCTCATGCTGGCCAGCTGCAGTGGCTCACATCTGTAATCCCAGCACTTTGGGAGGCCGAGGCAGGCAGGTCACGAGGTCAGGAGTTTGAGAGCAGCCTGGCCAACAAAGCGAAACCCCGTCTCTACTAAAAATACAAAAATTAGCTGGGCATGGTGGTGGGTGCCTGTAATCCCAGTTACTCAGGAGGCTGAGGCAGGAGAATTGCTTGAACCCAGGAAGCAGAGGTTGCAGTGAGCCGAGATCATACCACTGTACTCCAGCCTGGGCAACAGAAAGAGACTCCATCTCAAAAAAAAAAAAAAAAATCTCATGCTATGGAGACTTTTTCTCATGGACATCAAATAACTCTTAGAGAAGGAGAGCAAAGAGATTACTGGGAGAAACATGAGAGAAAACACCATAGTCCTTATGGTGTTCCCCGTCATAACTGAGTCATTTATGTAAGTAAAGTTGGTAATGCCTTTTCCTTAGTTTGGTTTTCTTATTTAACACACTGGGTTATCTGAATGAGATTCAATTACCATGTCCTTTTCCCTTATGCTTCTTCTATGTTTAAACTGCTTTGAAAAGATTCATGTCCTCCAATGTCCCCTCAGATACCACTTTCTCTGAAAAACCTTCCCTTATATTATACCCAGGTTATAATTAGTTATTGTTTTCTCTTTTGTATGGTAGAAACATTCCTTTATTGCAAATGTCGGTTTTTCTTTTCATTATTTGTTTTCACATTTTGCTTCTCCAGTTGAACACCTTGCCTCTAATACTAACCTCCTCCAAAACATTATTCACAACACTACTAAAGGTTCTTTGTTTTGTTTTATTTTTTGGAAAGGCAGATCTAGGAAAAACTTTCCCAGTTATACAATTGAAAATCCCAAGCCCGGGGAAACCCTCAGTTTGGGTCATCATAAATCTGAGCATAACTGTTAAGCATTGTAATGTCTATCACATAAAGTCCAACTGCCACAACAGTCTTATGTGGATTCTGCCTAAATTTTCAGTTTTACCTTTCTTAATGCCCACCGTCACTGCTTAGAGTCTGTATTTCAGCCAGGTGGGAACATTCATAACATTGTTGCAGTATTTCCCCTTCTAGGCCTTTATATCAGGCATCTCTTGACGTCGGCCCTATTCCTTTGTTCATCTATTGCAATGGGTTTTATCTGGATCATATTAGAATCACCTGGGAAGTTTGTAAACACTACATTGCTGCATATATCCCACTTTCAAACTAGTTAAATCAGAACATCTGGGATGTTCACCATATCTTTGAAACTTTTTAAGTTTCAAACTCTCCAGAAAATTCTAATGTGCAATCAAGGCTGAGCACTGCTTAAAATTACCGGTTAGGGTTTCACCTGTGACTTCAAGCTTCTGTAGATTTCCTTGACTCTCTCACGGAGAGAAGACAATGGGTCCCAAATGTATCTGATTATCAAACTCGCCCGGACAGCTTTTAAACATAGCACTTTGCATGAAGAAATTTGGCTTCAATAAGTCCTTGCATTCATGACATCCCATGAAACTTACTTCAAATTTTTCCCATCTTTCTCCACGCCTCACTATCCACCCTGCCATTTCCTTATTCTATTATGGCTTCCCGGAACCAGAAGCCGTCCTCTCTACCTACTGTACATCCTGCTCCTTTCTCAGGACTCTCAGAGCTTTTATTTCTTTATTTCCCCTATCTTCAAAACAAAAGAGTCTGGTAGGAAATCAATATCCTATTTAAAATGGAGGAGTAGACCTGGGGAATGGAAAGACAACCAGGCAAGGAATTATCGATGGCTGTTGATCAGCACATAGAAGGAAAGGGATCATACATTAACATTTTCCCTGCCCTGGAATAAGTAGCTTAGGGCGTAGAGAAAGAAAACCTTTCCATTCCTAATACATATACCATAGACATATCTTCTTCCATGTAAATTTCTGATCATCTAAGGGTATAAGAACTGGGGAAAATGTTTTATTGGTATCAAGTAACTCATCTCTCTACCACTGAAATAAAATATTATGTTAAAAGTAAAAGAACAGGTTGGTTGTGGCGGCTCCTTCTTGAAATCACAACACTTTGGGAGGCCGAGGCAAGGCAGATCACTTGAGCCTTGGAGTTGGAGACCAGCTTGCGCAACATAGCAAAATTCTGTCTCTACAAAGAAAAAAAAATTTAGCTGGGCATGGTGGCATGTGCCTGTAGTCCCAGCTACTTGGGAAGCTGAGGTGGGAGGATCACCTGAAGCCAGGCAGGTTGAGGCTGCAGTGAGCCAAGATTGTACCAGTGCATTCCAGCCTGCGGAACAGAATGAGACCCTGTCAAATTAATAAAATAAAATAGAATAAATAAGTAAATAAGGTCTATGAATTGGATATAGTGCTCTTTTCTGCTCCTAACCAAGGATGTAGTGTTGGACAACTTATCCTTTGCATTTCTATTTTCTCTTCTCTAAAATAGGTTGCCTTGTGAAGATGAAATGTAATAATGCAAGTACAGAACTTAGCATATTTCCTGGCATATTTGCTCATGAAAGAGTGGCTATCTATTATTATCAGCTATTATTATTATTATTATTATTACTATTTTTTGTCTGTTCCTGGGCCCCCAATATAAAAGGCTAAGCATATGCAGAAAAATACATGATTCCACTATATACTATGCAGCAGAAAGTGTAGGAAGTGTTAGCTTCATCATTTAACATTTTAATACTTGTTATAAACACTCATCTGTTTCTTGTGGGTTACATTACTATTTTGAATATCAAAAAGCAGTTGGCTGGGTGTGCTGGCTTACATCTGTAATCCCAGCACTTTGGAAGGCCAAGGCAGGCAGATCGCTTGAGTTCAGGAGTTTGAGACCAGCCTCGGCAACACGATGCAACCTTGTCTCTACAAAAAAAAAAAAAAAAAAAATTAGCCAGGTATAGTGGTGTGTGTGTCTGTACTCCCAGCTACTTGGGAGCCTGAGATGGGAGAATCAATTGAGCCCAGGAGGTTGAGGCTGCAGTGAGCCATGATTGCGCCAGTACACTTCAGCCTGAGTGACAGAGTGAGACCCTGTCTCAAAAATAAAAAGAAAAAAGTTTGTTTTTCTTAAGTCTGTTGATATAATCAGTACTCCAAACTATTTATATTAAGATATATATTGTCACCAAAAAAGTATAATATATACATTCATCCCAGCCCCTAATAACTCTTCCCATTATAGGCTTTCAAAACAACTTACATTGTATAGTACATACTTGGTATTAACTTGCCCATCTGAATTGCATTTTAAAATATATTTTAGGCATTGGTTATGTATGCCCTTTGAACCTGACTGCTACACCTCAGAATCTTAGCTATACTCATAGAAAGGATTTTCATACATGAGACTACACTGAGCGATGTGAATTGTGAAATCTGTAGAAAAAAAGATATGAGGCAGAATTCCTGTACCTAAGTTTTCTCTCCTGCTGTTCTGTAGAGCATGCTCAATGACCGATTGCTGAGCCTCTGCCTCTCTTTTCTCCATGGTTGTGCACACACCTGCTGTTGCTAGGCAGAGGCAATATGGATCACAGAATCCCTAATGCTTTACCCCAGCCCCCTCCTAGGGACCAAACCTTTCAGTGCCTGCCACTCTGTAATGGCAGAAGCAAATGCCTATTCAGTACTTTTCAGACTGGCTCAGGAACCTATGACAAGTCATTAGGCATTTAATTTAACGCTAGGCTTTTAGACCCTGGAATTCAATCCCCATGAGTTTCTTTACAGCTAATTAAGTTACATGTAACCACTGTCTTCTAATTCCTATCTGAAAGTGTTTTTCCCCCCACAGTTAAATTTGAAATTATGTGTGTCCAAAACATCGTATAAATTTGTCCTTTTAAACAGGACTGTTTAAGAAGTAACAAGTGTGTCTTATAAAACATAAAACAGCAAATTGTAGTTTCATATTAGATATAAAAACTTGTATATTTGATACTGCTTTAAATAAATATTTTAAAATTTATTTTCAAGGAAGTGTACTCTTCTAATTCACCTGAGAAAATGTACATAAGCAGCTCTTTATGATGCAGCTTTCATTTGGCAAAAACAAGAATCAAAAACATTAGGCTAATGATAATATCTTTGATAAACTACATTGTGTATTGGATACCTTCCCTTGGTCCTCAAATGAATTGCTTTTCAGCATAAAACGGGTACTTTTGACTCTGATGATTGACAAGAAAGTGCTAGCAATAAGATCATCAGGTTTCCATTATTCAGATACAATCATGTAGTTTGTCAATGATGGAGAAGGCTTTCTCTTGTTTCTGTTGTACAAATGTTCACATTTATACTTCAAGGTTATTTTCTCTTAGGCCATTATTTAGTGACCGATATTTTCTCTGTCATTCATCACAAAACACAAGAATTGCCAGCTTTTAGAGTTGCAGCCTTAACAGCTTATTCCATTCAACATATTTCCTGGAAAAATACAGAAAGCCAATAGATTGTCTTTTGGAAGTTTATGAAACTGAAACGTTGTAGTTCTCAAGAAACTTTTGTTGATTTTGAGATATAAACTTCTGCTTGAGTTCTCATAAATTATGCATATGAGAGGGAACGTTTTTACTTATTCCTCACCCTCATTAATCTTTGACCCTGTTAGACATAGTCATAATTTTTCTAAATAGAGGTTAATTATTTTATGTTTGAATTTTTAGAAACAAAGACACACAGTAAAACTCTCTAGGATTGATAATGCCTGTGCTATAATTTGGCGGTTCATGATTCTGAAGCTGTGTGTTTACAAATGGCTTCTAGCTGGTATAGAACAGGGAAAGCAATCACATAGCTCTATGGTTTTTGTTTCACACCCTATTCCCTTTCTCCTTCGGAGTGTTAGGGAACACGGAGTGGCATGCCCTCTGCATGCACAGAAGGAGCAAACTAAGCCCATCCTCCATGGTTCCTTGCTAGCTCCCTTCTTGTTTGTAAATGCTTGCCGAAAAAAAAAAATTCTACACAACACTGATACAGTGTTAAATGATGGACGTTGTTGTTATTTTTCTCCATGCCCTTATCTATGAACAGTGATTTTCCCAGGCAGCTCCGGGACAAGTAGCCCTGAAACCTCTTTTTACCCTTTTCTTGATTCTCCTCTTTTTATCTTATTAATTGCCAATTAATAACTGTACTTATTCCTGGAGCACATAGTGATGTTTTGATACATAGAATGTATAGTGATCAGCTCAGGCTAATTAGCATATCCATCATCTCAAACACGTGGTCCTTCTCTTTGACCACTGGGGTGAAGCTGGAAATCTTGCTGGCAGCTAACACAGAGAGCACGTGAGGAGGCTAGCAGAGGGGATTGGAGCTCCCACCACAGAGATCTTCTCTCTGTCTCTAAACGCAATTCCATAAAAGGTAAATTTTTGGTGCCAAAGACTAAGAATGGCAAAATGAGAACACAGCAAGCCCTAGGCCAAGTTCAAATTTCTTTCAGAAGTTTCCTAAAACCTGGAATTTTGCTCTTGCTTAGATAATAAAATGATATTTCCAAAAGCCACCTTATTGAAGCCCAGGAAAATATTTCTAACTTTGAGATTTTATGGGAGACTTTCCTAAAAATAAAACACCTTAATTGAGTTTCAGTGGAAAAATAGGATTTATTCAGACAAAGAAGTTAGAAAAGGTATATGCGGAATTAATACTCTGTGCAGATTCATGGAGGCAAAGAAGAGCATGGAACATGGAGGCACATTCAGTGACCTTTCTGTCCTCATTCCAAACCCGTGGCCTCTACCCTCATTTTATCTCTGCTGGGCAAGTGTGAATGGCTCCTCTGTTGGGTCTCAGCTCATATTATCACCTTCTCATTGAAGACTTCCAGAACACTTGATCTCATTGGTATCCTTTTCTCCCACCCATTATTCCCTTTTATATCACAATTTTATTATCTTTGCAACCTTTATAAAAATCCAAAATAATTTTATTTGTGTGTTTATTTATTGTCTATCCTCCTCCACCCATATCTAAGTGTCACCTTATCTGATTTGATTATTAGTGCAGTTTCAATCCCTGAAACAGTGCTTAGAATATAGTAAGTGCAAAATAAATGATCATAAATCCGGGTGGGCAGAAGCTGAAATTAGGAAAAAACACGAAGACTAGGTCATAAAGACCTAGGATCGTCAATACCAAGGAACCTAGTTGTTATAAAATGCTGTGATATTTAATCATGATTAAATATGTAGATCAATATTATCTTTATTATTTTTTGAAACTCCTATTCTTCAAAGAAGAACTCATTGTCTTTCTCTTTAAGTCTGGTCCTTCTATCATCTCTGTTAAAGTAGGAGGCACTCCCGGTTATTCATGTTAGAAATCTGAGTCACCCTTGATTATTTTATATCCATCATCTCCAAAAGCTTGACGGGATAGATTAGAGATAAATGCAAATTGGCTAATTTCCCTTCTCTTGAATCAGAGCCTGCCTTGGCTACCTGCATGACCCATAGAATGCAACAGAAGTGACTTTATTCTTAGGCTCGCTGTTTTTTGGGACTGGGTCTCACTCTGTCATGCAAGCTGGAGCGCATTGGTGCTGTCTTGGTTCATTACAACCTCTGTCTCCTGGACTCAAGTGATCTTCCCACCTCAGCCTCCCAGGTAGCTGGAACCACAGGTACATGCAACCACACGGGGCTAATTTTTGAATCTTTTGTAAAGACAAGGTTTTGCCATGTTGCCCAGGCTGGCCTGAAACTCCTGAGCTCAAGCAATCCACCCACCTTGGCATCCCAAAATGTTGGGATTACAGGATTGCTTTGATTATTTGGGCATTTTGTTTGGTTTTGTTTTGTTTTTCGTTTCCTATGAATTTTACAATTGCTTTTTCTAATTTTGTGAAAAATGACATTGGTAGTTGAATCCGTAGTTGCTTCAGGCAGTAAGATCATTTTTAATTATATTAATTTTGATCTGTGAGCATGGCACGTTTCTCCATTTGTTTATGTCATCTACTATTTCTTTCATCAGTGCTTGGTAGTTTTCCTTGTAAAGATCTTTCACCTCCATGGTTAAATATATTCTTAGGTATTTTTTCTTGTACCTTTTGTAAATGAAATCGCCTTCTTGATTTTGTTCTCAGCTAGATTGTTATCAGCATGTAGAAGCGCTACTGATTTTTGTACATTGGCTTTGCATATACTGAAACTTTGTTGAATTCATTTATTCAAATCTAAGAGTTTTTTGTGAGGCCTTTACAGTTTTCTAGCTGTAAGACATGTCGTCGTTGAACAGGGTTAATTTTACTTCTTCTTTTCCAGTTTGGATACTTTTTATTTTTTTCTCTTGCCTAATTGCTCTTACTAGTACTTCCAGTACTGTGTTGAATAGGAGAGGTAAAAGTGGCACCCTTGTCTTGTTTTAGTTCTTAACAGGAATGCTGTCAACTTTTCCCAACTCATTATCTCATTGTTTCATTGGTTTGAAATAAAACAATTACCTCTGACTAGATCCTACTCTTTCTTCATGGTGTTAAAACTGGGTCTTAATAAATTTCCCCTCATTTCTCAGGTTAGACTGGTTCTCCCTCTTCTATATATAGAGCATGTACATTTACCACATTATGTTATAATTAATTGTTTTAGGTCTCTCCCCTTCATGAGACTCTGAGCTCCTTGAATCCAAGAACTGAAATCTTTATTTATTTTGCTGTCTTCAGCAACTACAATGGCACTGGTACATTAGGTATGAGCTCAATACATGTTTGTGGAATTAATGCTACATTGTTTTTTCTTCAAGTCAAACAACCCATTTGTATAATACCTTGATGGCAGTTCTTCTAAGAGATTTTATGTTGAGGAATAACTTGACCATTGGTGAGGAAAAAATAGCAAAGCTTCACATATAATTTTTGTTGACTGCTTTCTATGCATACAATGAAGGTAAATGCTATATGGGGAAAGAAAAAAGAAATAGTAGCTAGCTCCTTTGGAGGTGGGGAAACGGACGTACTACTTCGATAATATTTAGGCAAACATATACAAAATAAAATCATTTTGTTTGATTTTAACTATTTTAATGAAAGGAATATTTGACATAAAACTTGATAAAACAATTTAAATAATATTGATTGATTGCATTTCATTTTTATCTCTTATACAGTTTGACATTCATCTGGTCCAACAAATATTTCCAAAAATATTATTCACATAGCATTGATTGTGTGATTAAAGTTCAAATGCCTAGGAAGCTGTACTAGCTATTAAAATATAACAGATATTGTTGTATTGAAGCATTTTAATTTTTTAATGTATTTTTTCATCTTTTATCATTTTGGTTTTACTTATGTTTTATCATTTCTTCATTGACTATTGTTGCCAATATGTCTCTGTCTAGCACTTTAAACTCTAGAGGAAGAGTTTTAATTTTCACAGCTTCTTGTGTTAAGAAAAAATTATTAATATCTCAGGAAATAAAAGCAGCATCAGTCTCTGATGCCTCTGTGTGCTGACTGTGTGAATTGAGTGTTTTAGAATCTTGGCCATCCATTTTCAGAAAAGACAATGAATGAATATGTAAGAAAGTCTGTCATCCAAGGAGATTGGGGATAAAATTAGTGCTAATAATAGATTATTTCAAACAGCTAAATTGTAAGTGCCAACATTTTCTTGCTTGTAATGTAATAAATTCTGATGAAAATCATTTGGCTAAAAATCTAACATGTTGTGTATTATCTCATTTTTATACAAAATATAGTATATAGAATTTTTTTTTCTTAATAACTCAGAGCTTCAGAATAGACCCCAGTTATTATACTTTGACATCTGGTTGTAAGTTTAGGATTTTTAAACACTCATATTAATAGCTTTTTTGGCCTGTATGAAAATTATGGCAGAAATCTTTTTATGGTTTGAAGTCTTGTCCCTCACTATTTGCCTCTACTTGCTAATGTCAAAGAAGCTGCCATTTTATAGGTACTTATTCTGATCAGTTTTGGACTGGGCAACCTGAAGACTACTCCAGGCTGAAGTGTGGGAAAATCAAAGTAAAAATTCTCTAAGTAAGAATGTGGGAATTCGTTTAGAAATACAATGCATATTTAATGCCTGAATACTGTGGCATTTATTTTAATATCTTGGAGACCTTGTTTTACTTTCTTAAGCTTCAGAGAGATCAAGGTTGCCTACCAACTTATATGTGAGTATTTAAAATGAATCTGTGTGTGTGTGTGTATGTGTGTACAAAGAGCTTTGATAATATAAATGGAAATGTTTAGACTCTTGAAAATTAAAGTATAATTAATATAAACAATGAAGAACTACTTCTCTGGAGTTATAGGAAATTTACAGAAAAGACAGTTAATTTAACCAAACATTTAATTTTTTTGGAAATTATCAACATAGGAATTCATAAGGGAAGTGCTGCTAACATTTACTGAATAATTTAATTATAAACAAAACATAACAGCAGGGTTTTCAAGCTCTTGAAAAAGTATTATTATGTGATACTTATATATAAAAGAAAATATGTGAGATATATATACGTAAGTAATAAAGCATAATAATAAACAACCTCCCCATCCCTGAAACTACCTCCTGAGGTAAAAATATACTAATGTGTTTTTAAAAATAGGCCCAATCTGCTACATTTTTAGGGATCCATTGCATTTTCAAAATATAAGAACTTTCTCACTTTAATGTTTTCACTGGAAACCTGAATAGTCCCAGGGGATTAGCCAGCTGTCTTTCTCTGTCGTAGTCTTTCTGAGTGGCCAGCCTCTGACTACTGTGCTTTGTTTTGTTCTGTTTTTAATTTTTCTATTCTGGTGAAATATACAAATATAAAATTTACTATCTTAACCATTTTGTGTGTGTAGTTGAGTGGCATTAATTGCATTCATACCATGCAACCATCACTATGATCCACTCTAGAACTGCTTTCATCTTCCAAAACTGGAGGGAAGGGGAAATGAGGAGTTAGTGTTTAATGAATATAGATATTCAGTCTCTGGCATCCACCATTCTAGTTTCTGCCTTTATAATTTTGACTAATTACCTCATAAAAATGGAATTATATATTTGCCTTTGTCTGATTGGCTTATTTCACTTAGCCTAATGTCCTCAAAGTTCATCTGTGTTGTTACAAATGCCAGATTTTTCCTTCCTTTTTAATGCTAAACAATATTCCATTGTATGTATTTACCACATTTGCCTATCCAGTCATCCACTGAAGGACACTTGGGTTGGTTACTTCCATATTTCAGCTATGGTGATAATACTGCTATAGAAATGAGAATACAAATATTCTTCAACACCCTACTTTCAATTCTTTTGGGCATACCTCCAGAAGTGGAACTTCTGAATTATATAGTAATTGTATGTTTTTAATTTTTGAGAAACCTCCACAAGTGTTTTTCACAGTGGCTTTACCATTTTACATTCCCACCAACACAGCATGAGGGTTCCCATTTCTCCACCTCCTCACCTACAATTGTTATCATCTGTTTTTGTAAACAGTGGCCATCCTAACGAGTGTGAGGGTGCATCTCATTGTAGTTTTGATATGCATTTCCCTCATGAGCAATGATGTCGAGCCTCTTTGCAAGTGCTTATTGGCTGTTGGTATATCTTCTTTGGAAAAACGTCTACACAGGTTCTTTGCCCATTTTCTTTTTTCACCTGTGTGTTTGGTGTTATATCTAAAAATTATTGCCAAGTCCAATGTTGTGAAGTTTTTGTTCTACTTATTTTTCTAAGAGTTGGAGAGTTTTAGGTCTATGTTTAGGTCTTTGATTCATTTTGAGTTAATTTTTGGTATGGCAAGGGTCCAACTTCATTCTTATTTATGTGTATATTCAGTTTTCCCAGCACCATTTGTTGAAAAAACTTTCTTTTCCCCTATTGAATGGTCTTGGCACCATTATCAGAAACAATTTGATCATATATGTGAGGGCTCATTTCTAGGCTCTCGACTATTTCACTGGTGATTATGTCTGGGTTTTTTTGCCAGTGCTAATGTTTTCATTACAGTAACTTAGCAATAAGTTTTGAAATCAGGAAGTATGAGACCTCAAGCTTTGTTCTTCTTTATCAAGACTATTTTGG
Organism: Gorilla gorilla gorilla; assembly: GCF_029281585.2. Taxonomy (NCBI): domain Eukaryota; kingdom Metazoa; phylum Chordata; class Mammalia; order Primates; family Hominidae; genus Gorilla; species Gorilla gorilla. The sequence goes on along the minus strand of NC_073238.2, from coordinate 52,018,717 downwards.
CTCTCAGGGTCCCTTGAGATTCCATATGGATTTTAGGATAGATTTTCTATTTCTACAAAAAATATCACTGGGCTTTGTATAGGGATTGTGTTGAGTCTGTAAATTGCTTTGGGTAGTATTGACCTCTTAATACTATTAAGTCTTCCAATCCATGAATGTGGGACATCTTTCAATTTATGCATGTCTTCTTTAATTTCCTCCACCAATGTTTCATAGTTTTCATTGTATACGTTTTTACACCCATGGTTAAGGTAATTCCTACATATTTTATGCTTTTTGATTTTTTTTGTAAATTGAATTTTCTTAATTTCCTTTTAAAATTACTCTTTGATTATGTATAGAAATGTAACTTATTTTTGTGAGTTGACTTTGTACAGAAATGTAACTTATTTTTGTGAGTTGACTTTGTACTCTGCTACCTTGCTGATTTTATTAATTCTAACTATTCTTTTGTGGAATCTTCAGGGTTTTCTGCATATAAGACTACAACATATGTAAACAGGTAATTTTACTTTTTTCTTCCCGGTGTTGACTTTTTTTATTCTTTTTCACATAATTGCTCTGTCTAGAACTTCCAGTACTATGTTGAATAGAAGCAGTGACAGCAGGCACCTCGCTTTGTTCCTAATCTTAGGGAAAAAGCTTTTACCCTTCCACCATTGAGTATGATGTCCATTGTTGATTTTTCATATGTGGATTTACTGTGTTGCAAGAATTTCCTTCCATGCCTAATTTGCTGAGTGTTTTTATCATGAAAGGGTATTGAATTTTGTCAAATAATTTTCCTGGATCAATTGAGAAAATAATATGATTTTTAAAATTCATTCAGTTAATATAGTATATTACATTGATTGATTTTATATGTTGAAAAATCAGCCCATTCCAAAAATAAATGCCATTTGGTAATGATAGTCTTGGTAGGTTTTGTGTTTCCAAAAATTTGCTCATTTTATTTAAGTTATCCAATCTGTTGGCATGTGACTGTTCATATTCCTCTCCTATAATCCTTTTTCTTTCTTTAGAATTAGTAGTAGTGTTTTCATTTCTGATTTTAGTAAATTGAGTCTTCTGTATTTATTTTAGTCAGTCTCACCGAAAGTTTGTCAATTTTATTGATCATTTTGAAGAACCAGCTTTTTGGTCTCATTGATTGTCTCTGTTTTCTATTCTCTATTTTGTTTATCTCTGCTTTCATCTTTATTATTTCCTTTCTTCTGTTAGCTTTGTGCTTGTCTTTTCCAATTTATTAAGTTGTAAAAATAAACTTTCAACTTGAGATCTTTCTGTTCTTTAATGTAAGTATTTATAGCCATAAATTTCCCCCTTAGCTCTGCTATCCCTGTGTCTCATAAATTTTGGTATGTTGTGTTTTTATTTTCATTAATATTTATTTTCTAATTTTTCTTGTCTTTCTTCTTTGATCCATTGGTTAAAAGTACGTTGTTTAATTTTCCATTTTGCTTTTCATATTGACTTCCAACTTCATCCTCTTGTGTTCAGAAAAGATACTTTGTATGATATCAATATTTTTAAATTTATTAAGAATTAATTTGTGACCTAACATTTGGTCTACCCTGAAAATGTCCCATGTTCACTTGAGAAAAATGTGTATTCTGTTATTGTTGGGTAGAGTGCTCTGTATATGTCTGTTAGATCTAATTGGCTTATTGTGTTGCCCAGGTCCTCTATTTCATTACTTAAAGGAAGATTGTTCTGTCTGCTCTTGAGAGTGGGTATTGAAGTCTCTAAATATTATTGTAGAATTTTTTACTTCTACCTGGAATTCTGTCAAAATTGATATATTTTCATGAACTATCATCAGGTGTGTCAATGTTTATAATAATTATATCTTCTCGTAATAAACCTTTTATTAATATATAATGTTCTTTTTTCACCTTTTTTATTTAAAATCTATTTTGTCTGATATTAGTATTGCCACTCTATCTCCTTTTTGTTACTATTTTCATGTAATTGCCTTTTTTATTCTTTCACTTTCAAACTATTTACGTGTTTGAATTTAAGGTGAGTCTCTTGTAGAAAGCATATATTTGAGTCATGTCTTATTCATTCCGTCAATTCCTGTCCGTTGAGTTGGAGAGTTTAATTCATTTACATTTAAAGTTATTGCTAATAAAGGATACTTACTTCTGTCATTTTGCCATTTGTTTTTGTTTATTTCCTGCATTACCATCTTCTTTCATGTATAGCTGTTTTTTGTAATTACCTTCTCATTTTCTTTTGTGTATATTCCATAGCTATTTTCTTTGTGGTTACCATGGGGATTACATTTAATGTTCTAATGTTATAACTTTCTAATTTAAATTCATACCATCTTAACTTCAATAACACACAAAAATACAGTTTCTTTTTAGCTCCATCTCCATGCTTTTCAGTGGTTGATATCACAAAATTATCTTTATACATTATATATGAAATATAATCTAATGATTTTTAAAATGCATTTGTCTCTTAAATTATGTAGAAAACAAAATGTGGAATTGTAAAACAAAGTAATAATAATACTAACTTTTTTTTTTTTTTTTTTTGGGACGGAATCTCACTCTGTCGCCCAGGCTGGAGTGCAGTGGTACGATCTCGGCTCACTGCAACCTCCGCCTCCTGGGTTCAAGTGATTCTCCTACCTCAGCCTCCCGAGTAGCTAGGACTACAGGTGCCCACCACCATGCCTGGTGAATTTTTGTATTTTGGGTAGAGAAGGGGTTTCATCACATTGGCCAGGCTGGTCTCCAACTCCTGACCTTGTGATCCACCTGCCTCAGCCTCCCAAAGTGCTGGAATTACAGGTGTGAGCTGCCAATACTAACTTTTTAGTTATCTACATCCTCACTGTTACTGTGATCTTTATTTTCTCATACAGCTTTGTGCTACTGTCTAATGTCCTTTCATTTCAAACTGCAGAACTCAATTTAGCATTTCTTGCAGAGCTGGTCTGGAATGTATTTCTCCCTCACTTTGGAAGTACAGTTTTGCCAGATATAGGAATCTTTTTTATCCAAATTGCTTTCTTGAGGTATGATTGACATGGACAAAGCTATATATACTTAATGTATATAACTCAATGATTGTTGGTTGAGTTTTTTATTTCAGCTCCAGAATTTCTTTTTTGTTTCTTTTTTAATTTTGTAGTACATTAACTATATCAGCTTACTGCCTTCTGGTATCTAAAGTTTCTGATGAGAAATCTGTTGATAATCTTATTCAGGATTCCTTGTATGTAATGAGTCTCTTCTTTCATACTGCTTTCAAGATTCTCTCTTTGCCTTTGTCTTTTGATAATTGTATTATAATGTGTCTTGGTGTGGATCTCTTTGAGATTATAATACTTGGAGCTCATTGAGCTTCTTAGATGTTTATAGTCATGCTTTTCATCAAATTTGGGGAAATGTTGGCCATTATTTCCTCAAATATTCTCTCTGTCTCTTTCTCTCTTCTTCTGAGCCTCTACAATGTATATATTGGTCCACTTGATGGTGTCTCACAGGTTCTTTAGACTCTGTTCATCTTCTTTCATTTTTTTTCTCTGTTCCTCAAACTAGACAATTTCAATTGTCTTATCTTCAAGTTCACTAATTTTTTCTTCGGTCCACCCAAATCTGCTTTCGAATCGACTGTTTTTTTACTTCAGCTCTAGAATTTATTTTTTGTTTCTTTTTTTAAAAACTTCTTTATTGATACTTCCTTTCTGTTCATACATAGTTTTTGTGATTTCTCCTTTAGTTCTTTAAGCACCTTCAAGACAGATGTTTTAAAGTCTTTGTTATCTCTGCCATCAAGTATTTCTCAGAAACAACTTCTACTGGTTTACAGTTAACGTTTTCTCCATCTATAATTCATTCATTCAGGTATTAACCAATTCAGCCTTTCAAGTACTCATTAAATAACAAATTATTTAACAAGAAATTATTGACTGCTTCCTATATTCCAGAGATTCTCAAATTAACTTGTTTGAAAAAGTGAAGCCACAGTTGCAATTTTGGGCCTTGCCAAAAAGGTGTGAAAGGACCTCTTGGAACAAATAGACCAACACTTTTTATTCACAATAATGTTACCAACTACTTAGATTGTTTTGCCTAATATCCTTATTATGGATGTGGAAGATTAAAGCAAACAAAAAAAAACGCTTATATAGTGTCTTTCTGATTTCAGGAAATATTTGCTAATCCTTCTTCCCTAGAACTTCATAATTATAATAACAATTCATCATAATATGATAGTGTAAATAATTTAGAATTACAGAATACCTAACTACAAGCTCAATATGCACAATTAAAATGATTTAAAGGCATGAAATAATAAAAGTTATAGACCCTTTTTACCATTTCTAATTCATTCCTCAAAGTTGGGAATTATTGTTGAATGTATTAGGGGAAATAGTCCCAGATGTTTTCCTGTGTACATCCTGTGTATATCCAAAACCCGATATCGGCATCCACATGCACACAAAACATACCTACACACTTATGGGCCTACACATTCACTGACACACCCACAGTTTTAAATTGTATATATAAATGGGATTATGTTATGTGTATGGCTGTGTTATTTATTTTTTCCTTTGAAAAATATGTCAGAGATTTTTAAAATATCAATAATTACATATTTACTTTATTATTTTGAAGTGATATATGGAATCCCTAAATAATGAATGAATCATTATTTATAAAATTAATCCCTAATTTGCGGACATTTAAGTTTTCCCAATTTTTCCTATCATAAATGAGGCTTCAGTTAACTTTCTTGTAAAAGAATCTTTGCATTTATAAGCCAGTTTGTCTGCAGGATAGATTTTTAGAAAGGAATAGTTCCATCAATATAGGTATGTTTTATAAAATGTTATAGTTCTAATTTTTTCTGTATTAAAAAGATAACAGCCAGGCGTGGTGGCTCACACCTGTAATCCCAGAGCTTTGGGAGCCCGAGACAGGAGGATCACTTGAGTTTAGGAGTTCAAGACCAGCCTGGGCAACACAGCAAGACCTCATCTTCTCTACAAAGGAATTTTTAAAAATTAGCTGGGCATCGTAGTGTGTGCCTGTAGTTCCAGCTACTCAGAAGGCTGAGGCAGAGGGTTGCTTAAGCTCAAGAAGTCAAAGCTGCAGTGAGCTGTGATAGCACCACTGTACTCCATCTGGGCAACAGAGTGACTCTGTCAAAAAAACAAAACAAAACAAAACAAAAAAATAATTTGCATCTCCACCAACAGTGGGCATCAATAGTATCAATTTTTCCTCACATCTGTCAGCATAGTACTATTCTTTTTAAATTTTACCAATCTAATAAGGGGAACAAAATATTAGCTTAATGAATAACATATATATATTTTTTTCATTAGCCATTTGGAGTTTTGAGTTTTTTGTATGATTATATCTTGCCTATTTTTCTATTGGATTAGGTGTTTATTCTCATTGTTTTGTAGACATACCTTATAGAGTATGAATATCAATGCTTTGTTTACATATTGTAGATTTTTTGTATGTTTTTTGTCTGGGCGTACAACATTTTACACTTTTCTGTGTTAATCATATGCTTTTGTTATTTTAAAATATCTCCCTTTTTTATAAAGGGCCTCCCTAAGGACAAGATTATAAAGATGTTCTCCTATATTTCCCCGTGTGTGTGCATGTGTGCCTTTGTGTGTTTATATGTTTGAAGAGAGAGAGAATCTTGCCACTGCGTATTTTTATGGGACTCATTTGGTACTAACTCAGTGTCATAGCTCCCATTAAGTACTAGCCAACACTTCCTCCACACCCCCTGTATGAGCTATCCCTTCTGTGTACACCTATATTACCTTGTGCTTATCCTTGTGATTCCCCATCCAAATATTTCACATATACTGATTTGGATTTTTACTCCCTAAGTGTGAGATTCTTGAGTATAGGGATTCTATCTTAGTTATGTTCATCTTTTTTTTTCATGCAATAATTGCAATAATAGTAAGTGTTTATTTACTAATTAACATTAGAACTAATAAAAATAAAATTGAAAAAATAGTTGTTACTTGATCTTAATTAATGTATTTATCGCTTATGTGTAGAAATAAACTAAATATTTTGAAATCTAAATGCTACTTCCCTATTTCCTTGGGTACTTTCTGAAACAAATAGAAACATCTTGTGTATGAGAACATTATAGAAAACAAGGTATTTGATGGCCCTGAGAGTTAAAACTTAAAAATAATCCAAGTGTTTGTTCTTCTAGTGTGATGTTAAAAAGACTGACCATTCAACAACTGTTTGGATTAAGTGGACCTTTCAAATACCTCATAAGGGATGTTTACCAGTACGGAGTCAGTGAGCACAACAAATTTGAATGCTCTGATTACATCCAATTTAACCTAATCAAGCCTTTTTTGCCCTGCCAAATTATGTAATTAATCGAGCCAGTGGTGGAGGAAGGTTATTTTAAAAACTTTTCATATGTGATTGATTTGACTCCAGTGTGTCCAAGCATTGAACACCCAGGCTGATTGGGCTGATGTGGCCAGATAGTCAGGGAAGAGTAAAATATAATAGAGAGAATCCCAACAGCAAAACTCACCTGGGTCTAAATCACTTATCTGAGAGTTACTACTGTGTAACTTTAAACAAAGTATTTAACCTTCCTCAGTCTCTAGTTCCTTACCTGTGAAATAGACATTTTATTCTTACCTTTTACATATCTCCACATACTCCTTCTGAAATTGTTATATCAAAGAAGTTAATCCATAATCTTCTACAATATCTGAATAAATGCTAATAATGGTAATTCTTGAATAAGATTGTTTGTGCCTGAGGAGGGATGAATTAAAATAGGCCACAGGTGTGGTGGCTCACACCTGTCATCTCAGCATTTTGGGAGGCCAAGGTGGGAGGATCACATGAGCCCAGGATTTCAAGACCAGTCTGAGTAGCATAGCGAAACTCCATGTGTATACCCATAAAAATATTTTTAAAGTAAAAAAATAAATAAATAAAATCACCTATAATTCACCTTACTCTTACAGTAGGAGATTGAAATATAAAATGAGAAAATAAAATTTATTTAAATAAAATTCACTGGAAAAGTCTGTATTCTAAGTTATTTATAAATGAATCAGTTTAAAGATAAACAATCTTCGAACATTTAGTTTCATTTTTCAAAGGCAAAATTACAAGGTTTGCAATGTTCAGCCAAATCTACCTATCTGATTGGCTCCTCATTCTAAACTGCTTTATCATGTTCATGGATACATAGTAGGGTCAGGAGCAATGGGCAGAAACACCTTTGCAATATTCTACTAAAAATGGCATAGTATAAACCCTAAGATAGCCTCTTTGAAAGCCCTAAATTTTAACATTAATGCTGAAATATGTTTTGAATGCCACTTCACAGCATCCCTTGGGAATAATTTTATTAACAATCTTTTGCATTTCAATAAACAACTTATTGGACAAGTGTTTTGAAATTAAAAATATAATAAATAATAAAATAAATTGAGCTTACTACTATATTTGCTAACTTTTTCAAGACATTATTGAAGGAAATAAAGAAACTAGAGGGTTTCTTTTTTCAATGTTCTTTAGCAGTGGACAACTATTTTCTAAATAAGCACTTATGAAAAATGAAAAGATGCAGGCTGTAAATGAACAAGGTCCTTCTCCTTTCTTTTCTAACTATTCATAGGCTGACTTTTGGGAAGCTTTGTGTATAGTCTGTGAGGTTATGAAGAAGCAGCTATTTGTTTGGAATGTGTCTCCTAATAGTTATTTTCTTCAAATTCTTCCAAGTACTCATAATAAATATTTTGCCAGGCAGTGGCAAACATTTTTACACCAGCCTATGAGTCTGTTGTGTAAATCACTGACACACCATGTGTTTAAAGATTAGACTGCACCAATTGTTAAGTTGCATAAATATCCTGAGCTGTGTCTCTGTATATTATTAAATAAGTGTATTCCTAAAGAATTGAAAATGAAGTATATTCAGAATGTACCCAAGTGAAACTCCTGTTAACAAAATAGGAAATATGTGTTCAAATGAAAAATGAAAAATAAATATACTCCTGAGTAAAACTGGTATAACAGTACAAGTGCAAAAGATTAGTTTTGCCAATATTTAGGTGTATCTGTCATTATCTGAGGTATTGAGAAATAAATATTTATTTGTAAAACACTTAAATACTGATTATTTTAGTATAAAATAAAATGACTATTTAAATCCATCCTCATTAGATAATTCAGAACACCAGAAACACAGAAAAATTCAGAACGCAGAAAAAATGATTCTAGGAAAAAGCAAAATAATACTACTACTAATAATAATAACTTCATTGCTCAGTTTCTCATGTCCAAAACAACGGACAGACTTAGGCGTCCCATTACTAAGAATGGCAAGTATCTGGCATTCTCTTTCGTTCTAGGATCTGCACTAGATAGCTATACCTTTTCACCTTATATTTTAGTGGTTGCTTTCAGAATTTCAACGTATACATTAATTAGTTTTCTCTTGCTGCTGTAACAGATTTTCACATAGTGGCTCAAAGCAACACAACTTTATTATTTTATAGGGCAATATGTCAAAAATATGATGCAAGTCTCACTGAGCTAAAATTGAGATCTTGGCGTGGTTGCATTCCTTCTGGAAGCTCAGAGGAGAATCATTTTCCTTGACCTTCCCATCTTCTCCTCTCCCTCCATCTTTAAAGCCAGCAATAGTAGCAGGTTGAGTCCTTCTCAGCAGCATCACCTTAGCCTCCTGCTGCCTCCTTCTTCCATCTTTTAAGAACACTTCTGTGGGCCGGGCGCGGTGGCTCACGCCTGTAATCCCAGCACTTTGGGAGGCCGAGGCGGGCGGATCACGAGGTCAGGAGATCGAGACCATCCTGGCTAACACGGTGAAACCCCGTCTCTACTAAAAATACAAAAAATTAGCCGGGCGTGGTAGTGGGCGCCTGTAGTCCCAGCTACTCGGGAGGCTGAGGCAGGAGAATGGCGTGAACCCGGGAGGTGGAGCTTGCAGTGAGCCGAGATCGCGCCACTGCACTCCAGCCTGGGCGACAAAGCAAGACTCCGTCTCAAAAAAAAAAAAAGAACACTTCTGACTACACTGAGCCCACTTAGATAATCCAGAATAATTTTTCTGTTAGAAATGTTTTAACATTTCTAAAACAGAATAATGTTTTAACATTAAAACATATTTTAATGTTAGCTGATTAACAACCTTAATTCCATCTGCAACCTTCATTCCTGCTTGCCATGTAACATAACATATCCACATGGACATCTTTGGAGGGAGGGCATTATTCTGTCTGCCACAATACCGTCAATTTTTCACAGTCTACTTGAAGTTTATATTGTCTACCTCATGCAATGTGTAGAAGCTTTGCCACAGAAAAGGCCCATTTACCCCACATTGCTGTTCTTTATGCTGTAGTTGACATATACATTCCATACATTATAAACATCACAAGACAGTGTCTTAATTTTTGCTTTACACATTGGTATGCTTATTTTTCAAATAATAGAAAAAATGATCTTTTATATACCTATTTGCCTTTTCTAATGTTTTTCATTCCTTCCTGATCTGAGTTTTTTTTCCGGTATCATTTCCTTTAAACCAGAAGAATCATCTTTAGCCTGTCTTGTAGTACATGTCTGTTGGCAACAAATATTTTTAGTGTTCTTTTATCTCATAATGTCTTTGTTTGACCTTCATTTTTTTCTTTTTATGAGACATGGTCTCACTCTGTCACCCAGGCTGGAGTGCAGTGGCATGATCCCAGCTCACTGCAGCCTCAGCCTCCCAGACTCAGGTGATTCTCCCACCTCAGCCTCCAACGTAGCTGAGACTATAGGCATGTACCACTTATCTCCATTCTTGAAGAATGTTTTCATTCAGTATAAAATTCTGGATTGACAGCTTTTTGTCTTTCGTAGTCAGCATTTTAAAGATACTGCCCCATTCCCTTCTGGGCTGTATAATTTCTGATGAAATGTCAGCAATAATTTTAATTGGTGTTCTCCTGCATATAATATGCCATTTTCTCAGCCTGCTTTTAAGATTTTTTTTTCTTTTTTGTTGTTTTAGAAGTTTGACTATAATGTGTTGTGGCATAGTTTTCTTCATTGTTATTCTGTTTGAGGTTTTCCTGAGCTTCTTGATTCTGTAAATTTATGTATTTCAACAATTTGGAGGAAACTTTATGCCATTATCTCCTCAAATATTCTTTTCCTGACTCATTCTCTTTCTGTTATTCTTCTGAGACTTCAAATACACCTTTTGATATTATCCCATGGATACTTAAGATTCTATTAGCTTATTTTAATATTTCCTTCTCTTTTTTCCTTAGATTGGATAATTTCTCTTGATTTGTGTTTGGCTTGTCTTACTCTTTCCTCTGTCATGTCCATTCTGCTGTTAAGCTCATTCAGTAATATTTGTATATTTTAGGTATTTTATTTTCAGTTCTGAACTTTCCACTTTGCTGTTCTATAATTTCTATTTCTCTGCTGAGATTTCTTATGTTTTCATTTATTATTACCATATTTTTTCATTTGCCATCTTGAGTTTAGTTATAATAACTAAAGTCTATGTCTGCTAAATCCATTATCTGGGTCATCTCAGGGTCAGTCTTCATTGATTGTCTTTTCTCTTGAGAATGGATCACATTTTCCTGCTTCTTTCTAGAAGGAGAAATTTTGCATTGTATCTTGGATGCTGTAAGTTGTTGTGGAGACTCTAGATTCTGTTATAATCATTTCAAGTTTTGTCTGTCTGTGTGTATGTGTGTGTGTGCGTTTTGTAGTTTAAGGTCAGTATACTTAAAATCTCAGTTCAGTACTTCTCTAAATCCCCTTTACCTAGACTGTCTGCAGTCTGCCCTACGTATGCATGGCTCAGGATTCTGCAGAGAATTTGGGAATCTTTTTTCTGACTCCCTCTTTTATGGAATTCTCTCTTCATTTTCTAGCAGTTGTGGTTGCCCTGAATACTGTCATATATTTTTGTAGGCCATTATTATTCATATTTTCAGAGTTCTTGCCACTCCACAATGTACCACAGTGGTAGCCTGCCCTCAGGCTACTAGCTATATACAAGCAAACAAATAAGTAAATAAGAAACTCATTGGCCTGGTCCTTTCTTCCAAGTTTTTACTGTTTTCCAGAATCTGCCTGTTTTTATTCATTTTTATAATTAAAGGTTAGTTTTTCATTGTGTTTTCTTCAAAGTTACAGCTGTTCTTTTCAAGGGGGGTTGGTCTATATGTTAGTTCCCTAGGGCTTCCATAAGAAGGTACCCCTTACTGGGTAGCTTAAGCAACAGAAATTTATTTTCTCACAACTCTAGAGGCTAGAAGACTGAGAGCAACACATAGAGAGGGTTGGATTTTTCTGAGACCTCTCTCCTTGGCTTGAATATAACTCTCTTCTTTCTGTGTTTACACCTGGTCTTCCCTCTATATTTCATTTTAACTTAATTACCTCTTTAAAGATTTTATCTCTAAATACTGTCACACTCTAAGGTTCTGGGGTTAGGACTTCAACATACTAATCTTGGGTAGAGGACACAATTGAGACCATAACAGCTCATAAAGAAATGTTTCAGCCACACCACAGCTGACAGAGATTCAGACAGGCTACTCCCTTTCAGTATACATTCTAGATCCACGTTGCTAATAAACTCATGTTGGTGTGTAAAATACAACCTATGTCCATTCCTCTTCCTACTGTTAAGTAGCCAATAGCATTTAAAATGTAGACTTAAAATCTATATGTTTCTAATGTAGAAATAGTCCTCTATTCTAAAACTATTTTCTGATATCGTCATCTATTAGCTGTTCACTCTGTGAAAAGCTTCAGTATACATCTCTAAATCAATATAATTCACTGAGAATTATATCATTAAATTTTTGAAAATTGTTCTTGAAACTGATTTTCTCCCTTATAACTCCCTGTAAAATGTTGTGAATATGAAGTATTGTCATGGAAATAAGTTACTATCTTCTGGGCAGCCTCACTTCTAATGTTTTTGTTTTCCACCTACTTGTGTTATTACACTCTTACTGTAGGTCTCCAGATCAAAGAGTGTGCGTTTGGTTATATAAACATGTATTCAGTCTATGATATTTTACCACCATCCCCACCAGACTTCTCTCTTAGTCTCCTATATCAAACATGATAAAAAAACACTTTAAGAACTCAGATGTACCCAAGAGAAGCAGCTATGAGGAAAATAAACTCACAAAGGACAATTTAAAAATAAAAATGTTTTTTTTCCAGCTTCCTAGTTTAAAAATACCATGCTCGTTGAGACTTGTAACGATTAAAAATAGCCCTTGAGTAGAGAGAGTGCGTGGTTTTTTTAAAGATCTGTTTATCTGAAATTTTATGTTAAAAATATTTAAGAATCAACATTCATATTTCAGCAGTAATGTCTTTTATGTCCTCAGAATGACCTCCCCTCCCACCACATACACAAAGTACTAACCACTTCCTCAAGATACTATGTAGGTTCAGAGTTCAACTTTATTTTGAAAAAGAATAACTCAGCCTAGAAGTTTTCTTATACAAAACTTGACTAGAAACTCAAAGCCAGTGCTCTCTTCATGAGCTACCCCGTATTGGCAAGTGTATGGTAAAGAAACCTTTGCTAATGAACAGTTGGTATGAAATAGAAGTGCAAATTCAAGTGAGTAGTTTTAAAATTAATGTACTTATAATTTTAGGATTCAAAATTCTCCTCTAACAGAAGGTGCCTCATCTTTAATGAATTTGTTTGTCTCCTTACTTGTAATTCCCGTATATTTTAGTACTTAGAATTTTTTTGTACCTTGAAGGTTAAGGTGATTGCCAAAGCATTATTCCATCTAAGAAACTATGCAGGAAGTCACACCAACAACACATAACAAATTAAGATATGTTTTAAAGAATATTTTCTCTCGGCTTTTGATTTGCAGCAAGGAGAAAAAAAAAGTTTTCATGTTTCTCTTAGTCTGTAAAAATACAAACACTCAAAAACAACATATTACATTCTAACAAAGTTTTATCAGGTCTTGAGGCTCTTAAAAAGGACATGCAAAATGCCTATGTGTATGCCTTGGCTCCTAAAATGGAGTGGGGCACTGAGGCACATTCCCACGGTTCCTCTGAGTCACTTTGCTGTATCTGTCATAGGTTGGCAGGGATAATTCCTAGCAAGCAATTCAAACCTCCATATACAGTTACAAGAGGAGAGAGATAGACAGTTTTTAATATATGCCAATTCTGGATAATGACCAAGATCACATTTCAACTGGTAGATTTCGCAAGTGTCTTATCTGACAAAACAGCCTATGATGTTATGATCTAGTGAATAATAATTCCTTATGAGGTCGGATGCAGTGTCCAGAAAAAGCAACATATGATTAAACTTTGTGAACCCACTTATCTCACTGTAGTTGCAAGTAGATACAGCAATATTTCAAATTGTTTTAAGCTGTGTAATGTCCTCAGTGCAAATATGTGCATTGGGATGGGACGGCAGGAAGAAGGAAAGAACTAATAATATTTTTGCACCTGGTACTGTAATAAGCTCTTCACATCCTTTATCTCATTTGATTCTTCCCCAAAAGGCAACAATTTTTATAATCTGCATTTTAAAGACAGATCTTTCTGGCTCTGGAGTCTGGACACTTCATATAATACATGCTTTTTCTGTAAAACAGAAAATTCTCTTATTCATTTGCTACCATTCAACCTATGCAAAGATGCATTACTTTGTTGATTTCCTTGATTTCCTACAGGTCTATATGTTGACATAGAGATATGCATGTCTGGCCTGCAAATGGCATTGTGCTCTTGGCTTTGGCAATATCAGGTGGCTCATACTATACCTTCCAGCCATATCCAGCCTAAGATACAAGGAGTAAGAAAGGTGGACAAGTCTGGAAGGTGGTCCTAGACAAGTGCTTTCAGCTCTCTTTAGACCATGAAACTCCTGCAAATTCTTAGGATCACTCTGAACTATTCTAGGAGAGGTGCAATAAGTATCTCATTGCTTTCATCAATTTATTTATGCACACACATATGCATACATGCCTTTATTTATTCTTCATTAAACAAATATTGTTTGTGTACCTATACGTATTAGGAATTGTTAGGCTTTGGTAATGCTGAGGTGAATAAGTAGAGTTCTTGCCCTTGTGTAACTAGCAGTCTAGGGGGAGAGATTATAAAAAACAATGGCTCAAATTAATGTACTAGTTCAGTCTTTGAAAAGCATTATGAAGAAGAATATATGGAGCAACGTAGCAATGCCAGAGGGAATCTGAACTAGGAAGACTGACTGAATAGGAGGAAAAAAGAAGTAAAGGAGTGGTGAGGGATTACAAATAGTATTATAGACAAAGGGAGCATCATGTGGGGTGATACTTTGATGGCAGAAATCAGTGTGGCTGGAGCACAGAGAGCAAGGCTAGTGGGTGAGCTAACCCTAAAGAGTAGTAGGCAGAGGTGAGATTGGGCGTGTCCTCTTTAAGAATTTTAGTTTTTATCCTAAATGCTAAAAGCAGCTTTTAAAAGATTTTATGCAGCTATGTGTCATGATTAAATGTGTGATTTTGAAAAGATCAGTTTAGGTGTTGTGTTTAGAATAGAGTGGGGCAAGTAACTGAAATATGTCAGATAAGAAATAGGCCCAGCAGAGTGGCTTACGCCTGTAATCCCAGCGCTTTGGGAGGCCAAGGTGGATGGATCACCTGAGGTCAGGAGTTCGAGACCAGTCTGGCGAACGTGGTGAAACCCTGTCTCTACTGAAAATACAAAAATTAGCCGGGCATGGTGGCACATGCCTGTAGTCCCAGCCACTCAGGAGGCTGAGGCAGGAGAATCGTTTGAACCCAGGAGGCAGAGGTTGCAGTGAGCCAAGATCACACCACTGCACTCCAGCCTGGGCGACAGAGTAAGACAAAAAAAAAGAAAGAGAGAAAAGAAAGGAAAGAGACAGAGAGAGAGAAAGAAAGAAAAAAAAGAAAAGAAAGGGAGAAAGGGAGGGAGGGAAGGAAGGAAGGAAGGAAGCAAGCAAGCAAGCTTGGGTGCAGTAATAAAAGCAGAGAGAGAAATGGAGGATTCAGGAAAAGTCGTGGAGTAAAGGAAGGGAACGCATAGGGATAAACCTAGGCAATTCCTATATAAAAGTTGAAATAGAAACAGAATGCACAGATTCCTCCTAAAAATATAGCCACTTCTTGGTCACTATGTGTATGACCTCTTCTTCCTGGACTCACCTCTCTTATAGCAGAGAACATTGATTTATTAATCCTTAGGATCAGTAAGTGATTCCCCTACTTGACCCTCTAGAATAAAAACTAAACTGCAAAACAAAACATCCATGGGTTTTTTGAGGGAGGTGGGAGTTCACCTTCTCCTTTTCTTTTCCATTATGTATGTTCAGATCACTATACCTGATCCTATGTAAAATTACTCTTCTTCCTCAGTTTTTTAAGACTGAGACATTCTTTTAATCCCTTTATAAAACACCAAGTAAGACATGGAAGACAGACAGTGGAAACAGCTATCTTTCTTTGAAGGGACTATGTTGGTTATTCAGATAATGAGAAACTGTCTACAACAATCCCAGGGACTCCATAAGATTAAAAGAAAGAAAAGAAAAGTTGTTAAATAAAGAGCCAGTACTTTATAACTGAAAGTTTAGCTTTTATTTCAGGCAATCTTTAGAGGTTGATTAAACCAGGATTACTTGTTTAATGCCTTTTATTATCTAGATAAAAGAATGTAAAATGGTACGTGGTCATGTAAGTAATACAGTTCATTTGCAAACTCTGTAACTACTGACTTGGAATTGTAGTTATATAATCTTTAAATCATTTTGGGGTTGACTTAATCCCAAAACTCTTCTCCCTCACCCAGGAAGGCCCAATCAATACCACATCTATAAGGAGCAAACTCTGCTTCTGCTGCTAGTTTTGTGTCCCTGGAAATTCACCTGGCTTCCATGGTCGTCAGATTCCTGGTTGAAAAAACAAAAGGTTGAAAAATGAAATGCTTGATGATTTTTGAAGTGCCTTATACCTCTAACTTTCTAAGAACAACAAATCTTGGTTAGCCTGACATAGAGGGTGCTTGTGTGAGCATGCATGTGTTTTGTCTATTCAACTTTTTTCAGTCATGTGCATCTTCAATGTTGGAAGTAAACCTCATGCATTTCTTTCTCTTTTGAGGAACAAATACAAATGCACAATAAGCAACTCATTTGCAGTGTTAAGATCTCAGGCACATGAGATATTTGCTAATATGCAGGCTGTATCTTTGCCCCCCCTGCCATCTATTTCAGCCTCTCACCCTTCTCTAGACATGCTTTTTCCAGGTCATTAAGTTTTACAAAGCTCCTTTGGCAGAACCTCTCTCAAGCCAATCCATTAGTGAAATGCTCCCACATAAAAACTGACCTATTCGGCCGGGCGCGGTGGCTCACTCCTGTAATCCCAGCACTTTGGGAGGCCGAGGCGGGCGGATCACGAGGTCAGGAGATCGAGACCATCTTGGCTAACACGGTGAAACCCCGTCTCTACTAAAAATACAAAAAATTAGCTGGGCGCGGTGGCGGGCGCCTGTAGTCCCAGCTACTCGGGAGGCTGAGGCAGGAGAATGGCGTGAACCCGGGAGGCGGAGCTTGCAGTGAGCCGAGATAGCGCCACTGCAGTCCGGCCTGGGAGAAAGAGCGAGACTCCGTCTCTAAAAAACAAAAAAAAAACCAAACCAAACCAAACAAAACAAAACAAAACAGCTGACCAATTCTCCCATGCTCTTAAGGATAATATTAGCAAGGGGCAAGGTAATCTGATTTCCTATTCAAAAATATGCCATACAGAAATGTTACTGACTGATAAGCTGAACTACTTCAGTCCTATCTACTTTTCAAGATAGGAACTATTAACACCAGTGATCTCTCACTGATAGTGTGACAATGAAAAAATGCATGGGACTAGGTATCATTGCCTAGGCAGGGCTATCTGCTTCCAAAGTCCGTCCTAGGAACAGAAATCGGTGACTGGACATCCCATTTCTAAAGTCTTAGAGATCCCCGTTATTGAATCTTCTTTTAGCACTATAAAAGGGGCTCTATAAGTGGGATAGAGGAATGCAAATCCCCTGTACTATGTAGCATTGGGTAATAGTGAAAAGCAGTGTGGGGATCATCAGTTGACTGCTTACTTGTCAATCTCTGGAGAGAAAGGCAGTCAAGGACATAACCACAATCCCTATCTTCTGGAATAGACCTGTTGAGAGTTTTTTTGAAATTTCTAAAGATATCCATCATCTATGACTTTAACAACACTTGGACTGCCTTTTCCAATATCGTAGCCACTAGCCACATGAGGCAGTTAAGCACTCAAAATATAGTTTGTCGAAATGGAAATATGCTGAAAGCGTAAAATGCACACGAGATTTCAAAGGCTTGGTACAAAAAAGAAAGGGAAACAATGCAAAATATCTCATTAATAAATGTTTATATTGCTTATATCCTACTATGAAATAATTTTAGATATGTTAAAGTCCATTATTAAAATTAATTATTAAAATTAATTTTACCTATTTCTATTTTCTTTTCTGAAATGTGTCTATTAGAACATTTAAAATTGCAAATATGTCTCACGTTTTATTTTGGGGGACAGCACTGTACTAGACTTATACATTAAATGTCTATGGTTTACTGGTCAAGGCAAACAAGCCAAGTATTAAAATAAAAAATTATGTAAAGAAATATAGAAAGATATTCACTTTAAATCTCTTTACAGATTACCGTATTTTTTTCTTAGATATCTTTGCTATATCTTACAGAGACTTATATCTTGAATGGTAGTGAAAATAATTAAAGTGAACTTCAAATTTATTCACATTTTGGTGATTCATTTATTCTGGGAACACAGGGAATAACACTTTAAATGTAACAGAATTCAGGAATCTTTAAACTGGAATCATGGATTTGTTTATTCCATTATTAATTAATAAATTACTTCACATTGAATACAGTTAAGATCTAATTGTCACAATATTTGTATCATACTTAACAATTTTCAAAGTACTATCATTGCTTATACCATAAACCCTTAGAAAATGTTGCAGAGAAGTTCTGTTTGAAATAACCATTTCTATGATCATCTATTTAACATGATGTTAAAATAATTCATGGAATATATTATCTTTAAACTCTGTTCCAAAAAGTTATTTGTGAATTTGTACAATGCAAACAAAAGGAAGCTTCAAAATGGGCAGCAATAATAGACCTCTAGTATAAAAACACAAATATTTTAAGCAAAAGATATGTAGTACTATTTTATCTAAACACATTCTGCGTGACCTTTTAGATCATTGACTTAAGAATTAATATATTCACAACAGTAGACTTTGTTTTGTGGTTACTTTGTGAAGAAGATTTTTTAATGAAGTTTCATTTTAAAGTACAAAATCAGCCTTTGCCTGGTATAAGAGAGAATAACTAATTACAAATTATACAGCATCATATAGGCCCCAGAAGCTTATTTCTCAATTACCTTGATATAAAAGCAATAGTCTATCTTTCCATGCAAAAAATATTTGCTTTCATTCACTTTTTTCCCTTTCCTAATTGAAAATCTGTAACTGATAAAATCCACGGCCAGATATCTCTAGTCATACAGATTTTATACCTTAGAGACAGGACAGATTCAAGACCCATAAGGAAGATCATCAGCTAACATTTTTTTGAACAGAGTAAGGGACAAATAATGTGTTTGGAAGTAGAAAGTATGTATTTAGTAATGTATTTTGCCAGGTAACAGTCATGTGTTACTTTATATTAATATTCCTAAGCTGTGTCTTTCTCTTTGATGTGAAAACCAATAATTTCCATACCAAACTTACAAAATGCATTCAACCATAGCTGAAAAATAGGAATGAGATAATCTCATGAAGTACTTTTTCTGTGTGGTGTAGGTAATAACACCCTCTTAAAATCTGAAAAATTTAAATAAACAACTCTTTTTAAAAGGAAGGAGTAGCAACCAAAAATAAATAAGTAAACAAAGTTTTGTGCATTTCTCAATTTACTTTATCCTTCAAACTCTGCGTGTTAAAACAGAGCCACAGCCAACATTTATTTTGTTTATACTTCAAGTCTTATGCTTAAGCCGGGGATCATTGATTAATCTCTTAATGTTTACCTAAACCAAGAGAGTAGAAGTCTGACAATCCATTAAGGGTTATAAATTAGTAATTAATTTGCAACAGAATTAAAGCAAACAGTTCTTTTTCTATATTTCATGATCATGTTTATTTGCTGAGAAAATAATATTCTTCCTAATGCTTCAGATAGACTATTTAAGCCAGTACTATAATGTGCTGTATATCTTTGACTTCTTTGACAAAGAATATCTTATTGCTTATTTGTCTTTCTTTTGTCATCTGTCCTATGTATAGGCACAGCCTCTCCTTCCATGATATGCAGCAATCTTAAAGCCATAAAATAACACAGGCACAATTTTGATAACAGTAGGTAAAATTTGTTTCTCTGCTGTTACTATTCACATGTTTATTCATTTATTCTAGAAAAATTCTCAAAAATATTCCTTGTACCAGAAATTATGAATGGAATTTTAGATGCAGAGATAAATAATATCAAATTGGTATGCGAGTTTGCAGAGATAAATATGTAAATAGCTATAATGTTTTATATTATAGTTGATCCCATGATACATGCACGTATAAAGAAAACCCATCACTGTGAAGGGTGTTTCAGGAAGGCTTTTTCAGAATGAGAGCCACTGGACAGAGAATAAAGTAGAGTGGTGATTGGACTGGTTAAATAAGGAAGAGAAAGTGTTGGGGAAAAGGGACTACTGGAGTTTTGAATGTGTGCATGAAGGAGGAAATGTGAGTAATGAAAGAGGATGTGATTTATCATTCCCTATTTGTTTCAAATATAAAATTGTGCCCTTCCCATTAAATTAGTCCTTCTACAATTATTGTTGATTATCAGTACTGTTATTGTTAAATATTAATTCTGTACTCTTCACTATTACAGCAAAATATTTCATGCTTGGTTAATATCCTTCCAATGTGAATTACACTTCCTCATGATGTTTTGGATTTTCTTAAAATCCGGGTATTGAACAGAAATCTGAATGCTGACAACATTTAGTACCAGAAGTTATCATTACCTCTTAGATAATGAGTTCCCATTCCTCAACTCAAAACATATTCTCAATCTAAATACCAGACTATTTTTAAGGCTGATACTGCAGTGATATAGTGAAGAACTGCCTTAAATGTGACTCCTCAAGTTCATCCCCAGTGTTTTTCTGCCTCCACACTCTCCTAGGGTGGAAAACTTTGTCTTCTACTTAGCTTCAGTTAGAGGTGGATATTTCCTTCTCTGGGAAGACCTATAAATTGTACAGATATGACAGAAGATTATTGTGGTAAAAATAAAATAAAGAGAGTATGTAAATCTCAGGCAAGTATGCCATAAATGATCCTCTAGTCCTTTCTAAATGAGAAAGCCATCTTCAACCTGCCAAGAAGGTAGAGATTAGTTAGATGTTGTTTATGTATACGGAGAAAGAAAAAGGAAGTATCTGACACTTTCTGGAACTTTTACTTTTTGCTTTCATCTAGTGGAATACATGACTTACTTGAAATTAAGATTTTTAACTTAAATTATATATATACATATATAGTTATATATGTATATATAAACTATATATATAATTTAAGAATATGTGTGTGTGTGTGTGTGTATATATATATATATATATATATATATATACATAATTTCAGACCATTGCCCACTGTTCTTAAATTCTAAGGGTAGATATGAAAACATTCCCTATTGTGACTTTTGAATTCCTTTGCGATCAGGGAACTAGGTGCCTACAGAAATGTCCAAGAATATATATTATCGTCTTCCTGAAATTAGGGAAGGAAAAAATGTTCACATTGTCTTCAACTTTCAACAATGTTTTGGGTAAAGTAAATTTATCCTGACAGAAATATAAGTAAATATTTTGACTACATTTAGCATATGTATGATGCACCAAAAATTGCATTGTAAAGTTTGGAGGTGGTTAAATAGTTACTCACATTTGGCAATAATATGTCTAGATGAAATGAAGCAGATAGGTTCTGCTTGCTATCAAATGGACTTTCCAGCACTAGAGAAGAGCTTAGCAAGAAATTCTTGAGCATTTTTAAATCTCCTTATAGCTTTTACTTATTTCCACAGAAAATCTAGCTACAAAAAGAAAAGAGGCACTTTGTTTAATTAGGATTATGTTTATTATTGCTAAGATTTTAATTCTATTTACTATCAAGTATGGAGGCCTCTTTTCTGTTTGAACCAAGAAATACAATCTCTATTTTAGGAGAGAAAGAGTGCTGGCGTTGAAGCTGGAAGACATGAGGACTATTAACTTTTCCTCTTCCCCCAGTCAGTAAAGGTCAGGAGACTCAGATCAAAGAGATCCAAGAAGATGTGCAAAGTGAAAAGGCACAGTTCCTTCAGTTTTGGGACCTACATCTCTGGCTTTCACTGTCTTTTATCATTTCTTAAGTGAAAATGAAAGAGTAAGATGAATCAGCTGTAATTTTGTACGAATTCTTTCATCTCCTAATCACACCATTCCTAGCTAATATAAGGAGTTCTAGAAGCATAGTCTTGGTTCCACTACAAGGAAAGTAGATACGAAATTTTGGGTATCCCAGAATTGCAAGAGGATTAAGAGTCACTGGATTACTGTCTATAGGACTGCCTGAATCATATTGCGGTAGTTATGGTGGTGGTAGGAAGGAGTTGGAATGGATATTAGTACTGACATAGGAAACTGTAAAACTGAACTTTTTCTATATAAGAGGTTTATTTTTAGAATTTGCCTTGGACTTTGTAATCAGATTGTATATACGTAACTAACTACTAAACACTCTGTTCATGTCTTGTGACTGTGACATTTAAAGATAATTATTGAAAGCCTTTTAGAGGCAGTCCCTAAATTACAAACAGATTGTATTACAGAAGTTTATAACTTAGTGAAATGGAGCTTGAGGGTATATTTACATCTTGGAACAGAGTGATACTGAATATTGAAATTTCCTACTCAAAACATACAAGTTGCTTTAATCTATTCATATATGTTCTATGGTATATGTTCATGACAGCACAAGAGAATAAAACTTTGAATCTACTTTTGCAACGTTTCAAATTTTATATGAGTAGTGAATAATACTCGATAGAGACTAAGGATTATAAAAATAATAGTTCTTATATGTGTATTTTTAACATCAATATTTTCCTGCACAAGTCGAATGTTGATATTTCTTCCCAATGTTTAGACATCATTAATAGAATTATTCAAGGACACAGATTCTTTAATATTGGCTTGTCCTTTTTTTAGAAACTTCATTTTTTCATTAGACATGCATATGTCTGTTTACACAAGAAAAGCAAGGTGAGGAAAAATATCATTATTATATTTTAAATAGTATCAAGAGAATTGAAGAATATCGAATACCAGATTTGCCACTTCTGGGTCTTGCCCTTCTTTCATCAGTTCCTGTAGAATAAAAACACGTTACTATGAAACGTATTTCCTTGATGACTATTTAAAATACTCTGACTTTCTGCTCCTTGTAAAGATGTACTTTCCAAGAAAAACTTGATCTCAGCAAACTATCGCAAGAACAAAAAACCAAACACCGCATGTTCTCACTCATAGGTGGGAATTGAACAATGAGAACACATGGACACAGGAAGGGGAACATCACACACCCGGGCCTGTTGTAGGGTGAGGGCAGAGGGGAGGGATAGCATTAGGAGATATACCTAATGCTAAATGATGAGTTAATGGGTGCAGCACACCAACATGGCACATGTATACATATGTAACAAACCTGCACATTGTGCACATGTACCCTAAAACTTAGAAGTATAATAATAAAAAAAAAATAGCTTCTAAGCACTGACTTCTAACCTGGACTGAGGCAGCCTTCTTACCCTACCCTCAAGCAACCCAGTGATCTCCTGGGAAGCTGCCTGGACTATTTCACATTATGTTAAGAAGAGGGAGAAGAAGCTAATTATATGTGTAACTTCTAGAAATAGGCACAAGAATATAAAGCGTCCTTGTTGTTGAGGTTACTGACTTCAACCAGGGTTTTCTGTGGAACTTACATGAGCAGTTAATGCCTGACTAAGTAGACCCATAAGCCTTTTGCTATGTTCAGCGGTTAATCCAATTGAGTAAATAGTCATTGACATCTCAGTGCCAGGCACTAGTGCTAGGGATTAAGTGATGAAAAGTGACAGACCTTCTTCAAATATCTCATTATAATTCCTAATTATAATGCTGGAGATATAGGGGATAGGTGCAATTGTAAATGTATGTTTAAGGTACAAAAACAGTACTTAGAACAATTAACTCTGGAAGTAATGAGGGGAATCTGAAGCGGAGTTGAAAGACCAGTAGGAACTCGTCATGAAAAATCAGGAGATGGTTAATTCCAAGCAAATGTATCAGTATACTATACACAAACCTGTAACGGTGAGGAAGGCCCAGGCATGGTTAAAGCACTTTGAGTGGTTTGTATGCCTGAAGTGTAACCGTGCAGGGCTAAGGGAAGGCAGAGAAGGTGTCATACAGGAGCTATCTGGGGCTCTTTCCTGAGGACTATGAAATAGTTCAGAGTTTTAAATGAGAAAGATGCAGGTAAATATGCATGCTGGAAGGCCTACCATCTCAGCAGAATGGTCCATGGGTTAGAAGGAGAGGAACTCAAAGACTGATTTGAGTTAGGCCTAGAGTCATGCATATGATTTTCTTTTTGTGAAAGAGGTTCATTTCTTTTTTTAATTAAATAAAAACTGCATATATTTATTGATTACAATATAATATTTTGAAATGTGCATACATTACACAATGGCTAAATTGAGCTAATTAACATATGCATTACCTCATTTCCTTATCTTTTTTTGTGGTGATAACACTTAAAATATACTCTCAATGATCTTCAAGAATATAATACATTTTTATTAGCTATAGTCACCACATTATATAAAAAAAGTCTTAAACTTATCTAACTGAAATGATGCACCCTTTGACCAATATCTTCCTCAACTCCATCCCCCACCATCCGGCCACTGGCAATCATCATTCTACTCTCTGCTTCTGTGAATTCAAACTTTTAAGATTCCACATATCAGTGAGATCATGCTGTAATTGCATTGCTATGTCTGGCTTATTTCACTTAACATAATGCCCTTCAGTTTCATCCATGTTGTCTCCAATGACAGAAATTCCATCTTTTCATAAGGCTTAATAATATTCTAGTGTATATCTATACTACAGTTTCTTTATCCTTTGATACATTGATAGACACTTAGGTTGATTCCATATCTTGATTATTGTGAATACTGCTGCAAAAAACATAGAAGTGCAGATATCTCTTGGACATAATGATTTCATTTCTTATAGATATATGCCCAGTAATGGGATTGCTGGACCATGTGGTAGTTCTATTTTTACTTTTTTAAGACCCTCCATACTATTTTCCATAACGAATGTACTCATTTAAATTCCCATGCATCTGATGTTTTATTATGATGATATTCCATGATAACTAAGGGGGAATATTGAGACAAAATAAGGAGATGAATACAAGAGAAAGTAAAGAGGCTGACTTGATAATATTGGCAACAAATTGGAGGTTGATAATCCTCAATGTGCTTTTCATACCAGCAAAATAGGAACAGACTTGTTTTATTTATTTATTTATTTGTTTGTTTGTTTGTTTATTTATTTATTTATTTATTTATTTATTTATTTTTATTTAGAGACAGAGTCTTGCTCTGTTGCCCAGGCTGGAGGGCAGTGGCACGATCTCAACTCACTGCAACCTCTGCCTCCTGGGTTCAAGCAATTTCTGGCTACTTTTTGTATTTTTAGTAGAGATGGGGTCTCACCATATTGGCCAGGCTGGTCTCAAACTCCTGACCTCAAGTGATCTGCCTGCCTTGGCTTCCCAAAGTGCTGGGATTACAGGCATGAGCCACCACGCTCAGCCAGACTTATTTTATAGCAACTTTATTGAAGGAAAATTGACATACAATTAACTGCACATATTTAAAGTGAGTACTTTGGTAAGTTTTTGTAAAATGTATACACCTGTGAAAACATAACCAAATTAAGATAGAGAACACATCCATCACCATCACAGGTTACCTTCTGCTCTTTTATAATTCTTCCTTGTACCCTCCCCATTCCCCCGTAGGCAACTGTTGATCTGCTGCCTGTCACCAGATTAGTTTTCATTTTCTAGAGTTTATATAAATGGTATTATACAGTATGTGTTCTTTTTTTCCTTTGGCTTTTTTCATTCTGCATAATTTAAAAAATATTCAACCATGTGTGTATATCAATACAACAGTTCATTCCTTTTCATTGCTGACTAATCTTCCATTATATGAATATACCATATTTTGCTTATCCAGTCCTGGGTTGGTGGACATTTGGCTTGTTCCAGTTTGAGGCTATTACAAAAAAGCTACTATGATATTTGTAGTCAAGTGTTTTTATGTATATAAATTTTTATTTTCTATTTTCTTTTTTATTTTCTATTTTCTTTTGGATAAATGCCTAGAGTAAGAATGGATGTATCATTGGTAGATGTATATTTAATTTAAAAACAAACCAAACCAAACTGCAAACTCTTATATTTTGTTGTTCAATGTATGAAAGTTTAAGTGTCTGCAAACATGTATCAACATATGTTTTAATTAGATATTTTTTTTAAATTTTAGTCATTCTAATAGGTATGCAGTGATACTTCATTGTGACTTTGATTTGCATTTTCCTAATGTGCAACAGATGTTGAGCATCTTTTCATGTGTTTATTTGCCATCTATGTATCTTTTGATGCTGTTTCTTCAAATTTTAGTCCCCATTTTTTATTTGAGTTTTTTATTTCCTCATTATTATATTTGGTTAATTATACTTGGTCAGGGAGAAGGTGAGTTACAAAACACTGGTTTTTTTTGGTGGTAGGAACTCTCTAAATCTTCAATTATGCTATGAGTGGATGGAGAAGAGTTCATGTTTCATCTAGGTAGACGTTGTACCACTTATCAACACAATAAACATAGATGGGTAAACAGTGTTATGGTCCAAAATGTTAATTACATTGTGAACTTATTGAATTTTATGTATCTGTGTGGCTTTCAAGTGGCAATTTTCCAAAAGAAGAGCTATGTGGATAATTCAACCTTAGGAACATGATGAAACCAAGCACAACTATATTAGCCAAACTTTTTCTTATATTGGAGAGTCCTAGCACATACAACTACCACCTTTCAGATGCTTTCTCTCAGATAATCCTTATACATATATTTTCTCCTGCATCCCTGGAATTCTTTACTAAGGGTACAGTGCTGGACTACATTAAAGCTTTATGACCCTTCTTTTTTCCAACCTTCAATTTTTTTCATCCCATTGCATAAAAAGCCCTATCTTCACGAGATGACAACTATGTACTAGTTGCTTAATTCCTCTTTTGTCTAAGCAATGTAATGTTTTATTCCAGCTAAAATATGCAAGTCTTCAGAAAGCTCTTAGGAAGATTTAATTGTAACAGAAGACTGATATGGGAGATGGTTTTAGATATACGACCTTTTTCAGACCTTCGAAAATCGCATTATGTATATAGCTGACTGCCTATGTGTAGGGTCCCCTCATTTCATAAGGTTATTGATATTTTTCTCTTCCTTGTTTCTTTTATTTATTGCCATTTATTATCAATCCTTGTGACAAAATAAGAAAATTTTAAAATATGATATAAGAGGTAGAGGAAAACTGTATAGTTGGAAGACAGGGATCTAATGCCACAATTCACCACTGTGATATTTCTTCAATTTTTCCAGAACGTTAATTTGGGCTAACAATCATATTTAATAAAACAGTGTTATAAACAAAGTTATCTGGTTTTTAAAATTATTTATGATCTTGAAATATATTTGGAATATTTGAAATATCAATTTTTATGTAAACTATAGAGTCAAAAACTATATACTAGACAACTACTAGAAAATGAGTAACTGTGGATGTTATGGTTTAAATTGTATCTGGCAAAAAGATATGCTAATGTCCAAACCCCAAGTGCCTGCCTCAGAACGTGACTTTATTTGGAAACAGATCATTGCACAAGAAATTACTGAAGATGAGGTCATTCTGGAGTGGGACAGACTCTTACTCCAATATGACTGGTTATCTTATAAAAAGAGAGAAGATGATGTGAAATGAGGCATACAGGGAGAATGCCACGTGATGGCAGAGGCAGAGATTGGAATGACACAGCTGTCAGGCCAAGGAATGCCTTGAATTCACAGTCGCTTACCAGAAGGTTGCTAAAGTCAAGGAAAGATTCTACCCAGAGTCTCAGAGAAAGCATGGCGCTGCCACACTCTGGTTTTAGAACTCACATTTTCAGAACTATGAGAAAAAAAAATATGTTGTTTTAAGCCACCTAATTTATGGTACTTTGTTATGGCAGCCCTTAGGAACTAACACAATGAGCAAATAAATTTTAACAAAATCTCAATACCATATGGAGATATAGTTTATGTATAAAATATTTCAATATCCACAATAATAGCAGTACCTTGGGTCAGAAAATAATCAGTGAAGTCCTTATTCATATGCAGATTCTTTGGGTTGCAGGTTGAGTTTCTTTGAACTATTGATGGTTATAGGTCTGTTTTCAGTGACTAATATGCTCACGTACAGTAGTTTGTTCCTTATTTTCAGGTCATCCTTCACCCTGCCTCATGATTTGTCCTTATTGGGATGTGCATTTTCTCAGGAAGCTAGCATGAAGGGCCACAGAGACCAGGATGGGAACAAGCAACACTTGCACGTGTGGCAAGTGGAAATGCTGGAAATGACAATGATGACGGAGAGGAAATGATACATGCCTCATTTTTAGGAACATAACTTAGGCTGTTTAAAAAAAGAATGAGAGAGGGAAGCTGATTACTCAATAATCCTTGTAAAAAATAAAAGACCTAGATGAGAGAGATGGCAGAGGAGCTGGAGAGATGGTGCAGCCGGGGAGGAACATCCCAGATGTTTGATCAGCAGGAATCATTGACAATTAGATGAGCCAATAAAGAATAAAAAATAAAA
Source organism: Gorilla gorilla gorilla (assembly GCF_029281585.2). NCBI lineage: Eukaryota > Metazoa > Chordata > Mammalia > Primates > Hominidae > Gorilla > Gorilla gorilla. The sequence continues at coordinate 51,990,534 of NC_073238.2, read as the reverse complement.
TTACGCCAAAGAATAATTTCCATTCAACAGATACTTTACTCTTTATTCCTGTCTGCTTTGTGAAAATGATATCAAAGACTGACAGAATTATAGGAAACTATAACTCTTTTTGTCCCTTTTTCTCTTTTTTGGCTCTTTTATGTGTTGTTTTTGTGCAGTTGCCAGCTCTGTTGCCATACGAGTTGGAGCAAATAGCACAACCTGAGAGGTCGGTGACTGTGTTGCCTCTGCTGTTTCCAAAACACATAACTCTTTCTCTGTATATTATAGACTAATTTAATTCCAACCTCAATTAACAGATCATTAAAAAACAGAGTATTATTATTATTATCTTTTTTAAGCCCAGAAAATTTGTCAGCCAAGATAGTCTGCAGAGCTTTTGTCAGGGAGACAGAAAAGAGATTAGAGATCTTTTCTGTCTTGTGAAGTGATCTTATTCTCGACCCTAAGGCTACAGTTTAAAAATTCTGCTTATAGGACCTAATGCATTTGAAACAAATATAACCCTTCACATATATTATTTATATGTATAAATTAGATGGGTAGAGAAACAACTCCATTCTGCGATATCAACTTTTGATTCTGGAAAGAAGGTTTGAAATGAGTTTCCTATTTTCTAAGGTCTGGAACAATTTAATTTTTTCTAAAACTATAGGTCTTGATATTATGTTAAAAGGAATAGAGAAGGGAAAAGCAAAGTGTGCTTATATCATTTTATTTCATAAGAACAACTAATTTTCATTCCCATTCTGTCTCTTTTTTCCTTTCTGAATTCTTGACCTACTGGAAGATAGTAGAGCAGTGTTCATTCTTCAGTAGGAGTCTCTCCAGGAGACTTTGATTAAAAGTGAAACACCCATTCTGAACATGCCACTCCTCTGTGTGGAAAATGTCAGTGGCTCATTAGAGACTGGAGAACCAGCCCATTCATAGAAGGCCAGGATCTGAGCCTTCCTCACCGCTTTCCATCCACCATTTTCATCTATTACTCACCTACATGATTCAAAAGTCAAATGGTGCTTTCTTCAATACTGTATAATTTTCTGCCTCCACACCTCTATTCAAGTTTTAAGAAAGCATCTGGGTAGCTACCTAGAAATAACTAGCATTTTTTAATCTATTTTCCATAATAGTTTGGAACAATGTATATGTGCTCTGAGAAGGGTATTGGTGAATAGAGGTAGACTTTGTACCAACTGCTACCCTTTGTGATTTTCAAAGAACGAACATTATTTATTGACTTGACCTTCCTACCACCTAAATTGGGTTTTGTTTGCTTGCTGTTTTGTTTGCTAAGTTCAACGTTGGGTTCATCACCCACACACACATGCTTTATTTCCTTTGCCTTTCTCATTTTCAACTTTCCATTACTGCTCACTCATTGTCTCAGATCAGTTGCCAAACCAATTTTAAATGTAGACTCAGGAATGGTTTCAGAAGTTTAATCAGCCTCTGCCTCACCAACACTATCATCATATGAAATTTAGTTATTGTCTTCCCTTCTGGTTATGTGACATCAAATGTCGTGCCCCTGTAATATGCATTTAGCTCTTCCTTGAATCCTGATCTGCAAATCTGAATTTAACATGCGTATTTAAGAGAACACTTAGGTGATTTTATGACTGGGTACGAAATTTTTGAACTTGACACTTGTTGGGCAAGAGAGTCTGCAGAGAATAGAATCTGTAGTTTATCAATTAGTCTTCTTCATTATTCTCAAGCATTTTAGCCAATGTTTCTCAGATTTGATTAAATCTCTATTGATTTTTTGCCTTTTAATGAGGCTGAAAAACTTAATTGGGCAACTAGTTATCTTATTGGTATTCCCTTATGCTTCAGTTATTATTATCTTCTGAATGTAATTTCCTTGCATAAATCTTTTAATTATTATTATTATTATGCTGAAAGTGAACACATATTACATACTTGTGTATATATGTCTATAAGTGATTGTATATGTATATGCACATACATGTATATACATATATCCTTGTGTGTGTAAACGTGTGTTTATATGCAATAATGGTGATACCTAATATTTATTGAACATATACTATGACCTAGGAACTCATACTTTTCATATATTAATTCATTTAATTTTTCAATAACCCTATGAGATAAGTATTTCTACTATCCCCATTTTACAAATCAGGAAAAAGACACAATAAGAATTTAATAATTTATTAATACTCATACAATCAGGAAGCAGCAGATCCAAGATTCAAATCCCAATGGGATTTCTCTAAGGCTTATGTGATCTTAATCCCTACAATATCCAAATATATAATACAAAGTACAGTAAATTTGCCATATCACTTTGGAGTCATGATGAAGGCATATGGTGGTGCATAGGGTAAATATCTGTGAGAAACTAGGTATAGGTATTTTCTTCCTTTTTTATCCAGGATCTTTATCACCTACTCATGTTTCTCATGCCCACTGAATCCCAGTCTGTTTAACACTGGTTCAAGTCCCCTATTGGCATCGTGCTTAATGGTGAATTAGCCAGCTAGCATCCTTTGCCTGCGATTACACTGTGTTCGGCTTTTCCACTTGCACAAGAGTTCAGTGATTTGGTGGAGATTATTGTTGAGATTTTTGTGTTTATTCCTGTAATTAGATATTATACTAAAACTACACCATAGAATATCTGCTTGATGTGTGACTTCTATGCAATTCCTTTTAAAGGAATCTTTACTGAGCTAAATTTGCTTGTTGATAACCTTAATAAGAAGGTTGACTTTAAATGAGGAAAGCAAAAAATAGGAAAATAGAAAACATTAGAAAAACTAGAAGACTGTCCCACATTATTCAAAGGTATTTCTGTAAGGCAGTGGTTATTAAAAGTTAGTCCTCCCAGCACTTTGGGAGGCTGAGGCAGGCAGATCACGAGGTCAGGAAATCGAGACCATCCTGGCTCACACAGTGAAATCCTGTCTCTACTAAAAATACAAAAAATTAGCTGGCTGTGGTGGCGGGCACCTGTAGTCCCAGCTACCTCGGGAGGCTGAGACAGGAGAATGGCATGAACCCGGGAGGCAGAGCTTGCAATGAGCCGAGATTGCGCTGCTGCACTCCAGCCTGGGCAACAGAGCGAGATTCCCACTCAAAAAAAAAAAAAAAAAAAGGTTAGTCCTTGGAGTAACCTTGAGAACTGGGCAAAAATGCAGAGTTTAGGGCCTCACCTTGTACCTACTGAATCAGACACTGGGGTGGGGCTCATGTGTTTTAACAGCCTCCAGGTGATCCTGCTGCTTGCTCAATTTTGAGAACCACCACTGTATGGCTTGTCCCTATCACTGAAGAATTCATGCACGCTCACACACATACACATATACCCACACAGACATTCCCAAAGTTTCAAGGTCAGCTGTATATTTCTTACTTTATAGACATTGGGATATATATTTACACTGAATTAAAACTACTCTTTGAATATTTATCAGATACAATGGAGCTATAGGTAATTTCATTAGACATCAAATCCTTTAAACCAGCGTTTATCAAGTTTTAACATTCATAGGAATCATGCTATGCAGATTTTTATTCAGCAGATTTGAAGTGGGGCCTGATATTCTCCATCTCTAACAGCCTTCCTGTTGATTTCAATGTTACTGGACTCAGCCCACAATTTGAGTTGCAACAATTTAGACTCAAGCATGTCCTCAACAAACATTTTCATACATATCCCAAAATATGGCCACAGTTTTCCTTTACATTTCATCTCTAGTATAACTACAATTGGTTACAACCTTCTAGCACAAAAGATTTCTCATCTGAGCACACTTATCTCTATCCCTGTGTTTTTAACATGAAATTCTTTTAATCTAACATAAAACACATTCACTTACGAAGCTGTCACTTTCGAAATCTATCTGTTATTTCAGGCTTAACTAACAAATTCCACTTCCTTTCTTAAATTTTCAGTTTATTTCATGTCGGACATACTCTTATATACCCTATACCTCTTTTTAACAAGTTATATAATGCTCTGTATGAAGTTATCCAGTTACATAATTAGTCCCAATGTATTTTGAGTTCCCAGAAGACAGATTTATGTGGTTCTTACAGATCATGGCACTCCCCTCACTTATCTAGCCACTGTCTGACTCACATATGATGCTGAATGCTATTGGCTTAATTAGTGTTTCACCTGCCCTGGAAAGGCAGGTGAAAATAATGTTTTGATTAATGAAGTAGGTGGGTCTGATTAACCATGTGGTATGACTATGCTCAGAGGGGCCAGAAGAATTGTTTAATGAAGAGCACGACCAGAGGTATCACCAGGAAGCAGAGAGAGACAGAGACATTTAAAAGCCATTAGTGGCCATGAGGGATGTAGGAGATGAAATAAAAGATTAAAAAAAAAAAAAAGATTTTTCAGCTATGGAAAAAATTAATTCCCTGAAGTTCTTCTGCCTGTAAATAATCCTTAGACCCTGCTATCGACATTATAAAATGAGTTTTTGAAAAGCATTCTGGACAGAGGAAATAACTCCTCCCCCATACAGATTATTTTTGAATTGCTGAAGAATACACAGTAATACCCAGAGCACACTGGTATGTATATGAATTTGTGGTCCTTTTAGAGCAAAGGAATCAGATTGCCCTTATGTAAATCACTATGATACAGCCAATCCAAAGTTTCAACTCTCTTTATAATCACCCGGCAGTCAGTTGAGACTTCCTTGTGACTCTCTGACACAGTCAAGATAGATAAAGTAGCCAGGACGATTGTTCCTAGAATTTGGATTTTCTTCCTATAGAGAATGACTGCAGTCTGAACTTTGGGTACAATTTTTCAAACTAGAAAAATAAGTTGAAAAACTGAAAAGATGAAGACAGTAAATCTGATTCATAGTTATTTTTGATTTATTTGTTTTATATATTTTAAATTATTTTCTGCTTACTTTGTCCATGTACAATTAATGTTTTAGTTCGCTTTTCTAGATAGTTGATATGGTTTGGCTGTGTCCCCACCCAAATCTCAGCTTGAATGGTAGCTCCCATAATTCCCACATGTTGTGGGAGAGACCCGGTGGGAGATAATTGAATCATGGGGGCAGGTCTTTCCCATGCTGTTTTCATGATGGTGAATAAGTCTCGTGAGATCTGATGGTTTTAAAAAGGGGAGTTTCCCTGCACAAGCCCTCTTCTTTTGTCTGCCATCATGTGAGATGTGCCTCTTACCTACCACCACAACTGTGAGACCTCCCCAGCCACATGGGACTGTCAGTCCATTAAACCTCTTCTGTAAATTGCCCAGTTTCGGGTATGTCTTTATCAGCGGTATAAAAACTGACTAATACAATGTAGTGAAGTTTCTTGTTTATTTGGTTTTGTTTTGTTTTTATATACTTTCCAGATTTAGCCTCCTTTTTGTAATTCTTTTCTTTGTTGCCATTGTGGCTTGGAGTTTTCATGTTTCGAGTAGTTAATTTTAAATCATTGATACTGGATCTCTCTTATTCTATTTGTAAAAATGAGATTAGATTCAATAGTTTTCATAGTGTCTTCAATATTTGGAATCCCATGACTCAGTGATTCTATAAATAATAATGAGATCAAACTTTTCAAACTTTTTAAAGGTTATTGAAAGAGATGGGACGTCTTTAAAATTGTTTTCACAGCGTCTTTTATAAGTGCACAGCACAAATGTGAATTTGAAAGTTTTAGTGTTTTAATATGAATTTTAATGGGATGGCAGGAGTTGTGCTAGAATTGGCCAACGACTCTAGAGAAAGAACGGCTGTAATGAATTGTGTCTAAAAACAAACCTCGCTTTTCCCAGTCCTGGAATGGTGCGGAAGATGGTAGTTCCTCCTATGACTCATGGTGCAGTAGAAAGATGGAGTAGGAGGCGGGGGCTGTAGGCTCCCAGCACACTGCAGGCAATGTGATGGTCCACCTGGAGAGGGCATTGCTGGAATGGACTGGTGGCCACTGTCAAAGAATCAGGTGGCCCCTCACTGAGGGTGTCCTTCAGAGGGAGTTGGAGTAAAGCTGAGCATTACTCCAAGCAATCTAGGTAAACAGTGAGGGAGGCAGACAGAGAGAAAAAGACACAGGGAGAGGAAGGGAGGGAGGGTGGGAGGAAGGAAGGAAGGAAAGAAGGGAAGAAGGAAGAGAGGGAGGTAGTCAGGGAGGGAGGGAAAGAGAGGCAAGAGATAATTGAAGTGATTTAATCTATGTTACCAATTAAAGACGGAAAAATCCCGTAATATAAAATTTTAATTATTTCAATCCTTAATTTGATAACTGATTTAACCACCAAACCCATTTTTGCATGGAAAATCTATTAATTACTGGGATACAATTTAGGGAATGCTGGTGTAGACAAGTAAAGAGCATGTTTGGTCGAAAGGAGACATGAAATTACCACGAGAATATGTGGATTTACAATGATTCTCAGAATACTTTTTGGGTTATTTCAATCCTATGATTGGATCAAATACATAGCCAAATAACATCCACATTTGGGGAACTTTGTGTATTACACACACTCACTCCTGCTCTTCTTAGTCCTCTCCATAATTTTTACTTCTGCAAAAAACCTCCCTGTGTCTGTGTTTAACGTAAAATTACGTATACTGTTCATTTACTAAGCACAGGTATATACTTTCAATAACTAAAGAAAGAAAAAGTACTTTTAAGAAAAAAACATAAATAAAAAATCATGGCTAACCTAGCACTTTGCAATGGCAAGTGTTCTATGAGGATTAAATTCCTTGCTTTTTTTAGGTAATTTTACAGAGTATATATGTGTGTATTCAGCAACAAAAATATTAATTCAAACAAACCTTAAATTCTCCTAAGAAAGTTCTTTGTTTGATTGTCCTCAGGTGCCCCATGCTGTAGTGAGATTTTGACCAGGAAGGACAGAGTTTGAATCCAAGACCTCACTTAGACTGTAGTGAACAAAGTACATAACTTTATTTTACTCGTTCTGCATGCACGGAATGAGTTACTTAGTACTTAGTCCCTTACAGTGTTTTGTCAATGTGTGACTACTGATAAGATGATGGCAACTGCTTGTTATATCTTGCATTTCCCATAGGTTTTCTTAACTCTCTTTTATCAAGACTTTTCAGCTGTCCTAAAGTTTAATACTATTAAAAATATTTTATTCCGTGGGGAATTAAAAAAAGGAAGATAGTAGACTATGATTTCTCTATCAAATTCTGATGGGAAGGATTATACGGGGAAAAAATAAAACTCTTAAAGAGAACAGTGCTTGTTAATGATCTAAACCACTGTTTATCAATACGCTACAGTTATATAAGCAAAAACTCTATTTTGACTTTCAAATACCTGGCTTTGTCTGGAATAAAATTTAGCTTGACTGTTCATGGAGCTTGAAATTTCCTTAAGTAAGTGCCGTACAAGATAATGAGGATAGTCCTCCCTACCCCAGCCTTAAAACCATACTATTTTATCTGGTTTTATCTGTATTTACTGAACCCATTATTATAAACTTAATTCAATTGTTTGCATATTTATTTGCCCACTATATACATTGATGAGTAGATATGCAAGACAAGATGAAGAGAAACAGTTGCATGAAAAACCATTGTTCATCTAATCCAAATGGTTGAACACCTCAACTATTGGATTACTCTTTGAATGTCACCTCATCTCTTTCTTCATCCCCAAACACAGCATCCTTTCTGCAAATCCAGAGACTGCTTGCTTGCTTACCGTCAGAAAAAAGAAAAGAAAAAGTTTTGCTTCAAGGACAGCCATATGGCTTAGAACTAAAGAAGAAAGATGGGAAATGTGGAGTTGGGTGGAGAGTCCTGTAAAAGGAACAAGCACTAAGGTTGCTTATAGAGTAAGCCTATTTTATGATGCCAACAGAACTTTTCCAAGTCTCTCACAAGGAACTTACACTTTTCCTTCAATCAGAACTGTCCATAGTGCATCGTTTAATCTCACTGTACACTTTCTCACCAGGTTATGCTCTTGTTCTCCCATGGTATCTTGCCGCGGATTACCCTCATCTTCTTTTTCTACTTATACAAATATGTCCGGGTGGAAGCATTCTTGAACTGTTCCATCTGAAAGATACAATTTTCTCTTAATTCATATATTGCTTAACTGACAATCCCAATGAGAAAGGTTGAGAAAAAAAATCTGAGAAATACTGAGAAAAAAAGAAATATTGAGAAAAAAAATCCTGGACCAGATATTCAAACATCTCATAATTTGATAGATATGTAACCTCCTTAACATACAGTAAGTAGTGTCCATGCTACATCTCAAAAATGTTGTCAGGATAGAATGATGCCATGTCTGTGAAATGTTTTGTATAAAGCAATTAGGTATACTTAGGTAAGGTGTTTGCATTGTTTATACCGAATTAAGCTATGATGATTAACATTCTGGTGAATACTACTTTCTTTCATCTGTTTTTCATATTGCCTCAACCTAATTAAAAGTATATTTAGCTTGTACCTCATAAAGAAAAGTTCGTTTGCTTTTCCTGATGATGAGAGTAATAAATATCTATTATAGAAAATTGTTAAAAGTACACACAAATATAAAAATAAAAATTAAGTGTAATGTTGTAACCAAGAGATAACAACCATATCAAAAAAGAGCCACACTTATATATTCTTATATATGTGTATATAGGTGTGTATCTTTGTAAACTGCTTTGTTCGCTTATCAGCGTATCTTTTGCATATTCGTATTCCCCAGTTCTATTTTTGCTTCCTCAAGTGCAGCCACAGTATTTTGACTTCAGTTGTGTCTCACTAAGCATGTCATACTGTGCCTTGGGTAGAATAAATATTCAATACATTGGCTTTATTCACAGAATGACTTAAAGCCTTTTGATTGTTTAAATGTAAAATTAAGTGAAACAGAATTTCTGTCTTTAAAGATCACAATTGTGTTCTCATTGACGAATTGAGGCTACTCCATGTAACTGTGACTTATTTTTCCTTTTCCTTTCCCTTCTGTTTAGTTTGTTGCCCAGCCCAATTGTCAGCAGCTGCTGGCATCTCGCTGGTACGATGAGTTTCCAGGCTGGAGGAGAAGACACTGGGCAGTGAAGATGGTGACATGTTTCATAATAGGACTTCTTTTTCCTGTCTTCTCTGTGTGCTACCTGATAGCTCCCAAAAGCCCACTTGGACTGTTCATCAGGAAGCCATTTATCAAGTTTATCTGCCACACAGCCTCCTATTTGACTTTTTTGTTCCTGCTGCTGCTTGCCTCTCAGCACATCGACAGGTCAGACTTGAACAGGCAAGGTCCACCACCAACCATCGTCGAGTGGATGATATTACCGTGGGTCCTGGGTAAATGTGTTACTATAGAAAATATAATAAAAACATGTTACTGCCACGGAATTTTGTTGCTCAGAAAATATTCATTAATGTTTGGGACCTAGGAATGTTTAGAATAGGTTCTGACTATTGTAGCTCCAAGAACCTAACCCCCAAAGCCAAACAACTATTTTACAAGCTGCGGTGGACCTGCTTACAAAATCAGCTTAAGAAACGTAACCTTAAGTTTTAGAATTACAGACTTTAATGACTTCATATTCCACGACTGACCCTCTGAGTTTTTTGTTTATTAAAACTTTTCAACATATCTCATTGACTATATGTAAATAATCATTCTAATATTCCTAATAGATAAGTCTTCTAAAAGTACATGCAGATTACTCTGAAGAATTAGTGATTCTATACATAAAGTAACTGAAACCTTTTGAAAAAATCAATCCATTCAAATTTATCTTTGAAATCTATATTAATTTAAAATAACAGGAAATTAAACAACAGGATATCCGCCACTCTCTTTTTGTTCTTGTCATAGAAAGTTGTATTGGGTCTGAAGCAAATCACTGTGAAGTAGAAAACCTTAAAGTAGCTAGTGAAAATCTTGTTTTCCCGCCGGGTGCAGTGGCTCATGCCTGTAATCCCAGCACTTTGGGAGGCCGAGGCGGGCGGATCACGAGGTCAGGAGATCGTAGCCATCCTAGCTAACACGGTGAAACCCCGTCTCTACTAAAAATTCAAAAAGAAATTAGCCGGGCGTGGTGGCGGGCGCCTGTAGTCCCAGCTACTCCGGGAGGCTGAGGCAGGAGAATAGCGTGAACCAGGAAGGCGGAGCTTGCAGTGATCCCAGATCACGCCACTGCAGTCCAGCCTGGGCAACACAGCGAGACTCCGTCTCAAAAAAAAAGAAAGGAAAAAAAAGTAGCTGGTGAAAACCTTGTTTTCCTTTCTCCTTGTTATTATAGCCATGGTTAAAATTTGCATTTTAATTATCCTTTTCTCTATCATACTATGGTTTGCTGAGAAATCACATTTTCTCAATTTAGCTCATCATTTTAAACCTCTCTGCTATAATATCTATCTCATCATTTGGCTATTAGAAAATATGTGACAAATTTCATGATTCAAAATCTCAGAATATCAGTTTGGGTTAACTCTCAAAACTGCTGAAGAGACTAAAATGACATCAAGGCAGAAAAAAAAAGACAGCCTATTTGAGATAAATATGTTTTTCAGTTTTAAAAATTATAAAAACCATACTTTAAGTATTGTCAATAAGAAAATTTAATAGGGACAAGATTTGATGTTTTACTTATATAACCAAACAAAATCCTCAGGTGAACTTTAAAATAGAGTAGGTTCTCATTAATCTAAAGTGCGTAAAGTGTGATCTTGTTTAAATTAGAAAAAAGGGTCAGGCCGGGCAGGACACAGTGGCTCATGCCTGTAATCCCAGCACTTTGGGAAGCCAAAGCGGGCGGATTGCTTGAGATCAGGAGTTGGAGTATCACCCATCTCTACTAAAAATGTGAAAATTAGCTGGGCATGGTGGCCACAGCCTGTAATCCCAGCTACCTGGGATGCTGAGGCAGGAGAGTAGTTTGAGCCTGGGAGGCAGAGGTTGCGGTGAACCAAGATTACACCACTGCACTCCAGCCTTGGTGACAAAGTGAGACTCTGTCTCAAAAAATGAAAGAAAAGAAGAAAAATTAAAAAGGCTCACATAATCTATAAGTGTCCGAAGTGTCCTTTGGAATAAAATAATTTTCACATTGCAGTTGGTATTAAAGGTAAAATAACCCCGCCTGTTTCATTTAAATTAAATATATCTCATTAAGAATGTTTTTAAAGGAATTTTCTTCTTAGAAAATGTCTTTGGAACAATTCTTACAGAAGAGTTTAGGATGTTACATTTTCCATAATGGCTAACTTATATTGAATGTCTAAAAATTCTAGTTTCCCAAATGCAGAACATTTCATTTTGAAAAATACTATAGATACAATAAAATGTAAGCAGATAGAGTAGTCCTAATCTTTCCTTGATACCATCAATGAAAATGTGTCAAATACTTTCCAGGCAGAATGCACAGTGAAGGATGATAGTGATACAAAAGTAAGACAACAAAGAGCCCTTCTGCTAACGAAGCTTAAATTTTACTGGGATAAATGGGTAATAAACAAATAGATTTGTGATATAATGTCATAAAATGGTAAATAATATTTAAAAAATAGGAGGTCCAAACTTCTAATTACTTGTCCAATGAAAATAGTCATTGGCTGCCTGCTACACACCAAGCTTCTAACAGAATATTTCATGGAAGTTGGCTGGAAGAAACTAGACCCAACCACAGCTAAATGATTACATGAGGTATAGATTTATTTGTGAGTATTATAATTCCAGCTTAGAAAAATATCTGCTATAGGCAACATTGTCTCAAGATTTCCTGACTGTAGGGAGTTAATTTTTCTCAGAATTTTAGGATGAAAAGAGATTTCCTAGAATTAAAAAATGCGTGCAAATGATCATCTTGCTTAAATAATGGGTCATGAGGAAAAATGTTTATATATCAAAGAGATCTGTCAAACCGTTATATTGTTCACCAAGTCTGGTGAATTGTGAGTGCCTCATATCCAAGACTGAGTTCTCAGCGCCTTGCTAGATCCATGATTATAAGGGGTGTGTGCTATGTTGTTGGGCTGTTCTGCAAAAGGCACTGGACTTAAATCCATGCCCAGGTTCTACCACTAGGAGACTATTAAATTATGGGTGGTCACAAGCTCTCAGGATTTTCAGTGTCTTCATCTACAAAATGAAAGATTTAGAGTGAATGACATCTAAAGTCCCCCTGTATCCTATCATCCTGTCTGCTAAGCTACCATTATTAAGGCAGAGAAAACTGATCCTTTCGGGGGAGGTATAGTGTTGAGGGGAAGAGCCAGGCTAAAGACATCAGAGTAGGAATGCGTTAATCTTTAACCAGAAGCGTGATATATATAAAAAAGCACAGTCTGATTTGATGACTATATTAATGAATCCTCTATTCTCTTGTCCTGTCCTGCTGTCTGATAAAGTAAGTGGCCATGAGTCCCTTAGCAGAACATTTCATAGTTCATTGTTTGCAAGGTTCTAGATTTATAACATCAAGATTGAATGACTTACGGAAATGACGTGGCTTATAAGTGTGTCCCCTCATCATGTTAATTGTCTCAGTGGTAGATTGGAACTCTGTTTATGGTTTTTTCTCAAGTCTTCTTGAACTGACTTAGATTTTCAAACCATATCACCTCTGTGAGCTACTTGTTGTATAAAGTAATACTTTTTTATTTGTACTAAATTGACTTTTCTTCCGTTTTCAAAAGATCTTCCTCGCATTCGTAATTTCTTGATGTATGAGAAATGATCACTTTATACCTCTCATTTGTTTATCCTAGCAAAACACTTTTGACTTATTTGTTTTATATATTTATATCATAAATATCCATGTTTATCTAGGTAGGAAAGTTCTCTAACTTTAAAGCCTAACCTTTCAAACCAATTTCTTTTTCTTCTTAAGAATTACGGTTTTGCTTGGGAATTTCCGTTATTTTATATATCTTGCAGTGTTTCAGCAATAAGAACTATGTTCAGCCTCATAGAACCAGTTATCTTGTGTTTCAGTACAATGGCAGAATAAGGTTTCTGTTATTTCAGTATCTTTCTTGTTGAAGTTCAACATTGTTGACTATTTAAATCTATTGTGTTTTATATCTTTAGAAAGCAATTCATAATGGTTCTTCTATCCCTCTGCCACGGTGTCAGCAATAAGTTGGAACTCACCGCCCAACAAAGCTTTCAGAATTATTTTTACTTCAGACTTGCTTGTATTTGAAGGTTATCGACCTTTCCTTTCTGCCATCAAACAGCCTCAAGAGATCTTCTTGCACATATTTGCTGTCAGGATGAACTTTATTATATAAGAAAGAAAGCCAAAAAGCTTTACAGGGACCAAACTTATGATGCTTGTCATTGTGATACAGTTCTAACTAATGCAGAAAACTAATCATGGATAATTCTGTTAGAACTCTCAACAGATGAGTAAATTCCAGACAGATGGACACCAATATCCTTCTCAGGCTGTCAAATTACCCACTTAAACTAGAGTAAAAAGTAAAACAGTTGTTTGATCAAGCATTCCTATGGGCCTGATAACAGAGCTATACTTTTCGGGTGTCTGGAGAAAAAGTTTCATTGGAAAGACTGAATGATGGATTAGAAAGAGCTCGAGGCTAGAAGATCAGAGACTTGGGTACTTTTACGTTCTCCATGACTCTGAGGCTCTTAACTTATTTAGGGTTTGATTTTTAATATACTGGGAATATGCAACGAATAGAATATGATAAATTTATTTTTATTAAAAAATTACATGAAAACTAGAGCATGTTATATGTGTAATGTGCATTATGAGAATTCATCAAAATTATGGCAAGAGTTTTATCTCAAAGAGAGGCATTTGTTTCTGAAGATAATACGTAGTAAGATATGGGAAAAACAAACTTTTGAGTGCTGGTTGTCAGGCCTTCCTGAAACCCAGTTTGAATTTTCCCTCAGAATTCATTCTAACTCCGATTGTAACAAACAAATTTTGCTATAAATTATCCCTTTGCACAAAAAAGTATGGATATCTGTAAAATTTCCAGATGTAGACTTATGTAATTAGCTTAGTAAAATAAATTATAAAATGGATAACACTTTTCATGAAAGAAGTAGAACTTTGGGCTGGGTGTGGTGGCTCACACCTGTAATCCCAGCACTTTGGGAGGCTGAGGTGGGTGGATCACGAGGTCAGGGGTTCAAGACCATACTGGCCAACATAGTGAAACCCTGTCTCTACTAAAAATACAAAAATCAGCCGGGCATGGTGGCAGGCACATGTAGTCCCAGCTACTCGGGAGGCTGAGACAGGAGAATCACTTGAACCTGGGAGGCAGAGGTTGCAGTGAGCCGAGATTGTGCCACTGCACTCCAGTGTAGGTGACAGAGCAAGACTCCATCTCAAAAAAAAAAAAAAAAGAAAAGAAAAGAAAAGAAAGAAAGAACTTTAATGAAGGCTATCATATGAATACAGCAGGAAATACTTTGCTCCTATGAGAAAACAAAATGGCTGCTGAAGCGACGTGACATTGTGAGCATGCCCCGGATTATGCCACAATTAAACAGTATGCAAATCTATGCACACTGAGCATGAGGAGAAAGGTGAACTGAGGAAAAGATGTAACATAGGAGGAGGTCTAAGCTCTGTTAAAAATAGCTTCTATTGAATTCCTAGGCATAAAGTAAGAATTGCTCATAATAGCCAGATTATACAACTTGCCTATAACACTTTATTTAGCAAATTTTTAAACAAGATTGGTTTCTCATTTCCATAATTTATTTTACATTTTTATGTTTTAAAAGGTGGATATTAACAAATCTGAACATTTCAACAAGCCCTACCAAATTGAAGATGTAGAATGAAAATTTGGTGATAACATTTTCATCTAGATAAATATTCATAGAGTCAAATAATACTATATGGATGTATATATATGTATATCTATGTGTGTGTATATACACACACACACACACGTATGTGTATAACCAGTTATGGTTTTTACACATATATGTATAATCGGTTATGTGTATATAGGTACATACAGACATATATACACATACATATATATGTATGTATACATATAGACACATATACACACACGTGTGTATATATACGTGTGTGTGTGCATATATATATAATTATTCCTGTCTTGTGACCATTTTTTCATCTTTTGTCTAAAGTCATTAAGATCATATGGCTTCATATTTTCAGCCTTACCGCTGAATTTCCCATCCCCTCAAGCAGCTCCAAACAATATTCTCACAATTATAAGAAATATTCCTATTAGTTTCCCCAGCTCCTCCCTTGGCGTGGTGCTCAAATAATCTTAGCAAACTAGCTTCAGACACACACAGACCCTCAAACACAAGCTGCAGACTACCCATTTATTAATTTAAAATGGATATTTTAATTTTTGAGGAAATCAGATAGTACAGTGTGACATATGACCCTCATTTTACTATTTATCAGTGGGAAAAAATATTTTAACATCATCTTCATGGGATTATAAAGACTAATGCAGTAATATCTCAAACAATGAGATATTAATGAAGATTTCAGTTATTGTGTGTGCTCCTATTAATGCTGAACACATGATTTCTTTATTGGAGGGAAATGAACTCTTTTTAGGCCATGATAGTGCAATATAAATTTGATACACAAAAATTGAAATTTACAGGCCTTCAGAGAATGTTTGAAAACATGGTTTAGATGGTTCAAGGGAAGAGGGGAAAAGACAGGAAAAGAGGAGTAGATACCAAAAAAGAAAGAGTCAAAGTTAAAAAAAAAAAATGAGATTCTTGAATTAGTCTTCATTAGCACAGTGTAACAATAGTAGTAGTAGTAATCGTAGTAATAATAGTAGAAACTGAAAAAATTAGGCATTGTGCTGGGTAATTTAAATGCATTCTTTTGTTCGAACTTCACAGTACCTCTGTTCCACTTAATCATAATGAATGATGTTAATGTCTCATTTCACAGAGAGGAAACAGGATTAGAGAATTTACATTCCTTGCAGGGATCAAGGGATCAAGGAGCTAAGTGATACTAGATTCAAATTCCAGTCAATGTAAGTCTAGATCTAGATTCTTTATCCTTTCTGAGACACTCACCCAAAAGTGTGAGAGGTAGAATTTGAAAAGGCAAAAACAGCTCAGAACATGTGTCCATACTTAAGACTTCTTCGCTTCTATTTGCCGGCTTAGATTTTCACACAGGTGAAATTTGAATGGACCATGTTTCTGCTTCATTAAAGGTGTAATGCTCTTTAAGATGCACATTTGATATGATTTACTACTGAATATTATGTTTACCAACATACCAAACTTACCACTACCACCACCCTCACATCACCACCAGTATCATCACTGCGTTTTTTCTAATCTAAAACATATTATGTGTGACTTTCTAGCACTAAAAGAAGCAATCCATTCCAAGAAAGAAAGAATAAGTCCTTTGATATGACCTAGAGATGTTTCCTTTTTTGCTTTCCATGTATTAGTTGCTATGTTCTAAAGTTAAATTTATTTTCTTCAAGGATATTACTATTTTTTAAATTTCTGTGTGTGTGTGTGTGTGTGTGTGTGTGTGTGTGTGTGTGTAAGGGGTACTCAGGAAAATCGAAAGAAATAAATATATTTCTTTATGCATATTTATTTTTAAAATGTTCAGAAGTTTGTATTAAGTGGAAGGTGGTAATTTTCATAGTGAAAATATTAATATTCACTTATTCGAAACTATATATTAGGCAACTTCTGCTGCTTATTGAAAAGATAATGAACAAGGAATTGGAGAAATATTTATTCCTTGTCTTCCTATCTACATAAGCATTCTACTTCTTAGTTTTCATGGAAAATTTTAAATTAAATTAGAATCCTATAAAAAGAATGCTCCTACACTGATAAAATGTCTCACTTGATTTTTAAGTAACTATTTTTAGGTGATAAGCTATCAGATGATCTGGAATTCTAAAGTTCTACACTTCACTCTTACTCTGAAACTAACATGGCATCCTTTCTTGGTAAACTTAAAAATGTGTACTTCCTTAATTACATATTCCTAGTTTTTTTCTCAAAATGTTAAAATAATGGTGTCAAAACCCATAGTGGTTTAAGCATTTTTAGATGCCTTCCAACTAAGAATATTTAACATTCACTGTCTCTTTATGTCAGTGTTTTTTGAAGTATGGTCTGCTGACTAAAATTATGGTTACTGTAGATTCTTATGACAAATTCAGATTATGGTTGGCTGATTTAGAAATTCCAAAAGTATTTTAAACATTAAAGACTGAGAAACAATTCTGGAAGTCAAATTTCATAATCATATAATGGTTTTATTAAGGATCTTCAACATATTTGAATCCAGACATGAAATGGTTTTACTTCTTTCTATCACTGTCCTTGGCCACCTTATATCAAATATCCTTTCCTTGTTCCCGAATGATATCACTATCAGTTATCATAAATTTTCTGAAATTTCAAGTTATTTAAAAGTAGGCTATGTTCAGTTTAAAACTCAAATTTTATAAGCTTAAAGATCTTCTCTTCCCAATAAAGGCCTGACCCATGGCTTGAAGGATCTGGAATTGTCCATCTCTTACACATCCTTTAACTCCAACACTGGAATTCAAGGTGGGACATAGGCTCTTCATGCTTCCTCATTCCTGTTGCTTTAGGGACGATGGGGAATGGGAGAAGCTAAATGTCCTGACTTGGCACCCTGGTCAGAGCTCTTTCTTGGTTGGTTGTCCTGCCTCTCTGGCTATTACTGAGCCACCTGTGTGATGCTGACTCTCCTGAGGGGTGCACGGCTGTTCTTTGAGAGCCCTGTTGTGCCTCCACACTGCATAGTTCTCTGAGTCAGAGATTCAACTCTGCCAGGGGTCTTCCAGTCCCTCCACTCCTGTAACCAGCAGTCAATCCCTAAAGAGGTCCTGGAACCCTAACAAATCCCTCTTGAGTCCTGGCAAGAAGGCTCAAACCCAGCCTTTTCTTCTAATATGCACTTACCTCACAACAGCATCACAGAACCTTACCACATTAAAAGACAGAAGGCCAGACTGCCATGGGCTACCCTATTGCCAAACCTCACTGTTTTCCATTTTCTGTGATGAGCTGAACCCAGGGGGAGATGAGCAAGCCAACTGCCCAAACAGATGCCCCAACAGGGGTGAGGTAGTAGTTCCTCCTTGTAGAAACTCCCAGACTTTATGAGGGATTTTCTTGGAGTCTCCCTTAGACTTGACTTAGGGAGGCAGTAGTATTTGTGAGGAAACACCCTTACCTGTACTTCTGGTATTCCCTTTTAGCACAAAAACTGCACTGTCCTGGCTGGGCTGCCGACGCCTGTAATCCAAGCTCCCTCCTTGGAAGGCCAAGGTGGGGAGATTGCTTGATGCCAGGAGTTCAAGACCAGCCTGGCCAACTTAGAGAGATTTCTTTTCTACCAAAAAAAAAAAAAAAAGATAGCTGGGCATGGTAACATGTGCCTCTAGTCCTTGCTCCTCTACCCAGGAGGCTGAGGTGGGAGCATTGCGTGAGCTCAGGAGTTTGAGGATGCAGTGAGATATAATGCACCACTACACTGCAGCCTGGGAAACAGGGTGAGACTCTGTCTCTAAAAATAACAACAACGACAAAAACAAAAACAAAACAGAAACCTTGCACTCCCTGACCTCATGGCTCTCTCGCTATCTGACTTCCCAGGTCTACCTCTGTTACAGATTACGGAAGTAGAGGGCTAGGTGGTTGGGAACAGATATGGTCCTGATGCCTCCTAGTAGGCCCTGGAAGGAAAAGTTTGGCTACAATTTTCTGTAAACTCTTTTCAGAACATGGATGCTTGGGGTCCGTGTCCTCATCTTTGTTTGAGTTTTAAGTATACTGCTGAGAACAGGAGTTGCCCCTTAACTGAGTGCCTCTTAGAGGTCCAGAACAAGTGGGTTTCTACTGAATAAAAGACTTCCTTTAAATTTATCTTTGAACAGAAGCAGATTTTTGATGAGAGACTACTTTTATATTCCCTGATTTGAAAATCAAAAAACAAAACAATACAAAACTCCAGCAGGGAGGAATTTTTTGTGTTCTTTTATCTTCATTGATTTGATACCACAACATAAAAGCTCAGTGTTCTGTGAAGAGACTTCCAAGGTCAGGCCCCTGACAGCTTTGGGGCTTAAATAAGAGACCCCTGGAGGTTGCCATAGGTGAAAAGGTGACTTGCTTTTTGTTTGGGGTTGTTTACTATTGGTGTAAGTACTGACAGTAAGAAAGGGAATGACAGGAGATCTGTTTGCAGAGTTACACATTTGTCACATGTAATTGGTGCTGTTAAATGTGGCATCTGAGCGTTGCCTACCCCATCACATCCTCACAGCCAGCTTCGCAGGACATAAAAGAACATTCAAATAGCCCTGAGTGAAAACTGTTATGTGAAAGGTAGAAAAAAAATAGTAAAAACTTCCAGGCATCTACAAATATTTTTAAAAGGAAGTTCTCTGACTCATTTGCACTGTGATCTTTCCTTTGTTGGTCCCCACAGTCTTGACATCAATGCTTGTAATTAGGCCTCCATCACGACTCTGAGAACTCATGTCTTCTGTTTATAAACAGCAAAGAGCAATTTTGAAATGTTCCCATTGTGGGAACAGGATAAACATTTTGTGACAGAAGCTGTCTTAATCTTTGTTCTCTTCAGGCTTTTTAGTTACCATGGATAATTTACTAGCTGAATTTGTTTTTTATTTAGTTAATAGCACCCTCTGGTTTTTCTAAAGGCTTGTTTCTTCAAAAATTCAGCAAATGTTGCCAGAATAAATGAAACTGGCCATTTCACTACCATGCTCATAACAAACATAAATCCACAGTCATCTGACAGGTATGTGGTGACTAGAACTATAAAAAGTGATATTCAATCTGGAACTTAAAAAAAAAAAGATACCAACACATTACCACATTACCCAACAGACATTGATTGGCAATCTTATCTATAGCTCAAGTTTAAACAAAATGATGGCATGAGTTTCCAGTTTTATCAGGATCTCTGTTTTTCCCACACATTTGTGCCTTTCAAAGGTCAGAAGTGAAGTAAGATTTTGGGTGGTCAAGAAAATCAGATTTAATGTCTCCTCCTTTATCTCCAGAGGAATTGTAATATATCAGCATTGTGAGTTTTGCTTAGAGGTCATCTAGTCTAAACTTACAGTTGAAGTTTCATCTCCTTTAACCCATCGGACGAGAACAGAGTCTGCTCAGCTATGAAGGAAGTCGAAATAAAATGTTGACTTGTACTGAGCTCATAACTTCTTCTTTATACCTCCTTCCCAAAGCCTTTCTTCTTCTATGTAAATCCTCACAAAATATTTGAATTTCGCTATTTCGATGACTGTTGATAATCACATTTGACTTTCCAGTTTAGTAGCAGCAGGTATAAAGATAATAAAGTTTATCTGTCAGACATAATGAAATATAAATGCTCTGGTTAGCAAGTACTTTAAAATATATTTTATTTCATGATACATACAAATCTGAAAGCAACCGAATTACAAATTCATTAAGTTGGAATGAACTTTAGAGATTACGTAGATCAGTCTCCACTCACTGCTAGAATTTCTCTGGCTTAAAGACAGCCTCTGGATTGGAATCTCTATGTCACAGGGTAATCCATTCCAGTTTTAGAGCAACTCTAATTGCCAGAATATTCTTCCTTACATTTGGCAAGAAGCTGCCTTTCTATGCTTTTCTTATCAAAGATCCAATTTCTGCTTTGTGGGGCAGACTAGAGCAACTCTGTGCCCTCTGTACAGGGCAGTTTTTCATCTCTCATGGCAGCGATTGCGATGACTGCTTTTGGTAAAATTGTCGCAATCCTAATAGGAAGAAGCAATCGTTGGGAATTTATGCAGTTAGGATAAAATCATACTTTGTAAAAGCCATGTAATCCAAATCTCTGTTTTTTGAAGTGAACGGAAACCTAGAGAGGCTAAGCTAAGATTCTAAAGCTGATTGCTAGTTGAGTTGAGCCTGGCCGCTTGATCACCTAATGTAGACTAGCTCTTATCACTGTGCCTTCTGGTGAAAAATTAACTTGAAATGCATTTGTTAAATCAATGATTGCATGCACATATCTAATATCTGGGAATTGGCAGTGTCAAGCAAGACAAAACAAATAAGCAACATTGTACTGAGCTCATAACTTCTTCTTTATACCTCCTTCCCAAAGTCCTCATTCTGTCCTCTGAAGCACATAACTCTGTGCCTTGTAAACTCTCAAGAAGAAGAAAATGTTGTCCAAGTGCACTGCATTTAGGAGATTCTGATCCAGTCGTGCTTTCTTCATTAACTGGTGGCATCACATTCTTGTTTAAGCTGCCTCTTTGGGCCTTAGTTTTCTCATGCAGGCTGTGGTTGTCTATTGAATTCTGAGTCTGTAGCCAGGTTAGCAGGAGAAAGCACCATAGGTGTGGAAAAAAATGTGTGCCAAGCATTTTTTCACACTGGATATTTTAAATTCTAAGTTTCCCACCAGCTCTAAAATGCAGTGCAGGCATCATATCTTACTTAGTTCTGATATACTCCTTTCTCCAATATGGAGGTAGTAAATATTATTATCATTTTCCCAATTATGTCCCAATTCTATCTGACCTCTCATGAGAGATTTATTTATGAAAGATGACTAAAAGGGGAAACTAGGATATAAATGCCAAATTTAGAATAAAGCGGTTGTCTACAGCCAACTTTAAAAATACACTATAATTAATTTATCTGAAATCAGCTCTCATGTGAGTTATAAATTTGAATATAACAAAATATAAAACAAAACTTTATCAATAATTTTAAATAGTCATTGTTTATTTTCACTAATTAATGATAGAACATCATGTCTACTATGCTTTTATTTCATTCAACATTTTATTATGAAAAATTTCAAACATACAGAAAATATAAAAGAAATGTATAGTTACTCATATATTACCTGTAATCAATGTATTACAATAATATTTTTAATTATTTTTTCTATCACTGTATTCATTCCTCAATATCAATTTTGTAATTTTGGCTACATTCAAATTAAGTTATAACACTAACTTTTTGGAGTTGAGTGCAGAGATATAAAATGTTAAAACACATACAGTCATGTAATAACCACCACAGGAGGCAGCAAACTACGGCCCTGATATCAGATTGTTTGCCAGTTTTTTTAATAGTTTCATTGGAACACATTCATGCCCATTTATTGCAAAGCCTAAATTATTTGTTCTCTGGCCCTTTACAGAAAAGTAGTTATAAATTTTTATAAATGCCCTTTATCAAATTAATAAATTTCCCTTTTATTCATACTTTACTGAAAGTTTTTTATCATGAATGCATGTTAAATTTCATCAAATGCTTATACTGCATCTATTGAAATGATCACATTTTTTCAAAAATCTGTTGATGGGACAAATTATGCTGATTGATTTTTAAATATTGAAACAACCTTTCATTACCTGGAAAAACATTACTTGGTCATGATTTATTATTATTTTTATATATTGCTAACTTTTATTCACTACTATTTATTGAGGATTTTTGTGCATATTTATAAGGGCTATTGGTGTGTAGTTTTAAAGAGTTTTGTCTGATTGTTTATCAGTGTAATACTTGCCTCTTAAATGTTTCTTACTGTTGTATCTTTGCAAGAGTTTGATTAGCACTGGTATTATTTTTTCTTGAAATGTTTGGGTGAATGCACCATGAAATCAACTGGACCTGAATTTTTTTGTTGTTGGAAGGATATTAACTACCAGTTCATTTCCTTTAATAACTATAGGACTATTCAGGTTGCTTTATGTCCTCTTGAGTGAGTTTTGAAGTTTATGTCTCAGGGAAAAAAGCTCATTTAAGTTGTGAAATGTATGAGCATCCAGTTATTCATTCTAGTTGCTTATTATTCTTATAATATCTATAAGATCTATATTGATGTTCCTTCCTTAATTTCTGATATTGATTATTTATATCATCTTTTTTTGTTAATCATTCTGGCTAGCATTTTATCAATTTTATTGACCACTTAAGAAAACTATATTTTGTTTTCATTGATTTATCTTTCATTTTATGTTTCAATTTTATTGATTTTTGTTACCTTTGTTATTTTCTTCTTTCTGCTTGTTTTGGTTTAAACTTGCTCTTCTTTTTATACTGTCTTAATTGAAGGTGAAATCACTGAGTTGAACCCCTCATTCTTTTTTGATAAAGCATTCAGAGCTATATATTTCCTCTAACCACTACTCCAGATGCCTCACAAAGAGTTTTTGGTTGTATCTTCATTTTCAATCATTTCAAAACATTTTTAACTCTCCTCATGTATTCCTGTTTGAGCCGAAAGATAATAGAACTGTATTGTTTAGTTGAAAAATATTTGGGGATTTTCTAGGTACATTTAATTATTGATTGGTTGTTTATTTGTGTTGTAGTCACAGAACTTACTTAGTATGATTTCAACCTAAATAAATGTGCTAAGGTTTGTTTTATGGTCCACACTATGGTCTATCTTGGTGAATGTTCCATGTGCACAAGAAAGGAATGTGTATTCTGCTGTTCTCACGTTGTTGATAGTGTTGTTCAGGTCTTCTATATCATTACTAAATTTCTGTCTACTGGTTCTGTTGGTTACAGAGAGAGGAATGCTGAAAACTCCAATTATAATTCTACTTTTCTTTGTTTCTTATTTCAGTTTTAATAGTTATGGCATCTTGTATTATAGGGTTCTTTTGTTAACTGCAAGCACACATAGAATTTTTATATCTTCTCAGCAAATTCGCCTTTTTATCTTTATGTTATATCCCTGTATATACCTAGTAACATTGCTTCTTCTGAAATACATCCACTTTTATATTAATGTAGCCACGGGAGCTTTCTTTTAATTATTGTTTTATGTTATATCTTTATTTTTCCTTTACTTCTATGGATGAATTGCGATAGACTTGTGCCTGTACTTTTTTCGTATATGATCATCTCTGTATTTTCATTAGTGTGTTTAGATCATACATTTCATTGAGTATAATTATGATATGGGTAAACTGGAAACCTACCCCCATTGCTATCTGTTCTTCGTTGCGTTTTTCCTTTTATGCCTGTTATTGGATTAAATATTTGTATAACCCTAATTATTTACATGTATAGCTCTCTACTCATATATTTTAAAATATTTAAAAGGATGCCATAGCATTTACAATATAAAATATTAATTTATTACATTCTAACTTCAAAAATATTATTCTGCTTTATGTGTAGTATAAGAACCTTATGACGGGAGGCTTGTAATTCCCCTCTCTCATCTTCTGTGCTAATGTCATTATACCTTTTACTTTTACCTATGTTGACAATTATAATATATTGCTACAGTTTTTACTTAGGCAGTCAATTATATGTTAGAAAACTTTTAAATAAAAATAAATATATGTATTTTATATGTATAACATATATATATACACACACATTTCTGGACATAAATCTTCATTTTTAAAAATAAATCTAACTTTCTGTCCAATATTATACACCTTCTGCCTTAAAAATATCCTTTTAGTATGTCTTTTAGTGTAGATCTGACAGGAATAAATTGTCTCAGATTTTGATTGAAGAAAAAGTCTTTAGTAAGTATTTCTTAGAGCTATTTGTGTTGTATATAGAATCCTGGGTTAACTTTTATTCTTTTTCTTTCAGCACTTTAAAGATGTTACTCCAGGCCGGGCGCGGTGGCTCCTGCCTGTAATCCCAGCACTTTGGGAGGCCGAGGCGGGCGGATCACGAGGTTAGGAGATCGAGACCATCCTGGCCAACATGATGACACCCCGTCTCTACTAAAATACAAAAAATTAGCCGGATGGGGTAGTGCGTGCCTGTAGTCCCAGCTACTAGGGAGGCTGAGGCAGGAAAATCGCTTTAACCCAGGAGGCGGAGATTGCAGTGGGCGGAGATCGCGCTACTGCACTCCAGCCTGGCAACAAAGTGAGATTCCATCTAAAAAAAAAAAAGATGTTACTCCATTGCCTTGTATGTATTTTTTACACCCAGAAGTTTGCTGTCAGTCTTACTTTTCTTCCTTTGTATGCAAAATGTCTTTTTTCCTTTTTTTTTTTTTCTTGGCTGCTTTCGGTATTTTTTCTTTATCTTTTGTTTTTGACTGTTTGAATATGATGCATCATGGTTTGATGTGTGTGGGTGCGTATGTGTACGTGTGTTTTGGAAAGTTATTCATTCCACCTATGCAGAAGACTAGCCACAGACGTACACAGCCTTTATGCCTGAAAATGTACATGCCTCTTCTCTTCTGTGTTAGTGTAGAAGTTTGAGGCAATAAGTCAGGAGCTGAGTTGGGTTTGGGTTTTGTTGTTGCTACCGTCAGTTTCAGTGCATCATATGCCACAGCTTAGGGTGGAAAAGAAGATTATTCTCAGTGTTCCTTCTCCACCTGCAGATTTTGACCTTCCCTGTACATCTATGCCTCAGAGGCCCTTCCTCCAGTGGTTGTCAATTGCTGATTGTTCCCTGGTGTTTGTTGGCCTCGTGATGCAGGGCAGGAAAACTCTCTGATGTCCTCATCCAGGGTCAGACTTAGGCAGGCCTATATCTGAGTGCTACGGATGGAACTTTCTCCATGATCGATGCCCTCCTTTTCATGGCAAACATGGCAGCTTATGTACAGGAAAGTTTTTCCTGCCCCTGCTCTAATGGTATTGCTGTAAACCTGAGGCTCAGGAGTGCTTTCTGTCTCTTCCACAAGGCTAAAGTGTTTTGCTCCTTAGGTGAGAGGAGCCTGGAGAGGACTCTGTGTCTCTCCCACAGAAGCAGCCTCTTTTCTCCCCAGGCTTGAACTATAATATTTCTCTTGAGCTGTGGATAGGGTCCATGAAGAAGAGCATGCAAGAGGGTAGAAATTTTCCTTGTGACTGTGGCTCCCAGGGATTCTAGTCTCTCCTGCTACCTCACAGTCAGCCTAGTCTCTTGGATGGTGCCAGTGTCTCTTCCTTGCATACTCTGCCGCAGGTGAGCTAAGTCTCACAACGTGGTTGCTTTAGAGGAACGTGCATATATTTTAAAGTTTAGATTCCTTGATTTCTCGTCTCTCTGATGCATGCTTGGAAAATTATGATTTTTATAGTTAATTTCACTTTTTCTTGAGTCAGTGTAGGGATAATACTTGTCCAACTTTCTACATCCTAGGAAGATCTTCAACTCTAAATTTCATGTTTCAGAATATTATCCTAAAGAATTCTCACTGTTTGCTTGTGTTAATGTAGTTATGACATCATATTTACCCTTTCAATATTTACTGAATCTAGATATTTTGATATATCTCTCATCATTAGGCTCTAAATACAAAATTATAAAATTTTAAAAAGATAATGGAAATAAAATAATAACCTACACTAATATTTTGTAAGTACTTCATAGAACTTGAAAATAAAGCATTTCCTATTAAAAATGAAAAATACATTTTTTCTGGGTATAAAGTATTTTAATGAATTATCATGAATGCTATAACCATCATTTCTCAAGATTGAAGTCCGGTCTCTGAAGGCACTAACTGCTTAAAGAAACACAACAAGATACTCCACTAATTGTCTGAAACCAGTTATGATTGCTAGATACACTGATTTTCATGATCTTTGAGTAATTTTGACTTGGGAGAAAAATATATGTCAAGACATTTGCTTTTAAGAAAATGTTATTTTCCAAGGGAAATATATAGTTATAAAGGAGCTACAGTATAATTCAAAAACTACTTATCCTTATGAATTTATCCAATGGATAAAAGAAAGTGAGGCCGTCCTAACAACATCTTCTAGAATTAGCTTAGTATCTGAAAGTCTTAAAGTATGGCTGGGACTCAGTGTTATTACCTATAAAAAATAGATGTTGCATCTAGTGTAACAATGTGGTCTCTTGTAGCTTCGAGATCTATAATTGTTAAATTGTATATTGCTTTTTTTAGTGATCCTATTGAAATCATACTTACAATGAATCTTTCTATAATTGCAGGCTTCATATGGGGAGAAATTAAACAGATGTGGGATGGCGGACTTCAGGACTACATCCATGATTGGTGGAATCTAATGGACTTTGTAATGAACTCCTTATATTTAGCAACAATCTCCTTGAAAATTGTTGCATTTGTAAAGGTAACTATTATTTACGTTGTTGGTAAAGCATATGTTCTGATTATTAATGATATACTTTCAACTGATATTAATTTTATTAATAAAGTTACCTAGAGCTTTTTCTGGATGTCGTATTCATCAACTCATGGTTTTATTGATAGATATATAGGGATAAAAATACATAAATAAATGCATAACCTTTAATCACAAAACAAGTTTTTATAAGTAGAAGTTATCACCCAATTCCCTTGCATCTACTAAGTAGAATGATGTCTCAAAATTATTCACAGCAACTGCTCTAGTTTCTAATCCTTTCTATTTCTAATGAAATTCTGCTTCAAACACTGTTTAAATTTTGGCAACCCAAATCTATTTTCTTCAGTTATAACTAATAGATAAAATTTCATAGACAGATCAAAATATTACTCTTTCAAAGCATTGAAATTATTATTTCAGTATAAACTAATACAATTTGATATAATTAGAGCAGAATATAATTTCTTTCTCCTCATCCCATTCAACATGACAGTGCCTGAAATCTCACACACTCATTACTCCCCCAGATTTTGTACAGCATCAATCTTATCCCAACCTCATAATTTGCATAAAACATTTTTGTTCTGTCATGACAATTGGGATTATTTTGTACTTTGTTGGGTTTCTTTCAACCCAGAGGATTATCTTCTCTCCTTCACTGATTTTCCTTTTCCCCCTTTCCTTTTCTCTTTAAAAAAATAAAAGTTTCAAAATAACTAGTTAATTGCTAAAAAAAAAAAAAAGAATATCTAATTAGGTGTGACATAAATAATGCATTCAATTTAATAATCTGAACTAGAAAATTCTAACATGTAGATAAACTTTTATTCATTTAGCCTAGTTCTTAAAATAATGCCTTCTGCTTCTGTGGGCAACCTTCAGGTATGACAGAATCAAAACTGTCTGAAGTTGGATGCAGCCATAGAAAAGGATGAGTTCATGTCCTTTGTAGGGACATGGATGAAGCTGGAAACCATCATTCTGAGCGAACTATTGCAAGGACAGAAAACCAAACACCGCATGTTCTCACTCATAGGTGGGAATTGAACAATGAGAACACGTGGACACAGGGTGGGGAACATCACACACCGGGGCCGTCGCGGGGTGGGGGGAGGGAGGAGGGATAGCATTAGGAGATATACCTAATGTAAATGACGAGTTAATGGGTGCAGCACACCAACACAGCAGATGTATACCTATGTAACAAACCTGCACGTTGTGCACATGTACCCTAGAACTTAAAGTATAATAATAAAAAAATTGTCTGAAGTTGGAAAGGCCATAGTTTTCTGTTAAAATGCTCACCGAAATACTAGGGGAAAGCAATTTCTATCAATTTTATGGAAAGCAAGTATATTTCAAAATGAAAACATACTTTGGTAATTTTATTAATGCATTGAGGTTAATGACCTTGAAAAGTTTAAGACAGCAGAAGGTACTCTTTTAACCAAAGGAGATTATGCATCTCTGTAAGAGGTAGGCAGTCTGTGATTAAGCACCTAGCTCTCCAGTCCCCTTCTTCTGTCATGATCCTTAGATGTATACATAAAATTGTTTAGACCTACTTCTAAAAGTAATATATGTAGTTTTTGGTGGTTTTGTGCTGTCATGAAATTCTGGGATTATATCACAATACCGGTTCTTCTCAAATTTCTAGGTGAATAGGAATCATAAGGAGGGCTTGCTAAAACTCAGGTTCATTTTCTCCATCACCAGATTTAAGTTACATGTATTAAGACAAAGTCCAAATTTGCATTTCTAACAAACTCCCAGTTGATACTGATACAGTTGATCTAAGGAAGACACTGTGAATAACATTGCATTGTATAGACCTGTTCTACAGCTCAGAGAACTGTGAGATTGGGTCCCAAAGAAACTGCTGTTATACATTTATTTAGACAATATTTAAACTAAGCTATATCATGTTTGTATTTATTACATTTGTGTGATGTTTATGTATAGTACATGTATTTTTTCATATATAAGAACTCTGGTATGTAGTGAGTATGCTTATATAGATTAATGGATATTTGTGGATATTTTGCCTCAAGACTTTTAGATGCGGGATTTTAATTTAGTTAAAAAGTTGTAAATTCTACACTGGCAAAATCTATTTTACCATTAAAATCTACACATTATTCTTTATGTTTAGAATTAAACTCACTCACCCCAGTGATGAAAAGGAGGGGGCAGAGGGAGAAACGGTATGTGGAGCAGTACACAGTAATTACTGCAGATGAAGACGACCTAAGGAATGTGAAGTCTTCAAAAAATACATAGTTTGTTCATATATGGCCATAGGAGTTCAGCTACAATTGGAAATATAAACTACAACATGTCCTTTCTGAAGGATTTGCATTTAGCACAATGTATGTTTTTGAGTTGGGTTCATGTATTCATTGGCATGCACAGTGGAGTCACATTTTTGGTGCTCCTTTCCTCCATCACTCACTAGTTGGGTGACCTTGAGCCTGTTTCTTCACCTCTATTTGTCTCATCCATAAAATAAGAAAAATAGTAATTTCTACCTTATGCTGTTGTCATGAGAAGTAAATGAGTCGATGTATTTAAAGTGCCTATTACAGAATAAGCACACTAAATTAGTTTTTTCTTTTTTTTTTTTACTTTTGTCTTGCTTTCTTCCTCATGTACTATGAGTCTACTAGACTTGCCTTTTGTAAGATCTTTAATGTGTCTCCTCATTTGCTTTATTTTAGTTTTAAAAGAGTTTGAGCTCTAGGTCCACACTTGCCTTCACCATGTTCAATCTGTATGGTATGGGGCAAGTTATTGAATGTAGGTCTCAATTTTATTATCTGTAAGTTGATGATAATAATCAAAAGAGTACTCACTCTGGGGGCCTGTGATGTCACTCTGATTTTCTGATTTGTCCTTCCTTACCTTACGTTTGTTCTATCATTCAATTTTTTTCAGGCTAATTTGTAATAACTTATAAATTATTATTTTAAGAACAGGTAGGTAATTTGCATGAAAAAAATAGAGTCTGATGTAGATAAAGCAAACAGCTATTATGTGAATCAAGAAGCTAATTAAATCAATACGCATTTATTAGAGCACACTAAGAAACAGCTTTTGATCTGGTTGCTGAAAATGCAAATCTGCCCAAGAGGTAGCTCTTGCCTTCAAGTGGGTCACAGTCAGGTAGATGAAAGAGAAATGCATGTAAACAAGGATCTTACAATGTAATAAGGTCTATAAGAGGGGCTACTGTAACATGAGAGAAGGAACTGAGCTTTTCTGTAATGACATGCAATTATACAGAGGACAGTACAAGTGGATATCTATCATGATCATGAACATGCACGAGCATTCAAGACAGAAAAGGCACAATATGCAAAAGTCAGAGTGTTTAACAAGTAGAGTTCAATATCTATTTTGGATGATCCTAAAAATGTGGGCAGGGAGAAGGTGAGAAGGACTTTCCACATCTTGCTATCGGGCTTTTATTTTACCCTATAAATTATAAGGATTCATTTAGGTCATTTATGCAGGGAGTGGTTCAAATGATGATGATTGCCTGAAATAGAGCAGTGAACATAGGAGAAGATGATAGAAGATTGGACTTGAACAAATTTAGGTAGTAACATCTGGAAGATATGTGATTTAGTAATTATGAAATATGAGGTAGATTAAATCATGTTAATAATTCTCCTTAGTAAATAATAGATTCACCTCTTTTGCTTCAGACGGGATTACCGGTGTTACGACTAGGACCTCTGCTAGGATTGTATAGGTTCTACCTCCTATCTGAGGATTCCTGAACAGGAACAAAGTCCATTCATAGGCCTTTTTGGTTAAGTCATGGAACTGGACCAAAAAAAACTGTATCATCCTACAAAAAAAGAAAATCTTGTTACAATTGTTCTTTTCAGAAAGAGAACCTTTTAGAAACATCTGTCATCGGGGCCAGCCTTGTTTAATTTCTCCATTGTATTAGTCACCTCGGCTTGTCACAATAGAATACCATAGACTGGGTGGCTTAAACAACAGAAATTTATTTCTTGCAATTACAGAGGCTGGAAGCCTGAGATCAAGGTTCCAGCATGGTTGGTTTCTGGTGAGGTCTCTCTCGCTGACTTATAGAAGGTTGGTCACATTCACCTGGTGGGGGTGGGGCATAAGGGGTTGGGAGAGAATGCAAACTTTGGTGTGTCTCCTTATAAGGACACTACGCTCATCATGAAAGCCCACCCTCATGACCTCATATAAACCTAATTACCTCCCAAAAATACCATCTCCAAATACCATCACACTGGGGGGCTCAATCTGGGGAGATGCAATTCAGTTCATGGCATTCATACTTTTGCAATCCATCTACTTGCAAGAAAGATCTTTCTTTAAAATGCACACAAAACAGCCCTTCTAACCAAGGCCATGGAATTGCTGTGACTACGACTTACATCACTTCCTACCTATGTGATTTGGAGCAAGTTACTGAACCTGTGCCCCAAATTTCTCTGCTGTAAAACAATAATAACAATCAAACATAATAGAATGTTTCTGAAGATTAAATCAATAAACATTTAATTCCATAGAATAGAACCTAATATAAAAAAGCAGTATTTGCTCTCAATTTTTATATACAATGCAACAGTATTATAACGGGCAAAGACAGAGCATAAAAATATGTATGACTTCAAGATTATCCATTTTACATGCAAAGTTTTGTGGTGTTTTCTTGAATATCTTGATTTATTAGCATTTAAAGCTCATGGGTTATAAATTTTTAAAAAATTGCTCCTAACCCTCTAGAGGAAAGTTTGTCAGTCATTTTCTCTTTTCACTGTGTATGAAGTATTAGTTAATCTGGAGCTTGTTGATGCCTGGGGACCACAGTTATAAAATGTTACTTCAGTTTCATTAGGGCTGGTTTATTTCTAAATATTATCCAGCCCCTTTTCTGTATGTAACACTTCTCATATTTATCTTCAACAGTTTGGCAGAAATGATTAGATTTTAATACCTTTTTCACTGTGTAATTTAAATAATATTTTCAAAAATCAAAATTTTTATTAATAAGAAGATTTGTTTTAACCATCATTGTGGCTTTTCTTTATAGCACCATTCTTCTGAATAGTTCTAACTGCATGTCTCACAGATCCCATCTCTTATTAACTAGAAAAGGGGCAAGTGTTTTTCCTATTTTATAAATGATGTAACTTTAGTCTGCTCCCCAAAGTGTGGGATTGTCTAAGGTATTCTTTAGTTTTATGGCAGAAAGCTATAAAGATTTGAATCTTAGTTGTTTAATCAGAATTATGTACTTGAAGAGAAAATAATATGCCAGTATAAACACTGGTCTTTTTGGTCTTTCACTACTTAATTATCTGATAAATTTCCAGAAAGGGAAAAGATTTCACCATGTAAAGCACACATTAAAACCAATATAAGTTTCTTATTTAATCTCACTGACCAATATTTTTATTTCATATTAATTTAATTTTTACTCATGTCTATTTATTACTTGACATTCACAAGTATGCATCAGAGACTACAGAGGATATAAAGATAGCCTAACATATTTTCCTACACTCAATAAACTTCTGATCCAATATTATGATTCAGTTCATCTTTCTCTCTTAACACTCCTGCTAAATTCTTCATGACTTGGCTCCAACTCATCTCATCCTCTCATACTCATCTCACTGTTCCCAAATCCTCTGTGTTACATCTGTGTCAAGATACATTTATAAAAATGATCCACATTCTCTAACCACTTTGTTTTTGAATATGTCTATAATTCTTCTCCCCAGAGTGCTTTTTGAGTTCCTATCGTATATAAAGCACTCTACTAGATGTCCAGCACCTAAAAATGCCTTAGACAAAGCTCCCTGCATAAGAATCTGACAAGTAATCCAAAAGTACCTCTCTATTATATAGGTCTGCAAAATAAGCAATTCTCTTTCAAAGGACTCTGAATAGAAATAAAAGCTTGGGGCAAAACCAAACTAGGGTACATACAGACTGAAAACAAATAATTGAGAGAAGGAGGAATACAGGAATTAATGATCCTAGAAAACCTATGTGTGTTTAAAGTAGTTCTTGATTTCTTCCTAAAGGATTACTTTACAACACGGAGCTGTCAGCTCTGATCAGCAGGATCCTAGCGTCCATGCATCTGCAGTCGGGGTAAAGGATTAGCATGGCTTGATTAATGTATGACTTCACCATGTTGTAAACCCGTATGGCATCTTCCTTGATCACTACCATGAATCCCGAAGATAGTGCCTGACACAGAGCAGGCACACTCATGTATACTTGATGAATGAATAACAAAATAATTGGAATTTAAATTCATTCTAGAAAAATGGTACAATGTTCATGGAAAAGCATTTTGGCAAGAATGTGTGACCAATCTGAGGAATTACCAGTAGTGAAAGTTTGAGCCAAAACATTAGGTGTCTAATTAGAGCCAAATGGCAGTTAAATCTTTAAAAGAAGTCAGAACATAGAGGCTTTATGTAGCAAGTTGAAAAATCAGAAGGTCATCTCAAGGACAATGTTGTGATTGAAGAACATTAAATAATATGTGACATGGGCTGGTTGGGTTCTTTAAAAGATTCTGGAGGAGGGCTGGGTGCCGTGGCTAATGCCTGTAATCCCAGCACTTTGTGAGGCCCAGGAGGGCAGACCACCTGAGGTCAGGAGTTCAAGACCAGCCTGGCCAATTGTGGTGAAAGCCCGTCTCTACTAAAAATGTAAAAATTAGCTGGGCATGGTGGTGGGTGCCTGTAATCCCAGCTACTCAGGAGGCTGAGGTAGGAGAAGTGCTTGAACCCAAGAGATGGAGGTTGCAGTGAGCCGAGATTGCGGCACTGCACTCCAGCCTGGGCGACAGAGCGAGACTATGTCTCAAAAAACAAGATTCCTGAGGAGATACATAGATGATGGAGGACATAAGACTTAAGGCAGGGAGAGCAGTGAGGAAGGTGCTGCAGTTATATCTGAGAAATAAGAGGTACTATTTTAAAACAGTGAGGGTACTGATGAAGAGAAGGAAGCAACCTACATAAGATTTGGGTTTAGATGCTGGGATTTTAGACGAAAAGATTCTAGGAGGAACCTCAAATTCTGACTTGGTGGCCTGTTGCCATTCATAAGATCAGAAGAGGTAAATAGAGAAAGAGTTTCAGGATGCAAAGGTGGTGAGTTACACTTTCGATCTGTGAGTTTGAGATGCCTGTGAGATATCCAAGTGGAAAAGTCAACCAGACAGTACAATGCAGAATAGGGCTGTTAGGTGAGAAGTCTCAGCTGGAGATGATGTATAGTTGAGAATAGTCATTGAGAGTTGAAATCCAGGAAAACACCCAGGGAGAATGGGTAGAATGAGAAGACAGGAAGCTTGAAAAGTGAACTCAACTTTTAAGGGGCAGGTGAGATTGAGGAACTTCCCAAGGAGAC
The DNA here is from genome assembly GCF_029281585.2 of Gorilla gorilla gorilla. Taxonomy (NCBI): domain Eukaryota; kingdom Metazoa; phylum Chordata; class Mammalia; order Primates; family Hominidae; genus Gorilla; species Gorilla gorilla. The sequence continues at coordinate 51,956,017 of NC_073238.2, read as the reverse complement.
TGAGAAGAGGCCACTCAAAGACAAACATGCAAAGATGAAAAGGGAAGGTAGGTTTTGTAAATTGCTCTTAAATAGCAGAGGCAAAGAAATTTTTTAAAATTCAAATTAATATTTTAATTCCTAAGAATAGGTGTGGAAAATTCATCGACTGATTGAAGAATTACAATTATTTGCTACAAATTCAAAGAATATTACAATTTGTAATTATAAAAATCACTTTGTTAGATGATGACTATAGTTAAAAACTTAAGAAAATATCTCTGTGAAGGACGGGATAAAAATTTCAAAAAGCAAAATTTAAGAAGAATAAAATCAAGAGATAATTACTTCATATTTATATCTCTTAATCCGTGACAGGAAATGAGGTTTTTCGGATCAGAGAACAGACAAATTATTTACTTACATAGCAAACTTAGCACTGGTTCCCCATGCCCCAGTCCCCAGTGGGGGACCTAATAGCCAGACGTACCCTGTGTATACAGGGGTTTGTACCACAGGAGAGGAGCTTGGAAAATATGTGTCTCAGAACTCATACCGTGCAGCTGAGCCAGCTGCCTGTCTTTCCCCTGGAGAAGAAAAGAGAAAGACTTCAACTTTCTGAAGTAAATAAATTGTCTCTGGGGAGGCAAAGGTCCCTAGGTTTATTATTCTGAGAGTGTAAGCACATAGCTTCTGGGAAGATGATCCTTAGTTTCTCAGGAGGTCTCCATCTTTAACTTCCAATGGTTGTTTCCCATTCAAACATCCTTTAACCCAGATGCCAGCAATGTTTTGCCTAAAGCCTTGACCTTGCATAAAGTGAATATATTCATGCAGCATTTTTTCCTGGCCATGACTAGAAGTGCTAGACTCTGAAATCAACTTAAATAATCACACTGGGGCAGAATCTGTAAAAATGGAAAACCTTCCTCTTACATTTTTTTTTTTTTTTTTTTTTTTTAGTCTCAGCTGAGATAATTTACCAAGAAGGGCTCTTTTCAGAGTAGGTCCATAATAGAACTTGACCCAGTCATAATGTGATGATGGATCCACATCCAGCTGACCTGGATGTTAAACCTAAAGCAATGCATAGCATCTTTCCTAGATTTGAAGGATTTTTAAAGCTTTGACAACACATCATCTCTCACCATTCCTAGCCTCAGAAGCCCCAGACAGAATTAATCACTTCCTCTTCCCTATTCCCACCCCACTTTGTGTTAATCTCTTAGAGCATTTTTATTGTAATTAGTTGTGCCTGTCTGCCTCACTGGGCTATGAATACTTGACAGGAGAAAATATTTCTTGAGCACCCGCGATATTCAGGGCATTGTGCTAAATGTTCTAAGAAGTTCAAGAAAATGATTGCATTATTAAGAATACTTCTTGTTTCATTTTCTGTGTATTTTAAAATATAGTCCTGAGCTATATTAGGTTAAATGAAGAGAAATTTAATTAGCTACGAACATAGGGGGATATTTCTCAACTATAAATATTTATGAGCTAATTGTATCGCTGATAGAATTAGCTATCAATTATAGGGGGACAGCTATCAATATTTACGGACTTAAATATGTGTGTCTTTTAAGAGAGAAGTGAGGAAAGGAAGGACAATGTGATCTTGGTCTTTGAAGGAAAAGGTGGCGTCATACATAGCGAGACTAAGAGCAGAGAATTAGGTAATGTTTAGTATCCAAGTTTCACTCTGACACTTGTCATAATGAAAGAGAAAAACATCTTAACTTTTTTTTTACATCTTCAGTAATTAGGTATTTTATGCGGAAGCTATGTGTGGGAATATTCAAGAACATTTATCAAGATTTAAAAATAGAAAATAATTTTCTTCTAGCTCAAACTTGATTGTTTTACACTGCCAGTCAAGCAAGAGTCTGAGTGTTGAATAAGATCAGGAGCCTATAATACATTTTCTCCCCAGAGAGATTAAAAAATACTATCTATTAGTTTCAAGGAGAATTAATTGATTCACATTTGTAAAGGTCTTTGATGTAAAATGTGCTATAAAAAGAATAAAAAACATTCTGTGGGACTCAGACAGAGTAGCACTAACTTTCTTTTCATTGGAAAAACATCTTGGTTGTCTAGATATATTTTTCAGTGATGTGTATGAAGCAAATAATTCAATTTATTGTTCAGTTCTAATACAGATTTAATTACAGATTTTCATACTGCAATATTTAAAAGAGCATATTTGGCCCTTTTTTTTTTCTTTTGAGATGGAGTTTCACTCTTATTGCCCAGGATGGAGTGCAATGGCGTGATCTCAGCTCACCACAACCTCAGTCTCCCAAGTTCAAGTGATTCTCCTGCCTCAGCCTCCCTAATAGCTGGGATTACAGGTGCCCGCCACCACACCTGGCTATTTTTTGTATTTTTAGTAGAGACGGGGTTTCTCCATGTTGGTCAGGCTGGCCGCAAACTCCCGACCTCAGGTAATTCGCCAGCTTCGGCCTCCCAAAGTGCTGGGATTACAGGCATCGGCCACCGCGCCAGGCCTTGACCCTTTTTTAAAAGGGATACAAATTTACCTCGAGAGTACACAGTTAAATTTTATTTTGCTTTTTATATGTTTTAATAGCAGGATAATTCAAATCTGACATTTTAATTAACCTGCTTACTTTTTAAATAATTGCTGGTCAAAGTTTACAGTAGCAATTTTTTTTTCAAATCATATATTTTACCTACTTAAGGAACATTCAGATAAATGTTATATTTCCTACATATTAAATGTAAAAAGTTAGCAATTCAGCGACTGCCGGGACGATTTGTAAGTTAGGTTGTATTTACATTTAGGACATAGCAGAGAGGAAGCACTGATGGTTTTTGCCCATGTTGGTCATTTCTGTTTCCACAGCAACAGAACACTACTTCTTCTCATTTATATGTAATTTGTATCCTACACGTGTTCCTCTAGAATTGGCAAATGTGTTCGAAAATCGAAAACAAAGTCATCAATTATTTTGTTCAAAATTTAATAGTTTTCCTTCTGGGTCTGACCTTGATCTATTTATATGCGTGTGTTTGTTTTACTTTCCCTTTGTTTCTCTGTTTTCTCCAGTACAGTGCCCTTAATCCACGAGAATCATGGGACATGTGGCATCCCACTCTGGTGGCAGAGGCTTTATTTGCTATTGCAAACATCTTCAGTTCTCTGCGTCTGATCTCACTGTTTACTGCAAATTCTCACCTGGGACCTCTGCAAATATCTCTGGGAAGAATGCTCCTGGACATTTTGAAGTTTCTATTCATATACTGCCTTGTGTTGCTAGCATTTGCAAATGGCCTAAATCAATTGTACTTCTATTATGAAGAAACGAAAGGGTTAACCTGCAAAGGCATAAGATGTGAAAAGCAGAATAATGCATTTTCAACGTAAGTCTAATAGACATTTCTACTGGTAATGTTGTACAGCATTTAGAGTGCACCACATCACAAACTTGAAAAACCTATGACAAATAGTTGTAAAGAAAATGGGGAACTAAAATTGTGCTTAATGCAGAAAACAGAAATTAACATGGCTTTGAATAGAAATGAAAACTTCCGACAAGAAAAAGAATACCTGACACATTTATTTTAAATTTTAGTAAAATCATCTTTTCTTCTAAATGACTTCACGAAAAAGAAAGCAATAGATACTATTTTTTTGATGTAGAATTTAAAAAGGTAACCTATATACTACAAAAGCTTACAAGTACATTAAAAGATAGAACATGTGTAAAACCACTCATGTTGGAAAATTCAAGTAGATTTCAACATTTCCTCATGTATTTTCCAGGTACTAAAGTCCGTTTATGTATCTCTTTCATTTTCTAGTTTCCTACACAAAAACTTAACCATCTAAAAATAGTGCAAATGGAAATCTAAGACTAATCTAGCTGTTACTGTCATGCACACAAAACTCTCTGTGCCCTTATGGCTGGATGAGCAATAGACAGTGTCTATTGTCAACTCTCTCAGTTATTCTCATAATGGGCTTTGCTAACAGCACACAGCTTCATGGGCACTGTGTCTGATGGTCACACAGCTCTCATAGGCTATTCCTCTATATATCTGTCCCATTTCCTTCCCACTGTGACAAACAGATGGTTAACCAGTAGCTGAATTAATAAGTGAAGTGATTTTCCTCCATACAGTAACCACGTTTGAATATACAGTCATTTTGTAGGTGACTTTAAAAGTCATACCTTATTCATGAGCCATCACAGAATCTTGTATACTATAAGAGAGGATGGTAATTTCTCAAGTAACAAAAAAGTCAATAATATCACATGAACAAAATCACTTACAGCTAAAATGCTCTTGTTGGTTTAATTCTACATCTGTTTTATCTTAGCCCCAATATTTAAAACTTCATTTTAATTATTCATCATCTTTTTATTTGCACATAATTTTTAAATGTCAGCCATTGATACCTCATTTTTTTCAGAAATAGATTTGATACATCCATGGATCTTAAAGAAAACACATTTTTTTTTTTTTTTAAGGCAGAGTTTTGCTCAGTCGCCCAGGCTGGAGTGCAGCGGTGTGATCTCGGCTCACTGCAACCTCTGCCTCCAGGGTTCCAGTGATTCTCCTGCTTCAGCCTCCCGAGTAGCTGGGGCTACAGGCACCCACCACCACGCCTGGCTAATTTTTGTATTTTTAGTACAGATAGGGTTTCACCATGTTGGCCAGGCTGAGTCTTGAACTCCTAACCTCAAGGGATCTACCCACCACAGCCTCCCAAAGTGTTGGGATTACAGGCATGGGCCACTTCGCCGGCCTTCCAGCTCCTTCTTGATCCTGTATTCCTAAGCAGCAGTTTCTTGGCCTGACCGGTTCACTCAGTCTTGACATCTTCCCACTGTTCTCTTCTGACCCTGGGCAGGAGGAATTCAATGAAATCCCTTGCAAAAACATCCTCATAACTAGCATGGCCTAGGATGGCATCTGAATTTTGATATCTGAACTTCTCTTCCTCCCCCGCCCACCCCCTACCCTCTGGCTCCAGTCTTATTTGTGGTTCTTGACTTGCAACTTGGCCAGGGAAACTTGGATTAGAGATTTACAATGGTCAGACCCCACCAACCTCTTCCTTCATAAATGAGAGTTCTGCTGTAACAATCTTTGTCTGTCTGCCAGCTGGTCTCCTGGATTTCTGGTGGAGAACCCTTGTGAATGCTCTTTCACAACTTTCTTCTTACTTTATGCTGCATAACCTGGTGCAAACTGCTTGCCAAGACCACCCCATCTGTTCCTGTTGCCATATCCTTCTGACTTCCTCCTTTGCCTTCCAGAAAGAACTTCCACGTAGCATTTAAAACTGTGTTAACTCCCAGGTCCTCTTTATTTCAGGGAAAAGCTCTGGTTCCCAGACCCAACCCTTCTCACCTATCTGATTCCTCTGCAATCAATAGGTTATATGTAACACTGTCATGATTTATGATCCCCTAAAATTCCTAGGAATTTCTTTGTCCTTATATTGGTTTCTTTGTAAGTAATAACGTATTACAAACTAATTATAACATAAATCAAAGGAGATTATGGCCAGACAAGCATGATGTAAAATGCTAATATAAATTTTATTCCAAAATCAAATATACTGGATTATTGGGATTATGCATTACTTTCATTTGTCTCTACCAATGATTTCCTCTATTGTCCTGAAAAGCAACATATAATTACATATCTTAAATACTATAGGCCTATATCATTCAACCCAAATAAATCAGTTATTGCACTTGAATTATTTTTTCTACATAATTTAATATAAATCTGCAAGCCACAAATTATTTTTTGCTTCAGGATATTGAAAAACTAAAGTACATGTATATCACTAGCCCTTATCATTAGGAAGCAGGAGGTCCTAGGCATAAGTCACCTGTCCCTTGATGACTCTGTTTAAGCAAAATGGACATCAGTCATTGTCACAGGGTATATAGTGATACCCTTGGGGCCCCTGCTCTGCATCTTACTTCTGTGCTTTCTTTGGTCTTTAATTTTTTTTTTTTGAATTCTGTACATTTCATAAATTCAGGCTCTTTTTTACTACCCACTATTTCTGAGACCTTATTCTATGTAAGGGTTAAAAATATACTGATTCATATAAAGTACCTAACGCAGTGCATGTCATAGAATGTCATCAAAAATGGTAGCTACTCTTATTATCGTCATGATTGGCAACGGTAGAGGATTATCTCTCACATATCTCTCATAAGGTTTTGTCTCTATTATTCCTTCCACTCAGGTTCAAACTTTGTTGAAATTTTGAACCCAATGTTTCCCATTAGCTACCACTCCTGTTTCATTCCTTTCATCCAAGTAACCCTAAAAGAAGCCTATACAAGATATCTTATTTTCTCACCTCTCACTCAGACTTCATCCAATTATAATTTGGCTTCTGCTTCCATCATTCCACTAAAACTGCTCTAAAAATTATCATCTGGAGCCTTCTTATCACCATTAACTATGGACATTTATCTGCTCACATTTTACTTAATGTGTCTGCTTCATTTGACCCTGTTTAACACTTCCTTTTCTGGAAATCTTGCCCCTTTTAACTTCTATATTATTACCTTTTTCGCTTCAAATCTTACTTCTCTAGCTTAAGTATACTCTGATAATTTTTTATTTTCATTACTGCTTTTAAATAGTGGTATGTCTTAGCATGCTAACCTGAGACCCTTTTAACAGTACCCCTATGAAAACTCATCTGTGCTTTTGGAATTGGCTCTATATGTCTAAGTCATGACTTCTATATTTATATTACTAGCACCAATTTCCATCCTCGGGTTGCACAATATATTCAGCTGTCTAGTGGACACCTTTCTCTACATGCCTCCTGAAGACTTAAATTCAATCAAAGAGAATTTATCAGAGTCTCTCTAAAACATATTCTTCCTCCTGCTTAATTCCTTTTCTTAGTCAACATCACCACAATCCACCCAGAAACTTACATCAAAAACATTTATCTTATTCTAGATCCTACCTTCTTCTCATCCCTTCCATGTGTAGTCGGTCAATAAATATCTGTTCCTGCTCTTATTATCTTGGCACTGTCTTCCCCTTGCTCTCCACTGATGCCCAAATCTAAGTACCCCTGCACCTGGTCTCTGCCTTGTTTCTTATGTCTTCCGTCTTGCTTCCTGAATCATATTTCTAAACTAATATCTGAGGCTACCCTGTTTAAAGTGCCAAAATGGTTTCCCATTTCTTACAGGATACTGCCACATTCTTTAGCTTGACATTTTAGATCATTCATTGATCTGCTTGTCCCCTGCGTCCTGTCTTAGTCCATTTTTGTTGCAATGAAGAAATATCTGAGACTAGGTAATTTATAAAGAAAAGAGGTTTATTTGGTTCATGGTTCTGCACACTCTATAAGAAGCACAGCATCAACATCTGCTTCTGGTGAGGGCCTCAGGAAGCTTCCATTCATGGCAAAAGAGTGAAGGGAAGCAGGCATCACAGAGGGAAAGAGGAAGGAAGCGAGGGAGGGAGGTGCAGGGGTCCTTTCAACAATCAGCTCTTGTGAGAACTGATAGTGTGGGAACTCACTAATTGCTCCTAGGATGACACTAAGCCTTTTGTGAGCAACCCACAATCCACCCTCATCACTCAAACACATCCCTCTAAGCCCCACTTTCAACATCAGGGATTACATTTCAACATGCTATTTGAAAGAGATGAACATCCTCTTTATCACTTCCTTTTCTTGTCTCATCTTTCAATCCCCCATTAACACTTTACTCTTCAATATTTCCTGATGGATTATAAATATAAATCCCCAAATATGTTATTTTCTTCTCTTATTCGAGAATGACCTTATTCTGCCCTTCCATGTGGCGATTTTTTTTTCCAAATCCTACCTCAGATATACCTTTTGCAGGAGGCCTTTTCTGGTCTTCTCCCTGACTGAATGCCCAGTGTCAGGCTGTGATCCATGTCTTCTATGCATCTTCATGCCGTTTCCCACCAGTGAATACATACTTCCTCCTGCTCCTTTCCATGTTATTTTCTCATTACCCTGAGAAGAGCTACATGTTACCAAAAAACACAAAATATTTAGTTGTTGAAACTATTCTATGTGCAATTTTAAGCTATTAGCCTCTGGTAAGGTACTTTCTTATGAATAGAGGGGCACAGGCTTTGTGACAGGTATTGTCTCATTAAGCAAAGCCCTTTTATATTTGTTGGAGCTGTATTCCTAATGGTTGTAACTGGCCAGTTGGAGTCATACATTATTTTAATATTTCATTTTTGCTTATAAACTAAAGATAAAATATTCAGATGAATTTTTTATTAATTTATGTTTGCTCATTGTTTTAGTCCCATGGGATAGAGGAAAATTTCAACAATGGAATACGTTACTTTTTTACACGTTCAATTTTTCTGGCTGTAAATATATAATCAGGGAAACAAGCTAATTGTATAAAGCATATGTTGAGCAATATATTCAAAGCAAGAGATAAAATGCTATCATTAGGAAGGCAGGACCTAAGTCCACCCATACAGACTGTTAGGATTTAGTCTTCAACCCAAGTTTTGTACTAAATGTCACTTAATTAAATTGTAGCATTATCTTGGAGAGTTTTCAGTTCATATCTTACCACAGAACAAGAAAAATATTAGTCACGTAAAGGCATTCTGAGATGTGATGCTTTAAGTAATGATCCTTCAATGTATGGGCAATCTTGTTCTCAATAGATTTGGGAATTACTAATGACAAAAACATTTCTGAAAGCAATGGCTTTGAAATGTTAACTTAGACTGATTTTTTAAAAATCCACCTATTATCTGAACAATTCATTGAGAAACACTTTAAGGCCAGGGTCTTAATTCCTCTGAGAAATAAATATATTTTAGTTAAGTGGAACTAGTCTTTAAATCTCACCACTGACTTATTCCACTGAAAGAAGGAAAATAAAAGAAAGAAATAATCTATAAGTAATCATGAAATGTCACTTTATTTAGAATTTTCCCCTTTAAATTTTTTTAAACATCAATAAATATTTTGCAAAAGTATTTATTAATGTTTCCTAAAATTAGTAGTTACTATTTAGACAGGAGCAAATGTGTACTATTCAAAATAATAAGCTGTTTATTCTGCATCATTGTTTTTATTTGAAAAAGAACCTGTAATGGGGTTTATGTGGTAACATTTTACACTATATATTGTATAACTTATAATATTTAACTTACAACTTTCCTTAAATTGCTATTCATGTCAGGAAAACCAGCTGATTTTTATGTGTATACTCACAGTGAGAACATAAACTATTTGGAAAGAAAGAATACAATTCTTTCACATTAAATCCAAAGGACACTATGATTAATTTTAGAAGTTGTCTTTAAAGTTACTAAAAATAAAGAATTCATAGCCATGGGCCAAATTTACTTTTTCCTGAGAAATTTTCAAAGAGTAGCTTTAGTGGCCTTTGTCTAGGGCCAATGAGTCAGACTGAATTCTCTCTATTATTGTTGGAATCTGGCATCTGGGTTTTCCTCTAAGAATATGTGATCACCTCCTCGTAGAATGCACAGCATTCCATTTAAGAATCACAGTCTGGCTAAAGTTGATCAGATCAGTGCCCTTTCTGCTTCACAATAATCTGTTGTTCCATCATTTTACAGGTCTAGAAAATAAATAGTTAAATTTTCTATCTTAAAATTAGTTGCTCAATTAAAAATATGAAATTTTTTACCTTTTTAAAAAAGCAATTTCCATCCTGAATGCCAATTAGGCATATTTAGTTGGAATCTCCTGGTTATATGCACCAGAATTCGTGGCTTATTTCAAGTAACAGGCATTCTGTTATAAAAAATCATGCAAAGAATTATAGCCCTTCAGTCTTCTGAGTAAGGGTTTATCTTTGCAAGGGCAGAACCTAGAGCAAGCCCCAGCTTTGGGAAGAGCCGGAGGTGACGTAGTGCTGGGCCACGGGATTGTTACTCTGTGTGTCAGCATTAAAATGAGTCAGCTACTTCATCCTTATTCCGAGTTTACTTATTGCCTGGCTTATTCATCCTCAATTCTCTGCTTCTTAGTTTGTGCTGTCTCAAACCTTTGGCATCCCGTCATTCCAGTGACTCTGACTCCACATCATAACCCCTGTCATCTCAACCCCTTTGGGCAATTATCTTGATATTTTTAAGGCAAACTTCTCTAGAGGGGAATTCTGATCATTTTTGCCTTAGTGCATGCCACAGGCCACTGGCCTTGTATGAATTTTCTCTCCTTGGGTCACTTGACCATGATTGACTTAATCCATGGAGGTATTGGGTGAGAAGCTCCAGAGTCTTACACAAGGACTACCTTTCCATAAAAGGGCATACAGGGGACAATGCCACTGGGGCTGGGAGTTGCCAGAAGCCATAACTGACTTGGTTCTGCAACACCATTCCAATCTAATGCTAATCTCCCGATAGACAGAAATCCTACCTCCTTAGTCATCATGCCCGGTATGAGAAGGTTTTCATTTTATTTTTGTAATTTAAATATAGTCTCATTTTAATGATTTATCAAGAAGTATGAAATCTCTATCATCGTTTTATTACACTATATTAATGTATTATTATGGTCCCTTTGAAACAAACAGTTCTCCATTTGAGTTCAGATACTCCTCAGCTTATTTCATTTTTTGGAGTAAGTTAAAGGGACATTATTTTCAATAAAATAGCCAGAGTTCATTCATTGGCTAGAATAAATAAAATGTTCCTTGAAATACCAAAAAAACCAAAAACCCATCAAATTTTGTTACGTAAGCATTCTGAGACTCTTTACCATCTTCAAGGTACATTATGTCCAATTTTAGTTGTAAACATAGAAATCTGTAGTAATTATAATGTTCTCAATTCTCCTACAACCAAAGCAAAATCAGTAAAAGAGCAGACTTTTTAAAGCCTAAAATTTGGGATCTATCATTTATTAGTGATGACTTAGTGCCCTAGGACAGAGATTGACAAATGTTCTATGAAAAGGAGCAGATAGTAAATATTTTAGGTTTTCTGAGCCATATGTTCTCTGCTCTAACTACTTTCTTCTGCCATTATAGCACAAAACAAGCTATAGAAAATGCATAAATGAATGAGAATGGATGTGTTTCAATAAAATTTTATTTATGGATATAGAGATGTGAATTTTACATAATTTTCATGTCATAAAATATCACTCTTTTGATTTTTTTCCCAACCATTTTAGAAAGTGAAAACCATTCTTAACTCAGTACCCATGCCACATTTGCCTCTCTCTGCCCTAGGAAACTAAATTTAGCTTTCAAAGCTCTTGGGAAATTTAAGTACACCATTTCTACTAGTTTGAGGAAAACAGTTTTATTTCACTCTTTTTATCGTTTAATTTTATAATTGTCCTAAAAGGTTATTTCACTGTTGATATTAATGTTTAAGTTAATTTTATATATATATATATAATCATGCCAAGCTTTATTGTTTTATCCTATGTATAATGATTCCATTAATATAGCTATTAGTATCATTTTATCTTTATTACAGGTTATTTGAGACACTGCAGTCCCTGTTTTGGTCAATATTTGGGCTCATCAATTTATATGTGACCAATGTCAAAGCACAGCATGAATTTACTGAGTTTGTTGGTGCCACCATGTTTGGGACATACAATGTCATCTCTCTGGTTGTTCTACTCAACATGTTAATAGCTATGATGAATAATTCTTACCAACTGATTGCTGTAAGTTGACCAGCTTTATTTTAATTCAATGTTTCCTCTAGAATGTGTTGTTCTTAGCGATACTCCATCTTCTTATCATCATAAATAAAATCTATAATTAGCTATTGATTAGACAGATAAGAATTATAAATGGTTAATTTGAAATTTCTGAGCAGTAGCACACTATATGTAGCTATAAATTAATCTGATTTTGTCATGTTACACATGATTACAAAGATAAACCAAATCCATTTTGCCAGGCAGCCATTGGCTATGGGAAGTAGTAGCTGAGGTCTGACTGATAAACAAGCAGCTCATCTCTGTGCCGTGTACAATAGGTTTTGCCTCCTGTCGGTCCATTTAACCTACCACTCTCATATAAGCGAAGTCATCCCTACGGGGAAGATACAAAAGATAACCCAGAGAGGAGTCTGGGAAGGGGAGAAGCCACAGGATTTTCAATTTCTTAAAGCTCAGGGAAAGCAATGTATTAAGAGAAGTAATATTAACTTCTTTAGGATAATACATGATACAATACATGTTTTTTTGAAACTCTGGAATCTAAACAACGTAGCACAAGTTATTTATTTATTCATTCAATACATAATTACTGGGTACATATTGTGTTTCCCAGTATTGTTCTGGGCACCAGAAATACAGCAATGCACAAGAAAGACAAAGTTGAACTTATCTGCTTGAACTTATATACTAGTGATATACGTCTAGGACCACTAGCAATAGCAGCAAAACAGAACTCTTAGTGGAATGAAATATAGTTAAGTCTTTCATATTTATACCTTAGACAAGTAGCATTTTATAAACGTAATTATAGTTTTCCCATTTTCTTCATAAATAATTACATTCCATTATACCTTTGAATCTATGGTTAAATCTCTGAAGTGTTATTACTGTTTTTTTGTCAAGCAAAACTCTGAATTTTACTCAGCCATCTTTAGGGAGGCAATTTTTCTCATAAGACACTCATCACTGATGAAAAACTGCATAGAACATGAGAATAGATGGTTTTTATTTATCGATTCACAGACTAAAGTATTCCAAATGCATAAATAATTCCTCTGGAAATAGGTAGGTCCTAGGATTTGGAGGTTAATACCCGAATTTGTGGATACTTTGAATTTCATTTAAGCATCTTAAGATTTGAAATTTTTATAAATAGACTCTAAATTTTTGTGTCAGAAGTTCTATATTCTCCTAATCAACATATTTCCAAAATGTGGGTTCTGTTTTCCAGAACATCAGCAACAACAACAAACTAGAAGGCCTTTAATTATCAAGCTAGATACAAGGAAGCTGCCAGGAATTTGGATCTTTTAAAACATTAAATGTCCCAATTTCATCAATGAGAAAACACTATTTAAGAATATTATGACATTTTCTCATTGCTTCTTTGTGAGGTGTGCTTTTCTAGGTAACTTCATTACAGAGATAAGAATCATCTTCAACTCTCTATTTCGACTTAGCCCAAACCCTAAGACTATGGAGAACCAAAAAGGCACTGAGAACCTGAGACAGGTGTGATTCCCAGGACTCCATGCATGAAGCCTCCTTGGGGGCACGAACATGCCAAGTATTTGCTTACACCTGTCCCAGAATAGCAGAATTTTCTCTTTTTCTTTCTTCCTTCCTTCCTTTCTTTTTCTTTCTTTCTTTCTTTCTTCTTTCTTTCTTTCTTCCTCTTTCTTTCTTTTTCTTGTTAACTGTAACTCAGAGCCATCGGTAAACCATGAAAAAGAGAAAAATTTAACTGTTGAAAGGCAGAAGCACTTATGTAGGCCCCAACTAAAGACTGCTTTCCATTCACTCATTTGTTAATTGATTGAATATTTATTGTGCACCTACTATATGCCATAAACATGCTTAATTTTTGGGATACAAAGAATTAAAAAGTCCCTGTTTTCAACAAAAAAAATGATATAGTAGAGATAAAAAAGCAGTAAATAATTTCAATATTGAGAAAAGAAATTTGAGGATGTCATGAAAGTATGGAAGAGGGGACCTTGACTGGGGTTGGAGATAGGAGGCAGCTCAGGACTGATGGGAGGCAGAACAGGCTTCTAAGGAGAGAGGATTCTTAAGCCAAGTTTCAAATGTTGACTAGGAGTTAGAAGGTGAGTAGTGGAAGGTAGATCTAGTCATCACCAGCTTAGAACTTTTTATCTCCAGATTTTCTAAGCACCATAGACTATGTTATAGACCCTCTTAAAATCCTAAATCATGAACAAAGAAAGCACTTGCTTACTGATTGCAATAAGATAACATAATTTCTGACTCACCGAGAGTCAGAGAATCAGAAGGAGCTATTCACAGGCCAATGCTTTATCTAAGTGATTGCCTTTTTATTTCCTTGAGCAAAATCTACTGAGTCCCATTCTCCATGCCTGCAGGAAACAATACGTACAATTCTCTTCACCAATGCAGCATAATCAGCCAGAACCTATAAACTTGTCTAGAAAGAAAGAGAAAGGAAAGGAGGGAGAAATAAGAAAGGAAAGGAAGAGGAGGGAAAAAGGGAGGGAAACTGCAGCTTCTGTGTTCCCATTTATGTGGATCAATCCATATTACCAAACATTTGCTTAGCAGCAATAAGGCCATGCATTCTCTAGGTATGGCGATTCTTGTTCAAAGCACAGTCTGTCCAGTATCTGGATTAAACCCACGTTGTGAAGAATAAAAAAGTATGTATAACTTATTCATCCGCACACAGCAATTTAGGAATATCAAAATGAAGCCTAGTTGAAGATTATTCTCCTACTCTAAAATATGAGTTCGTGTTTATGATATTAACTGGTTACAATGAACTATTCTGAATTCTTAAAATGAATGTATGCCCAGTCTCTACCACCTCCTACTTCTCAGATTTTCTGCTTAAATCAGATTTATGGCTAAATTAAGAAGAGACTGGCTGTCCCAGATCTAATTGCCACAAATGTACCAAAGTTTCCTCAGGAGGTTAATAAAGTGGAGTGAGTAATACATGATGAAGGGGATAGCCTCAGGATTGTGGGCAACCACTGGCCATACTCCTCTTTGGTGAAATCTGTACAAAGTTAGGTCAAGATTCAATGGTGTGTCAGAGAGGCCCAATTCTACATTTGTTAATGGAACTTCTTTCTGAGTTTATCTCTATTGGCCGAAGGTGGGCAATAATATTCACATGAAAACATATCCAATAAGACTTTTCCTGGCAACATTGAAAGCTAAGCCATGAGCATCTGTGGAGGTAGCATTAATCTAAGCAGGAGTACAAGGCTTTGGTTAAGACAGAAAGTCTATTTCTGGCCTGAATCAAATGAAACTGCACTAACGTGAGCCTACAGTGCAGAAGATGCAGGCTAATCTTCAAGTCATAACTAATTACTGCAGTCTTTTTAACATGGAATTATTTTAGATGTCTGTTTCACTGAAGAAGGAAGGATGAGAAGTGACATGAGAGCTGTGACTACCCTAGGTTAAGCCACCCTCTGAAATGTTTAGATGACTATCTCTGGGAGTCAGTGGTGGTTTTAGAAGCAATTTAATTAATGTTCCAAGAGCCACTTGAAGTCAGGTTACAGGATCTCTGTGAGATTTATGGTACCTTGTTAATTAAGGAACCTATCATCAGTTGTCACGTTCTCCTGTTCAGGACCATGCAGATATAGAATGGAAATTTGCACGAACAAAGCTTTGGATGAGTTATTTTGAAGAAGGAGGTACTCTGCCTACTCCCTTCAATGTCATCCCGAGCCCCAAGTCTCTCTGGTACCTGATCAAATGGATCTGGACACACTTGTGCAAGAAAAAGATGAGAAGAAAGCCAGAAAGTTTTGGAACAATAGGGGTAAGAACACAGCATGTTAGTATTACTCTTTTTTTTAATTGTGTATGTGAATATATTTGTATTCTTTATTGTACATGTTCAGGTCTTTAGCCTTTTTGTTCTTACTGATTGCATGTCATGAACATTTATAACACATCTCCCATGACTAAGGCAGTGTCTGATTAACTAGAATTTCTTCACAAGTGAATTTCCTGCATCGAGGGCAGTCACTACTATTCTAATAGAAGTCCCGCTCTTCACACAGCCCTCCTTGAGTTCTGCTAGTCAAGGCTGGGGAACTAGCATACTCTGTCTTAGTACCTTGACTTCTAGGTCTTTTCAGAATGTGACAGCAGGTTATTTGTGGCATTTCTTCCTCATTGTCTATTTCCCCCTCTGGATTGTATGCTCCATGAGGGCAGGGTATGTGTTTTGGTGACCTCAAATTCCTCATGCCTAACATAGGTCCCTGCACAAAGCATTTTATGCTTGATAAGAATTCTCAATTAAATGATTGACTGAATATTATAACTTAAATATGCTGTGCCAACTGTCAAGTGTGATTCCAGAATATGTGTAATTACTCAACATGTTGCATCTACTCCCTATCATATTAGATGCCAAGAATTTAGGCATCTAAATATATATGTGTGTGTGTGTGTGTGTGTGTGTGTGTGTGTGTGTATAGAGAGAGAGAGAGAGAGACAGAAGAGAGAGAGAGAAAGGTGAGGGGGCGGGGACTGCTCAGAGCCATGCTCCTGGTAAACTGGAATTTCCCTTTCATCATTTTGGAAATCAAGGTTTCAAGCAATTCCAGCAGAGGATACATCACGTGAAGCTTTTGGTCCAGCCATACCATTGACATAAGACAAATCATTCTTCACGCCTTCCTCACTTTGTGTTCTAATTTTGAAAGTTCTCATAGTAATGTTTTGGAAATTAACACTGATATTCATTAGTCACTTGGATCTTCTCAGTAAAATTGCTTTGGAAGTATTTTTAAATGTTATCATATTAGGATTACCAAGTAATATTAGAGATTAATTAAAAATAAAAAAATATTAATTTGTTTTCAATTTTATTTTACGTGGTTTGTGACTGCGATGCCCTAAGAGATCCTTACCACTCTTTAACTTCATTGCCCACCAGGCATTGTCGTCAGCACCAGATGGAGCTTTCTCCTACTGGCAGTGGCATTGATATTCCCTCTCATCTCAGTAACAACTCTAATTCCAAAGAGAAATTGACTGGCAAGTGAATGTTACAAAGAGGTGATTAGGAGATGCAGTTATATTCTTTCCCATAAACTATTACCCATAGATTTGGGGGACTACAGTTTGAGAATGTATCTGACCTTAGAAACCAAAGTCAGATTACGACAAAGCCTTATCCTGCCATCCTCATACTAATTTATGAACTTTATCACTGACCTTAGAAGGGAGTGAGATTATTTTACTCCAGATATTTGACTTTTGTGTTAAAAGTTTTAGAATAAATGTAATAGCTTAGTTCTTTGTTGTTGTTGTTGTTGTTTGAGACGGAGTCTCGCTCAGTTGCCCAGGCTGAAGTGCAGTGGCATGATCTCGACTCTGCAAGCTCCGCCTTCCGGGTTCACGCCATTCTCCTGCCTCAGCCTCCCGAGTAGCTGGGACTACAGGCGCCTGCCACCACTCTTGGCTAATTTTTTGTATTTTTAGTAGAGACGGGGTTTCACCATGTTAGCCAGGATGGTCTGGATCTCCTGACCTCGTAATCCGCCCGCCTCAGCCTCCCAAAGTGCTGGGATTACAGGCGTGAGCCACCACGCCCAGCCAATAGCTTAGCTTTAATAAGCAATTACTGCATGTGTCCCCCTTGCCATAACTGAACTAGAATTTGAGGAGTGGGAAGAGGTACGAAAGCATGGGTTCCATCTTTGAGGGCACCAATTTTAATGAGAGAGATACAGAAATAAAAACAGATATGTTATGTAGTATATTTAACATTATAATACAGTCACATGAAAGAGGTTATGGGAAAAATGCAAGAAATAATTAATGCTTCCCTTGAGGTAAACAGGACAAGATTTCAAGGAAGCCAGACTTCAGCTTACTCCTTTTCAGATCAAATATACTTATCCTTTATACCATCTCATTCTTAAATTTATAAGCATTTTTTAACTGATCTCTGATAAGATAGTGATGATTAATGCTGTCATAATATACTACCTTTCATAAGAGTATTTTGATTTAAAAAGAGCTTCTGGGCCAAAAAAAAAATACCTACTCACCAAAGAAATATGTATTTCATATTTTAATTTTAGGCAACGGCAGAGAGAATCTTGGTTTTTAAGATAACAGGAAACTTGTAACAAAACACGGGGTCCTGCTCTGATGTTTTAAGAGATCCATCTGTACTGCCAACAAAAAGAATGGAGAACAAGACCAAAAACTTGACTTCCAACCCTCCCTCCTATCCTCTCACTGTTGACTCATGGGTAGGATTATGTTGCCATCATTTTTTAGAAGCAAAGAGGAGCTCTCAGTCAATTGGCTTTTCTATGAAAGTAGTGATTCATTCTCAGAGTTAAACAGTTTTATTTGCTATATATTACTGGTCTCAAAAGGATCCCACACATTTCTTTTAGTGTTTATCTCTATATTTGAATTTTTTGCTCCAAGCTGATGCACAGCAAGGTAATTTGAAACTAATCAGAATCTCAAACCATTCCTTTTTTTTTTTTTAACCATTAATATTTTATTAACATTCAACAATGGCTATTTGGATGCTTTGGGAATTTATGCCAAACTAAAAAATATTCTGAGTTTTGTCTGTCTTTTCCACCAATCTAGGGCCCTGGGCAAGCACCAGCCCAATCAACATCAATGCTGTCTAAATTTACTCTTTCTCCATACTGCATTTCCAAAATGAAAAGGACATATTGTTTTCAGATGCCTACTCTTAGTTGAGCTTTATACATTTTTTGTTTATATGAAAATAAATGATAGGTATAATTTATAAAGAAGTTCTTGCTTATAAAAGTATAAGAAAGGCTGGGCGCGGCGGCTCACACCTGTAATCCCAGCACTTTGGGAGGCCTAGGTGGGCGGATCACAAGGTCAAGAGATAGAGACCATCCTGGCCAACACGGTGAAACCCAGTCTCTACCAAAAATACAAAAATTAGCTGCGTGTGGTGGCACGTGCCTGTAGTCCCAGCTACTCAGGAGGCTGAGGAAGAAGAATCGCTTGAACCCGGGAGGCAGAGGTTGCAGTGAGCCGAGATCGCACCACTGCACTCCAGCCTGGTGACAGAGCGAGACTCCATCTCAATAAATAAATAAATAAATAAATAAATGTATAAGATAAATGAGATATAAATTAAGATGGTTGTATTATTAAAAGAGGGGTTAACTGAGAAAGTAATATCAAAAGTAATTAATTTTTCTGTGAATTTATTTCAACTTGGTTAATCCTCCTGATAGTTTATTATGTGGACATACAAAGACAATGAGATACACAACTATTAATTAAAAGGTGACATTTAAGGAACAGTGACAGTCACTTTGTGAAACTAGCACATGGCTTAGAATATACCATTATAGCCCAAAGGGATCTTAGCTATCATTTAGCTCAACCATTTCTTTTAAAAGATAACCTGTTTACTTTGCCCATTGTCTCATGCTCTCTTAGAGACAGAGCAGGGGGAAATTGCTGGGTCTTCCATTGTTTCCCAGTTCAAACTGCTTTCCATCACCCTCTCTTATTTCCCTGAGAAGTCTGGTGAACATGCAGCAATACCTTCCCTGTTGTGTCTTTTGATTGTTCTCAGCAGCCTTTGCAGATCCTATCATTGTTTTCAGCTGCCTCTTAGACTCCTGTGTCCCGAATCCCTTGTTTACCAGGCTGGTTTACCTTCTGCCCTTATCCTCAACTTGCTTATCTTTATGCTGCATTTTTGAAGCAGAAAATTCAAGCTACACTGGAAGTGACTTCATTCTTTGAAGTATTTTTCTGTAACCTTCCCATTTGTAGTTCACTTACTGACACTCGTCACCCAGCCTTTGAGTAAATGTCACCCTGGTGCTCATTCCATTCACGTTCCCAGGAAATGCCTGGGAAACCAGTACTCTTCAGGGTTGCTACATTGGCCACTCTCTAGGAGCCCATTATTGACGATCTTATCGTGCTATTTATGGCTTCCCAGTAATACTGATACAACTAGCTCTGAAAACTCATTAATTCATATTTCTTTGTAACTCTGGACTTCATTTAATGGGTGATTGGGAGTTCCAGGTAAATTAATCTTTCACTTGACTGCTTTATGGGAGAAAGCATAAATGAAGCAGAAATGCTGTATTATTGAGCACAACATTTGTGATAGAAAGCAAACCCATTATTGAGAGATGCTTCCTCTCTGGGCTATTATAAAAATCCTACGAAAAAGGCAGCCTATCCAAATAAGAAACACAACTTGTGTTTTTGACATTGCTTCCTGTCAAACGTTTTGTTTAACCTCATTTTATCAGCAAATACCCTTCTTATCATTAAAGCATTTGTTCTCAAATATTTTAGCATACAAGAATTGTCAGGAGTCTCCATTTTAACAAGCATTTCCAGTTTACAACTTTAACTAGACATTTCTATTCAAGACAGCATTGGTATCTACCACAATTTTTTTGAAGTTTTTTAATCTTTAATTCGTGTGAGTACATAGTAGATCTGAGCTTTTTAAGCTAAAACGAAGCCAGGCTTCATGCTGTTGCTCAAAAAGTCCCGATCCATTTAATTCAAGTACGAAGATGCTATTATAATACAATACTTCCCCAAAGCATTTAATTAATGTGAGACATATTTAATGTCACAGACTAGGTTTCTAAACGAAATGTTTACATTTATATGTTACTATACCGAACCAAAAAAAATACTAGTTCTTTTGATAAAATCATAAAAAATGTTTTTAGCTTCCTTAGTTTTATGTTTTCCACTTTTTGGTTTTCTCTCAAGCACATGGTGAGAAGAACAGGAGGCAGGATGGTCTCTGGAAGATCACTCTAAGCATCACACAGCCCTGAGATACAGGTGGAATATTCAAGCCTGACTAGCTGCCCCAGAAATATGCCCAGTTAAGTCACTGCAAATGAAATTAGAAACTGTGAATAGATTAGCAACAGCTATCATCACTAAAGAAAAAATGCTCATAGTACATGCCTCTCAGACTTCATTTATAGTGGCAATTTGTCAAAATGTATTGCTCCCTAATCTTTAGGACACTTAGTAGGCCTAATGACAAATCTTACAGATATGACAGTTTTCATCCGTGAGTGTCTCCGGATTCCTAAATTACTGCTGCAAGATTTGTTGGCAGGGCCTTTTGATGAAACTTTATTTCCCCAGTGGGGATATATAGAAATTAATTGCTTGATATTCTTGGTATTTCAAGAGTGAGTTCCTGAATATTTGGTTTGACAATACAACATTCAGGCATTTCACGTGAATTATTTTGATATGCTTAGAAAATGTGTTCATGAAAAGCGGTAAGGAGATGTATGCTATAAGGGGGCAGAAAGACTGTTTATAGAGAACAATATGTAGATCCATCTGCAAAGAAGCCAAACTGCTATTTTTTTGTAAAGGGATCACATCCCGGAATGCCCTCTTGCCTTTTTAGTTTTCGTGAAAGGAGAAGAACACAGCAAGCTGCATGGCTTAAGGAATTCAAGGAGCAAAGCAAAGACTAAAAGGCATAATTCATGGGCTTAAAATTCACTGCTAGACCAAAACCAGAGCGGAAATGAGAGAAAACGGCATTGAAAATTGACAGCAGGGACTAGCTACATGAAGTGAGCGTGACATTCCACATAGTGGACCTGGAGAGAACCGGAGATAAGAGTGACAAAATGTCACAGCTCACTCTCCAGAGACCTCTCTTTTCTAGCTGCAAAATCTTCCCTGCTCTAAAGAAACCTGAAACTTCTATTGAAATTCCGGAGTTTCCTTGCAGCAGCAGCAGTTTCTCACTAGATGGTCTTTCTCTTTAACATGAGTTCTCTGATCCAAACACTGCCATTGTCTTCCCCTAACAAATTAGGAGGAACCTGCAAACTGTGAATTATGCTAATGTGGCAACAGGTATGCCCTCATCTTCTCCTTGAAAGCTACTTTGCCAAGGAATATTCCACACACAGTCTAGTGACTTCTGATGTAGTTTGCAAAGAAAAGTGCCAACTTAAGGAGAACTTCTTCCAAAATATTTTTCCTAGACAGTTAAGGAAGAAAAGTCCTTGATTTGTCACAAAATCCATTTTTTCTGTCTTAAGCACAACTCACAACCAATCTAGTTTAACAAAAAAAAGCTGCAAAATGCAAGTTCCAGAAATTTCTTTCTTTTTTTTTTTTTTCGAGATGGAGTCTCGCTCTGTTGCCCAGGCTGGAGTGCAGTGGCGCGATCTGCACTCACCGCAGGCTCCACCTCCCGGGTTCACGCCATTCTCCCACCTTAGCCTCCTGAGTAGCTGGGACTACAGGCGCCCGCCACCACGCCTGGCAAATTTTTTGTGTGTATTTTTAGTAGAGACGGGGTTTCACCGTGTTAGCCAGGATGGTCTTGAGCTCCTGACCTCGTGATCCACCCTCTTCAGCCTCCCAAAGTGCTGGAATTACAGGCATGAACCACCGCGCCCGGCCACAAGTTCCAGAAATTTCTATGTGATATTGTACACTTGAGCTCATTCACTGAGCACAGTTAATGCAGATTACTCTGTCAAAGTTTAACATGCAAATGGCTTGAAAGAAAATTAAATACCCATTTTCTTAGGTATTATAGCTAAATACCCACTTAGGTATTTTTAAATGAAATGGCTTTCATTATATTACTTTTAATCACAAATTGTTCATTTCTCCTGTTCTCGGTCATTTCCAGTGATAATTATAAGAAAAAGATATCTTCTCTTAAGGTAACAAATCCCTTTGAAGTTCAGCTGATCTTTACTCAACAAAAAAGGATATGAATGTCCTAAATATAATTGATGGTAGTTCTATTGTGTAATATTCAATGGTGCCACTAATTGCCAAAAATTATTTTGATGTTTATTGCAAAGAGTACATATATTATGAGTTGAATTGTATACCCCTTCAAACAAGATAGGTTGAAGTCCTAATCCCCTATACATAGATTGTGACCTTATTTGGAAATAGGATCATTGCAGACATACTTAGTTAAGGTGAGATTATACTAGAATAGCGTCCTTGTAAGAACATGGCCATGTGAAGACCGAGACCCAAGAAAAACACCATGTGAGACTGCAGATGGGCACCTGCAAGCCAAAGAATTCCAAGAATTAACAGCCACCACCAGAAGCTAGGAAGTCTCATTCCCACTTGGTGCTACTGCTAGATGACTATCAATGAAATTACACTTTCATCACATGTCACTCAACTAGTCAAAATCCCCAGGTGCCTAGTAACCACTGGATTCATGTGCCATCTGAAATTTTACATTGAGTCCATGCTAACTTCCCACTGCAATCTAATCTGTATATTCCCAGTAGCAAAGACTTTGCAACTATCCTGCCAGAAGTCTCCATAACGTGCCTCTCACTTTCTAACCCTAGCATATTTGCTCATCCTATTCCAATCGTCTAGAACACCTGTGCACCTCCCCTTGTCCAAATCCTGTGATTCCTTCATGACCCATCTAATACCGCATTCTCTGTAAGAGCGCTGTTACGGCTTCTTTCCTTCACACAGTATTACCTCCTTCTCCCCTGTACTCAAATAACACACTTACAGCACTTCCCGTGTTTTCTTTTGTATTTGCCTTCATGTGTAGTCTTTCATGATCTTGGCAATCCACCTTTTGGACTATAAGCCATTTAAGGGCAAAAGTGTGCTTTATTCATCTCTGGTTTCTTGCACTCCACTGCCATACACATGTAGTCATTTAATAAATATACCTTAAATTAGCCCTACAAGTTAAGAGAGTTCTAATTCCAAAATGGAGCCTTGAGACAAGCTGGCTTTACTGCCTGCCATGGAAAACCAAACCCGAATATACAGTGCCAGGATTATCACCAGAAATATCCCAGGACTCAGATAGGAGGCAAAGCCCATCTAGGGGTCACAGAGAAATGAAAAACTCCTAGCACATGGTAAAAGAATCGTATTTCTGGCCAGGCACTGTGGCTCACGCCTGTAATCTCAGCACTTTGGGAGATCGAGGCAGGCAGATTACAAGGTCAGGAGTTCGAGACCAGCCTGACCAACATGGTGAAACCCCCGTCTCTATTAAAAATACAAAAGTTAACCAGGCGTGGTGCCATGCACCTGTAATCCTAGCTACTCAGGAGGCTGAGGCAGGGGAATGGCTTGAACCTGGGAGACGGAGGTTGCAGTGTGCCAAGATCATTGCACTCCAGACTGGTGACAGAGTGAGATTCTGTCTCAAAAAAAAAAAAAAAGAAAGAAAGAATCGTATTTCCATATCCAGGATGCCCTTCTCTTCAATCTACCTGGCACCAAGAGTGTAAACAATTTCTCCCAACTCAAGGTTCCTACACTGAAAAAACTGAGATCTGAGGTAGACAACCAGCTTCCCCAATATCTTGCATTCCCTAGAAGTAGGCTTCTCCTTGCCTCAACCCATGAAAATCATCCTGAGTCCCTGAAGAGAAATATCCCTGAGCTCAGCCAGAGACAAAGGCAAAGATGGAACTCCCATCCCCAGGCCTGGAGACTCTGCTCTGTAACTTGACCAAATGAGATGCCAAATCAGAGTGGCTCCTCAGTAGCGACATGTTGTAGGAGGTACATTCCACAGCTCTGCTGGGCAGGAACCCCTAGCCAGCCTTCTCTTTTGCTATGACCTCTGAATTTTCCTCGGAGTTTCTATATCAATGCTCACATATGGCTGTCTCATTAGGGTCATAGCAAAAATTCAATGTCATGCCGAAAAGTTCATAAAACTTTTGGGCTCCTCCAAAGATGACTGCCTACAGAGTCTGGGTCACATCTATCCAAATTTACCAGAACTATTCTCTTACTCTATCACTTACATGCAAGTTTCCTACCTCTAAACCTCTCTACTGCCAAAGCTGAAGGCATCTAACGATTTAGCTGAAGGAAATGCTCCACAAGCATGAATTACCATCAAAATCATGCAAAGGGACACAGTTAAATGTAAGTATATTATTTTACTTTCTCAGAGGTAATCATAATATGTGTCCTACTATGCACAAGCTTTGAGAATCAGATTTTTAAAAGGCTATTAAATCACATTATTAATCAAAAAGGAAAAAAAATGCAAAGAGGACAAGAACTAACATTAGTTAGCAACAGATGCCATAAATCTCTTAGCTCATTTAGTCTTCAGAATTACACATGGAGTTTATCTTCACCCTGCAAAATAAAAAGTCAGGGAAGAGGGAGGGTGTCAGAGTTAAACTCCCTGACTAGGCACAGTCAGCTTCAAACCCAGGTGTAACCCCTGGGACCATATTCTTAATATCACACCACACTTTCTCCTAGAAAGTAGGAACTGGAAGGGCATAATGGTAATGATCACTAAACAGCCTATTCTGTCATGCTAATCAGGGAAACAGAGATTAAACAGATGAGAGCTCTATCAGCCGCATAATTTCGCATTAATTATTTGGTGAGCGCACTGCATTCATTTTGAGTTTTAGGTTCAGAAGACAGTTAACCTCATCCATTCCTATTTTTCTAGCTAGAATGTTGAAGTTCATTTCCTGATAAAATTTCATAAAACTAAAAAATAGTTTTGTGGTATTACCACATAATTGTGGAATATAATTGGTTGGCAAAAACAAGGAATCGCATTAACTTAGTCTTAAACCTGGACTATATAAACTGAATAACGCCTGAAAGGTACCATAGTGAACATTTTTAGTGTTCCTCTCTCTTTTTGACAATCCATTTTGATTTTTTAAGTTTTTTCCCAAGAAAATTAACCTAGAATTATCATTTAAAATGTAGTCTTTGACCTTTTTATATTTGTATTAAAATTTTTTGACGTTGGATGAGTAAGATTCTACTGAAGGAAAGACAGTTTGTACTCATTTTAATACTAAAATGTATCATGATAATTTTCATTTATTACTCATAATTTTCTGATTCTGTCATCCTCAATTGTAGTTTGATGTTAAAGAAATTTAAAGTTAAATCCTGACTTCTAATTGCTCTCTGTTGAAAATTTCCTTATTGGATTTTAGAAGGATAGGATTCTAAAACACAGTAGTGAAATGTTATAGAATCCCAAAACAATAAAAATTAAGTAGACTAAATTCTTTCTATATTAAATTAAGAGTTTCTAGCTACTTAAATAATGAAAATCAGATCTCTGTTATAATATTTATGGTGAGAATGTTAAAGAAATTGATGTACGACTCACTTTAGTATTTTAGTTTACTTTAAGTAAATTTAAGGAGATCTAGAAGACTGTGTGTTTCCTTTTAGAAGTGCTGTTTGTCTTAGGTTTCAGCTGAGCTATGTCTCAATATGAGTCAGACACCTCCATCTTGTGGCCCAGCCATAAAATTCCCATGCCATACTTTTTCAAGCTGCTCTCTACATTTGTGTTGTTTCAAATTTCTGAGTTTTTAAATTAATAACTTAATCCTATTTTAAATGTTTTTCTCAAAATGTATTTCTCATGCAAAAGTGAATGATAGTCAAAATAATTAGTGACCTTTAGGAACCTAAGCATTGTCTCATCTGTTCCTACAAGTCACTACTAATCATGAAAGACAGATGCATCCTTATGGCCAGTGAAAATAGCATTTTCTTCTATTTCTCTGAAGAGAAGAAAAGAGTTTCTTTTAAATTGTTTAATATTTAAATTATCTTTTCACAGTGATGTAGGCACAGCTCTTTTCAATATTCTGTTTTATCAGCCTATGATTATTTATTAAGGAACAAGAGCAAAAGACTCATTTTAAAACCAAGGTATATCATCCCTTTTGCTTTCTCACAATTTACCAAATTAATTCTTTTATTATAGAGATATTTTTATTTTATATTATTTTGGCCAATATTCTTCCTGAAGAATCAGTGCTGATGTTTATTCAACATACATAAAATTGGGATTATGTAGGGGTTTTTTCTAATATCTTTAGAATACTTGAGAATCTGCAAATATATAACTTTAATGTCATTTATTATTTCACTCAACTCATAATGGGCTTTTTTTCAATCATTAAACAACCCATCTCTCTATTCTACAATCCCAAATCACTGCCCTGTGCTTACCCCACCTCTGCTCTCAAACCATTCTGATGCCTTCAAAATATGAGCTGGGACTCACATTTAGTTTTTTAAATGAGTTAATAAATGCTTTGTTTCAACAGGATCCTTTATTTATTTATTCCGTTAAATCCAGCCATCTATTTAAACAGGAATCTCCTCTTACTGTATATATGATTGAAATTATATCTATATATATATATATGATTGGAGAGTTCAGTGACTAATGAGGTTTCTGATTACCTGGTACATAACATAACTAACTTCTTAATCTTGCCATGTTAATATTTATGAAAACTTTTAAATTTTTATTTGATATGTCCTATCTCTTTCTCTTAGCATCATTCTGTCGATTTTGAGTGCATATTAACTCTAATTAACTAATTTTCCATCATCCTGTGTCCTGTATGAGAACAACAGTTCTGTCATTGTTAACTTATTCTGTGTTTCAAATGTCATATAGATTATACACTCTTGTTCACTCATTCTTTTGATTCATGTGCAGCACTCTTTAGCCATTGTCCATTGACTAGTAAAACTCCCACTTGGAAGAAATGAGAATAAAAACATTATTGATTAAAAAAATAAATTATTTTTTAGAATAGTAATATAACAGAAATAGTAATATAACCAGAAAGGAATGTCCTTTTCCTTTTCAGAGGCGAGCTGCTGATAACTTGAGAAGACATCACCAATACCAAGTAAGTTGTCCTTGTACTATGTCTTGAAATTTTCATTAAAATAAAATGCAGTCCCCCCTTCAGAACTGACTCAGGAGGAAATTTATTTACTCATTGAGTATCAATACTCTTGTTCTAAAATGCCTCAGGAAGTTATGAGGAACCTGGTGAAGCGATACGTTGCTGCAATGATTAGAGATGCTAAAACTGAAGAAGGCCTGACCGAAGAGAACTTTAAGGTAACCATTTTTCATCTTCATCACAAGAGGCAGATATGTGCAGAATATGGATCCAGATAGAGCACATTTAAAATCAGAGCTGGAAATGCAGCTGTGTGTTCCAGCAAGCCTGTGTGCCTTCTGATTTTTCAACTGAAACCCTACAGAACTGTAAAAAGAAAAGCAAGTGGTGAAATTTCTTCTCAAAAGAAATTGTTTTCAAACATACAGAGAAAAGCCTAGTGCTTAATGGCATTCTGACTTACCTGATCCCAGAGTGAGCTTCTGTTTCTGAAATTTCAGCCTGATTTTTAAATCCGAAACATTTACTAACTAACACACTAACAACAAAAACTTTGTGTGTTCTGAAAAACTTTGATAGCAGTGAATTTAAGGTTTGAGTTTAATTGTAACTAATATACTTATAAACTTTCTCCTTGATAGTTTTTAAATTGTGTAAGAGGAAATAAGTAAAATGTGTGAAATATTATATGCTTGAATCACATGTTTAAAATAATTTAGTTTAAAATTATTGAGTGAGTGTTTAGAGATTTTGGAAGAATGATTAAGGTCAATAAGATCTTACAGGCCAAAACAAACAAACAAATTTAAAAAAATCTATAGGAGATATTTAACATAGAAAATAGCAGGTTTGAACGTGAGAATGAAGTAGTGAATTAGGTAAGAAGATAGAGAAATTACAAAACTTAAAGTGCAGGTTGAAAACTAGCTAGAAGCCCAGATTTTCTTCACAGCCATAAAGTTCAAATTGTAATATTAAATGATTCATGTTGCTTTAGGAGATAGGTTGGGGCAGGAAGCCACCAAGAAGGTTGCCATCAGGGTAAGAGTGAGAATTCAGTTGTCCCAAAAGACAAGGGAAAAGGATGAGTCTAAGAAATGCTGTTAGATCCAAAGAAAGTCCCAGGATGTAGAGGCTGACCCAGATGTAGGGGGAAGGTCCTCTTTAAGACAGTAAACAACTGCAAGTAACTACCAACTCTTAAATTAGTCTCCACTTAATTTTCAGACATCCCTTTGGACAGAAAAATGTGTGCCAATATTAAAAATCTTATAAAATACACCCCAGAGACAGTGAGGTAACTTGGCAGCAGATGAATAATTTGGAGAGAAACTGTAGTCCCAGGGAAACCCAATATACTCAGCTGCACGTTGGAGGCAAAGATAACTCATGTTTCTTTTTGCATCAGCCTTAGGAAGTGTCCTTCCCAATTCCAATAAGGAAATTAGTCGACATCAAAATGACATCAAGTATCCGTGAGAGAACTGGGAATTGTAAATAGAACCACAGTAGAGTAGAATCCTTGTTTTTAAAAAGGAGTGAAAACATTTCTGACCCGTATATGAGACGAGAAAATGAAGTTTCCAAACGTTTAAGTCATAACCGAATTTTTCGTTTTAAATTCTACGTAGGAACTAAAGCAAGACATTTCTAGTTTCCGCTTTGAAGTCCTGGGATTACTAAGAGGAAGCAAACTTTCCACAATACAATCTGCGAATGCCTCGAAGGAGTCTTCAAATTCGGCAGACTCAGATGAAAAGAGTGATAGCGAAGGTAATAGCAAGGACAAGAAAAAGAATTTCAGCCTTTTTGATTTAACCACCCTGATTCATCCGAGATCAGCAGCAATTGCCTCTGAAAGACATAACATAAGCAATGGCTCTGCCCTGGTGGTTCAGGAGCCGCCCAGGGAGAAGCAGAGAAAAGTGAATTTTGTGACCGATATCAAAAACTTTGGGTTATTTCATAGACGATCAAAACAAAATGCTGCTGAGCAAAATGCAAACCAAATCTTCTCTGTTTCAGAAGAAGTTGCTCGTCAACAGGCTGCAGGACCACTTGAGAGAAATATTCAACTGGAATCTCGAGGATTAGCTTCACGGGGTGACCTGAGCATTCCCGGTCTCAGTGAACAATGTGTGTTAGTAGACCATAGAGAAAGGAATACGGACACACTGGGGTTACAGGTAGGAAAGAGAGTGTGTCCATTCAAGTCAGAGAAGGTGGTGGTGGAGGACACGGTTCCTATAATACCAAAGGAGAAACATGCAAAAGAAGAGGACTCTAGTATAGACTATGATCTAAACCTCCCAGACACAGTCACCCACGAAGATTACGTGACCACCAGATTGTGATACTTGAAAGAGGAAGCGTTTACCATACACATACGTATTTTCCGTAGTGGTCTGGGTGGGGGAAAATGTTTAAATTGTATTAGCAAATGCTAACTTACACTTTATAGCGTTTATCAGCTGTGGCATATTAACCTGTAACATGTTTAAATAAGGCAAAGGCAATCAAAAACCTTTTTGTTTTCTAGCCTGCTTTTGCTTTCACAATTTGTCTTACAATTGTTTTTGTTAATAAATAAATGCACCTTGTATTCTTGTACTGTTGCAATAACCCACAGAAACATTTTAGCTATCTTTTTCAATTAAAACAAATGCAATTTATTTCATGTGGCAGTTGACTCCTAAAATAGATATTTTTATATGCAAAAACCAATGTGGCTGAAATATTATAGCTTTTCATAATTTTTTAGGGTCTTTAGAGAGGGTTATTCACCAAGGACTTTTCACCTAGTCCTACAGTTTGGCTTTAAAACACAAATATTACCAAATTATTTCTTAACGACATGTAAATAATTATTGTACACAATTAAAGCAAACAAGTCTTCTTCTCATGGAGTCATATCTAAACTCCCTCAAATTCAGAAAAACTTTGTAGTGTTTTAGGTTGTTCCAGGGTTTCCTTTCAGTAAGTAAAAGAAGTGTTTGTCTTAATACATTTTGACGACTGATGATTTTTAACGACATTTTGTCAGAAAAAAAACTCACCCCTCCAGTTTTTTTTAATTACCTATTTCAGATTCAACTGCTTATCAGTATAAATATGAGTCTTTATGAATAACTGAATTTCAAAACTATGGCAAGATTTCTCAGTTATAAAAAAAAACCGTAATATTGTAAGTATCTTAAACAAGCAAGATGATTACATACTAATAATATCCAAATGAAAATGAATTTATTCTAACAATCTAAATCTAAGTAAAGTTGAATTCCAGTATTTTCAATCAACGCAATATTGTAACCAATTCAAAAGAAATACAAAAAAAACTAGCAGTCTCCTCTTTTCACCAGTAATCTTTATATATTTCTTTAAAATTAAATCACTCAAAAATCATTATTAATTTTATCAGCAGATATAGATATATAGTTTTGCCGATAGGAAAAACATTCTTATTTCTTGTTTTTCTTTCTATTGTTTGCAAGGTAATTTAGCTTATAACAATTCACTGAACTATTACAAGGAAAGTGTTCGCAACTTACATAAAATTGATACTAGAAACTTAAAGCTTAAATTTTACATTGCTTGTGTCTATTTAAGCCACTACGGGAAGTTTCTTCACCACATAAAATTAGCATTTATTTCAAATCAATAGAAAAATGCTAAGTTCATTTTATTTCAAAAATTACTCTACGACCCTCTGAAATTGCATATGATTTATCATTGGCCCCAAACTGCATAATGTTATGGCACTCAGTTTCTCATTACCAAACATCAAAAATAAGGAATAACAGCAATAACAATGCCAGCCTCTGTTCTATTCCTATACACCTGTTAACATTTATGTACTGCTCTTAACAGCCCTCTGAAGTAGCTCCTGTTTATATCCCCATTTTACAGATGATGAAACTGAGACCAGCACTAACTGACTAAGGTAATACAGCTCGTGATGGAGCTGTGATGTGTCCATCAGAGCCATTCCCTTCACCACTGCATTGTACTGCCTTTCAGAACATAAAAAGAGCAAGTTATAAAACATGCATATACAGGGGTTACCATTGCCACTTCTGAAGTCCTATACCTTGAGAGAGAATGAGTTTGGTATGCTTCATAAGAGTCCCTTCTTCTAAAGCAAGAGAAATGTGCAGAATATAAAATGTGCTGTATTTGATTCTTTAGACTAAATTACATTAAAGTTAGTAGATTTTAAAAACATATTTAGTATGTGATCTCAGAACTCAATTTGAAATGCTAGATTTTAATTTTCAGAAAAGCCAGGAGCACTAAGCTCCTGTTCACTCCTAAATCTGGTTTTTGGGAATTTAGGAATGGGCCAGATAGATTTGGAGAAACACAAGCCTAAATGAATGTATTTACTGTTTCAAGAACACCTTTATCTCAAGTATATTAGGACTCAGAGCAAATCCTGGGGCTACTGAAATACTCATTTTTTTCTAAATCATACCTACAGTAGTAGAGAAATTGTAGGCCTATTGTTAATATTTGGGATATTTTCTATTAATTTCTTTTTGCCTCTCCTGTGCGTTGTTGTTTTGTTTTGTTTTTTCCCAAAGTAAGGACACTATACATAACCATTTTACATACTTTACCAGAATTTAATTTCAAATTCTCTCTGTTCCATCAAGCAACACCAATAACAGTACAAGCAACAAAACCTTTTTTCCCCCCAGTAGCTTATTTACATCAGGGGTTAAGGTGCTGACATTTTATAGGGGAACATGATGGTAATAGAGGAATGTATTTGGAGCAAGTAAGACCCTCCTTTTCAGTGTCCTAGAAAGGATGATTCTAACAACCCCCAGATGTTGCTGACAGATGTGTTTTTGAGTATGAACAAAGTGCTGGATATTATTAATACCCGATGTTACTAATATCACTAGAATTGAATGCTATTCCAAATACATAGTGACATTATGTAGCATTAATGAAGATGAGGAGTAGGGATAAAATAAGAAAAGTCAAACAACAGCAGGATAGCAAGCAAAGAAATATTGTTTCTTTGAGGTTTGTAAGTGTGTACTTCAGGGTGTTCGTTTCTATTCATATTTCTATCCACAGAAATTTCTAAATGCTACAGAGAAGTTTGAAATTACCTTCATTTACATAAATAATGTTTCTCATTTTTCGTACTCTCTTAATCTTAAAAAATCTGTTTTTCTTAAATTTTGTGTCTGAGTTAGGTGAAGGAGTGTGTTGAAAATTCAGTTTAATAGACTAGCAGGTAAGTTTAAAACACTTTATCACAATTATATTTTGGAAGTCCCATTTATAAGAAAGTATGCTATAAAGATGTACCTCATTATTTGTAATAAATGTTTTCCTTAAAATTTCTGTGCAAATAAATCTATATTAACTTCAGTAATGAAATTGGCTATATTTTTTAAAATGGGGTGAATTATTTTATAAAATCATGAGTAATTTTTCAAAGTGCTAAACATCCTCAAAATGTATCTGTTTCATGCATTGAATATTTGTATATCAAATTTTCTTAAATTAGTTACTCTATTTACTGGATGGCAATTAAACTAATGCAAAAACATACTCACTTTCTTGCCTTGACATAGACAGCAACTTGAAATACTTTAGTGATCAAACAAATTAACGAAAAATCAAAGATAGTAGACTCACCATGCTATTCTCGAAGCAAAGTCAATTTTCTAGCAAAGGTGGAGGAAACATAAGTAACAATGGCATAAGAATATATTCTTCTAACATTCAATAATCCTTAATAACTCTGGGATTTAGCTGAGTAAATGACTATCCAGTCTCACGGCTCTTTATTGAAGAGAGGCCACCAAGTTTTGAAATCTGTCCATTCTTAGTCCTCGTGCATTGTATTTTTAGCTGTCTTCTATGGTGTATACAGCTGCCTTCCATGCTCAGTGTCCTTAAAACTCAACCTAGTAAGAAGCATCCATTGTGGCCCTGTAAATATGCTTACAATATATTTTTCTTTCCTTGTATTATCTGAAATTCTGACTTAAAACTAACCATAGAATTTAGAAATTTAATATTACTGGCATTCCTCTCAACTTCAAAACCATTATTCTGATTTTACAATGTCTGAAAAGACATTTTGTTTATACAGGGTTATCACATGCCTTTTTTAATTTAAATTTTAGAATCATGTTAAATAAGTTCACTGTAGATAACTGGGGAAAGTAAAGCCCAGGGAATTTATGGAAATTATCTAAATTTACCCAGGTGTTTGGTGGTCAAGTTGGGGCTTAAACAAAAACCTCCTCATCTAGATATTTGGATGAGACATCACATTATAAATGCCTTGACCACTGACTTTTTATTTGGGGAACATTTTGTCTTCTTTGCCCTTGTAGAAGATATAGTTGTCCAAACATTCAAGTTAAAATTCAGAATTAATACCATATTATCTTTTGTTTTTCTACAAAGCTGTGTTAAGAGAATTTTTAAAAAGCTGGTTTCTTACTTTTTTCAGAAAATACACTGTTCATTTTCACTGAAAGTGTAGATTTTATGATAAGCTATATGCATACTGGTAATACTAAAATGTATTAAATAATATCAAAGCTTCTCAACTGAAAAACATTAGAGATGGACAATGTACAGTTGAACTAAGATTGGGACAATGGGACCAAGCCTGGATACAGTCACACCGTTACTAGGCTGACAGTGAAGACGTCTCTGCAAGTCAAATTCACCAGTAGCAAAACCGTTAATTTCCTCTAGAGCTGCACTGTTCAGTAATGTAGCTCCTATCCTCATACGGCTATTAATCACTTGTAAGTGTGACAAGTCTGAATTAAGATGTGCTGTAAGTGTGAAACACACACCAGATTTCTAGGACAGTATGAAAATAATGTAAACTAGCTCATAAATATTTTATGTTGGCTACATATTGAACTGATAGTATTTATGAAGTATTCATTTAAAATATACTAAGTAAATGATTTGATGTTTCTTTTTCCTTTTACAATGTGGCTACTAGAAAATTGAAAAATACGTATGTGGCTTGCATTTGTGCCTTGCAATACATTTCTATTGGACAGTGCTGCTCAGGAACATTTGTATTTGTTTCAGTCAGCTCATGTATCTCCATCATCTGAATTACAAAGGTAGAAAATTCTATCTTTAATTACTCAAAAAAATTTTATGTAGCTCTATTAAAGTTTGCAGTCTCTCCTTGATTCCTAATCTCCTAATGGACTCACTGGTAATAATTTGCTGTTTTTCCCTGTTTTTCCTTTGCCTTTGCAAATGTATTAATATATAAATATACATGCAGCTATATGGGTTATGGTTTTGTTATCATTTTTATCAAGAATTTCATCACACTATGCCTATAACTTAGCAAATGTTTTTATCTAACAGTGTATCACGGAAACCTTTTCTAAAATAATTAAATATAGTGGAGCCATTTGAATCTATTTAAATAAATTCCTCGACTAGTTATTTTACCTAGTGAAATATTATCGCATGCTATTTTTAAAACCATGATAGAAGAGCTACTTATTGGAGAAAACACAAGGTTTTGTTTGTTTCTTTGTTTGTCTTTTGAGACAGAGTCTCTCTCTGTTGCCCAGGCTGGAGTCTAGTGGCACAATCTCAGCTCACTGCAACCTCTGTCTCCTGGGTTCAAGCAATTCTCCTGCCTTAGCCTCCTGAGTAGCTGGGATTACAGGAGCTTGCCACACATCTGGCTAATTTTTGTATTTTTAGTAGAGAGGGGATTTCACCATGTTAGCCAGGCTGGTCTTGAACTCCTGACCTCGTGATCTGCCCGCCTCAGCCTCCCAAAGTGCTGGGATTACAGGTCTGAGCCACTGCACCCAGCCCACAAGGTTTTTAAGTGATGAGAAATGCCTGATAGACAACAAGGTGTGTCTGAAAGGCAAATAAGCTCATTTGTCTCTTTCGTTTACAATCTTGCAGGGCTCGGTTTCTGGTACCAGCATCGCTTCTCAGCATCATTCTCTCTCACACTATACTTTAGCCATTCTAAACTTCTTTTAGCTCCTTGCGAGTTAGTATTGTTCTTTTCTCTAACATTTGCAAACATTGTTTTTCCATGCTTGAATAAGAATTGTACCAAAATTTTATTACTGTAAATAATTTTAAAACAGGCTTTTAATTAATTCTAATCGACTTATTTTATGATTTCCTTTAGATCTAATCAAATTGTTTTACCAAATTTCTTTTTTTTTTTTTTTTAAGAAAACCTTTTCCTGAGGCTGCACATAAAGAGCCAGGTTACCTCTCTGGAAACGAAGTGTGATCCACATTGACATGCTTTCAGGGCACCAATGTACTTTGAGAGGTTTAATCACACCCAGCAGACAACTCACTGTGCTGTTTCGGCATTCGGAATGCAAAATGCCCTGTACTTTGGGGGAAGGCAGGAAACTGATATTTTTTTCATAGCTGCTGTGGAGTGACTGCAAGTCAGGCCCTTCATCTCTTTAGACCTCAGTTGCTGATATTTGAAATTTCTGGATGAAAATGTCTTATCTATCTCAAAAACATGAAACTATACTAAGTCATCTTTCTAAAGTTAGAAGTACCAAATATGAAATTAGAAAAAAAGGTTTTTTAGATTATCATAGATTCATATTCAATTGTAAGAAATAACACAAGCATATCTCATGTACCATCTACCCATTTTCCCCCAATGGAAACATCTTTCAAACTGTAATGCAAATATTGCAGGATTTTGACATGTGTTTCATTATCCACTGATCTTACGCTGATTTCCAAAGATTTACATGTACTTACTTGTGTGTGTGTGTGTGCGTGTGTGTATTTGTGTGTTTATTTAGTTCTATACAGTTTTACCACACATACAGGTCTGTGTATCCACAACCATAGACAAAATACAGAAAATTTCCATCACCACAAGAATCCTGGAATTGTGCTTTTACAGGAATACCTCAGAAATATTGTAGGTTCAGTTCCAGACCACTGCAATAAAGCAAATATCACAATAAAGCAAGTTACACAAACTTTTTCATTTCCCAGTGCATATAAAAGTTATATTTATACTATACTGTAGTCCATTAAGTATGTGATAGCACTGTTTCTAAAAAGCAATGTACATATCAAAAGCAATGTACATATCTTAACTAAAAAGGATTTGTTGCTAAAAATTGCAAACAATAACCTGAACCTTCAGTGAGCTGTGATCGTTTTGCTGGTGAAGGGCCTTGTCTCTATGTTGATGGCTGCTGATTTATCAGAGTGGTTGTGGCTGACTTTTGGGGTCGCTGTGGCAATTTTTTCACATAATACAACATTGAAGTTTGGTGCATTCATTGACTCTTCCTTTCACAAAAAAATTTTCTTTGTAGCATCTGATGCTGTTTGATAGCATTTTACTCATAGAACTTCTTTCACAATTGGAGTCAGTCATTTCAAAAACCTACTGCAGCTTCAGCAACTAAGTTTAACTAATCATCTAAATCCTTTGTAGTCATTTTAACAATCTTCACAGCATCTTCACCAGGAGTAGATTCTGTCTAAAAAAATTTAAAAAAAAAAGTCACATCTTTGCTCATCCATCAGAAGTAATTCCTCATCTGTATTAGTTTTTATCATGAGATTACAGCAATTCAATTATATCTTCAGGCTCCACGTCCAATTCTAATTCTTTTGCTATTTCTACCCCATCTGCAGTGACTTCCTCCACTAAAATATTGAAACTTTCAAAGTCATCCATGAAAGCTGGAATCAGCTGTGTCCAAAAACTGGTTCATGTTGATACTTTGACCTGTCCTCATGAATCACAAATGTTATTAATGATATCTACAATGGTAAATTCTTTCCAGAAAGATTTCAACATACTTCACCCAGATCCATCAGAGAAATCACTATCTATGGCAGCTACAGCCTAACAAAATGTATTTTTTAAATAATATGACTTGAAAGTCAAAAATTGTCCTTGATCCATGGGCCGTAGAATGGATGTAGTGTTAGCCCACATGGAAACATCTCTTCGTATCTCTCCATCAGAGCTCTTAGGTGACCAGGCCCACTGTAAATGAACAGTAGTATTTTTAAAAATGAAAGAAAACTCTTGTTCTGAGCAGCAGTTCTCAATAGTGGGCTTAAAATATTCAGTACACCGTGCAGTAAACAGATGTGCTGTCATCTTAGCTTTGTTGTACCATCGATTGAGCATAGGCAGAGTAGATTTAGCATAGCTCTTAAGGGCCCTAGGATTTTCGGAATGGTAAATGAGCACTGGCTTCAGTCAACAGCTGCATTATACCCTAACAAGAGAATCAGCCTATTCTTTGAAGCTTTGAAGCCAACCATTGACTTCTCCGCTCTAGCTAGAAAGTCCTAGACAGTATCTTCTTCCAGTAGAAGGCTGTTTTGTCTTCTGGACACTTCACTGCATCTTCTACATTAGCACTTGCTGCTTTACTGTCCACTTTTATGTTATGAAGATTGCTTCTTTTCTAAACCTTGTGAAACTATCTCTGCCAGCTCCAAACTTTTATTTTCCAGCTTCCTCACCTATCTCAGTCATCATAGAATTGAAGAGAGTTAGGGTTTTGCTCTGGATTAGACTTTGGCTTAAGGGAATATTGTGGCTGCTTTGATCTTCTATCCAGACCACTCAAACTTTCTTCATATTAGCAATAAGTCTGTTCTGCTTTAACATTTGTGTGTTCACTGGAGTCAAACTTTTAATTTCCTTCAAGAACTTTGTCTTTACATTCACAATTTGGCTGTTTGGCGCAAGAGGCCTAGCTTTCACCCTATCTTGACTTTTAACAAGCTTTTCCTCACTAAAGTTCATTATATCTATAGCTTTTGATTTCAAGTGAGAGATATGCAGCTCTTTCTTTCACTTGCACACTTAGAAGGCTTTGCAAGTTTATTAATTGGCCTATTTTCAATATAGTTGTGTCCAGGGCATAGGGAGGCCAAAGGAAGGGAAGAGAGGTGGGTAATATTCAGTCGGTGGAACTGTCAGAACAGAAAACATTTATGAATTCAGTTCACCATCTTAAATGGGCACAGTTTGTGTTGCCCCCAAACAATGACAATAGTAATGTCAAGGATCACAGGTCACTATAACAGATATAATAATAATGAAAAAGTTTACAATATTGTGGAATTTGCAAAATGTGACACAAAGGCACAAAGTGAACACATACTGTTAAAAAGATGGCATCCGTAGACTCGCAGGTTCCATTTGTAAAACAATGCAATATCTGTGAAGCACAGTGGAGAAAAGTGCAGTAAAACAAGGTATACCTGTATAATACTTCCATTACCTCTCCTCCACCCCAGCACCCATCCCTAACCCCTGACAACCACTAATTTGTTATCCATTTTTTATCATTTTGTCATTTCAAGTCAAAACATTATCAGTGTTATATAAATGGAATTATGTAGCATGTAACCTTTGAAGGTTAGTGCTTTTCACTCAGCATAATTCTCTGAAAATTTATTCAAGTTGTTTGTTTATGTCTATCAAATTTTGATTCTTTTTTATTGCTCAGTTAAATTCCCTGGTGTGGACATAACAACATTTGTTTAGCACTTCATCCATGGAAGGATAGCTAGGCTGTTCCTGGTGTTTGGCTAATACAAATAAAACTGCTATGAACATTTATGTACAGGTTCTGGTGTGAACATAATTTTTATTTGTCTGGGATAGACGCCTGGAACTACAATTGCTAGGTAGTATGGCAATTGCATACTTAGTTTTATAAAAGACATGTCAGTGTACTGTACCTTTTACACACTCGCCAACAACATATGAGTGATTCTGTTTCTCTTTTTTTGCTAGCATTTTATGTGGGTACCAATTTGTATTTTACTCGTTCTGATTTCTATGTAACAATATCTCATTGTGATTTTAATTTGGATTTTCCTGATGGATAAGGATTTTAAACACCATTTATTGTGTTTACTCCCCATCTGTATGCCATCATGGTGACATGTCTGCTCATGTCATTTGTACATTTTCTAATTAGACTGTTTGTATGTTTGTTTTTATTGTTGACTTTTTGAGTGTCCTTTTTATATTCGAGATACCAGTCATCTGTCAGATGTGTTTTGCAAATATTTTCTCCCAGTCTGTAACTTGTCTTTTCATCTTCTTGACAGAGTTTTCAACAAAGCACGATTTTAAGATTTTAAGTCCAATTTTTCCATCTTACTTTGTATGAAAATTCGAAGAGCACTTTGCCTAGATCATGAGGATTTCATTCTATGTGTTTTTTTTCTAAAGGTTATATTCTTTTGTGTTTTATATATAATCATACTGTCTTTCCCATTTTTTCAAGTACATTAAGTAGCATACCATATTAGTTCATTTTGCATTGCTATAAAGGAATACCTTAGGCTGGGTAATTTATAAAGAAAAGAGGTTTGGCTCAGGGTTCTGCAGGCTGCGCAAGCATGGTGCTGGCATCTGACCAGCTTCTGTTGAACAAGAAGCTTTTATTCTTGGCAGAAGGCAAAGTGGTATCAGGTGTGTCCCATAGTGAGAGAGAGCACAAGAGAGAATTGCTATACTCTTTTAAACAACCAACTCTCACGTGAACTCATTACAACGAGGAGGGCACCAAGCCACTCATGAGGGAACTGTCCCAATGACCCAAACACCTCTCACTAAGCCCCAGCTCCATCACTGGGATCGCAATTAAACATAAGATTTGGAGGAGACAAATAAGTAAACCACATCACATACATACAGATTTACAGAAGAAAAGTAAACTTCAAGAATAGAATCACACATGTAACATAGAGGAAATGATGAGGGGAATGCTGACTGGCAAACATGCAGTTATTAATAGCAGTGAAATAGGGAGACAACAAGAAAGAAAAATTATTTTTATGAGATAAAAACTAACCCAGTTACCCTGAAGTTGTAGCCAGACTTTTCTGAAGTTTGAAAAAAAATAAAACTCAAGTAATTTTTCAATTCTATTACATTTCTCGCAACTTCTTGAACCAGATGGAGAAGCAATAAAGATGAGAAAAATTGCTCTGATGAGACTGGAAGCCAGAAATAAACAAATAAATAAAAAAAGTTCAAATGCAAGCCACTTCATGAAATTCAATGGCTGTTTGAAAAAGCATGAGATTGCAGAAATATGGCATGACACCCTGTGTTCTAAAGAATATTCACTAAATTTGAAGCTTGTTAATAGCTACCATTGAAACCATCAATCATGTGCTCCTCTTTAGCTTTGACAGTGAATAATGACAACAAAAGAAAATAACCTGGGTAAAAAAAATTAATGTAATTCATTAGTATAAACTAAATCAAATTAGAATAATGAAATTATAATTTTATGAGACTGTGTATAAACCATTAAACATTACAATTTAGTGTCCAGCAAAAATATAGCCATTTAATGATAAAGAGTGTGGCATGAAATTCCCATGTTAATTAAAATCATTTGTGAGACTTGCATTAGAAGGATAATTATTTTTAATAAATAACCATAAAAATATAGACTAGAGTTTTGGCTAAGTCATTATGATATATAATACCATAATATTTTTATTCTCTGATGAAAATACAGCAAGCAATTAAATTGTTTAATCAATGGAAACAATTGGAATTCTTCTCTTATAAAATTTGAAGTTGCCACTTTTTACAAAACTCAAAGTTGGAAATTGTAATTTAATGTATAAGATAATCTGGATCTCTAATTTGGCTTTCACTTTCTATTATTTTCCATTTTTCCCCCAAATCAGAGTTTTGACTCTGTGTCAAAAAATGGAAGTAAAAAGATGAAGAATGCTTTCTATAGGAACTCACAATGTCAAGTCAGGAAGAATCTCACTTATGTTTTACATTGTAAGATCAGAAACATAGTGTTAGTCTCTGTATAGATGGTGCTTAACAGTCAGGGTTTGCAGACCACTTTTTTTTTCTCCATCATTCATTAATGTGAAAAGAGATTACTTGTTTAAATGAGGTATGTATTTTCATTTTCTTTCAGACAGAAATATAGTAAGAAATACAGAAAAGGCACCATTTTTCATCTGACACATAGAATAAATTTATTAAATTGATGATACATTGATTATTTAGTGCCTTCATATTTTTACTCACCCACATGGTACATTGCTGTTTGAAACAATTATTACCTCCTTTATTAACATTGATTAAGCATACACTTTGTGACACACATTGTAATACTTGCTGAGGATAAAATAATAAAACAAAAAGTTATTGAACTAAAAGAAGGTCAATCCTATGGAAATAACAATTAAGTATGATAATTATGGTGTCCCCGGGGAGAATCTAGGAGGGGCATCTAACCCAGTATTAGGAACAGAGAATAAGGGATGTCTGTGTTATTTCCTAAAGATGAGTAATAGTCATTCGGTAGTTGATCTTTATCCTGGGAATAATTGGGTGTCATTAAATAATTTATTACAGGAGTTTGTCATGACAAAATTCTATTTAACTACAGACAGAATGAGATGAGGAAATAATCCTCACATTTGCACGTCAAAATGAAAGAGAAGTGAGTTCTTTTAATTCTGAAAAGGAGCTTTTTGGGGATTTCACTCAATGGTGTGGAATAACCTGATTTCCAGTCTGCAAATGATAAATGGGGAATAAATTTTTCTAAAGCAAAACAAGTGACTACAATTCTAACAAGTTTTATATGTTGTGTTTAAAAACTAAGTATGCTTTATACTCAATTGTAGTGAATTTTCTGGCCATTCTTAAGCATCTAAAGATTAAACATCTTTTTAAACAGCTTCATTGAGATATAATCCACATACTATACAATTTCCCTACTTAAAGTGTATAATTCAATGGTTTTAGAATATTCATAGATATATGTAATCATCACCACAGTCCATTTTACATTTTCATTGCCTCAAAAAGAAATCCTGTACTCTTCATCTATCACCACCCTGTGCTCCCACTCCCACCCACCTCCATCCCCAAGCAAACACTAACTTTTCTGTCTCTATAGATTTCCTGTTCTGAATTTTTATATGAATAGAATCATATATGTGGTATTTTGTGACTGGCTTCTTTCAGAACATAATGTTTTCAAGTTTCATTCATGTCGTAACCTGTATTAGTATTTCCTTTCTCTTTATGTCCAAGTAATATTCCATTTATGGATTTATTACCCATTTCAGCACAGCATAATGTATACACAAACTTCCCAGGGGTTCTTTTTTTTTCTTTTTTTTTTTTTTGGTGAGACAGACTCTCGCTGTTTCGTCCAGGCGGGAGTGAAGTGGTGTGATCTCAACTCACTGCAAACTCTGCCCCTGGGTTCAAGCGATTCTCCTGCCTCAGCCTCCTGAGTAGCTGGGATTACAGGCACCCACCACCATGCCTGGATAATTTTTGTATTTTTAGTAGAGATGTGGTTTCGCCATGTTGGCCAGGCTGGTCTCGAACTCCTGACCTCAGGTGAGAAGAAACTTTTAAACTGTTTTGGATTTTCTATATATATATGCTCTAGGTTGTTATACATTAAGTAACCAATATAAGACACCTCACTTATAAATATCTACTTATAATTTCACTGATTAATGAGCAATGAGGCATAGGAAGTAGATTTAAATACGTGTTGCTATTTTTCTTATTCATAATTTTAATCTACTTAGTCATGGATTTTTTTTTACTGACATGGCAACTATGCCCCCAAATTTCACCAGCTTTTAAAATCAATGCACTTCATCACTCTTACATGTGACAGTAGAAAGAACAAATGTAGCCACTTGGAGGATTCGTGTTCAAATTACTTCCTTAAACTAGACCATAGCCAGACTAATTGGTTACATTAGTTGAAAGCGTGAGAGGAAAAGGCAAAGATGGGCTGGCCTGTGTGGAAAAACTAGGTTCATGATATTTGAAGATTAAGATTTCACTATGGATGAGAAAAAGAAATTGAGTAGGAAGATGGTAATGAGCACAACTCTACATCCACAACCATTAGGGGGAAAAGGATAAGAATTGAGCTCCTGACAAGGCCTTACTCATTTTTTTTTTTCTTTTTTGAGATGGACTCTCCCTCTGTCACCAGGCTGAAGTACAGTGGTGTCATCTCAGCTCACTGTAACCTCCGCCTCCCGGGTTCAAGCAATTCTCCCGCCTCAGCCTCCTGAGTAGCTGGGACTACAGGCACGCACCACCATGCCCAGCTAATTTTTGTATTTTTAGTAGAGAGGGGATTTCACTATGTTGACCAGGATGGTCTCAATCTCCTGACCTTGTGATCCACCAGCCTTGGCCTCCCAAAGTGCTGGGGCCACAGGCGTGACCCACTGCACCCGGCCTCATTTGCTGTTTCTTGTCCCTATCAACAGCAATTTAAAGATAAATAAATGTTTTTGAAGAAGTCAGGCTAATCATGGATACAAATATTCCAAATACATATAATCTCACTAAATTGGGAAGGAACTTGGCTGTAATCATGTTTAATGAGTGAAACTAGCCAAAGGCATCCCTAAGCACAAATATTTGGGCCAGAATTTTCTGCTTTGACTATTGGACTTGGAAGCAAAAACTTCAATTTCTATCTTTATCCTAATGTCTCTATTGGCTCATTTATATAATGGGAAAATAGCTACTTACTATTCTGGACCAAGGAGCTCAGTTATCATTATGATTTAAAACATGAAGAAATAAAATTATTGTGTTAAGTATAAAGAATTATGTGTGCATGAGTTTTTTTCATTATATTAGGATAACACTAAGGAA
The DNA here is from genome assembly GCF_029281585.2 of Gorilla gorilla gorilla. NCBI lineage: Eukaryota > Metazoa > Chordata > Mammalia > Primates > Hominidae > Gorilla > Gorilla gorilla. Next base: position 51,911,889 of record NC_073238.2, on the reverse strand, counting down.
TGCCAAAGATTTTAGGATTAAGTCATATATGAGTTTCTTCTCATACAACTGGGATCACATAAAATGGCAAGTCACCTTAAGGAAGCTGGAGGAGCCACAGGCTCAATCTGGCCTAATGTATCAATGTAGCTAAACAATGAAAGTCTGTCAGGATGGAGGGATAAAAACAATTGGTAAAAATGCCATTAGAAAAAGGAAAAGGAATGTTAGAGAAGCCGATGGCATTGTCTACTCAAATACTTCCTTGGAAGCATTCTTAGCCAATAGACTTAAATCATTCAGGTCCTATGGTTGTAGCTGACCCAGTTGTGGAAATAAATGAAGATATATTAGCTGGATGCCACTGATACCATGACTAAAAACTAATTTTCTGATTCTAACTAAGTACCGATTACAGCTTTACTCATGGAACAAATGCACTAGTGATGTTGAACATGTAGTCTGGTTTGTGTGCTAGCAATAACTAGGGAAATAAGAAGTGGTCATCCTGACTGCAGAAAACAGCCTCCTGCATTTAACAAACTTGAGTCTGTAAGAGATGAGGCCATACTACAGATGCTGACAAAGTTAGATTTCAGAGCCTGCAGGCAAAGAGCCAGACCCTGAATTAAGGGTCATTCATCAAGGGAGGCCAGCTTGTGAGACCTCCTGGCATGCAACCAGCTGGTATTTCTCAACCGGTACACATGTGTGCATCCCTAGGCAAGTTTGCTGGTCTAAGAGCCACAGATATTAGTATTATTGCCAAATCTCATTGTACACATTATATTGCAGACCTACCAAAGTTTATTATCTCAGTCCATTTTATGTTACTTATAGTAGAATACCTGAAGCTGTGTAATTTATAAGTAAAATGAATTTATTTCTTACAATTATGGAAGCTGAGAAGTCCAAGGTCAAGGGGTTGCATCTGGGGAGAGCCTTTTTGCTGGTGGGGATTCTGAGACAGTGCAAGGTATCACATGGTGAGAGGGCTGTGTGTGCTAGCTCAGGTTGCTCTCCCCCTTCTTATGTAGCCACCAGTTTCATTCCCATGATAACCCATTAACCTATTGATTCATAAATGGATTAACCCATTCATGAGGGCAAAGTCCTCATGATCCAATCACCTCTTAAGGGCCCCATCCCTCAATACTGCCACACGTGGGATTAAGTTTCAACATGAGTCTTTGGAGAGGACTGTCAGTTCACAGTAGTTACTAAACACACACAAAATTAAGAGGATCACAAATAATATCAAGTAAGCTTATATCCAATTCTGAAGTTTACATGTGCCAATTAAACTTATGTATATCCTAGTGCTTGATTTGAAAGACCAACTCAAGCTGATAGTTAGTTAAGAAAAATGGAGAAGTCAAGTAGAATACTCAGGTCTGTAGCCTGGGTGGATGTGTAGTTCAAGGAATAAACAATGTGAAAGGAAATAACCAAACAATCTAGGTAACTGTAGCCAGTGAGATAGTAGAAAATATTGAAATGCAAGAAAGAAAACTCTCTCAAGAGAAAGTAGCTTACATTGACAGAGCTTCAAGAGGTCAAATAATATAAAGATAGAATTTCTTGGGGAACAGCAGAAATAAAGAAGAACAACATAGATTAGAGTAAGTTAACACTAGATTTACAGGGTAGAAGAGCAATACGGTGAAAGGCATACTGAAAATATAAAAAGACTCAGCTTCCATCTTCCTGCTCTCCAGATACGTGGAATCTGGACAATAAACCACAACCACAAGTCAGGGCTACATGGGGAGGTGGTTTTCTCAGGAGAGAACCAAGATTTCAGGTATGGAAAACTGTTCAAAATTATTTTCAAAGTAGAAGGTGATTATTTAAAACTAATAGTTTTTACCATGAAATAAGCAAATAAATTGTTGTTCCAGAATTTAAAATGGAAAGATTTTGAAAAGAAATCATAGGAGAAGGCCGGCACGGTGCCTCATGCCTATAATCCCAGCACTTTGGGAGACTGAGGCGGGCAGATCATGAGGTCAAGACTTCAGGACCAGCCTTGCCAACCATGGTAAAACCCTGTCTCTACTAAAAATATAAAAATTAGCCAGGCATGGTGGTGGGTGCCTGTTAATCCCAGCTATCTGGGAGGCTAAGACATGAGAATAGCTTGAATTCGGGAAGCAGAGGTTGAAGTGAGCCAAGATCACGCAATCGCACTCTAGCCTGGGACAGAGCGAGATTCTGTCTCAGAAAAAAAAAAAAAAAGAAAGAAAGAAATCACAGGAAAAATAGATGACTGGAAAAATAACATTAAGGGTAATTAACCATATAACAAAGATATAAAACAGAGTAGTCTGGTGTGTTTCAAGGTTTACCAAAATACTTGGTTTCTCACATTCTTGGTGCACTTGGGGAGAAAGTGGAAACATTATTTTTATTACTTTTCTGTCTGGGAAAAATCAATCTCAATTTTGATTGTGTTTCCGAGGGAATCTTAACCCAGGTGAGATGGCATGTGATGGGTTTTTAATTAGAGATTATGATTCTAACCAGGAGTCCTAAGTAGCGATAGATTTATTCATTTGTTGAATAAAAACAGTAACTGAAATCAACAGTAGCTTGAGAATTGTTGCTTAAAACTAAGAAAGAAAAAATCGAGATTTGTTAAAATATGACAAAAGTTTATTCAGGAGAAGATAAGGAATCCACTGTAATTTTTATACAAGGTTGTTAAAGGTAATTTCCAGCTCTCAATTTTTATGACAGTATTTAAAAATCATCAGACTATCTAACATTTTTCTTAACCAGAAACTTATGTGTTGCTTTTCTGTGTATTTTCTGCCTCTTTCTCTCTGAAATATTCTCTAGAAGGGCAGGAGATTTACCCATCTTGTTTATGCTTATATTTGCAGTGTCTATAAAAGTCCTGGGGTTTTAGTGTATACCTAACAAATATTTTTGAATAAAGTTTTTGAAATTTTTCTCATACTACCATTTCACCTGCCATTCTGATTTCCTCTATCAAGTCAAAGAAGTAGGAATAATAAAATGTCTACAAACTCAGTGGTTACCTAAAATTATAAATTTCATAGAAAATTTAACAAAGAAATACATTTTTGAACATTCATTTGAGAGATTTTCAGACATATTTTATTTAATGTAACTCATAAAGGTTATTAATAGTTTACAGTTTCACAGTTTCCTCAGTGAAGAAAAAAGATTGAGAAAAGTTAGTATTATACCCAAAGTCAAATGACATGTTTGTGGAATGTGATAGATTTTAACACTAAGTATCTCACTTCAAAAGGAAGGAGGAAAAGAAGATAAAAGTCAAAAGGTAATGGAGGGTAGGAGGACGAAGACAGAAGAAAAATTAACTCCTCTTAGAATAAACACTTTACCTCCGCATGATTTTCATAAGAATTCTATCTGACAAACTTCATTCCCATTTCACTTAAAAGAGAGTTTACGTAATTTCTGCAAGTGACTCACAGCTAAAAGCTAGTGGAGCTGGCATTTGAACTTGGATATTTTAAATTCTGAAGCTCATGTTGTTTTGGTTATATCATAGTCTTTGACAGTAAGAGAGAAAAGAAAGGCAGAATACACTGAGCTTCATTTATAACACAAGCTGACTTTCTGAACAATCTATTTGGGCTGGTTCTTTCAGTCATGGTAAATTGAGAGATACGGTGTTCTTTCTTTTTTACAGATCCTCATGTTTCAGCTAGCTGGAGTTACATTGTTTGCACTTACCTATTATATTATACCAAAAATAAAATTACGAGGAAATTAGAAATACTAAGCTATTGTCTCTTAAACATACAATTACTATCATAATTAATTGTTTCCTCTCACATTTGAGAACCTGTCAGAGAACCATTGTTTGTTTATAAAAACAAACAAAAAAGATTTTTCTTTTATCGCTTTCTGCCTTTACAGAGCATCTACGTGTACAGACACCATAAAAGTCTAAAGAAATCCATCCTGAAATTAGCTTAGGTAGTTATCTATGAAATAAAATTGGAATATGATGTGACAGTATGTGCATTTTTTATTAAAGATGTTTTTGAATCTTGTGTTTTCAGCTGATAAAGGCAGAACAGTCTTAACCAGCTGTGCCTACCCTAATTTTTCACATCTGTCTGTCTGTCTTTCTTATCTGTGCTGTATTCCATTGATTCATGTCCCCACCGACAATAATCATTGTAGACTCTGATAAAGGTTTCTATCATTTGATTATTGGGTCAGTGATGTATATAATTGCATCAAGTAAAAAGTCAAAAGCTATAGAAGCCAAAATTAGCTTTGCGTGCAGGGAAAAAAGAAGCAATTGCAACAATATAGAGTCAAAGCAGATTCTATTGTCATGATGTGATGTTTTACAAAGGTTAGTTGCATACAGTTTAGCTGAGAGCAAACATAAATGTTTTTCCAAGTACCACATTTTTAAGATTTGCTATGAAATTTTTGATACACAGTCCTTTGCCTGCCTCTAAAATAAGATGAATATTGTATCTTGCAACATCCTGGGATGGGTGATTTTAGCTGTTGAACAGAATTGGCTATTGGCTGGTAAAAAGAGAACAAATAGGGACACTACTCTCTGCTATTATCCTCTCACCCACGTGGGTCACTAGTTCTCAGGAGCAATGCTGGCTTTTTCCTCGTATCAGAATGCTCTTTTGACTTGACTCAAGTAGAAAAATAATGGCAATTGACACAGTTTTAACTCTTCTAGCATAAGCTATTGCAACAGCAATCTATTTATTTCCAACCTCTCCCCCTCTGTTAAGAAGCAGATGACATCTGTGAAGGAATTGCTCTACAGAAGAGACAAGGAGACTTGAAAAAATGTGAGGAATGCAAGTTCCAAGCCCTTTACTCATGAGTATAGAAGGAAGAATTATGAGTTTCAATCAGGAACAGAGTGGCAGAAGGATAACTTCAAACTGATTTTGACCTTTGAAAACATAGCTATGTGTCAGTTTGTGCACTGGTGCGTGTGAGACTATGTCATAGGCAGGAAGTAACCACAGCCTGGTTCCAAATCCAGAGGCAACTATCTAAGGTATTTTTTCCCAATGGGGGAAATTTCTGCATTGGCAACCATATTAGTCCATTTTCACACTACTGTAAAGAACTGCCCGAGACTAGGAAATTTATAAAGGGAAGAGGTGTAATTGACTGACAGTTCAGCATGGCTGGGAGACCTCAGGAAACTTACAATCATGGCAGAAGACAAAGCAGAACCAAGGCACCTTCTTTACAAGGTGGCAGGTAGGAGAAGTGCTGAGCAAAAGGGGAACAGCACTTTATAAAACCATCAGATCTCCTGAGAACTCAGTCACTATCAGGAGAACAGCATGGGGGAAAATGCCCCCAGTGGTCCAATTACTTCCACCTGGTCTCTCCTTTGACACATGGGGATTATAAGGATTATGAGGATTATAATTTATGATGAGATTTGAGTGGGGATACAAAGCCTAACCATATCAACAACAAACTCAGCTGATGGTATAAACATACTCTAATGCACTTAAGAGTTTCCACTCTCCCTGTTTATTAATTCCCTATAGCAGATATTAACACTAAATATAAGAAAAGCTACAAAATATTATTCAGGTACTGTAGATTTTTTACAAATACTGATTCTAATACTTTCTAAATAATATGTTATTATTCCCATCATAAAGATGATGAAACTGATTTTCACAATGGTTAAAAAGTTGCCAACGTCACAGAGCCAGTAGAACTATGCGGAGACACAAATTCTTTGTTTCAATAACAGATGCTTGAATGTTATAGAAGAAGATCACATACTGTATGCTATTAAAAACAAACTCTTTGCCATTTTTCTTCTACATATTTCATGCTTTGAGTTTTTCAGTTCTGCCCTCTTCTGTCCATGATTGTTCATGAGAACCCAGGGTTTACATTTGAGAATGCCCCTATTGAAAGGAATCTCAGAAATGTATAAATGATTAGATGATCCTTCTTCCACTGCAGCTTCAGTGGAGACAGGCCACTTTCACTCTTACAACTAGTTCAATGAATCTCACCTAACAGATGCTAAGTCAATATCAATCTTGTTTGTTCCTCCCATGTGGAGACTTCTGTGAAACTGCTTAGCTAGTAACTTTCTGTTTGTTTTCTGTTATCATAAAACTTGTTCCCTGCATCAGAAATTGTTTCTTTAACCCAGAGAGAAGTAATAGTGATGATAAATTTTAGAATTTATCATCTCTAAAAATGCTGTCATCATAATTATCTTAATATATTATTATGCAGTCATAATATTTTAATTGGTATACATCTAAAAGGCATAATCATTTATAAAAATATTTATCCAAAAATAATCATTGGTACTTTCATCTTGTACCATCATGAATGAAGATATAAACAATTTTTTAAATTCCTTATTCAGAGGAATATTTGAGAGTTGTTATTTTATTTAAATTAACAGTGTATTATAAACATAGAATTTCAAGTCGGAGGGCATCTTTAAAATAATCTATTCTAGCAGTCTAATTTCAAATGAGGTTCAGTGAAGTAAAACTATATTTAAAAGGTTGCACCGCAAGTTAGAGATAAAAGCAACACAGGAATCTAAACTTCTGGATTCCTAAGCCAGCATCACAAGTTATATCACAGCACCAGCCTTGAGGAACTGTGCTACTGAATGGCATCTACTACTGATTAAATGCTATATTTTAGAGAATCCTCTATAGGCATATCATACTACATGAGATTTAATTGGGATTCTTCAGAACATGATGTCATCCTGTGGTAGGGCAACACGTTTTAGCTGTATTTAAACCATGTGTAGAGACTATGTAGTGGTATAATAGGCACGGCATTCATGCCAAGTCAAGTTCAGAGAGTTTGAAAGTGAATTTGTAATAATAATTTATAGTATTCAGTCTCTTCATAGAACTTCTTCTGGGTGCTACTAAGCAGTAGTGACTGTAATAAAAGTATGAGCTGAATTTGTCACAATTCAGTTGTTAAAGACTTATTTTGACTAAGCTAATGCACTGTAAGAGGTCCTAAGAGTTTAGTTTTACTTCACAATTCATCACATAGGATTTGCTGTAACTTACTTTCACCAACAGTTTAGTTGCCTTATCAATAAAATGTAGTTAATCACAGTACATGACTAAATGAATTATGAGAATGAAATGAAATTAAGTGTTTCACAGTGCGTTGAGATACAAAAAACTATAATAAACAAACCAGGGCTAGTGGCTCTCTTACCTAAACTCAACTTACAGATGCCACATAAGCAAGAGAGAGGTAGAAGGATGCTAGAATGCAGTGCATGCACGCACACACACACACACACACACACACACACACACACGATCCTTGGAGAAAAAAATGTGTTTACTTTTAAGTGGAGGATTGGGGACATAATGGTAGTTCAGGACATTATAGAAAGAGCACAGGCTACATAACAGATTTCTAGCCATCTATCACTAAGGGATCGGATATCTACAATGTTCTGAAAGCATACATTTGGATGTTATGCAGCAGTCTGACATATCAAACAATCTGCATATAGCTACATGGATAAATTTTAATGTGTAATATTGAGTAAAATATGCATTATCTATAGCAAAATATTATTTGTGTAAACTCATAATATGCACACAAAAAATACATTTTTTTCTACCACACACGTGTATTTACAATCAACTGAGTTTCTATAGGAAGAAGAGAAATGCCTTGTGCAGTGAGTTTTATAGAAAAAAGAAAATAATAATGAAATAGAACAAGGGAGGAGGCTTAACTTTTCTATACTGATAATGTTCCATGAACTAAGGAATATCATTACCTCCCATCCACAAATTCCACTAAGAAAAAGGAAGGAGAGGCAGGAAAAAGAGTAGGAAAGGAGGACTTGCTGCTCAAAATTAGGTTATTACTCACCTGTCTTCACTATTGCTATAGAAGAGTATCCCAGGACAGCTCCATAGTAACCATTCCAATGATGCATGGGACCTCTAGCGAGTAAAAATTGTCATTTTATTTTATTGATATCTGAATTCACATGTACACATATACACACCTATACATATTTGTATGTATATTTGTATACAAAAATTTCACTCATGTCTTTACAATCTGCTTTGATAATAAAGGTGTTATTAAAACATTGTGAGTGGTCTATTTTCGATATCTGACCTCTAACAGCTTTCAAGCCCCACTCCTTTTCCTCTCTCACCTCACATCTAAACAAGCCATTAGGAAAGCCCACACACACTCCCTTTTTCAGCACTGGTGGGAAGCTCAAACCAAGCAAACCCACACTCTTGTGCAAGACCCCTCACCTACACCAAGGACTTTAACTCCTATAAAAGCCTAAGTCAGTCCCTCTCCTCCTGATCTGTCAAGCCACATTTGAACCTTCCTGGGAGCCCATCCTGCTCTCTAGAGAAGGCGTTAAGAGAGTAGTAAATCTCTAGACTTTCTTTACATATGCGTGGCATCATCAGTCTTGAAATTCATTCCAAATTTTGAGGAGTGGAGTTGATCCTCCTCCTTTGCAGAAAAACCACAAATCAAAAGGGAAAATAAAATAATCACAGAAACTAATTTCCATTCTCCTCATCATTCGCATCATAACGCTGGCCTGAGAAGCCAGCACATAGATAAGAGAAAGTTGCTAAACAGATATGCATTGATTACTTTTTATCCTTCTGCTTGAAATCGGCATTAAATCTAAGGGCAACAGAAAAACCTTTTTATGATTTTACCTCTACTTCATTTTGAATAAAATAAAAATAGCACTTAAGCAAAATAAGTCTTTTCTAAGCCTCAGGGAATATATTACTATGGTAACATGATCCCCAACAGAAATAGCAACACTGATCTTGACATAGTCATAGGATTACTTTTCTCTCTATAAGCCCCAGTAGCATGTAGATAAGATGTGCAAAGACTATAAGCAGAAACCCTAAGCTATAATTTCGCGCAACCTGGTAATGAAGTTATGTAAAGGTTTACCCTTGAAGTCACTACGCAAAATAATCCAAAACTCCTTTTTGGACAGTGCATTTGTACATGGTAATAAGGGTACAAAGCCATAGTTGCTTTTTCAGGACATATCAGCAGAACTGAAACTCTGTAAGATGCTCTTTACTTTTGTCGGTAGCAACTTTCTGTGTCTTCTGGCAGCCAAACATAAACAATCAAAAAACAAAAACAACAACAAAATATCTTGCACCTTTCTAGAGAAAATACTAAAAAGGGATTTTGAAAGTTCAATTTAAGGCCAGGTATAGTGGCTCACACCTGTAATCCCAGCACTATAGGAGGCCAAGGCAGGTGGATCATTTGAGGCCAAGAGTTTGATATATGGAAAGTTATTGTATATCATTCTTATACATTTGAATAATATTTTAGATATGTCCTTTTTCATTTTAATTTAGAGAAGTTCCATTATCTCCCCAGAGTTCATTTTCTGAATAGTTTGAGCAGGTACCTCTACATGGTTTTCTCCCCACAGAGGTGTCTTAATCCTATAACTTTATATTTCCTTCCTCTCTCCACTTTGTAGTTTAAAACACAGTTTTGCACACAGCCCACTCCATCTTCAACAAAAAATAACTCTGGGTATTAGCACAGTTATTTTTGGTGTTATCGTACAACAGTTTCTTGAGGCCAATCATTATTCCTATAAAGACTGAAAAGTGGGTATTGCTTAGTGACTTTTAAAGGCCTAACTTGACATAAATCAATACAAATTTTGTAATTTCTATAGTGATACTCAGTTCTGTCAACTTTGACAAGATATGAGATTTATTCCATTTGGACATTTACTTAAAACCTCTCTCCTCCTTCATAAATAAGTCTTAAAACACGTCTGAGGAATTGAAAGGACAGATATTGTTAGCTGATTATTCAGCTAAGGAAATTGAGGCAAGGGGAAGTCAAGCTATTTCCCAATGATCTCACAGCTGATGACTGGAAAGTTCAGGGTTCAGCCTAAGCCGTCTGATTGCCAAAGTAACAGCCTCTTTAAAATATACAGCACTGTCTCTCTCTTGGCCTCATGTCTTTAATTGTTAATTTTTTTAAGTCTTTTTACTTTTGCTAAGATCCAAACTTCCCTTTAAACGTTAATGGAAATGTATAAGTATCTGTGAAAGAATGATCAGATAGAAAGATCATAGAGAAAAATGAAAGAAGAGAATTAAGGATAAAATAATCTTTGCTAAGGGAAAGACCCCATAGTACAAACTTTAAAACAAGTTTGCTCAGGGTTTTCCGTAGCTTTTTCTAGCAGAATCTGATCTCAGACAGGAGGACCATACACTCATTTTAACCTTAAAAAATAAACAGCTGATGACAGATTAAAGTGTTACTACTGCTTTTCAGGAAAGGTGTACCTTAACAGACGAAATTCTTTAAAACAATGTCTTCCATAGAGTGGAATTTCAGCCATCATCAAGTAGTTGGAAGATGTTAGAAGGATGAAGAAGAGTGTCTCTGCTGGTCTCTGAGACTCTACTCAGTAGGAATTTTTCAACCCAGGCTTTTACCCTTTCTATGCTGTAGATTTGATGGCTTGGAGGAACACCATTCCATAGGCTAACTCCAAACATTGTCCATCTCACTTTCATACGTTTCAGTTGTGTGAAATTAGAAAACACTGCTTGAATTGAAAAAAAAAAAGATCCTAAGAATAATCTAATCTAATTGCTTCATTTTGAATTAACCTTTAAAAACACAGTCTTTATCTTGAGTTCTAAATATTTTATCTCCTCCGGAGATTTTTACGTGCTAAAAAAAAAAACAGTAGCTGAAAGCATTTGTTTGGAGAAGTGAATAGAAATAAGTGAAAAGAAACAACAAACTCCAACCGATACACTTTTTGTCATGATTACCTAAACCAATGGTTCCAAGTCCTGTCTGGTTGTTGTTTCCTGGGGAAGTACTGATTTATTTTTTTCTTGATTGATGGCCTTGCATGGCTATCTGTATTTTTAAAAGCTCTTTCCGACCATCCTAATGTGCAGTTAGATTTGACAACCAGTGATGTAGACAATTCCTATAACAATACATTAGAGTCCAAATTAGCTGGATGATGGTAAAAAACATTTTCTTCCCTATGTAAGTATAAAGTCCCTACAATTATTAAGTTTAATCAATAGTAAACATCCATTAATCCTACATCATTTGTGATGTCTGTAATTTTACTTTTACTTATAGTCATCAATTCTAAATATTGTGATTAATGGTGGTTTGTCTTTGAAACTGTTTAAGAAAAGGAATAAGCAGTATTTTATAAACACCTACTATTAGATGGGTGTGGTGGCTCTCACCTGTAATCCCAGCACTTTGGGAAAGGCATACTGAAAGTATAAAAAGATTCAGCTTCCATCCTCCCCTCTTGCTCTCCAGATACATGGAATCTGAACAGTAAACTACAACCACAAGTCAGGGCTACATGGAGACGTGGTTTTCTCAGGAGAGAACCAAGGTTTCAGGTATGGAAAACTGTTCATAATTATTTTCAAAGTAGAAGGTGATTATTTAAAACTAATAGTTTTTACCATGAAATAAGTAAATAAATAGTTGTTCCAGAATTTAAAATGGAAGGATTTTGAAAATAAATCACAGGAGAGGCCAGGCACGGTGCCACATGCCTATAATCCCAGCACTTTGGGAAGCTGAGGCGGGCAGATCACGAGGTCAGGAGATCAAGACCATCCGGGCCAACATGGTGAAACCCCGTCTCTACTAAAATACAAGAAAATTAGCCAGGTGTTGTGACGCTCGCCTATAGTCCCAGCTACTCAGGAGGCTGAGGCAGGGGAATCGCTTGAACACAGGAGGCAGAGGTGGCAGTGAGCCAAGATTGCACCACTGCACTCCAACCTGGGCAACAGAGCAAGACTCCATCTCAAAAAACAAAAAACAAACAAAATAAAAAACAAAAAAAACCTACTATTTACCATTTCTGTGCTTTCCACTCTTACTAGTAAGTCCAGATTTCCTGTTGTCATTTTGCTGAGTCCGAAGAATTTCCTTTAGTCACTAATGATGCATTCTCTCAGTTTTTATTTATTTTTGCTTCATCTAATTTTTAGAAGAATCTTTTCTATTCAAGAAAAATTCTAGGTTGACTTTTTCTTTTACTTATCAGTAGTTATTATAGATGTTAGAAGAGCCACTGACATGTACACAACAGAATTTATTAGTGATAACTCCTATGTAATTAATTATTTACTCCATCTTTTCATATCAGATATTCTCTAGTTTAGGCTGTTTGATTTTTCTGATTGTCAATGGCCTTTTTGAGTTCCACATCAGGGCATGGACATGGACAAATTAAATTAGTATACTTGGTGTCATGGTTAATTTTCCCAGCCCTCAGACTTAAAGTGAGTGCTCTAGTTTTGGTTTTTGTAAGACCAGGGAATGAAGTTCCTTTCCTTTTTTTTTTCCCCATGGCGATTTAGATCAAAACAAAGTAAACTAGGTCCCTATGTCTTTTTGAGTGTGGTTGATATTCAAATTGAAAGTCTACTGTTAGTTTAGTCCCTCAAATTGCTTTCACAACTGGCTCTGCTTTTAAATCACCTGAAACTTAAAAAATAACCTCCAGCCGCTTTTACATGAATACCCATTTCACAAGAAAAAGTCACATCTCTGTAAATTCCTTGACTGGTACACACCCTGTCAGGGCCTTGAAAAGCCTATGAATGCCATTGTAGTATCACTATTATTTTTCTCTGAGAAATTACAGAGTACAAAAGCCCCAAGGTTTGAAGCCAAGGAAATATATTTGTAATTTTCATGACATCAGTTTATATAATAGTTCCAAGAATCTCCACAAGTCCCAATCAAGATAAATATGAAGAGATCCATATCTCAGCACACCACAGACAAACTGCCCAAACCAGAGATGGAAAAAAAATCCATAGGAATAAAGATACATTGTATTCAGAGGAAAATGATAAGAGAGTCAACTTTTATCAGATACATTGTATTCAGAGGAAAATGATAACAGAGTCAACTTTTATCAGAAACATTGCAATCCAGAAAATAAAAGAAAAAAACTTATAATAACTGCCAACAAGAAAAAGTCAACCTAGAATTTTCTGTGAATAGAAAATATTCTTCTAAAAATTAGATGAAACAAAAATAAGTAAAAGCTGAGAAAATGTGTCATTAGAAACTCTCTTTAGAAGAAATGCAAAAGGAAATTCTTCAAGCTGAGCAAAATGATACCAAGAAATCTGGATCTACTAGAAGGAATGGAAAGCACACAATGGCAAGTGGCATTTATAAATATTACTTATCCCTTTTCTTAAATAGTTTAAATGACAATTAACTTAAACATTATCAATCACAATATTTTGAGTTCACAGTTGCAAAAAGAAGTTGCAACCAGTAGAGGTCAGACATTTAAATCTGCAATATGATACTTCATATTACTAAATGCTAAAATCATCCAGTTTTTCTAAATTATTTTCTAATATTTTCTAAATTTTCTTTATTAGTAAAAGTCCTTTCTTCTCTAAGAGCTCAGAGAATGTCCTGCCTTGGTAGATAGATATTTTACCCTGTATTTAATTGAACACAAAATCCCAAAGGGAAATGTAATCCCGGAATACAGAAAGATGGAACACCATCAGCAGGGTGATTTTCTGATGATTTTCTAAAAATAAAATATAAATAAGGTAACCATTTGATGTATAGCAGTTGGCATATTTCACAGTACTTTCACATACATGAATTAGTTTAACCACAGGTTAGAGAACTCTGTAAGCATTTCTAGGTCTACCAGGAGTCTTGGGGTTTGAACACCATTTCCCAATGGTGTTCAATTTTTTTTCCCAGTTTTTTTTCCCAATTTTTTTTCTTTTTCTTATTACACTTTAAGTTCTGGGATACGCACGCAGAACGTGCAGGTTTGTTACATAGGTATACATGTGCTGTGGTGGTTTGCTGCACCCATCAACCCATCATCTACATTAGGTATTTCTCCTAATATTATCCCTCCCCTTGCCCCTCAACCCCCGACAGGCCCCAGTGTGTGATGTTCCCCTCCCTGTGCCCATATGTTCTTATTGTTCAACTCCCACTTATGAATAAGAACATGCGGTGTTTGGGTTTCTGCTCCTGTGTGAGTTTGCTGAGAATGATGGCGTCCAGCTTCATCCATGTCCCTGCAAAAGACACGAACTCTTTCTTTTTATGGCTGGATAGTATTCCATGGTGCATATGTGCCACATTTCCTTTATTCAGTCTAACATTGATGGGCATTTGGGTTGGTTCCAAGTCTTTGCTATTGTGAATAGTGCTGCAATAAACATACATGTGCATGTGTCTTTATAGTAGAATGATTTATAATCCTTTGAGTATATACCCAGTAATGGGATGGCTGGGTCAAATGCTATTTCTAGTTCTAGATCTTTGAGGAATTTCCACACTGTCTTACACAATGCTTGAACTAATTTACACTCCCACCGACAGTGTAAAAGCGTTCCTATGTCTCCACATCCTCTCCAGCACCTGTTGTTTCCTGACTTTTTAACAATCGCCATTCTAACTGGACTGAGATGGTATCTCATTGTGGTTTTGATTTGCGTTTCTCTAATGAGCAGTGATGATGAGCTTTTTTTCATATGTTTGTTGGCCGCATAAATGTCTTCTTTTGAAAAGTGTCTGTTCATATCCTTCACCCACTTTTTGATGGGGTTGTTTGTTTTTTTCTTGTTAATTTGTTTAAGTTCCTTGTAGGTTCTAAATATTAGCCCTTTGTCAGATGGATAGATGGCAAAAATTTTTTCCCATTCTGTAGGTTGCCTGTTCACTCTGATGATAGTTTCTTTTGCTGTGCAGAAGCTCTTTAGTTTAATTAGATCCCATTTGTCAATTTTGGCTTTTGTTGCCATTGCTTTTGGTGTTTTAGTCATGAGGTCTTTGCCCATATCTATGTCCTGAATGGTATTGCCTAGGTTTTCTTCCATGGTTTTTATGACTTTAGGTCTTACATTTAAGTCTTTAATCCATCTTGAGTTAATTTTTGTATAAGGTGTAAGGAAGGGTCCAGTTTCTGTTTTCTGCATATGGCTAGCCAGTTTTTCCCAACACCATTTATTAAATAGGGAATCCTTTCCCCATTGCTTGTTTTTGTCAGGTTTGTCAAAGATCAGGTGGATGTAAATGTGTGCTGTTATTTCTGAGGCCTCTGTTCTGTTCCATTGGTCTATATGTCTGTTTTGGTACAAGTGCCATGCTGTTTTGGTTACTGTAGCCTTGTAGTATAGTTTGAAGTATAGGTAGCGTGATGCTTCCAGCTTTGTTCTTTTTTGCTTAGGATTGTCTTGGCTATACAGGCTCTTTTTTGGTTCCATATGAAATTTAAGGTAGTTTCTTTCTAATTCTGTGAAGAAAGTCAATGGTAGCTTGATGGAGATAGCAATGAATCTAGAAATTACTTTGGGCGGTATGGCCATATTCACAATATTGATTCTTCCTATCCATGAGCATGGACTGTTTTTCCATTTGTTTGTGTCCTCTCTTATTTCCTTGAGCAGTGTTTCGTAGTTCTCCTTGAAGAGGTCCTTCACATTCCTTGTAAGTTGTATTCCTGGGTATTTTATTCTGTTTGTAGCAATTGTGAATGGGAGTTTGTTCATGATTTGGCTCTCTGTTTGTCTATTATTGGTGTATAGAAATGCTTGTGATTTTTTCACATTGATTTTGTATCCTGAGACTTTGCTGAAGTTGCTTATCAGCTTAAGGAGTTTTTGGGCTGAGACGATGGGGTTTTCTAAATATACAATCATGTCACCTGCAAATAGAGATAATTTGACTTCCTCTCTTCCTATTTGAATACCTTTGTTTCTTTCTCTTGTCTCATTGTCCTGGCCACAACTTCCAATACTATGTTGAATAGGAGTGAAGAGAGAGGGTATCCCTGTCTTGTGCCTGTTTTCAAAGGGAATGCTTCCAACTTTTGCCCATTCAATATGATATTGGCTGTGGGTTTGTCATAAACAGCTCTCATTATTTTGAGATATGTCCCATCAATACCTAGTTTATTGAGTGTTTTTAGAATGAAGAGGTGTTGAATTTTATCAAAGGCCTCTTCTGCATCTATTGAGATAATCATGTGGTTTTTGTCATTGGTTCTGTTTATGTGATGGATTACATTTATTGATTTGCATATTTTGAACCAGCCTTACACCCAAGGGTTGAAGCCAACTTGGTCATAATGGATAAGCTTTTTAATGTGCTGCTGGATTCGGTTTGCCGGTATTTTATTGAGGATTTTCACATCGATGTTCATCAGGGATACTCCTGAAATTTTCTTTTTTTGTTGCGTTTCTGCCAAGTTGTGGTATCAGGATGATGCTGGTCTCATAAAATGGTTAGGGAGGAGGCCCTCTTTTTCTATTGCTTGGAATAGTTTCAGAAGGAATGGTACCAGCTCTTCTTTGTACCTCTGGTAGAATTAGGCTGTGAATCTGCCTGGTCCTGGGCGTTATTTGATTGTTAGGCTATTAATTACTGCCTCAATTTCAGAACTTATTATTGGTCTATTCAGGGATTCGACTTCTTCCTGGTTTAGTCTTGGGAGGGTGTGTGGGATACAAATATTTTGAGTCTCCTGTCATCAAGTGAGAGTCTATATGCTCTCTTCACCTTTTTGCGTTCATTTTTGGTGGCTTCAACCATTAGCATATGTGGCAGAAGATGGCCGTGGGTACTCTGACATCAGCTCATAAAAGACCATGCATATTCTGCTTTCTTTGCTGGATCACTGAGCTGTCATATGTCTAACTCCTCTGAGGCCACTGTGTTGAAGAAGCCACATGTAGATGCTCTGGCTGAGAATCCCAGCAGAGCTCAGCCTTTCAAACATCCTTGTCAATCTGGGGACACGTGACTGAATAAGCCATCTTGGCAGTGGATCTTGCACTGCGAGGGGTCCTAATTGACCACTGGCAGTTATTGAAATCACCCTGGCTATTCCAGTCTTCCCAGCTTAAGCCACAGACATTGTGGAATGGTATGGCTAACTTGTAAGTTACTCCTATTTGGCACTATCTGAATCCTTGATCAACTGATACTTGAAGTGTATCAAGTTGGTTGCTACTTTACGGCACTAAGTTTGGAGTGATGTATCAGGTAGCAATAGATAACAGGAACATCCAGGGAAATTAACTGAGTTTCCCTACCTTCCTTTCTGCTTTGTCAAAGCTGACATGTGTAAAATGTGGGTCAACTTGGGCAAATGATTTATTCATCTCAATTACCCCCGGTGTAATAATCTTGTAAGGGTAGAGGAAAAAAAACTATAAAAAATTATCTGCCACATGGTAAAAACACATCTTGATAGATGTTTAAATGCAACTGAAAAATTGACAAATCTATTTCTAAATTGAGGTTCCCCAAATAATCTCTCTTGCTGAAGAATTATTAATTCACCACCTCTATGGTTTTATACTGTTTGGATATGAAGTCAGTTTCTCCTTTCAGCAGAACTATCAACTCACATCCAAGCAAATGATTTCCTTCGCACACTGTACTTTGTATATGAATTTCAAACAGTGCTAGTATGCATTTAAGCCATTATAATGAATATGCTGCTCTTGTTTTTATTCACCTAACGTCTGCATACTTGTGTTTGTTTTACTTAAAGTGAAAATAATTTGCTAAGGGTAAAAATGCACTTCTGGGTTCATGTGTTCCTATGAAACTTAAAAGCAGACTAGAAAAATCAAAGATTCTTTTTCCATTTAAAGTCCAAAGCTTCCATCATTACCACAGACCTTTTTTTCTGAAAAAGAACCAAAGAATTAGTTTCTGTGTCCAATGAAATAGTTTCTTTTCCACCCACCACCCCAACCTCTACCCTTTAACTTTCTCTAATGATATCACTCTTTTTGTTGTTCATTATGTACTGAGAAGCTATGACATCCAAACCCCTGTTCAGGTCCCACATGGCCTGAAATCCTGTAACTCATATAATTCCACTTTAACTTATCTAATTCCACTTTCTCTACAAGTATGTGTCCTTGGGAACAATAATAAAGATATAAAGAGTGTTGCACATTTGTTAGCATAAAAAGAAGAGCAGGTCTTTTCCATTTTTCCCCACAGCACTAACAGAGTATCCCAAGATAGTTTTGCATATAGGACAATAGAAGTGAATAAAAACCTTCATCAGATGCATGCCTCTTAGAGAGGAAAGCAGAAACCCTCATGATATATGGAGAGAACAAGAAGAAGAAATATGGGGATAACAAGAAGAAGAAATTTTGTAACAATATTCGATTTCTGCAATTGGAAATTCATCACATAATATCATTATCTGGTGAAGTGGAGCAATAAAAGTTATTTTAGATCAAAATATATTCAATGAGTCTGAGAATAGCTGGAAGATTATGATTGAAAAATGAGGAATAACTCAACTTTGGTTGGCACTTTTCCTAGGAAGAAATCTGAAAAGCTTTTCAGACGTAGAGAGGAAGCATATATAGACCCTGTACTACAAACACTGGAAATAGACAAAGGGATTTTGAGGACAGTGTCGGACATAGACAAATCAGCAGAGAGGGTATATCAGTGGAGAAATGCAGGTCTAAGCATGGGACCTGAGAGTATTTCTATTTCAGAGGGAAAGGATCCGAGGAAAGTGATAAATGGTTGATTACAAATTATGGAGTTACCATAATTTAGTCCATTCTTTCAGCAGACCAAATGCTCCAGATGGGATGTTGAAATTTTAGCACTATGAAAGATAGATGGCTACAGAGTTCTTTTAATTGCAGCAATTATCCATCCCTTCATCTTACAGTCTAATCTGGAAGAATATTAAAAGTTATTTGTGGGCAGGAGACAGATGATGAGTAGGGTCTTAATTACATCTCAAACAAAATCATCCAGAACCAAATAAGAGTGAAGATGCAAGCCATGTCAACAGTATCAGGGGGTCAGAAGTAAGGGGTGTATAAATGTGAGAAGGAACCAAAGAATGAAATCAGACTGCAGAAGTGATTATTTCCAATCATTTGTTTGAAGTAGAAAAATTCAGTCATAATTTCTAACCACATGTCACTCTTTTATGTCAGTGTAGAAGAAAACCACAGAAACCCAGATTAAAAAAAATGAAGCTATTCATGTCTCGGCCACATACACAAAAAAACGGGACTAGATTTTTCAACTTTTATCCAGATTTGGCATCGCTTATTGTGGCCAATATGTATTGGCTGTAGAATATTTTATGTAAGAGTGCATCATTAATCTTCAGTTGACTGGCATTTTGAAACACAGGTAAAATGCCTAAGATTTTTATGTAAGTTTTATATTGATTATTAATTTAATCAAAATATGGTATCTGTGCTTCTAGAAACATTGTGTACTATACTTTCTCCACTAGATGTCTCCAGAGAAATGCAAGTAAATACTGCTAATAAAGATACTGTTAATAAGCACCCAGTTTTAAAATTGCAAAAGTACCCAGTTCAATTAGGATTAAATAGTTACAAGGATTGACTATTTAATATGAGAGTGGACCTGACACTTGATAGGCTTTTAAATGATGTGAGAGCTTAAAGTTATACCGGAAAGATGGCATACTACTCGCATTTATTTCAGAAAGCCTTTTGTCTTGCTGCTAAATGAGTTAACATTAAAGAAACATCACCTCATGTCTACTTTGCACTGCAGTTAATCATCTCTTTCTCTGAATATGATTTCATTATTTTAGAAATGTTGGCCAGAAGATGAAGATTTATGGAATATACAGAGGAAATCCGTTGAAGTATTATGTCAAAAGGATGGCGTGAGAGTGCCTACAGTTCTTGTAGACTATACAATGTGTCCAGCCACAAATATCTGAGCCTATATATTTCTTCTTTGGCCTCTTCAAGTTGTTCATTGATGTTCAATTTTATTTGGGCTGTATGCATAGTTTAAAAAGGGAAAAAAATCATGAAATCTAACTTTTGTTTAATTTGAATTCCTGCTCCTGTAGGCTTAGTTCAGCCTAACCTAGTCATTTTAAGAAAACATTTTCGCTAGCTCAAAAGAAACAAAGATCACTGGGTCTTTGCCAGAACTTCAATTTATAGAGCTGTTAACCTAGCTGTCCAGGAAGCCTGGGAACCTCACTAGACAAGATAGTTGTACATGGAAGTGCTACCCCCAGGAAAGTGGGGCACTAACTTCAAGACCTTATTATGTTTTACAAGTAAGTTGCAAACTACATGTAGATTGCAAATAGGCCAGAAAGAAAGCAAAGTGATGCTCAAGAAATGTTTTCACGATCCTGTAACCTATATGTTAAAAAGCAGGGGCTTAGAAATAATTTGGCACAAATAGCTACTCTGGATCATGCAAAACCAAGGAAATTTTTGCTTTTAAAAAATCTGCACTTGGCTTGAGTATCCAGGTTTGTTGAATCCACAGTCTATGTCCAATCTTAGACAGTATAGGGCAAGTTTAAGATTAGTTACATGCTGGCGGCAGTAAGCATATTACAATGACTTCATAGTCTCCAGAGGCTACAAGTCTTGTTACAAAGATCCACTAGATAATTTGCAAACTGACAATACATTAGCATCCCGACAGCTAGAAACAAATGATCCTCTCTTTCAGTCACATTATTTTTCTTCAGTTACATAGTAAACCATTTAGTTTTCATGAATGACTTATATTTCTGGGTCACATTTTGCAATCCTGAAAGTCAGACTTAATTATCATCATTTCAATTTTCCTCCCATCTCGCAGGAAAATTACATGGACAACCCCAGGGTCAGTGTCCTTTTCTGATGCAGAAGAATAAGGGTCCTGTGTGAAGAGAGACAGTGGGGGGCAGGGAAGAGAGAGAGAAAATTTGACCCTTGATAAGTGCTCAGAATGGGAAGAATTATGTTCCTTGCAAGATTCTCAATATCTTCTCTAAAACTTGGACTACTCTTTCTTCCATTATCTTTCTTACAACTGTTTCCTTCCCTCATCCTACCGTAAACTTGCTGAGACTTCCTCCCACTATTAGGCATATAATATCATACTTCTGGCCTGGCCTTAGCTTTTTAAGTTCCAGTGCTATAATCTTTTTATGTTTACCCTAATTTTTTCCTTCTCTTGGGATATTCCCCAACATCTAAATTTGCAGGTAGTCTGTATGCACACCTGGCTTGCGTTTTCAAGATCTTTCGTGATGGCATTACTAATCCTAACTTTAAATACTGAGGGCTGCTATTTGTTGATTTTCATGGGACTTATACAAGTTCCAGAAATAATGCTCAGGATGGATAGATTTATGGTCTCTATTATTTGAAGTGTGAAAAGAAAGATTTAAGATCTCTCTTTTAATTGTATAAGCATATATCATGCTTTCCACTAAAAAGCATAAATTAATCTCACTTGTCAGAAGGGAGAAGTAATCTTTTGAAATATGACTGCATTTCCATCTTCACTACTCATTTCTTGTAATTATTTGTCAATTTAGACAACTGCAAGAGCCACGATGAATGGAAGCCATTAATACTAGTGCATAAAACTGGTTGCAAGGAACGACTAGGTTAAAATTGTTCTTGAAAATAATCAATAAAATTTTAATTCTTTCCAGGCAATGTTAAGAAAGCAGGCAACATGGCAGGAAATTTTGATTCTTCCTTCACTCCTTGTATTCACAATCAGGTCTATCAGTTATCATTCTGGACTGTATTTAAAAATATATTTTTTTTTACCCTTGATACTTATTACGCAAGTCTATATCTCTTTCTCTGAGTACCTCATCCTTCACCTCTAGTCAAACCCTATTGGGTTTGAGCAGATATCAGCTTCATTACAGAAAGGTCTGTAAGTAGTTACATCAGTCTAAAGATGAAAAGCGTGGCATTAGTAGCAGTGTAATCTATATTATAATGTCTAACTGGTCTAGAGTTGAAGACTTTTATATATCCATTTAACCAGGAATGTCCTAACAGCTAATTTAATAATATTGATAGTTTATCCATCCTAATCATAAGCAGTTACTGACCACCTGCCATTTGCACAACATAAGAGTAATAGAAAGCTGTAATATAAAGCAAAAGATGACTTCATAAAGTCAGAATGATTCCATTCAGAGAAATGTAAATGATAGACTAAACTCTTCTTTCCACAAAGGACCAGGGTCAGGATATAATTTAACTTTTATGCTATCTCCTCTCCAGCTCTTCTTTTGAATTGCCCCTTCATTTTCTATAACTTAATCCCAAGATTTTCATATTGAAATGGCCTCTCGATCATATTTCAGCATTTGTTGTTTCACTGTGTGCTTTCTTAATAAACTAAGCAGCAAGTTGTAGAATATTTTAATATCCCATAGTGAGTTTAAGCATAACTCAGGATACTCAGAATCCTCTCTAGTTCAGTCCAGTTCCCCTAAAGGCCTTTCCAATAGAACAACAATGAGAATTCTGACAAAATCTCTCTATCTCACCAGTGGGAAAAGAACATGGATATGACATTACAGAGGGAGCATCTTGTAGCAAAATGGATTGGAATTACACTTTAGGATGGTGTGCAGCTTGTTTATTCAAGGAAGCTGATTGTGGTTACCATTTCAGCTCATTGTTTCCCTCTGACATTCAGATTTCCTTTATCCAAAGTTTTCTGAACATTTGACATATGCATGGAGTAGTAAGAACGCACATTCCTTTGGCTCGGGATTGCATAGTGTAACATTGAAAGGCTTTAGTTATCCTTGATAAAATCAGAAGAATCATTTTGGCAATGTCCCTGTTTCCTAATATGCATTTAATTGTTCTAGTTATCTCTAGATTCGTAACACTTGCTTCCAATATTGGCTGCTTTTCACCAGTGGTTATCAGTAGATGTGCTGCATAGACATGTTCAACATCACATAAAGTGTGTCATGAAAAACAATAAAGCACAAATGTTTTTCCTTTCTGCTTCATTTCAAACCTTAGAGAAATTTGTCAGAGTAGATTTATGTTAACTCTATATGTTCCTTGATATTTGAAAAAGAAAGGAAATGAGAGGTAGCTCTCCTTTTTGTTCAATAGCAAGGAAAATATGGACTCTCCTACATGGTTCTTCAGCAAGTTAGAATTCTTATTGCTTATCTTACACAAGTTTTAAATCTATCCAGAGTTTGTTTTTAATCAACAGCCTTTACCACCTTGTGATTGTCAGACTCGCATCTACCTTTGTTTTCTGGTAAAAACAATAATAATAATAATCGTTCAGTTCTGATGTGAACTGCAATAACACCTAACAATAATCTTGAGCACACAGACATTATACATTCTACTCTGAAAAGGACTGCAGAATATCTCTTAAAACTCAACAAAAGAATTTTTCTTAAAAACCCTCTAAGATACAAAGGAATAAAACTGAGACTTAAACATGCAGTGAGTCAATTGTTCATATGATTAAAAATAAGTACCTTCTTTATAATGAAAAGGAAAAGTAGCTCAATGTGTTCCTTAAATATAACTAACCAAAACAAATCTTAGCTGGCAATTTGAAGTTGCCGATGTTTCTTGGAAAGAGTTCAGACTGTCAGGTTGATGCAGTGTTCCCTCCCACAACTCTGACATGTATATAAATTCTGAGCTCTGCAAAGCCCACTGCCAGTTCTCTTCGGGAACTAACTGCAACGGAGAGACTCAAGATGATTCCCTTCTTACCCATGTTTTCTCTACTATTGCTGCTTATTGTTAACCCTATAAACGCCAACAATCATTATGACAAGATCTTGGCTCATAGTCGTATCAGGGGTCGGGACCAAGGGTAAGTGAGTGGTTTGGTTTTATAAACCATTTTTCTTTTTCCTCAGCTTGTTAGATGTTCAAGTATGCATAAAGTTTCTCATATATGCCTCAGGGTTTTTTTTCCTAATTATTATAAAGTAATAGGAAAAAAAGGAAAATGTGAATATTCTGTGATTTATCTATGCACTTTTAAGCTTTAAGACTTAATTGCTCTCTAAATAACTTGAATATAATTGCTTTCTTATGAAATGTTATATAATTCTAATCTAATTAACACAATTTAGCTGGGCATTCTTTTATAATTCCATTTATTTATGTCTTTATTTTCTTCCAAAAATCTGAAATTGAGTTTTCAAAATTAAAAAATCTATTGTTAGGAACTATCATATATATGTAAACAGCATTGAAATATCTCACATGATGTTAGAGAAAATTTTATTTAAATTACATATGAAGGTTAAATACTGGGTAATGTAACTAGTACTCTGAATTCTTTGAAGCGTTTAAGTTACTTTTAAACTCTGAATTCTGTAAAATTTGCAAACGTAATTTACATTTTATAGAACTAATGCAACTACAACTAAGCATTTTTAAAATTACACATAATTTTGTAACTTATCCAACCATTTATAATTTTTTAAGCGGATCTTGGCACTTCTTCCTATGCCTCACAGGAATTTTCATAATGTTCACAAGCTTCTTTGACTTACAGTGAAATAAGACCTCTGTCCCTTTAAGAGGGGAAGGGGAACCTTAAAATTGTGACAGACGATGTTCTAATCTGTTACTTCCATTCAAAAAGATAAATTCTCCTTTGTGCAACCATATTGTTTCAAAGTTAATTTTAGCACATTTACTTCTGTGATTACTTACCTAGAAAATTACAGAGTATAGTGTCTGTGTACATAATAAATCTTGTCTCTTTTGCTCTCTGACCTCTCATTGTTCCAGAGAGCCCTGAAGTTATGGCCATCCTCCAAATGAGCACATGCTTGGTTTAAAAAGGGTCAGTAGATTATCTACTATTAAAAGTAGTGAGGCACATAGAAATAAAATTACGTTCATACTGTTTGAATAGTCCTATTTGGTTAACTTTTTGAAAAGCTTGTATTTTACTCTCAGAAATGTAAAATTTTTCTCTCTCCCCCCCCAACCTCCTGTAGACTTTCGGTTTTCCAACAATTCAGTAGGATTGTGTCAATAATTAGATTTGTGCAAGGCTAGAATCATGTCTTTGAATATCAAATCCACATCTCAACATTTTCTTCTATCATCCAATCTTTAGATACGAAAAACTAGTCATTATTAGGACATTAACTTTTTTCCTTTCCCTCTATCCTCCAGCCCAAATGTCTGTGCCCTTCAACAGATTTTGGGCACCAAAAAGAAATACTTCAGCACTTGTAAGAACTGGTATAAAAAGTCCATCTGTGGACAGAAAACGTAAGTCTCTTTTTTTTTTCATAATATGTCAGTTCCAAAAACAACATCATGATGTATATGCCTTCCCCTGGGTGTACACACCATTCTTCTTGAAAATACTGACCAAAATTGTGAGAGTTATTTAAAGAAAAGAAAGGAATACATACGTGAATAAAGAAGTTCTCCCTGCATCTCCAATATTAGTATTAGAACTCAGATTTCTTCCTGAATCCATGTGACATGGAGGCCAGAAGGAAGCAGATCACATGGCTCAGGATTGGGTATAGAATCCGTGTGAGTAAATGATGTTGTTTCTACTCCTGGTTTGGCCCTCTTTTATCTTAGGCAAGTCACTTAACCTCTGTGACTTAGTTTCCTCATTTTATAAAAAAGTGGGCCAGAAGAACAAACTGATTTAAAATATCAGAGTTTCTGAGGCAAAAAATTAATGTTTGCCTGTAGTCATTTGGAAATTATCTAAAGTATTCCAGTTTACCTGAGAGTTTTCATCAAAGTTTAAAGTTAAAAAATACTTGAGTTTTATCTCTTTATTTAATCCAGTGATTCTCAGTTCAAGATGCTCCATCCCCAGAGGTCCACAAGGTGATAACGGAAGCTCATCATTGTAGTTAATATCTCAATAGCCCAAAGGATGATTATGTTTTAACATGTGTTTCACTGATTAGCTTAAAATTTGAAAGCATTATTTATTACTTAATAGACATGCCTTCTGGTTTATTTTACCATAAATATTGGTGGAAAAAAGTAATAAACACTCTGGACTTATTAAGGTCAAGAACCACTCCTGTGATCCAAAATCTTTATTTTACAATGAGGGAGACCAGTCATAAATAGGGCAAGTAATGCAATCAGAAAGGTTTAGGTGTCATCCCCAGTCAAGAAAACAGTGCAAGTGGCTCCTTCCTGCTTCCTATTAATTTGAAGTCCACCCTCAGTGAAGGATCCCTTGAGAATCAAAAGACCCCAGGAAGAACCTGCTTAATACATCAGCATTAAAATTCAGTTACCCTAAGTTCAGGTGGAAGAATTGATTAGAAACTTATTTCTAAGTTAATAATATTGGTATAAATCCTAAACATGGGCCGGGAGTGGTGGCTCACACCTGTAATCCCAGCACTTTGGGGGGGCCGAGGCAGGTGGATCACTTGAGGCCAGGAGTTCGAGACCAGCCTGGCCAACATGGTGAACCCCATCTCTAGTAAAAAAAAAATACAAAAATTAGCCGGATGTGGTGGCGGCACCTATTTGGGAGGCTGAGGCAGGAGAATCGCTTGAACCTAGGAGGTGGAGGTTGCAGTGAGCCGAGATGGCACCACTGCACTCCCGAGTGGGCAACAGAGTGAGAATCTGTCTCAAAAAAAAAAAAAAAAATACTAAATATGGAATCACTTAACCTCTTGTAGACTTACCTGTAAAACACGGATTTAATAGCTATATTATAGAGTTTCTGAGAAGATAAAATGAATTGATAAATGTGAAATTACTAAGTAACCATAATGCATAATATCAATTGTTCTTAAAATTAAACTCTTTTAAACAAATGCATAGATGTAGACAGGAAAGGAAGTTGTGACCAGATGCCTATTTGAAATGCACAAGATTGTCTTTATTTCTAAGTAAGAACCATGTATACAAGGCATTTAAGCTTAGCTGGGTGCATCTCCACATGGTAACCAAGTCTAGGGCACCAGACGACTTTGCTGACCATCTCCTGCTCATTGGCTTAATAGAGTTTCAACATGATGTTATCTTTTGACCTGAACATTATTCCTATTATTGTGCAGACTTCTGCTAGACTTGTGAGTCATTCACACAATTATAATGCTATCAGTTGTTACAATCATCTCTGCCATGATGCAAGCTAGGCCCCAGTAGGGACTCTAAGGCTCTGAGTTTTCCTCTTTGTTATTTATATTCTTGGATACCATGAGGCATATGTGAAATGCACACTTAACTAGATAAGAAAGGACCTTCACCCTGAAATGTTAGGGAGAATGCTTATTACATCCTTCCTAGAAGATAGAGAAGAATGCCATCAATTTACTTTAACCATCTAAATATATGAGAGATGTCAAGGTTTGTACAGAGGCTATGCCAAAATTCTTTCTTGCTTTCCATTAAAAAAAAAAAATCACTACTTTGAAGCCTGGCTTTTTTTTTTTTTTAACCAGAAATGTATCAGTGTCTCCTTTGTTCAATTGTATTAGCTTATTTTTCTAAAGTAGATACATTTTCAAAAACGTAGTTACATCTGGGCACTGAAATAAATGTAAATGCTAATTTCAAATAACCAAAGAAATCAATACTATTGACAGGAAGACTGACTGGTCTGCCATCTGCTTGCTTCTGCTGAAATTTCCAGAGATATCATCAGGACTTTATGATCAGATGACAGAAATATTTGCCTTTCAGCTGAACAGTTGCTCTGGGGATTTGAGAAAAGTAAACTGAGCAGGCCTAATGAAAAACGTGAAGCTTCCTAGGGTCAAGATATTGTCCAAAATATATATTGGTCTAGTAATATAGTATTCTGGAAACTTCCTCTAGAGAATGTCTGTGATATTTTTAGCTGGCATCTCATGAAATGTTGGATACTATTCTGAAAACAAAAATAAATTTCTCATGTTTAGAGCTATGTATAGCAATGTTTTTTCACTCTTGCTTTGCCCTACTGACCATATGGGAACATTGAGTTTTGGGTAGCATAAATGTTCTTCTGAAAAAAACTGCTTTTTTTTTCTTTTCAAAATATCTGCTCAGAGATAACCACATTGTTCAATTATCTGATGATATTACAATGAACTGTTGGAATTTTATCTCATCTACTGCATTAATTATCTACATTATGACTGACCCTTGTCATATTAGCATTTGCTAATAATAATTTTTTGTTAAATTTCCTTTTCTATTCACTATTTTACTTCAAGTAAGTATTATCAATCTATGGACTAAGCACATTTGTATCTCATTTTTTAAATTGTTTACAACATATGCTAAAGCTAATATATAAGCAATTCTTAATCAATCTTTTGACATCCAAAAATTAGATTTATTTACAAGAGCTCATGTAAATAAAATTATTTAGAGGCTCTATTATGATTTGCATAAGGCTCCTATATACCTTTTATATGTTTCCAATACCAACTATTCTTCAAACTATATTAAAATTAGAGAATAACTTGAATTGGGTATTTCCCATTTAATTTTGTCTGTATTTTTAGCTACCTATTATTCTTAAGCCAATATTTCATGCCAGGAATTTTTTATTAACAAATAAAGAATGAGGATCCAAGGTTATAAACAAGACTACAAATCCTAGATAATTACTTAGTGTAGCAGGGTTCAATTTGAAAACATTTATTTACTTTTATTCAACTCTATAAAATCATCTTTTACATCATTAAAATTTTTGCTTCTTGATAGTTTGCTTTTATCATTTTTATCATACTAAAAAAAGATTTTATTCTTATACTTGGCGATCTCTTTCATGTCTAAATTATTTTATTCATTCATACTTCTTGAATACAATTAAGACAACTGGATAAAAAGCCAGAAAAGAAATAGCATTTGAATAAGCTGATTCATGTTTAATTAGTGAATTACAAAATAATTAATCTATAATTGTCATAATCTGTTTGACATGATATTTATCAATTAAAAATTACAAAACGATGTGCATTTATTTTTTACTTGTAATAATCCCCCTATTTCTAATTGTTTGGTACATGTACCTTTATATTTGTTTTGAAAGGAAACATAAGTAACTATGTAAAATTTGAGCTAAAATAGGCTATCTATGTTAGATGATGAGGTCCAGAAAATATTCTATGAAATGCGAAAAAATAAAAATTAGAATTATATTATAATATTAATAATATAATTATATATTAATATAATCAGTTTTTATTTTGTAAGCAATTATATATAT
Source organism: Gorilla gorilla gorilla (assembly GCF_029281585.2). Lineage (NCBI taxonomy): Eukaryota > Metazoa > Chordata > Mammalia > Primates > Hominidae > Gorilla > Gorilla gorilla. The sequence continues at coordinate 51,882,807 of NC_073238.2, read as the reverse complement.
AATTTTAAATTATTATTTTCCCTCAAAATATAGTAAATTAGATAAACTTATTTTTTGTATATCGTGATATCTTGAATTTTCTGGTCTGTTACCTTAATTATTGCCTATAGAACTTAACACACTTCGTTAACTTTAAACAGGATGCCATTTTCTTGAATACTAAACTCTAATATTAAAATAAACTTACTTAGATTATTTTTATCAAATTTTACAAAAATAAAAAGATTTTAAAGTTTATATATAATATAATACAATTAATAATTCTACCAACAATTCAAACCAAATATAGCATTATTTTATCTAGCAGTGAGATAGCATGTTATGGACTCCAATGGGTCAATGTATTTTCTTATGTTTCCAATTATATTAAAGCAGATTTCTAGCCATTTTTAGTTTACAAAATGATTTCAAAAGCATTATTTCATTTGAGATTCACAATTACTCTGTGAGTAGATATTATAGCTACTATATTCATGTTAAATGCTTGGGGAAACACGGACTCCTGTTGATTAAATGACTTGCTCAAGGTTCACATGTCAACTAAGTAGTAGAACTGGGACCCAAATGTCAGTCTTCTGGATCAACATTATGGAACTTTTCTATAGTAACATGAGATTGTAGTGAGAAATCAAACTCATAGAAATATAGAAAAAATCGGCCGGGCGCAGTGGCTCACGCCTGTAATCCCAACACTTTGGGAGGCCCAAGCAGGCGGATCATGAGGTCAGGAAATTGAGACCATCCTGGCTAGCACGGTGAAACCCCATCTCTACTAAAAATACAAAAAATTAGCCGGGTGTGGTGGCGGGCGCCTGTAGTCCCAGCTACTCGGGAGGCTGAGGCAGGAGAATGGCGTGAATCCGGGAGGCGGAGCTTGCAGTGAACCCAGATTACGCCACTGCACTCCAGCCTGGACGACAGAGCGAGACTCCGTCTCAAAAGAAAAAAGAAAAAATCAGGGGGAAAAAAACCCTGATTTTTAGAATCTCAACAAATCAAGTCAATAAGTGAAATATTTTGTCAAATTATGTCAAAATGTATCCTATTTAGTTTCTCATTTTAATATTAATTTTCTTCCTATGTACAGGACTGTGTTATATGAATGTTGCCCTGGTTATATGAGAATGGAAGGAATGAAAGGCTGCCCAGCAGGTAAAATCTCAATTTCTTGAATTAAATAAGGAATTATATGCAAAGAAAGGGTTGAGGTGGCTTGTGGAGAAGCCAATTGTGTATGTGGGTATTCAGCATCATCCTAAATCCAAGATATATCCCTCCTATTTTTGTGTTAATCATGAATTTATGAATGATAAAATATAAGAGCACATTTCTCATGCACTGGATGCTGGGCAATACAACAGAAACTTAGTCACAAATTTAAATTAGTTCAGCTTCCCTTCAGGAACAAAACTCTTTACAAAATCCTGTTCTTTGTACTTGTCTAGGAACATGGAACTTAACTACTTGGCAAAACTTCATCTTCTGTAGTTGAACAGCTCTGATTTTATAATATTCTTTATATTGAAATTTGGTTTCCTCTACCTCTGCCAACAAGAGAAAAAAAAATAGCTCATCTATTTCCTCTTTGAAAGGGCAGCCATTCAGATATTTCATGCCAATCACCACACCTTTCCTCCAGCTACCTTCTCTTCTTGAATAAAGTCTTCTATTCTCTAGCTAACCATCCCCAATTCTTTTAATATGACACAGACTTTGAAGCCCTCCCCATTATAACACCAACCCACAGAAAGTCTCTAGTCCAGTAATCTTTTTTCAGAATACAAACCTAGACTGATATTTAAAGTCCATCCATGTGGGTCTGAGCATTTAAGACAATACCAAGATAAGTACCTGATTTGGGGACACCTTGCACTTTGGATAATGTCATTGGTAACCATGTTACATCATTAGCTTACATTGAATTTGGAATCAATTAAAATTGATTACAGTTTTTCTTACATACACTATTAAGTCAGGTCTCTAGGATTTGTTTTTCTCAATTTAAGCATAGGAATTACATGGAACCTTGTTAAATTTAACCTTGTTCATTTTGACTCAATTTCTCCATCTTTTTAGGGTCTTTTAAAATCCTGGTTTTATACTTAATAGTTGTGTCACCAAATCTAAGGATATTCACAAATTTAATAACCATTGATTCTATGCTATTAATCAAATTATACTAATTTTCAAATAAATAGGGTCAGAAAAAATAAGTTGCTGCACATTACTAGATAAATCCCTTCAGGCTGACATTCACGCATGAATCTTTCTTCTGACGTTCGGGAGAAATAATCTGGAAGGATTAAATATTTTAAATTATTTGCTCCCAGAAATTATAATAAAAACAAGCAGGCCTACATATTTTTAGGGACCCAAATCTATAAAAATGATAGATTTAAATAACAGATAATATTGAATTATAATTGAATTATTATTGACATAGCAGGATTGAGATCTAAATAGGTTAAATATTAAACCAGGATGAGAGTTTAAATTTTTTTTCCTCAACACAAAGGATATGTAAAATAATGTTTTTCAGTAGCATTTTATTATTTAGCACTCAAAAGATAACTTTTATATAAAAATGATTATTCATATAATTGTATTGCTAAAATTATTAGCTAAATGTCTTGGGAAACATAGCGTAAAGTTTAAGTGATTATGAATAATATCCTGAGAATATTATCCCCAGTACTGATTCATTTCTTGATTATTTCAGTTTTGCCCATTGACCATGTTTATGGCACTCTGGGCATCGTGGGAGCCACCACAACGCAGCGCTATTCTGACGCCTCAAAACTGAGGGAGGAGATCGAGGGAAAGGGATCCTTCACTTACTTTGCACCGAGTAATGAGGCTTGGGACAACTTGGATTCTGTAATTCATTATTTTTATCAATATATTTATTTTTTGCTGTTATTATTATTTCATTTTAACTGATTTATTAACTTGGATATTAGTAGAAATTTTATATCTTTCTATTGTACATATATGAGAATACCTAAAGGGATGAGTTATTGAGGGAAGTAAAATATCTTAATACATCCGCAAATAGAATAAATCTCCAGGAGACTTATACTTTAATTTTTTTAAGAAGGGGAATCAAGAATCAGCTAAAAGGGCACTTACTATTCTATTTTACTCCTTTCCTCTTTCCTGTTTGTTTGTGAGGATATGTATGTAATTTCAGATAACATGTCTAACAGAAAGGTAAGTTAAGAAGCCTACTGAAATTTAAAATTATCATAAGCTGTATTATACAGCAATATTTTATTACGTATGTTTAATTATATGTATATATATGGATGTTCAGGTTGTCAAATTTGTATACATGTATGTGGATAGTTAAATGAAATGTGAAAATACATTTGATTTTCAGACTTTTGTGCAGTCTAATTTACAATGCCTTAAATTATTACTCAATTTCCGAATCTATAAAACTGATATAAAAATACATTCCTACTTTCTACTAGATATGGAGATGAATTGATAATTATTACTAGAGTCAAATATACATAATAAAATGTAGGTATATATCTGTAGGCATTATCTTGCTACACTAGCTGTGTGGTTAATTGCTTGATTATAGAAATCGCTCCTCTGGTTGTCTTTCACCGCATCTCTAACCACCTCTCCAGTTCCTTTTGCTGACTCATCTTCTTCCTTGCCTTAAAGAATTGAGCAATGAGAACACATGGACACAGGAAGGGGAACATCACACACCAGGGACTGTGGTGGGGTGGGAGGAGGGGGGAGGGATAGCATTAGGAGATATACCTAATGCTAAATGACGAGTTAATGGGTGCAGCACACCATGTATATATATGTAACAAACCTTCACGTTGTGCACATGTACCCTAAAACTTAAAGTATAACAATAAAAAATAAAAATAAAAATAAAAAGAATGGAACTTATAAGAATTTCTTCCAGCAACTTGACTCTGCTCTTTAAATGCACTTAGCATGGTTTCAGCTATCACTTTAGTGCATACAAACATTAAACCTACGCTTGTTGTTTGGACTTGTTTCTTCTTGGAACCTCAGTAGAATATTTCTATTGTTTATCTTAGTATTTATCCTTGGATATACCATCTGCATCTTTAAACAAAAGTTATCTAAAACATATGCAATTTTCTTTCCCCCCATAAATAATTCTTTTTTTGTTGTCTTTTCCCCACAATTGGCAGTACCAGTCTCAATGTTCAGACCCGAAATTTGTAAGCCATCCTTACCTCCCCTTTCTCCAATTCTTAAAAACTGCTGTTAGCCTTATCTCATGTTTCATCTGAAGTGATCCCCCTAATACTCTAATTTCTGCTGTACATTACCACTCAACCTTCCTGAAGCCTTGTTCTAATCATTAAATTCCAATGCCACAAAATCTTCAGTGGTTCCTCATGGCCAGTTTATTTCACTCCTTCTTAGGGCATTAAAGTTATCCACGTTATTGTCCCACATACCCTTCTACATTTCTTAGTATTATCTGAGAAACGTAAAAGTGTATATTAACCAAACTAGACAACTTTTGCTCTCTTGGCATTCACCCTATCTCAGCACTGGATTTGAAAGACCACCACACCATTCCTATTCATTTAAATCTCATGGTCTATCTCCAAACTACTTCCGAATAGCTGTTCTTTCTTACTGGAGCCCTGAAAGCATTTTTCCCCTCTGTCCTATATCTTCCTCTGTCTACTTTTACCTGCTGCTATATGATAAACGGTTGTGACTTTTTGCTTTACTTATCATTGTATTTCCCATAGCATTGAGTAAAGCATAATATGACACATAGTGTTGGATAGATAAAAAGGTACAGGACAGTTGAATTCTTGCATTTGTTATGGAATAAACACGAAACCCTTGTTAAAACTTAAGTGTCGCATACAAATATAATGTCATTTTTGTTTTCTTTTGTTTGCCATTTAAAATATTTTAAATATGTGATAATTTCATATCTAACTTTCATATCATTTTATTATTTATATCAAGATTGTCTCTTCATCAACATATTCACTTTAAAAATTGTGTTCTAAGTACTGTATCACATTCAGGATCCTTAACTAAGTATCTGAACTTACAAAATCCCTTAACCAATTAGAATAATATAATTTTAAGTTATTTATGTCAATTTTGTATGACCATCTGATAATGCAATGAGAAAATAGCAAAAGAGTAGAAATAGGGTGATCGTAAGACTTTTACTAACGTTCCACAATAAATTGAATTTCTATCATTGCAATTTTTCCTAGGATATCCGTAGAGGTTTGGAGAGCAACGTGAATGTTGAATTACTGAATGCTTTACATAGTCACATGATTAATAAGAGAATGTTGACCAAGGACTTAAAAAATGGCATGATTATTCCTTCAATGTACAACAATTTGGGGCTTTTCATTAACCATTATCCTAATGGGGTAAGTTTTATCAGTAAAAAGTACACTTATGAAAAATACCTTCTTTAATTTTGTCTATACTTTTTATATAATGCTCACAAAAATAATAAAATGTTAGTGAGAATAAGGTAAGTGCTATATTATGACTTTACCCCCAAATCCAGGGCATGTAAATTTCCAATCTGGTTATTAATTTCTACTAAAGAGTGATTGTGGGACAAATTACATGAACAGTTCATTGTCAGTAGACAGGTATTCTAAAAAAGGAAATTTTAGTAGTTGATATGTTTGAAATAATTTATCGTAGTAGCAAAAAGAATAATCAAAGAATGAGTGTTCTTTTACTCCCCCTCTAGCTACTGTACTAACTGAAGTACTTGTGTGTTTGGATCAGATTTTGTGGGAAACTGCCAACAGGGTCATAGGACTTTTTTCCACAGCCAGCCAAATTCTCATGGACAAAAGAGGTCAATGATGAAACAATATTTAGGAAGTTCTTGTAATGTAACTAATTATATCTATACAATAATTATTTGTTTCTCCCTCTCAAAACTTAAATTTTAGGACTGATTAGACTTCTTTACATAATTCATTGACCCACATTAAAAAGTTTATGACTATTTGCATAAAAGAGAAAAGCAATAATTTAAATGAAAAAAACACCTTTGCCCTATGTTGCTAGATATGTTAAGTATGACTGGACTTGGGTTCTCAACTGGTTCCCTTTTCTCTTACAGTTTCTTTTTTAGATATAACAACATGTAAATCTTCATCCACAGCGTTTACATTTACAATGTAGTTTCCTGTATGTTACATTTACTAGTATAAATGAAAAACTGGGAATGGGCTTGCAGTCTCAGTGGTCAATGGGTATCTCTGGTTTCAGCACTTTGATTTTTCCAAATAATTATAGGTTGTCACTGTTAATTGCGCTCGAATCATCCATGGGAATCAGATTGCAACAAATGGTGTTGTCCATGTCATTGACCGTGTGCTTACACAAATTGGTACCTCAATTCAAGACTTCATTGAAGCAGAAGATGACCTTTCATCTTTTAGAGTAAGTCCAAGAGCAGATTGTCTTGAGTCATTGAAATCCCTCCTCTTCTCCTGTCAAAATCTAAAAACAATAAAAATGCTATTAAATCTGGCAAAAATGTAACACATATTTTTTGAAAGGACTACTATTTTCATTTTACACAGAAGAAACCATCTCATATGAAATAATAATATTTCTGTGGACATGATAGAGTAAGAATGGTTAGTCATGTGACTGGTGTGTATTTAGCTCATTTAGAACGTGTTCATCTGTTATTATATGTACTGCTGGATATTGCTACAGTCCCACAAACATGGGCAGAATTCCCATTCTTGCAAACACAATTTGAAGAAAGTTGGAAAAGACATGGTTGTGTCAAAAAGTAATATTTTGAAGATCTAACAACAACAAACCTCTATAGTGTAGGAATCAGCTCCTTCATGTCAGCCTAGGCTAAGTGTGTTGTAATCTTCTGGATTTACAATGTGAAAGTCTCTGAAAAGCACATTTGTGTTTTAGGCAGCTGCCATCACATCGGACATATTGGAGGCCCTTGGAAGAGACGGTCACTTCACACTCTTTGCTCCCACCAATGAGGCTTTTGAGAAACTCCCACGAGGTGTCCTAGAAAGGATCATGGGAGACAAAGTGGCTTCCGAAGGTAGTTTAATGTCTTCATCTCTAAGGAGTCTCCCAGCATTCTGAGAAGGGAATAAAAAAGAGGCTAGTCCTTACCAATAATATTAGTTTTAATAAGCAAAGGCAAGGAAAAATTTTTATTCTGAGATGTACTATGTCTTCCAAAAGTCCTTAAAAGAGTAGGCAGAGTATAATTCTTAAATAATAAGAATACTCTCAAGATCACATTCTTTCATACTGCTTTCAAGTAAATAAGTAGTAGATATGCAGAAGGATTAGAAGGTGTTGGAAAGAAATATTAGATCATCAAATTTTAATATTGCATGCACGTTATGCAATGCTTTTAATTCTGTATTTATGCCAAAAGATATTGAGTTGTGAGAACTGTATGGTTCTCTTGGGCCTCTAATTACTGATACACAGAAGAATTTGGTGGCTTTCCAAGCTTCCTTGCTGTTGTCAGATAGGTTTTACATTGTGCTTGCATACTTCACTTACTCAGCCTATCCCAAAATACATTTAACCAATTTAAGATGAGAAAATTTTAGGACTCAGGATAGATATAATGTAGTTGAGGCATAGATCCCTCCAGAGGTCCTTCAATAAATCATCTTTATTTGGTTACTTTCTAGAAGTTGCCTTCCGGAAATAATTTGTCTTATCCTCAGCCTCTATCGACCTCATTACACGTTATATACAAATATCCTGCTATGAGCAGCTATTACAAGATACTGCTCTTGGGTATTTTGGAATTTAGCAGGCCTTCCCTTTCTTTCTCTTTTGGTAGAGAGGGATCGTGCTGCGTTTCTCATCATGGTCTTGAACTCCTGGCCTCAAACAATCCTCTCACCTAGGCCTCCCAAAGTGTTGGGATTACAGGTGTGAGCCCTTGTGCCAGTCAAAGGTCTTCTGAAAGGAACAATTCTTGCTTTCACATCAGGAGTTACTTTTTTATGATAGCTGGAACTTAACCTACCACGTTTTCTAATACTGCACCAATCATTTCCTGAAGGTGATCTCTTCTTATTATTCCTACGAATCTGAGCTGTTTCTATTTTATAGTTGATAGGAAAAAACTTTTAGAACATAAATAGGATTTTAAAGCTGTTAGTGAATCCTTAGGTCTTACTACATTTTAAGGAATACTTAGTTCCACAGTGAAACACATCTTTTCAGGGTCAAATGTTATTTCCCTTGATCTGAAAGCTAGCTGTTTTTATTGTGTTCTCCAGCTCTTATGAAGTACCACATCTTAAATACTCTCCAGTGTTCTGAGTCTATTATGGGAGGAGCAGTCTTTGAGACGCTGGAAGGAAATACAATTGAGATAGGATGTGACGGTGACAGTATAACAGTAAATGGAATCAAAATGGTGAACAAAAAGGATATTGTGACAAATAATGGTGTGATCCATTTGATTGATCAGGTCTTAATTCCTGATTCTGGTAAGCAACATTTTTTTTGTTTTTGCTTTTGTTTTTGTTTTACTTACTATAATTTACTAATTATGCTGTCTCAAAGAGTAAGTCCATGAAAAATGAATGTGCAGTATAAACAATGGCATGCAAAGCACTAACACAATAAATAGTGAGGTACTTGAGCACTCCATAGATAGGCAGTGTAGTGATGGGAACTCCATGCATGAATCTTTGGCTTTCTAGGGTTTCTGACATCTAATATTTATAACCGTTTTCACAGTGCCAGAGTTTTTCTTGGAAAGAGAAGGAAAGATCTAACCAAATGGTCAGCTTTGGATAAATGAAAAAGCTATGGAACTCACAGCATAGAGAGAAAGATGAGAGATGAACAATAGCGAATTAAAGAAACATGTAGTAGGAAGACAGAAAAATATTTTCCTTCTGAAATTCATCGTGATTATCAACTCCCACCAAAAAATGGAAGTGGAACTCTCTTATTAGGGAGGAGGAGGATGTCTTATCACACTGACATTGCAGTAAATAGCTTACAATATTAGAAAAGAGTCAGGAATTGATTTACTAGTTTCATGATGGAGATAATAGCAATGATGACATTGTTGGGATGGTGATGGTTTATTTTTCAGCCAAACAAGTTATTGAGCTGGCTGGAAAACAGCAAACCACTTTCACGGATCTTGTGGCCCAATTAGGCTTGGCATCTGCTCTGAGGCCAGATGGAGAATACACTTTGCTGGCACCTGTGAATAATGCATTTTCGGGTATGTGCTGGACACTGTTTTTCCTGCTCTCTGCCTACACACCTTTTTTTCTTTATGATGATTGTTTGCAATAAGAAACAATAAATGTTTTAGGAGGTGTTGATTAGTTTCTGCATTGGCTACACATACAATGTGTTAACACTACATGGTCTCTACTAAAATGTTCTTCATTTCTAAACATTTCATTGTAATGGATAATAGCCTACAGAGAGTGAAATTTGTAATGTGTAATTAAGACTATTCAGGCCAGGCGTGGTGGCTCACACCTGTAATCCCAGCACTTCGGGAGGCCAAGACAGGCAGATCACTTAAGATCAGGAGTTTGAGACCAGCCTGGCCAGCATGGTGAGAACCCATCTCTACTAAAAATACAAAAATTAGCCAGGTGTGATGGTGCACTCCTGTAATCCCAGCTACTCGGGAGGCTGAGGCAGGAGAATTGAACTGAACCCAGGAAGCAGATGGCACCACTGCACTCCAGCCTGGGCGACAGAGTGAGACTCCATCTCAAAAAAAAAAAAAAACGAAACTTAAAAAAAAGCATATTTAGTTTCTCTGTGAATCTAATATTTCCAGCACAATAAGGATGCATTGATAGATCTCTAAAAAAATAAAACTGATTTCTTTATTTGATACCAACATAATAATATTTAGAAATAAATAGGTATATTTTGCATCTCAAAATTTGGACAGTAAGGGTGTCAAATTATAAATAAATAAAATGAAGAGACTTATACACTTCCATATCATGATGTAAAATAGTATATATAAATATTTCACCTAGTAGTTGCTATTCACAGACCATGTTCAGATTCATGCAACCTTCGACCTTTCTCAGGAAAATGATTTCACAGACATATTTAAATTGTTAGGCAACATTTATTAATTGAAAATAGGTAACACAATTTTTTATGTTTTTCCAAATGCTAAATTGTGATATAAAAACTATTAATCAAAAAAATTGAATTCCTAGATATCCTGACTTTCTTCTTTGTAATAATCCTGTCCATGTGTTTTGACAATAACCCATATTTAAGAGGTTGTTTGCTTTGATTCTCTTTCCAGTAATCAAGATTAATTTACAAAGGATTCATCAGTAGTTCTTTCATGTGACTAATGGATATCTGATTATCAGACAAAGCCTTGGCCACCATTAAGGTTTAGCATTTGCCAGTGACCACTATAAAACTATGTAGCCCTTACAGAGGTGAAACTCATCGATTGAACTGGTTGGAACTGTATTATTGTCATTTAATACAATAGGTCACAGAGTTTCTACTTGGTGAATTGAATTGTTAGTTTTTAGCATTTGGTTGACTCATGTATTATATGAGTGCAAAATCCATGATATCAATAATGTCAGGGATTATCTGTTTATATGATTCTCTCTTACCAGGAGAAACTTCAATGTTTTCTAAATAAAATAATGCTCTTTCTTAATGAATTTATTTACAGATGATACTCTCAGCATGGATCAGCGCCTCCTTAAATTAATTCTGCAGAATCACATATTGAAAGTAAAAGTTGGCCTTAATGAGCTTTACAATGGGCAAATACTGGAAACCATCGGAGGCAAACAGCTCAGAGTCTTCGTATATCGTACAGTAAGTCAATCACAACAAAATAAAAAGTCTGTCAAATGACATGTCAAATAATGCTGTTTCAATGAATATTTCACAGAATTTTATGAGTGTGCTTCTAATAGTAAATATTCATAGAAGCATCAGGGAACTGGGTAGCTTGGGTGAAAAGACTGTGAGCAAAGTCCACAACAAGTGCTATGTATTCAAAACTCAGATAGATAGTTTGCATGTGTTTCATTATGAATAACTTTCTATTCTAGAGCATCAATTATTTTAAATTCCAGAAAGCAGTAAATTTTTTAAAATAAACTTTTCCTTTGCAGAGTACTTTACAATTTTCAAGGTAATTCTGTTCTCTGCCTACACACCATTTTTCTTTATGATGATTGTTTGCAATAAGAAATAATAAATGTTTTACAAGGTGTTGATTAGTTTCTGCATTGACTACACATACAATGTGTTAGCACTATGTTGTCTCTACTAAAATGTTTTTCATTTCAAAACATTTCATTATAATGAATCAAATATGCAAGGTGATCTTATACTGTAAAATAACCAGTCAGCATCTGAATATCTTTTGAACGGCTTTCAAGATAAACCTTTATTGGCACATAGAGATTTCTGGACTCTAAAAAAGGGTCTTAAAGTACTTTTTTTTTTTTTTTAAGAGACAGAATTTCACTCTGTCACCCAGGCTGGAGTGCAGTGGCACAATCATAGCTCACTGTAAACTTAAACTCCTTGGCTCCAGGGCATCCTCCCACCTCGGTCTTCTGAGTAGCTAGGACTATAGGTGCACAACATCACCCTAGTTAATTTTTTAATTTAAATTTTCTTGAGACAGGGTCTTGCTACATTTCCCAGGCTGGTCTCAAACTTTCAGCCTCCAGTGAACCTCCTACTTTGGCCTCCCAATGTGCTGGGATTACAGGCATGAGCCACTGCACCCAGCCCTAACATACATTTTGCTGCAGGAAAATTTATAGAAATATTGCTTATCAAAATTACAGTTCAACTAATGATACGTTCAGTATTTGTCCAGATAACACGTACAGCTACAACTAAAAGACTTCACAGGAAGTCAGGCATTACCTAGAACTGAATCTGGCACATGTCAGCAGCTCCCTGCAGCTACAAAATTCCAAACATTTCTAAGTATGCATTAAATGTGCTGCACTTTAAATTTTGTATATACAAATATATGTGTGTATATATATATCACGTTTGTTCAAAAAGCTATGAATATGTCAATGATTTGACTTACAGTGATGAATAGGGTCTTACAGTCAAGAAAATAGAGTAAATATTTGTGAAGATCACTAAAAGCACTAAAGTGAGGAAACCTTACAGATAGTGTTGACCAAAAGAGGGTCTATGGAAATAGTTCAAATCTGAATAGAAATTATAAAAAATGTAGAAGTGGGATTCCACGGAACTTTTGTAATTTATTGACAAAATTACCTGACTGATCCATAGGGCAGCTTGACTTTTAATAAAAAACCCGGCTAGACAAGAAGTGTCTTGTGAGTTTGTGTGAGCCATTGAAAACAGAGGAAAGACACCAGGCAACCTCTCAGAAGGGCCGATCCGGAAACTTAATTATGTAGTTACATCTATATGGGAAATTTCAAGCAAGGAAAATGACACCCCATACCTTTCTTTCCTTTCCTAGGCTGTCTGCATTGAAAATTCATGCATGGAGAAAGGGAGTAAGCAAGGGAGAAACGGTGCGATTCACATATTCCGCGAGATCATCAAGCCAGCAGAGAAATCCCTCCATGAAAAGTTAAAACAAGATAAGCGCTTTAGGTAAGCCTATTAGTGGCACCTCCACAAAGAATGAGAGCTATTGGCATATTTTTGTTTCATAGGCAGTATCCCAAAAGGCATTCAGTCTCCTACGTGGTTGAAAATGGAATTTAGAATAAAATGTTCATACAAGTGTTTTCAAAATTGATATATGTTTTCGCTGCTACTTTCTGGTACACCGTTATGTGATTTCATGTGTGAAAACAAATCTAACAGACTAAACTACTTCTTGACATTTTTCTTATAGTTTTTAGAAATTGATGGTATATATAGCAAAGACTATCTTGTAGAGTATTACATGATAAAAATGCTTCTTTTTTGTTATGTGTGACCTTGTCAAGTTTTATAGGATGAAATCAGATGAAAAAAATTAAAAACTGTATTGTATATTTCAATCATTTTTCATGATAAAACTTTTAACAGGTAAATTGTATTCGAAACATATGAAAATGTATGAGCAGTTCTCTCATGCTTTCCACAATACATGGATTCTATTATATCACATGCACTGTAGGTGAACATACCTAAATCTAAATCTGACAAAATACATATACATTCTTCCCACTTAGCACCTTCCTCAGCCTACTCGAAGCTGCAGACTTGAAAGAGCTCCTGACACAACCTGGAGACTGGACGTTATTTGTGCCAACCAATGATGCTTTTAAGGGAATGACGAGTGAAGAAAAAGAAATTCTGATACGTAAGTGGAAGTGAATTCCAGATATTTTCCCTTTCATTTCAGGATCTCACTTCTTTCTCAAGCTTTCCTGTCCAGATGTCTGCCTTAAAAATGCCCCCTCTCTGGTATTCATGGTTAGCTTTAGTTTCCTTTTATTTCGTCCACTTGGGATGTGTGGAGGGTCACTCAGTAATGTTCTTAAACTGTTTACTGTCATGTTGTTGGGCTAGATGTTCACTTATGTGGTTTCTATTAAAGACCATGCCATCAGGGGACAAAGAAGAAAACAGTTATAATTTAGAAAATAAATAGATTTTTTTCTCTCAGTAAGTTGGGTTCTATTTTGATTAGGCTAATTGAAATAACTGTATGTTTTGAAATAGCATCGATATCTACTTGAGAGAATAATGATATTATGAGAAAGTACAATATGGAAAAAGATAAAGACTAATAAGTGTTTTGTTTCTTAGTCCTTATCAAAAAGTCATATTATTCAATAAAAATAAACATATATTTTCCCCTAGGGGACAAAAATGCTCTTCAAAACATCATTCTTTATCACCTGACACCAGGAGTTTTCATTGGAAAAGGATTTGAACCTGGTGTTACTAACATTTTAAAGACCACACAAGGAAGCAAAATCTTTCTGAAAGAAGTAAGTTGTCTAGAATGAATTTATGATAGTGTTCATCCATCATTAAGTTATCTAAATATTCATCCTTAATGAAATTTCCTCATTGAAATTGCCTCCTATTTTGATAGGTAAATGATACACTTCTGGTGAATGAATTGAAATCAAAAGAATCTGACATCATGACAACAAATGGTGTAATTCATGTTGTAGATAAACTCCTCTATCCAGCAGGTTTGTAATTATTGAACTCATTGATGGGCTAAGTCTTTTTTTAATATGAACCTCGATTTTTATTTTATGCTTTCTTACCAATATTCATTTAATATTTCTCTTCATAGACACACCTGTTGGAAATGATCAACTGCTGGAAATACTTAATAAATTAATCAAATACATCCAAATTAAGGTACTAAAAGTTACTTGATTGATTTCTTTTTTTTTTTTTTTTTTTTTTTTTTTGAGATGGAGTCTCGCTTTGTCACCCAGGCTGTAGTGCAGTGGCATGATCTCAGCTCACTGCAAGCTCCGCCTCCCATGTTCACTCCATTCTCCTGCCTCAGCCTCCCGAGTAGCTGGGACTACAGACGCCCACCACCACGCCCAGCTAATTTTTTTTGTATTTTTAGGAGAGACGGGGTTTCACTGTGTTCGCCAGGATGGTCTCGATCTCCTGACCTCGTGATCCACCCGCCTCGGCCTCCTAAAGTGCCAGGATTACAGGCGTGAGCCACCGCGCCTAGCCTAAAAGTTACTTGATTTATTTCTAATATGTAGAACACATATTACAGGTTTAACATAACAGGCTAGAAATGTACTCATTAATAAGTAAGTATGTACTGGGCTTGGATTACTCTTTGTTGTTTATGTACCACTGACCCACCTGTAAAGAAATGGCATCATTTCTTCATGGTTTTGTTCAACAAATATCTATTAAAAGCTACTCAGGACCAAGTATTGTGTAAAGTGTTATGACAAATATGTATTTAAATTGGACATGTCTTTATTCAAAAAGTTTACAGTCCAATTTAGAAAAATAAAATGGTGCATAAATGACTAAAATCTTTGTATCATTCAATACTTTCACTGCAGAATATAAAGGAAAGAACATTCACTTATAAAAAATTGTCACTCATCACAGATTAAAGGGAACGGAATATTTTTCTTCTTTTTCAATGTAGGGTAAAAGTAGCAGGAAACAAAATTGTGTTTAATAAATATATTTAACTTTGGATTAATTATTATATAATTTTTAAATCTCTGAGTAATGAATCCAATGATTTTTATGCCCTCTGACCTGATAGCATTGAATTGGAAGATGATTTATATGAGGACTTCTCTTCTATTAAGTGTAATAATAGCTTCACTATTTTTACTTTAATAAGAATTAAAGTGGTGCCATGGTTTTGTTAACACAACTATCACCTTTCATGTTACTAAATATAAACATTTATTTTCAGTTTGTTCGTGGTAGCACCTTCAAAGAAATCCCCGTGACTGTCTATAGTAAGTATATAATAAATATTGGCCACCTGGGTGGCAAGGTATGAAAAAAGAAAACAATACATTTCTTTGTATTTACAGAGATTATTGATAATCTGGTATTTAGAATTCCAAACTATGGCCAATCTCATTTCACTTGAAAAAAGGATTGAGGTCTCAGATAACCTTCAACTCCAATGAACTTCTTCCCCACTCGTTGGAAAAACAGAAATGATATGACATGAGAAAGACAGCAAAATATAATATTAGCGTGGCAAAGAGCCAGGAAAAAAAAAGATACATAAACGGAAGAGATGGCGAAAAGACCCTCTAGAAATATCTAAAAATTCAGATGTGTGGACATAGAAACGACCTTAGCCAAGACTTGTTGTTCACGCCACCCTCAAGCCCTGAGCTATCTAAGGGCAGGCTGAGAAGCACGTGTTGAAGAATACCAATGTTTACAAGGTGGCAGTTCAAAAACTCTCCCATCCAAAATTGGACAAAGGAACAAAAAAATCTGCCACGTGACAAATTTAAAGTTTCCAAATTCCAGGGTTCTTTGATCTCCGACACAACCAGATTATCAAAATTAAACCTCTACTACTTAACAATGATAAAGGGTACTTCATTCTCATAAGTGTAGCTAGTAGTATATCTTTTCCATCATGGCTTTTTCTCTGTTTATCTTTTCTCTCTTTCTTTATTTCACTGTGGCTTTCAAGCAGAAATTCTTTTCATTTTGTTTTGGCTCTGTAATTAAACACTCAACGTGTATCAGTAGCTAAAACATTACTTCAATACCCACATTTATTCTGGCTAGAAAATCATTCCATTTTATACCATGAGCATCCAGTTATTTAATTAAGAAAATTTCCCTTAAGATTTATACTAGATATGGAAAAGGAGTAAAGCCAATGTAAGGAGCAAAACAAAATGTCTGCTGCTGTTGTTGATTTCAGTTATGTAATAATAACATGCAATTCCAGGATCAGGCCAGCTCAGCACTGTATTAAAGATTTAATTGGAATAGTTATGATTCATCATGGGAATACAATCTTGTAAAAATATGTTTTCTGAAAATTAAGCAATCCTTATGGGCTCTATTCATCAGACATGTTATGTCATCTTTCTTCATCAAACGTATAAATATATACATATGCATATATATATATACACATTTCCACTACATTTCTTTAGCTTCCCTTCTTTATCCATCTTAGTTTCACTGCTTTCTATATATGTGAATGCAATATCTTGATTGCAATGAGAAAAAATATAATTATTTTCTCCTACTAAATTACATCCTCACTCACAGAGCATAAGCTACATTTTATTAAGACACACATGTTCAATGGTCCTTCCCTACCTACCCAGAGGCCTTGAAACAGCTCTAACATTTACATTCCAATGTAAGATGTTTCTTTTACTCCTCCTTAGACGGTATGCTGTTATTAAGAAGTATTTTAAAATAGAAGTAAAGATAAATCAAACCAAATTTTCTATTTTTATATTTCGTTGTTGACTTGTTTCTAAAATTCCTATAATTTTTTGCTGCATATTATCCTCATCCCCAAAATAATATCCATTTTAAAGTGTATAGCTGATGGGAAGGATGCTGTTTTTGGTATAAGTTGTCAAATATGGAACATTTGACCTGGAGAGGGCTAAAATCAATATTTAATCCTCAGAGCTTCACCTGTCAAAACTATTTAAGTCTGCAGAAAATCAAGATTGAAATGAAAACTACCAACCAGCTGAACATCTAAAACGTCAAATTCCTTAACATGATGTAAAAAATGTAAGCTAAAAGGAATTAGTCCATTTTGATAGTAGCAATAGAGAGCCCTGTGTATTCGTATTCGACCTTCATGGAAAGGTTCTTCTGTGGCAAGACCACCTGTGGAACTAGTACCTAAACACACAGATTTGTTTTATTTTAGAGCTTCACAATTTGAGATCTCAAAATACAAAACCTAATAAGGCTGAAACACAGGGTCTATGAAGGCTAAGAACCCACATTAATTCAAAAAGTTGACACAGCTAAACATCTTACAAGCATGAGGTGAGAACTGCAGAAACCGAAGCTGTGCTAACATCTCACCTCTGCTGCTTTGATGTGATCTGGATGCACAGTTAGCTTCAGTGTGGCCCGTTATCTAATAGAACCATCTTTCAAGGCTTTTCATTAGAAATGACAAAAAGCCAGTTGCTCTGGCTGTGTGGCTTCAGAGGCACATTTCCAGTTAATCAGTACAACCGAAGTCAACCAAATAGTTGACTGGTATTTAATTTATTTTAATTTACTTTTATTAAAGATCCAGGGGAGTACACACATAGGTTTGATAGATGGATATATTGAGTAATGCTGGGGTTTGGGCTTCTAGTGAACCCATCACCCAAACAGCAAACATAGTGCCTAGTTCAAAGACTATTATCTTACTTAGGTAGACGACACACATTTAAAATATATACCTTTAAATTTATATATTAAAAAAAGGATAGTAATAACAAAGCTGAAAATTAAAGACATTTTAGCCTATAACTTAAATACTGATCATATCATGTTTGTTGAATAGAGCTCATGTCTGGCTGGCTGAAATTTATTCTTACTTTTAAGTATTCTGAACTATGTTTCATTTTTTCCTTTCTATGTCACTGTTATCAGATGCATGAAAAACATTTTAAAAGCCTTTTTCTTTCATTTTTTCTTTTAATTGAGAAAGAATCCAGCAATGCAATTTAAGATATTATGAATTGCATGACATTAATCATATTTGTCTTCTGTTACAATGCAGCCAGTATTTTCAAGAAGTACAAAAGAAGGTAAAGCGCTTTAGTGGTACAATTAAAAATTACAGATTTCTAGATGTAATTCCTCACTTTGTGAGTATATATTTCACTAGATCAAATTCAAGTCACTAGACTTCAGAGTTCAACACCTGGACATGAGAAGATATTATATTACATACCATAAATATTTCCTGTATCTGACTGCCTGAACGTATTACCACATCCTGTACCTTAGTATCCTACAGAGACAAAAAAGAAAAGGAAAAAAAAAAAAAAAAAAAAAACCTTTGTTCAGGTTTTTATGTAAATATCTTTCATGTTCCACTTTCTATACTTTCAGCAACTAAAATTATAACCAAAGTTGTGGAACCAAAAATTAAAGTGATTGAAGGCAGTCTTCAGCCTATTATCAAAACTGAAGGTAAAAATCAATGTTATACATGGTTCCTTTTATTGTAAAAACATCTGTAAAAATACTGATCTCTATGAACGTATCTACATTCTTTTAAAAACTAACACGTTAAATGTTATATAACCAATATTATACCAATGGCATGCTCATGTAATTGCAGAATGTGGAGTGCAAATTATTTAGCAAAGTAGATGATGCATTCCTAATACTTTCAGTACATTTGCTTGTACTTGATTTAACTTGAATCTAATTGGCGTTGCATTAACTTAGTATACAGATACTCACTAAACAAAGACATGAGTTTTTTTTACTTTAGTCAGACTCCTACAGGCTGTATACTCTTTATGTTGCTTTGTTTGCAATCTCCCACATGTTCTTTTTTATAGCAATGCAAGAAGCTCTTCCAAAAAAAAAAGTATAGGCATTTTTCATTGTGTAACATAAGATAGCATAGAAGCTATGTTTACTGAAAGCTTTTAAAATTACAACCACGCATGAGATATTTCTTAATTAGACCATCAGAATTATAAAACAAAATGAGTAGTTTATGCAGTGAATTGATTTTTAAAATACTTAATTCCAGTCCTGAACATATTCTTACATACAGACGTATATATTATATATGAGATATATATAATACAGACACACACACACACACACATTCTCTCCTGATGTTTCAGACTAGAGCATTAAATAAGCAGTTACTTTTCTCTCTACTCCTACTATGTATGTTAGCCAAGTTCAACATCTTTGATGCTACTTTCATTTCATGTATTTTAATTATGTCCAAGGATCACAATTTAAATTTTTAAAAATTTCCATGTATAAGCATCTTAATGTAGCAACTTACCCGGAGAAAAGAACTAGTTATCTCCTTTGTGCTATAAGAAAGCTAGAAACAGTCTTCCAAAAAGAGAACAGGTTATATCTTTGATGGAATCTTTGGGAAACTGTAATTGTAATTATGTTTGGTTTTGCTATTTCTTTTGGTGGTTTGAGAAGGTAACTTCTTGAATACTTTTATCTATATTTTTTAAAGTAAGCCATTAATTTAAATTTATACACTGAAAATACATAGGTAAAAACTTATTTCCTAGCTAATTAGTTATCTATATTAGTATTTATTCTTGAGACTTAAAATTGAGTTATTCTTTGAAATCTATCCTTGTTTTCTTCTTGAAAAAAATACTATAATTATAATTACTTAATCGACTTTCTATAGTGATGAAGACAATTCCGTATTTTAAGAAGAAATCGAATCAGAAAGTTTTGTTGAAAAAATGTTCCTTGATCATTGTAATAAAACATGACACAATGATCTTTGATAATACAATTGATTTTAAAATCAAATCTTGTCCTGTTTTTAAAAATCAGATTCGCTAAAATTTTGCACTATAATTGTGCACAGCTTCTTTACCTGAAATTATTTACATGTGCCAATGTTCTTATTTTCAAAGATTCTTCTCCTTTGAAGCTTCTTTATTCAACTTATTTATCTCCTCAATCTTTGTCAGTAGGATTCTATCCTACTAATCTTTACTCAGTTAAGATCATACTGGAGGGTCATCTCTACATGGCTTCTTCTTATAAAGGGAACATGGATGAAAAATGGAGTTGTGTCACCTACTCATTAATAACTTGAGTTCAGAAATTACACTCCTGTGTAGCATAATGAAGGAAACAAATATTTATCTTAGTAGTAATTTACAATGGTCCAGCTTCCAAGATTGCTACTGGCATTTCCTTCTTACTGTTTGAACAATTACAGATTTATTGATGACTTTTAAATTCTTACTAAATAAATTAAACTCCAGGACACAATTTTAAGGTGTATCTTATAAAAGATACATAACAGAATTTTTGAATTAAGAATAAATCAGCTAAAGTTCAATTCAACAAATAGTTATTGAGCAGCTATTGTGCTGGGTACTTTCTGAGGTGTTGGGAGTAAATAGGAAAACAATTTTGAGAAAATCTCTTCTTTCATAGAGCTTAACTATAAAGGATGTTTCCAAAATTTCAGTTTGGCTTTTCTAAAGAAATATTGATTTAGATATTTTATTAACGGATTTTTGGTTCTTAAATTCCTTAGGCGTCCTTTCTTCTGAAGTTACTGCACCTTAAAAACCTGGCTTTATGTTTTGTGCTCAATATCCCTTGGCCTTATATATCAAATATTATGGCATGAAATACTTATGGTTTCAAAAAACTTTACTTTTATTTTCATTATTTTGGATTGTTCTAGGCTGGTTTAGTTTTGGTAATCATGTACATCGACAATTTCTGAACAAGCAAAAAAAAATGCTCTCAAAGATAAGCAAGCAACAGTTGCATTCCACTATTGAAGGCCTATTACAGTATGAGTTAAATGTACTGAACTTATTTTTCTTACTCTTCTGTGAAACAGTCTTAATTAACTAATGTAGTAAGCAGCTTTCTAACCTTCAAAATGATTTTCTGTGGTAGCAAAATCATTTTGCAAGTCAAATGCAACACTAGTTTATCTTTTGCATTTGAAGGACTGTTTAACTATTAATTGGTTAATTTTGTATCATTCCCATACAGAAGGTAAGTACTCAAATTATTTTCCTCATAAAACCTGACATTCAGCATCTTAAAGGTAGGTATACATTTGGTACTTTCTTATGTTCACTCCTATACCCACTAGATCAAAAATATAAGGTACTGAGTGATTTTAAAACTTAAATGAAAAATTTTAATAAGGAAAAAGTAATAGACATATCAGTATGATAAAGTGGGATCTACACCAGTTATCAGAGAAACACAAATGTGTACATACTGCATGATCTGCAAAGTGTAGCCACATATAATATTTTGCGTAATCATACTTTATAACTACGAATAAACAGATGGATTTATCCATCTGTTTAAAAGCTAAAGCAGATGAAAGTAATTTTAGTAGCACACAAACAGACTAAATCATTTGTTATCGTAACTCTTGTCTAATTTGAAGACAATGGGAAATATTTAAAAGTGATTTCATAGAGCCTGAAACCACTTTGACATTTGAGTTGAGTCACACCGAATGTTGAAATAAATGTCCTATTCCGGTAAATTTAAAGGACTGTTTTAACATGATAATTTGTCTCCTAAAATAATGTCCCAGGACCCACACTAACAAAAGTCAAAATTGAAGGTGAACCTGAATTCAGACTGATTAAAGAAGGTGAAACAATAACTGAAGTGATCCATGGAGGTGCGTTCCTTATGTTACCTGGGGCCGACTACCTTCGCTGCGATTATTTTGAAATAGTGTTGGTTTAGAAATATTGAACATCTGATAGTTTCTCTTTGTTCTTATTTTATAAAAATTGTGGGAATTATTTCCTCAGCTATGAGTTCTTATTAGCTGGTCAGAAATAAAACATAGTTAGCTTTTAATGGATCTAGTTGGAATTAATTTATCTATTAAGTCACCGGGCCCAACAAAATGTCATGATTTTTGCATATACAAGTGAGGATTGTGGAATAAAATTGTAACACTAATGTCAGTATAAAAGGAAATATTAGAAACAGTAGGAAAAAATGACCCTTGTATAAGTCTCTGTTTAATAAGCCACTCCACTACTAGGATTTATGATAGGACTCCCATTCCAATGATATAGAACTCCCTGGATTCTCACTAAGTATTTATTCCACATCCAGAAAACAAGTATGACATGGAGAGTTAGGATGTCAAATGGCCCTCTCTCTCAACCGAGATTCAGGACATAGCTATTACCTTTTAGATCCCTATTGATATGATTTTTTGGGGATATGTTCTAAAAATGTTTATGATTGAATCTTAAATGGTAATATTTGTAGAAATATAGTTAATCATTACAATGTCTAGCTTATGGATGTATAGTCACAATATGAGGGTAAATCAAATGCATTTGTATTCCCCTGCTTTTAGAGCCAATTATTAAAAAATACACCAAAATCATTGATGGAGTGCCTGTGGAAATAACTGAAAAAGAGACACGAGAAGAACGAATCATTACAGGTAGCCATTAATTCCATACATGGATCTATGCCTAGATTATAAAGATCAAATTATAGTTAATCCCCAAATATAAGAATCATTAAAGAAACAAGTCATTTTCATAGTGATTACTAAAGTTACTTCATATTTTGGCAGATATAATATTATTCTAAATATGTAATCTATGTTTTACTCTGAATTGAAAATTTGTAGACAAATCTAAAAGCATTTGTTTTTATTACATGTATGCATACATACATGTAATATGATATACCATTGATATGATATTCCATTTTCACTTTACTGTCTGTTAATGAGTTAGAGGACCCTAGAAGAAAAGCCATTTCCTCATTTGAGCTTCCATTAATCTTAAGGTCTGTACATCTACATGCCAAAATAGAAGCAAGTTTATACAAAGCAATTCATCAATATTTTCAGTAAACCTCGTATCAGACTTCCAAACTAGCGTTCAGTTGGTCCAAATTAGCCTAAAATTCACCTAAAATTCTTAATTCAGCTATTCTTTAAGTATTTGTTTAAACAATTAGTGAGCAAGTATGGCTTGTGCCACCCATTTATGGAAATAAAGTTTTATCGGAACACAGTCTTTCCCATCCATTTATATAATACCTAAGGCTGCTTTCACACTGAAGTATCACAGTTGAACAATGGCAACACAGACTACATGGCCCACAAGTGTAAAATACTTACTCTCTGTCACTTCGCAGAAGAAGTTTGCCTACTTCTGTTTTAGACCTTTTTCATTGTCCTTCTCATAGGTCCTGAAATAAAATACACTAGGATTTCTACTGGAGGTGGAGAAACAGAAGAAACTCTGAAGAAATTGTTCCAAGAAGGTCAGCATTTCTAGGAAAATAAGAATGTGACTTTACCTAAGCTATCCATATACAAGTCTAAAATAATCTGTGAGGCATTCTACATGTTTTCTACTCTATCTCAATCTATTGTTCATTTCCACACCAACAAGAAAAAAGCACAAGAATAAGGAATTAAGCATAAATGGCAGTCATATTTTTTTATACAGTATTTTGTTCAACAACTTTATAAGAATATTAGTATGTCAGAAAACAGCACTAAAAGTTGTGAAAAAATCGAGTGTTGGACTGGAATTCATTATTGGGCAGATGCCATTATTTATGACATAAAGTCTGCTGTCTTTATTTTGTTATATAAACCAATTTCTGCTATAAACATGTATCCTCTCAGAGGTCACCAAGGTCACCAAATTCATTGAAGGTGGTGATGGTCATTTATTTGAAGATGAAGAAATTAAAAGACTGCTTCAGGGAGGTTAGTAAAAGGACAACAACTAACCCCCTTAACGGGTTCTAGTGACTGAGTTCAACTTTTTAAAGACTGAGCAAGCAGATTTTTTCTTTTAATTAGGTTAAAAAAAAAAAGACAACATCCGCTGTTGTCTTAATAGATGGATTGGCTCAATGGTAGTTAATAGTTATGAAGAAATGATTACTAGTTTAAACAGTCTTTAAAAAGTTCTATGGTATAAAGTCTGGGGAGCAATGAATATTTTTTTTGCTTTGATTCAAATAATTTTAAGGACCTTTTAAGTATGTGAAAGGGAAATAATTGTTAAATTGCTAGCTGTTAAACAAGCCCAAATTTGATATACTTTTTATATTTAAAAAATTATATTCATTGCCCCCATAAAAGCAATCAAGGCATGTCTTTAAATTCTATGCATAGATATAGCCAAAAATAGTGCATTTAGTAACATTCTTTTCCAAAACTATATTCTTGGGAATGAATATCTGTTTTTTCTAACAGTTTCAGTGATAATCTATACCTGTAGATATAAGTTATTTTGCATATAAAATTAATCTTAATCTTTTATGGAATGTTCTCTGTCTGTGGCATTAAATGAACCTTAAGAACAACAAAAAAAAAAGAATTCAAAATCTTACACAAACCCTACATAGTAATTATTCAAAGATGTTGTTTATATAGATACATAATTTGTACCATTGGCATTTGAATAAATAAATTTCTACTTCATTTTTTAACAAGGAAAGAATTAAGCTGAAAAATTATTTTTTGTGAAACATGTATTTAAATTCTTTAGAAAAACCAAATAGGCACTTTGAAATATACTATTAATTGAGAAACATAACTGAAGTTTGACGTTTATCCAAAACACAGTCCAGACAGCTTTTCAGCTTATACTTTTTAAAACTGTATCACCATGTCCAAGAAAATGTAAATTATCTTGGGACTTTCTATATTTTTAGCAATTATTATTTCTATATTCTGTAGTTTAATAAACATAAAATCTCTTAAATAGTATTTAGAAACTTGTCAGTGATAGTTTAAAAATTTTTAATTCGACCAATGATTGAATTTTCCCTCAATAGAAATATATATGTCTGAAAAACACAAGTTTCCTCCCAGAATTCTAAGAGTACATAGCACAACAGAGCCATAACGGAACCAAAGATTCCTGTAGGATCTAACAAAGAATTCACTGTCTACCCCTAAATGCTCAACTGTCTGCTAGGAAAAAAATCTAAGGATTTGAGGGA
The DNA here is from genome assembly GCF_029281585.2 of Gorilla gorilla gorilla. Classification (NCBI taxonomy): domain Eukaryota; kingdom Metazoa; phylum Chordata; class Mammalia; order Primates; family Hominidae; genus Gorilla; species Gorilla gorilla. The sequence continues at coordinate 51,857,607 of NC_073238.2, read as the reverse complement.
AGAGACAAACACATTATGAAGATTAAATTGAATTCTTTTTTTTTTCTTTCAGTCCTTGCCATAGTAAGCAGCTTTGTAGAATGGCAGTGCTTTTTAGGGAATCAATAAATTAGTAGCTGCATCAGTTTATATTGCTTTAATTCATTTAGGCTTAAATTTCAGGTAAGTATATTTTCTTCCCCTTTGATAAGCCCCTGTTATTGAGGCCACTATGAAAAATCCAGTTAAATACTAAAGAATGGCTTCAGCCAAGAAAATATATAACTGCTACAAGTTAAGTATATGACATTCAATTTTTAGTTAATGAACTCCTTTCTTAGCTCTTGTCTCTGATCATCCCGGAAGTTTATTCCTTTACTTCCCAGTGTATGATCTCTCTACATATCTGTAAGGCATCGGTTTTCACAATGCCACGTCAACTATTATAGCATTGTGAAAAAACAACAAAAAAAAAAGGTTTTATAAAATCATTTCTCCAAGGTTTTGCTTTTTGTAGGAAAGACACTGTATGCGGTAGCATTACTAGTACCAGCATTAATTGGACATGCTTGTTTTCTTTTTTCCAGCTATCTAAAACCATCAGGTCATTACTGAGTCACAAGTGTCCCCTTGTCTAGATCCTAAAAGGTATTGATAAAAGAAGCTAGTAAAGATTACACTATGTAAGACTTTTTTTTTCCAAGGTCTGGCCAATTAATACATATCTGAACCATGCTCTTCAACTCAATAAGTTCTACCTAAAACTGAATTTTCTATCTAAACAGTTCATATTGTATACATTGTGGTACATGTAGTACATTTTTTGTACTTTTGGTAATTTGAGTATATTTCTCAATCATTTAAGTCATGACTATTAACATGGCTAACTGGTACTTTGAGTACTGATGTTGTGATTTGTCACTGATACACTTCCGAGACCTTAACTGAAAAAATTTCTCATTAAATGCATAAAATTTTTGTGCTTACCTTACAATTATGCATTCTGAAACAACTCAAGCAATTAAAGGAGAATAACAGACTGTGTCGAAAGGAACAACAACAAAAAGTCATTTTTGAAGGTTTTCGCAAATCTGCCAATATAAGAGGTTAAGATTTGTAACCTCTATAGAGAATAGTAGATCGAGTTGTAGGTCTGCATTCAGTCTGAGCCCCAACTCAATCCCAAATTAGTTGACTCTTTTCTTGCTTGTTTCCTTCATCTGAAAGTGAGGAATAGTAGTGATACCTACAGTCTAAATGAGTTAATATATGACAAGCTCTTAGAACAATGTTCAGCACAAAGTAAGCTGTCATCAAATGTTACTGTCAATCATCAATTGACATTAACATGGTCAATTAAGTAATGTTTCTCACCCAACTTTAAATTTCCATAGTCATAACCATGGAAACATACAAAAAACAAACATGCAAATAAAATGTCAAAATAATTGAGCTGAGTACTTTGCATGCTTTAGGAAATAAGATGTAGGGTGGTTCTTTGTGCCAATATATTCAAGTAATTGGTTTATCTTCCCATGTTTTGCTGCTCTAAACATGATCTAATATAACTCTCATTCATGTTGACATAGCAGAGAGCTGCTAGGAGTAAACCTGTTTTCTACACATTAATCAAGCTGTTTTTCAAAGTATTTGTTTGACACATTGAACGTTTTATATTCTGGAATATTATCACAGCAAAACCTCATTAATTGGATGCTATCAAAATTATGAAAGGAAATCTGAGTGAGCACACTTGTTTTGAAAAGAAATTGGTAAATACTTCTATGATGCAGTTTTAAGTTATACAATTAACTGCTATTTGGAATTTAATAAGTCCACTATAAGCAATGTGCCTGCACACCAATTAAAGGTTGGATCTGTCTCTTCTTGACAATTTTTTAGAAGCCATTATTTCGTTACCAAATAAACCTGAAGTTAAGAAATATTTATATTTACATCTATTTGTATCTATTGGAGAATATTTCATAATTCAGACTTGGTTGTTTTACACAGACTTCTCCCCATTATCCAACATAGTGAGATTTTTCTATAGTTCTATATTTTACTCTAGTATTAATGTGGTTTTATAAATGATTATATGCCTTATATTAGGGGGGGAAAGAAATGTGAAAATGTGCTAAGTAGACAGAAACAGAATATATAAGTTTTTTTGAATGTTATTTCTTTTTTAAAAAATTTGCTTGGTGTCATATAGCCAAAACTATTCATGGTGACAGTTTCATTGCTTACTTTTTATATGATTTCAGCGAATTGAAAACATGTATATAGTAGAAAAAATTGGACTTCATGCTGAGTATAGATGATACATATAAAAGAAGTCGAAATTTGGAGAAAAAATTTAAAAAGATAAGTAGAAAAATGAAGTAACTGTAGAAACCATATTTACTGTTTGATCTCAAATGCCCAGAAACTGAGTGAAAATGTGAATTTAGGCCTACCAGCTAGTCTTGTCAATAAACTAAAAGAAAAACAGGAAAATTGAGAAATATGTTACAACTATAACAACACAAAACAGCATAGTTTTGAAACACTTGCAGTTCTTAAATATAAAAGCTTTTATTAGTTAATTTTTTAAAAGGATCTCATAGGATTGACACTGAATCAGGTTGGGAGGTGGAATAAGGGTGATGGCATATTCTTTCCGAATTACTTATTATAACATTTCTAGAATCATTAGGTCAATGCTACTTTGTTGTCCTCATGTACAATAAAGGAATCACAAATTGATCTTAGTGATAATTTTACAGAGGCATACATTGCACATAGGTATGACTGCAAAAATGGGTGGCTAACTCTGGGAAGATACTTGTGTTAAACTTTATACAACATTTAATAACCCTTCATCATAAGGCAATGTTTTTTACAAAAAGGTTGAAAAAATCATGTAAGTCATGTACTCTGCAAAAATGGCACATTAGGTGGGGCTCCAAAATCCATAATGAAACAATGTGCTTTGCAACTAAGAAACATTCATTATCATATATGGAAAACACTGTCCGTCTACTTGTCCTTTACAAAAAAATGTAAAACTCTGAGGATCATAAAATTTAACTACTAAAAATAATCTTCGTGTTTAAGTGATACTTATTTAAGACTTTACACTGTTCTGTTTAACCATGGTCTCCTGTCTGATTTTAGCCATAATTGCAAAGTATTTCTAACTACAACAATTTAATTTTAGACACACCCGTGAGGAAGTTGCAAGCCAACAAAAAAGTTCAAGGTAAGTGTATTGGCTATAGTAATGTGTGTATATGGCCTCTTTTTTTTACATGAAGAGAAATCAAACAATAGGAAAGATTTTAAAGTATTTTATTGAAACTTGTTATCGATCAGAGAGAAAAGCTAGCCAGTTTTGATGAAAACAATTTTGATAACAATTAGAAAATAAATTTCTCATGTTCTATACTATCAGAATCTAATAACAAATATTAAGGGAAAGGTCAACATACTCATGTAAACTCCTAGGCATATTGAACCCTTGAGATAGACTCAAGTGTATATTCTCCATACATATATATATGTAATGTTTTGTATATACAAGTTAAGTATACATATAATTTTGTGTATATAAGAGTTAAGTCAAAAAGAAATTGTTGAATATCAGAGATAAACAAATGTAGATTGCAGGTGGACCTGAATCCTTAAAAATGTTATTATGTGAGACAATGCTACAGTTTGAGACATAAGTAAATAAGAAATGTATATATGCAAAAAACCATTAATATAGCTATTTACAAAAATGTTCATTTAAATATGTACATTATATATGTATATATCACATGTGCATTACAATTTATTTCATAATTACACTATGTGTATTTGCTAATTCCTCCACTTAAGTTATCTTACATTCCGATACATTGAGAGAGCAAGAATTTCCCTTGTGGAAGCTAGAGTAAATTGCAAGTTTGGAATTGCAAGTTTGGAATTTCTGGGTTAATTAGATACTAGTAGTGAAAAGAAGACACAAGGCTTATCAATGCGCTATAGGAACATCTTACTTTAAACCAATCCAATATACAGACCTTTGAAAGTAAAAGATCAACTGCACAGATATTTTTTAACCAAAGAATGTATCAATAAATCTATGTAAATATCCAAATTCACACAAATTTTCTAAAGAGTTAAAATTATTAAATTTCAAATTATTATTTTATATACTTTTGATCAAAATATAATATTTGCTTCACCATAAGTTGAAGATATTAAGAAAACATAATCTAAGGTTTATTACAAAAAATAATGGCCTCTGATAGATATACAGAGAATAATATATTCTTAAATTTTAAAATTTCCTAACATTTACAGTCTATACATTCTCCTTTCTTTCTAATTAGGATCTAGAAGACGATTAAGGGAAGGTCGTTCTCAGTGAAAATCCAAAAACCAGACAAAAATGTTTATACAACCCTAAGTCAATAACCTGACCTTAGAAAATTGTGAGAGCTAAGTTGACTTCAGGAACTGAAAGATCAGCACAAAGAAGCAATCATCAAATAATTCTGAACACAAATTTAATATTTTTTTTTCTGAATGAGAAACATGAGGGAAATTGTGGAGTTAGCCTCCTGTGGTAAAGGAATTGAAGAAAATATAACACCTTACACGCTTTTTCATCTTGACATTAAAAGTTCTGGCTAACTTTGGAATCCATTAGAGAAAAATCCTTGTCACCAGATTCATTACAATTCAAATCGAAGAGTTGTGAACTGCTATCCCATTGAAAGACCGAGCCTTGTACGTATGTTATGGATACATAAAATGCATGCAAGTCATTATCTCTCCATGGGAAGCTAAGTTATAAAAATAGGTGCTTGGTGTACAAAACTTTTTACATCAAAAGGCTTTGCACATTTCTATATGAGTGGGTTTACTGGTAAATTATGTTATTTTTTACAACTAATTTTGTACTCTCAGAATGTTTGTCATATGCTTCTTGCAATGCATATTTTTTAATCTCAAACGTTTCAATAAAACCATTTTTCAGATATAAAGAGAATTACTTCAAATTGAGTAATTCAGAAAAACTCAAGATTTAAGTTAAAAAGTGGTTTGGACTTGGGAACAGGACTTTATACCTCTTTTACTGTAACAAGTACTCATTAAAGGAAATTGAATGAAATTAGTGTTTCTTGAGTTTTTCTTTTTTTAACTTTTAAGCTCAGGGGTGCGCAGGCATGTGCAGGACGTGCAGGTTTGTTATATAGGTGAACATGTGTCATGGGGGTTTTTGTACAGATTAAGTTATATAAAGAATCATTAGACGGCCGGGTGCAGTGGCTCACACCTGTAATCCCAGCACTTTGGGAGGCTGAGGCAGGTGGACCATGAGGTCAGGAGATGGAGACCATCCTGGCTAACATGGTGAAACCCTGTCTCTACTAAAAATACAAAAAATTAGCTGGGCCTGGTGGCGGTCACCTGTAGTCCCAGCTACTCAGGAGGCTGAGGCAGGAGAATGGTGTGAACCTGGGAGACAGAGCTTGCAGTGAGCCGAGATTGCCCCACTGCACTCTAGCCTGGGCAACAGAGCCAGACACTGTCTCAAAAAAAAAAAAGAATCATTAGATAATGAAGCAATCATTAAACATCAGCTGAATACTGAATATAACCCCAGGACTGTGCTAAGCTGTGAGGATTCAAAGGATGAATCAGGCACATTTACTGTCCTCCAAAGGTAAGGAGACATGTAATCAATTAACCTCAATACACCATGGGCTATAATAGTATCATAAATGGCACTACACAAGCATGGATGCATCAATTCATTATTCCTGGGCTAGGCATGGGGGAGCCACAGAGATGTCCTTAACTTATTTGATGTAACAGAGTCCATTGCATGCCAAAGAAGAAGAAGAAATTTTTTTGCTGGGAATGATGAAAAGATTGACTTGATCAACTCAGACCTCAACAGGTGTCATTCTAACTTGGACTGACTGACATAAGAACCTTCTGGAAACAAAATCCATACTGATGAGAAACTGAATGGTGAGGGTGAAATAGAATTATACCATGCATTATAGGGCACTCATTGGGAGACTGTAAAACCTAGGAAGACCAAACTGAAGATAACAGGCTTAGCCATAAATGCCCACCTGAGATCAGAGAAAACCCGGCTCAGCACAAAGGACCTAGAAAGGGGCTTGGATAACTGAAAGGTTCTTGTTTGATTAGTGATTAGGGTGAGGAAGTTAGGTATAAAATTCTGAGAGTGCCATTTACTAAAGAAGTGCTGGATAGCTTTGGTTTTTGAGAATGCCTTCTCATCTGGGAGAGTAGAGAGATTTATTTCTAACATTTAGAGACCCGCCATTTAGAGTAGAGAGATTTATTTCTACCATTTAGAAAATACCCTACTAACTCTGTGCCAATGGAGAGAATCTCAGCTGGAAAGGGTGTGGCTGTGATCTTCCCAAGATGATTCGGAAGAGGTGGTTACATAAGGTGGTACTGGTAGAATAGACTAAAATATCATCAGCATTGATGGCATGTCCCTATGTTAGTAAATCTACTGAAACAGAAGCAAAAGCCTTTATGGGTGTAGCCGCAAGGCATGCCACTCCCAAAGCGACTGCTCTACAAGCTGCAACTCAGCCTCTGCCTCTTTGGTTAATTGCCGTGGGGTAAAACTTTCCACTGATAATGAGAAACAGGATTTTTCTGATTAACAGAAGGCACAGAGAAAGCAAATCGAGGCTTATCCTTCTCGTACAACAATATAGCAAAAAAGCAATCCTTAAACCTTCAATTTGCACTGTATAGGTGGGTCCGCTAGATGCTATGGGTTGTGATACATAAATCTCTCTCCTAGTTGTACTTCCAAATCCCCGACCTCCTCATTTCTCCTTACGTAGAGAAGGGTGCAATTTACAGGGAATAAGCAACAGTTGCACAATATATTCTCCTGGTTCAAAACCCGAAGATCTTGTGACATTACCACTACCTGAATTTCTCCTTCATAATCCAAATCAACAACTCCTAGGCCTGTAAGTTAAGACAGCTTTTCCCCAAAATTAATCCCATGTATCCTGTTGGCAAAGGTCCCTAAATACCAGTGTGAATCTTGGTGGGTTTGTCTCCTCCAACTAATGCAACCCGTTCTCTGACTGGGAGATCTAATCCTGTGCTTCTAGGTGTTCCTGGGGAGAGGGAATCAATGAGCCTCCGGAAACCCACCCCTGAAATGGAGTTGTGGCCTGGACGTGGACTGCCCTCATTGTTTGAAGTGTCCAGGTCCAGGCCCCCTTCTCGTTTCCCAATAGGAGGGTGCCATTTTGATGAAATTTTGAGTGGCATTGATTAGCCCAATGATTTCTTTTATTGCAATGAGAACAAAGTCATTGCAAACTCATTATTGCAATGAGAGCAAAGTCCTGGCATTTTTTCTGTTGAGAAGAGTGTTATAAGATCCCTTCTGCCCAGAGGTCTGACGGCATTCTTTTTTGAAACGTCCAATTTTTCTACACTTATAACGCTTTCCCACTTTATGGCTTAACCTTTGGCTTCTTTTAGATCTGTCAGCTACCAAATTAGCCATTGCCTGAGTCAACACCGTAGAGCGATGAAGCTCAGCTCCCACATCTTGACAAGCTGTGAGAAAACCTCCCAAGTCCTCTGCACATCTCACAGGTGCCAATGCATGTTTACAATCCATGAAAGCCAAAGCTAAAGTTAGCCTTTCTGTAGCCACAAAAGAAGATGGTACAAGTCTCTCTTGTTCACCACTTTCTATAGGTGCTGTAAGTGGGGCAAAAACAATTCTCTCAAGCCCTGAAATAATGACAGAAAGATGGTACATACCAAACTCCAAACAAAAAAGAGAAAAGAAATAACCAAATTCTTCCCCATATTATCCTGATTCAAAAACTTCCCATTCTTTGCACCTGTAGGGCACTGACCAGTACCTTTTTAGAGCACTGACCTTATGTTGCTGCTGACAGACTTGTAATGGGGTTTCTTATTCATCTGGTTGGTTTTAGATTTTTCTGTTCCAGCAGACCTTCCTCGTTCAAGTCCCTATAGGACCTTATCTGTCCCTATCTTTCCCTGTCTGTCCCTGCAAGTTTCTGCTAGTCTTTGCTAGTCTCTGCCAGTCTTTTACTAGTCTTTATCCCTATCTATCCCTGTCTGTCCCTATGGCCCCTGTTAGTACCTGCAAGTCTCTGTCTTTCCCTGCCTATCTCTATTTGTCTCTATTTATTTCTATTTTATCTCTATTTATGTCCATTTATCCCTACTTATCTCTATTTGTCCCTGCAGGCCTTTTCAGGTCTCTGTTTGTCCCTGATTGTCCCTGTTCAGGTGCCACTTGTGGCAGACCATCATGGTTACTACTTGAGACCATTACTACAACAGTTACTACTGTTACTACTTGAGACCGTTCATTACAACAGTTACTACTTGAGACTGTCATTACAAGACTGAACAAAGGGATGAACTTAAGACAAAAGTAACTATTTTAAAGGAAGGGGCCAGGGGAAGAAGAAGAAGGCTCCCTGCTTCCAGTGAGCAAAGGCAGCTGCAGCCCCCCTGAGCTTCCACAGCCTTTTGTATTTATTGGGTAGAATGAGCAGGGAGGAGGACGTAACGATTGGTCAGCTGCTTAATTGATCACAGGTTCCTATTATTACTAACAGGCTTCAGATGTGCCTAATCACAAGAAACACTGCGCTTGGGGCGTGACTGCCCTCAGCATCCCTTCTGAGCGGCAGACAGACACAGTTTGTCAGTTTGCCGACATTCTGCACTTATGAGAACAGTTTGCTGTTTGCTCGTATAGCCCCCAGTGGTATACTGAGTTGATCATGACCCTCAATCTTTTGGCCTCCAACACCTCCCCTGTGATTTGTTTTTAACTTTTATTTTGGATTTGAGGGTACATGTAAATTGGTTGGTTATACAGATAAACTCATGTCACGGGGCTTTGTTGTAAAAATTATTTCATCACCCACATATTAAACCTAGTACCCAATAGATACTTGTTCTGCTGCTCTGTCTCCCATCCTCCCACTTAAAGTGGACCCTAGTGTCTGTTGTTCCCTTCTTTGCATCCATGAGTTCTCATCATTTAGCTCCCACTTATGAGTGAGAACATGTGGTATTTGGTTTTCTGTTCCTGTGTTAGTTTGCTAAGGATAATAGCTTCCAGCTCCATCCGTGGTCCCGCAAAATACATGCTCTTATTCTTTTTTATGGCTGCATAATATTCCATGGTGTATATGTACCACATTTTCTTTATCCAATCTATCTTTGATAGGCATTTAGGCTTATTCCACATCTTTGCTATAGTGAATAATGCTGCAATGAACATTCACATACACATATGTGTCTTTACAGTAGAATGATTTATATGCCTCTGGTTATATACTCAGTAATGAGAATGTTGGGTCAAATGGTAGTTCTGTTTTTAGTTCTTTGAGGAATCACCATACTGCTTTCCACAATGGCTGAACTAATATACACTTCTACCAACAGTGTATCAGTGTTCCCTTTTCTCCACAACCTCTCCAGCATCTGTTATTGTTTGACTTTTTTATAGTAGCCATTCTGACTGGTGTGAGATGATATATCATTGTGGTTTTGATTTGTATTTCTCTAATGATCATTGCTATTGAGCTGTTTTTATATAGTTTTTGGCCACCTGTATGTTTTCTTTTGAAAAGTACCTGTTCACATACTTTGCCCACTTTTTTATGGGATTGTTTTTCTCTTGTAAATTTGCTTAAGTTCCTTATAGATGCTAAATATTAGACCTTTGTCAGATGAATAGTTTGCAAATATTTTCTCCCATTCTGTAAGTTGTCTGTTTATTCTGTTGATAGTTTCTTTTGCTATGCAGCTCTTAATTTTAATCTTTGCCCATTCCTATGTCCAGGATGGTATCAATAGGTTGTCTTCCAGGGTTTTTATAGTTTCTGGGTTTGTTTGTTTTTCTGTTTTGTTTTGTTTTGTTTTGTTTTTGACAGAGTCTCACTCTGCCACCCAGGCTGGAGTACAGTGGTGTAATCTCGGCTCACCACAAGCTCCGCCTCCCAGGTTCACACCATTCTCCTGCCTCAGACTCCTGAGTAGCTGGGACTACAGGTGCCCACCACCACACTTGGCTAATTTTTTGTATTTTTAGCAGAGACAGGGTTTCACCGTGTTAGCCAGTATGGTCTAGATCTCCTACATTTAAGTCTTTAATGCATCTTGAGTTGATGTTTGTATATGGTATAAGGAAAGGGTCCAGCTTCAGTCTTCTGCTAGCCAGTTATCCCAGCACCACTTACTGAATACAGAGTCTTTTCCCCATTACCTGTTTTTGTCCCACAACCAACATCATACTGAATGGGCAGAAGCTGGAAGCATTTCCCTTGAGAACTGGCACAAGAAAAGGATGCCTTCTCTCACCATTCCTTTTCAAAATAGTATTGAGTTCTAGCCAGAGCAATCAGACAAGAGAAAGAAATAAAGGACATCCAAATAGAAAGAGAGGAAGTCAAACTATCCCTGTTGGCAGATGAAATGATTTTATATCTAGAAAACACCATAGTCTCAGTCCAAAAGCTCCTTCAGCTTATAATTTCAGCAAAGTTTCAAGATACAAAATTAACATACAAAAATCAGGAGCATTCCTATGCAGCAACAATAGCCAAGCTGAGAGCCAAGTCAAGAAGGTAATCCCATTAATGATTGTCAGAAAAAGAATAAAATAATTAGGAATACAGCTAACCAGAAAGTTGAAAGATCTTACAATAAGAATTACAAAACACTGCTCAAAAAAATCAGAGATGACACAAACAAATAGAAAAAAACATCCCATGCTCATGGATAGAAGGAAACAATGGCTCACGCCTGTAATCCCAGCATTCTGGGAGGCCGAGGCAGGCAGATCACCTGAGGTCGGGAGTATGAAACCAGCCTGACCAACATGGAGAAACCCTGTCTCTACTAAAACCACAAAATTAGGCTGACATCTAATTTTGGGATTACGGTGGCTCACACCTGTAATCCCAGCACTTTGGGAGGCCGAGGCGGGTGGATCACAAGGTCAGGAGATCAAGACCATCCTAACACAGTGAAACCCTGTCTCTACTAAAAATACAAAAAATTAACTGGGCATGGTGGTGGGCACCTGTAGTCCCAGCTACTCGGAAGTTTGAGGAAGGAGAATGGCATGAACCCAGGAGGCAGAGCTTGCAGTGAGCCGAGATCATGCCACTGCACTGCAGCCTGGGTGACAGAGCGAGACTGCATCTCAAAAAAAAAAAAAAAAAAATTAGCCAGGCGTGGTGGCGCGTGCCTGTAATCCCAGCTACTCGGGAAGCTGAGGCAGGAGAATTGCTTGAACCCAGGAGGTGGAGGGTGTGGTGAGCCAAGATCATGCCATTGCACTCAATCCTAGGTAACAGAGTGAGACTCCTTATTTAAAAAAAAAAAAAAAAGGGCTTACTGCCCAAAGCAATTTGCAGATTCAATACTATTTCTATTAAACTCCCAATGGCATGCTTCACTGAACCAGAAAAAAAACTATTTTAAAATTTATATGAAACCAAAAGAGAGCCTGAATAGCCAAGGCCATCCTAAGCAAAATGAATAAATAAATAAATAATTTTTAAAAAAACCAATGCTGGGAGAACCACATTACTAACATCAAACTATGCTAGAGGGTTACAATAACCAAAACAACATGGTACTGATACAGAAACAGGCACGTAGATCAATGGAACAGAATAAGGAGTTCAGAAATAAGATCACACACCTATGACCATCTGATCTTCACCAAAGCCCCTGTGATTCTTATAAACACTAAAGCTTTTGTTTTATTGTCTGTTTGAATAGCTATTTTAAAGTATAATTACATTACAATGAATTGAAAATATTTGTGTGCAATTTGATAAGTTTGGGCACACTATACACCTGTGAAAACCATCACTACACTCAGGCTTGTAAATATATTCATCATCACCAAAAGTTTCCTTATGCCCTTTTTAATTTCTACCTTCCTACCTCTTCGTGCCCCAGCTCCAGGCAACCACAGATCTACCTTCTATCACTAGAGATAATTACATTTTCCAACTTCTATACAAATTGAATCACACAGTATGCATAGTTTATTTTTTGTCTGATTCTACTTTCTCTTGAGTTAACATGTAATAGTGGAATGACTGGATCATATAAAATGTATATCACAAACATTTTTGGAAACTACCAGGTGATACTCCAAAGTAATTCTACTATTTTGCATTCCCACCAGCAATATGTGAGAGTTCCAGTTCCTTTTACCAACACTTAACATGGTCAGTCTTTCTAATTTAACTATTCTAATAGGTATGTAATAGAATCTCATTGTGGTTTTAATTTGCATTTCACTGATGTATGTTTTCCATGTGCTTATTTGACATTTGTATATCTTTTATTTGTATAAATTTATTGTACAAGTGCAATTTTGTGACATGCATAGATTGCACAGGAGTCAAGTTAGGGCTTTTAGGGCATTCATCACCCCAATAACACACATTGTATCCGTTAAGTAATTTCTCATCATCCTCCCCCCATCTTCACCCTTCCAAGTGTCCATTATCTATCATTACACTCTCCATGTCCATGTGTACAAATTATTTAGCTCCCACATGAATGAGAACACCAATATTTGCCTTTATGCATCTGACTTGTTTCACTTAAGATAATGGCCTTCAGTTTCAACCATGTTTCTGCAAAAGGCATGATTTCATTTTTATGGAATAAATAGTATTCCATTGAGTAGAAGTATTGCCTTTTCTTTATCCAATCATCTGTGGATGGACACTCAGTTGATTCCATATCTTTGATATTGTTGATAGGGTTGCAATAAACATACAAGTGCAGGTACCTTTTTAATATATTGATTTATTTTCCTTTGGGTAATACACCATAGAGGTATGGCTGGATTGAATGATAACTTTATTTTTAGTTCTTTGAGAAATTTCCATATTGTTTCCCATAGAGGTTGTAATAATTAACATTCCCGTCAATAGTGTATTAGAGTCTCCTTTCCTCTGCATCTTTAGTGATCTGTTCAAATATTTTGCCAAATATTAATTAGATTCATTTTTTAAAATTAGTATTATTGAATTTTGAGTTTCTTATACATTTTGAATACAAATTTTTTACCAGATATGTAAGGTGAAATGTTTTCTCCAAGCATGTGAACTTTCTTTTCATTCTCTTAACAGTATTTTCAAAACACTGAAGTCAAATTTATCTCTTTTTTTTTCGTGGGTTGTGTTTTTCGTGTCATTAAAGAAATATTATGTTCACTGAAAGTTACAAAAATGTTCTAATACACTTTCTCTTATAAGATTTATTAGTTTTTTTCTACATTAAGTGTAATGTTAAAAAAAAGTGTTCATGGTTAAAGGAATGGTTCTTTTTTTTCTATAGGTTACCAGTTATTCCAATTCCATTTTCTGAAAAAACGATTCTTTCTCTACTGATTTGCCTTTGCATATTTATAAAAAGGGCCACATTTTTTGGGTCTGTTTCTGTTACTTTATTTCTATTCTTTCTTTTTGTTCAATTCATCTATTTGTGTTTCTTATTGCAAATACCACACTGACTTGATTACTGTAGGTTTAAAATAAGTCATAAAATCAAAAAGGGTAAATCCCCAATTTCATTCATCCTTTTCAAAGTTGTTTTGGCTATTTTAAGTTATTTGCATTTCCATGGAATTTTTACATCAGCTTGGCAATTTTCTATTTAAAAAAATAAAAATATCTGCTGGGTTAGTAATTGGGACTGTGTTGAATCTATAGATCAATTTGGCATTAATTGAAATCTTTATAATATTTAGTCTCTAAACCATGAACAAAACATATCTGTTAGTTTACTTAGGGTCTTCCTTATTTTCTCACCAATGCTTTATCATTTTAAGTTTACAGGTCTTCCACATCTTTAAATACTTAGGGAGAACTTGACAAAAGATGTGGAAGACCTGTAAACTTAAAATGATAAAGCATTGGTGAGAAAATATTATAAATATTTCAATTTTTTGATGGAATTATAAATGGCATTGTTTTTCTTTAAATTTCTGATTGTTTACTTTCTGTATTTTCATCTTGTATCCTGTAACCTTGTTAAATTCAAGGTTTAATTCTAGTATTAAATTAATTCTAGTATTTTTAAGATTATACAGTATTTTATACATAGATAATTATGCTGTTTGCAAATAAAGATAATTCTACCTCTGTCTCTGTGATCTGGATGCTGTTTATATTTTCCTTTCTTATCTCACAGGTTGATGTTGAATAGTGGAACAATATCGAGTAGAAGTGGTAAGAGTAGACATGTTTAATCTTTGTGATCTTAGAAAAAAGCATTCAGTCTTTCAACTTTAAGTCTGTTGTTTTCTTCCTTAAACATTTGGTAGAATTCACCAGTGAAGTTTTCTAGGCCTGCAATTGTCTTTGAGGGAAGGTTTCTAAATACAAATTCTCTTTATTTAATAAATAAAGGGTTATGCCGATTACCTACTTTTTCTTGAGTGATATTTTGTAGTTTGTGTCTTTCAAGGAATGAAACTTGTCTATTTCACACAATTGTCAAATTTATTGTATTGTTCATAATATTCCGTTATAATCCTTCAAATATCTTAGTGATGTTACCTCTCTCATTCCTGAAACTGGTAATTTGTGTCCTCTCTTATTTCCCTAACCAATCTACTAAGCCTTCAATCAATTTGTTGATTTTGTTCAAAAAACAATCGTTTGGTTCCATTAATTTTCTGTGTCATGTTCCTGTTTTCTGCTTTGCTGATTTCCACCATAATATGTGTCATTGCCTTTCGTCTACTTAATTTGACTTCAATTTGATCGTTATTTTTTAGTTTCTAAACTGTGTGTGTTTGTGTCTCATGTCTCTACATAACTTTTTGAAAATATGGACTATAATTATAGTAACTGTTTAATGTCTTCTGCTAATTCTAATAATTGCACCAGATCTGGGTAAGTTTAGTTGGTTATTTTTTTCCCCTCATTTTGCACCGTATTTTCCTGTTTCTTTTCATGCCTGGTAATCTCTGGTTGCCAAACATTGTAAATTTTGCCTTGCTGGGTGCTGGACATTTTTGTACTTCTATAAATATTCCTGCACTTTGTTCTAAGATTATAGTTTTGTTATGGAAACAGTTTAATTCACTGGGGTCTTGTTTTTAAGATTTATTAAGCAGAGTCAGATCTGTGTATAATCTGAAGTTAATTATTCCCTCCAATTTAGGCATGACTCTTCTTAGAACTATTCCCAAAGTCCAGTGAATTATGAAGTTGCAAAATCTAGATGGTGGGAATAGGTGCTATTTAAGGCTTTATGTGAGAAATTGTTTTCTCTGATTTTTCAGATGGTTCTTTCTCTGACCTTTATTAATTTTCTCATATGCATGTGTTGATCAGTATTCTGCTGAATACTTAGGTGAACCCTCTATGGATCTCCAGAGTTCTCTGTCTCTACAGCTCTGTCCTCTCTGGTCCTTGGTACTATGAACTCTATTTTCTTGGCCTCCTTCAATACTCAGCTCCATCTTGTCTGCGAAGATTCACCTGGATTTCCCCTTCCTGCACTGCAGCCTAGGAAAAGACAGAAAGCTGGGGGCAATCACAGGGCTCATCTCACATTTCTTTTTATATCCAAAGAATCACTGTGATTCATTGTCTGATACACAGCATTTTGAAAACTGTTCTTTATTTTTTTTCCAGGTTCAAGCAATTCTTGTGTCTCAGCCACCTGAGCAGTTGGGAATTCAGGCACATGCCACCCTGCCTGGCTAATTATTGTATTTTTAGTAGAGATGGGATTTTGCCATGTTGGCTAGGCTGGTCTCAAACCCCTGACCTCAAGTGATCTGCCCACCTCAGAATCCCAAAGTGCTGGAATTATAGGTGTGAGCCACTGCTCCCAGCCCTGTTTTTTAAATTTATTTTTGTTTTTTAAAAATGGTTTTACTCAGAAGAGAAAATATGGTCCCTGTTATTCCATTTTTCAAAAGTGCAACATCCTCTGCCATAGCATTTAGTTATATTAACTCCACTTTATAATCGTAAACTTCACCTTTACATAGGAGCAGCCAACTAGAAAATGCTAAATATAAGACGAACCAGACTGGAAAGTGTTAGTAAGACACTCACAAACCTATTATAGGTAGCAGAAAAAGAACCCAATATGAGCTATCTTACAGCCAGTATCATTGTTACACAATATGCACACATAATCAAACATATACCAATTAATTATTCAAAAATGGCAGCTGAACTTAATTTATTGAGATTTATTTTTATATTCATCCAAACAGCTATTTATTTTCAATTATTGGAAAAACATTTCTTGAAGTTTCAGTACTTTTTAGTTTGTTTTGTTTTGTTTTTTGTTTTTGTTATCAATTTGTTTTTTACATATAGGATTATTGCCTTTACTTCTGTGGGGTCTTTGTAAGGTCTTACACAACATCTGATAATACTCATTGATGAAATTTCTACAATATAATGAGAAAAGACTGGTGATTTTCTAGCCAACCTAAGTTCTGAAAAACTCTTGAAAAACTAGGCCATATGTGAATAAGACTGCTAGATGACTTCCACTTTTAGCAATAACACAATTAACTAATGCATTTTCTAAACTTTCATGAAGTCTCACAAAAAGTTATAAAAATATAGAAAAGTCTGAAAGATAAAGAGTGTATTAGTCTATTTTTTTACTGCTATGAAGAAATAACCAAGACTGGGTAATTTATAGAGAAAAAGAGGTTTAATGGACTCACAGTCCCCATGGCTAGGGAGGCCTCAAAATTATCACAGAAGGTGAAGGAGTAGCAAAGGCACATCTTACATGGTGGCAGGCAAGAGAACATGTTTAGAGGAACTACTCTTTATAAAACCATCAGATCTCATGAGACTTATTCAGTATCATGAGGACAGGAGGGGAAAACCCACCCCTATGATTCAATTACCTCCTATCGGGTCCCTCCTAGGATACATGGGAACTGTGGGAGCTACAATTCAAGATGAGATTTGGGTTGGGACACAGTCAAACCATATCATTCCACCCCCAGCCCCTCCCACATCTCATGTCCTCACATTTCAAAACCAACCATGCCTTCCCAACAGTCCCCCAAAGTGTTATCTCATTTCAGCATTTACTCAAAAGTCTATATCCAAAGTCTCATCTAAGACAAGGCAAGTTCCTTCTGCCTATGAGCCTGTTAAATCAAAAGCAAGTTAGTTACTTCCTAGATAAAATAGGGGTACAGGCATTGGGTAAATACAGCCATTCCAAACAGAATAAATTGATTAAAACGAAGGGGCTGCAGGCCCCATGCAAGTCCAAAATCCAGTGGGGCAGTCAAATCTTAAAGCTCCAAAATGATCTCCTTTGACTCCATGTTTCACATCCAGGTCATGCTGATACAAGAGTTGGGCTCCCACAGCCTCGGACAGCTCTGCCCCTGTGGCTTTGCAGGGTACTGCCTCCCTCCTGGCCACTTTCCTGGGCTGGCATTGAGTGTCTGTGGCTTCTTTAGGTGCACAGTTCAAGCTTTCAATGGATCTACCATTCTGGGATCTGGAGGATGGTGGCCTTCTTCTCACAGCTCCACAAGGAAGTACCCCAATAGGGACACTGTGTGGAGGCTCCCACCCTACATTTCCCTTCTGCACTGCCCTAGCAGAGGTTCTCCATGAGGGCTCCACCCCTGCAGCACACCTCTGCCTCGACATCCAGGTATTTCCATACATCCTCTGAAAACTAGGCAGAGGTTCCCAAAACTCAGTTCTCAACTTCTGTGCACTCACAGAACCAACACCATGTGGAAGCTGTCAAGACTTTGGGACTCGCACTTTCTGAAGCAATGACCTGAGCTGTACTTTGGCCACTTTTAGCCATGACTGGAGCATTTGGGACACAGGGCACCAAGTCCCTAGGCTGCACACAGGAAGGAAGCCCTGAACCAGGCCCACAAAACCATTTTTTCCTCCCAGGTCCCTGAGCCTGTGATGGGAGGGGCTGCTGTGAAGGTCTCTCATATGCCCTGGAGACATTTTCCCCATTGTCTTGGGGATTACCCTTTGATTCCTCATTACTTGTGCAAATTTCTGCAGTGGCTTGAATTTCTCCCCAGAAAATGGGCTTTTTGTTCTACCACATCGTCAAGCTGCAAATTTTCCAAACTTTTATGCACTGTTACTTCTTGAACACTTTGCTGCTTGGAAATTTCTTCTACCAGATACCCTAAATCATCTCTCTCAAGTTCAAAATTCCACAGATCTCTAGGGTGGGGGTAAAATGCAGTACATCTCTTTGCATAGCAAGAGTGACCTTTACTCCAGTTTCCAACAAATTCCTCATCTCAATCTGAGACCACCTTAGCCTGGATTTTATTGTCCATATTACTATCAGCATTATAGTGAAAGCAATTCAACAAGTCTCTAGGAAGTTCCAAACTTTCCCACATCTTCCTGTCTTCTTCTGAGCCCTCCAAATTGTTCCAACCTCTGCCTGTTACCCAGTTCCAATGTTGCTTCCACATTTTCAGATATCTTAATAGCAGTACCCCACTCTACCAGTACCAATTTACTGTATTAATCCATTTTTATACCGCTATGAAGAAATACCCAAGGCTGGGTAATTTATAAAGAAAAAGAGGTTTAACGGCACAGTCCCCATGGCTAAGGAGGCCCCACAATCATCCCAGAAGGTGAAGGAGGAACAAAGGCACATTTACATGGCAGCAAGCAAGAGAGTATGTGCAGGGGAACTGCCCTTTATAAAACCATCAGATCTCATGAGACTTATTCACTATCACAAGAACATAGGAAAACCCACCCATATAATTCAATTACCTCCCATCAGGTCCTTCCCACAACATGTGGGGATTATGAGAGCTGCAATTCAAGATGAGACTTGGGTGAGTACACAGCCAAACTTTATCAAAAGGTAACTAAGAGACTTCATAAAAGATAAACAATTTTATATTACATTCTTCAAGTAATTAGTGGTTGACCATAACAACAATAAACTTGGGATTATAAGAAATATATCATATGAATTTTTAAAAAATACTTAAAGAGAAACAGAATCTAAAAACAAGTATGTAAATTAAGGATCCAGCTCAGTGGAAGAAATTTTAATAAGTGCTTCTTGAATAAATTTTTCCTGAAAAGTAATTTAAACTTCATTTGGTTAACTTTAGAAACTGTTCATTAGGCCATTTTTATTACAAAAAAAAACCCAGAATTTTTTTCTTAATATGGCAGAAAAATACATCATTTGATTAAAATATTAAGTCACTAACTTATTTTGCTCTAACAGAGTTCAATTAAATTTTTCCTGAAGTTCATTAATATTACCAAAACTTGAGTTGCAATCATTTGAACTATGATTTCTGTTTGCTTCTCTTAATACAATAAAGCAATTACCTCTCACATCCTTTGTAATGATGACATCCATGTACACTCCTTGCAAAGATGGCAAATGACCTGCCAGAAACATACATTCCTGTGTAGTCTCTGCAAACCCAAAGCTGCTCCTTTATTTGCGATCTTAGCTCTGGCGTAAAGAGACCTTCAAAAAATTAACATAAAGAGAAAAATAAAATCAATGGATTTTCTTCTACTATTTCTCTAACTATATTTCTCTAACCAATTTTCTTGCCAAGCATAGGAGAAGCATTAGAACAATTAATTTATAGAGTCTTGAAAGGCTGAGGCAGAAATTAATAGTTTATACTACAATATTCATTGAATAAAGAATACCTTTAATTACTAGATCTTCAACTGGAACATCTCGGTAGACATATTGGGATTCATCAAGGAAACAACTCGACCTAAGGAGAATGGAGAGGAGCAAGACAGGATGACCACCCACCTGAGAGTATCACAAAGTCAGCGGAGTCTTCCTCACCATGGGAAAATGATGAATGAGTAAGAGTCCCTGGAGACCCACAATTCTTCCATGGACCTTTGCAACCCTGAACTCAGGAGATGCCCAGTGAGCCCCCAACCAGGGGCTCCAGACCAACACAGAGAGCTATGGGGAGTCTGGGCAGAGCTGCCGCTCAGGCACATGCAGAGTCCCTGGAGCCTTGATTCCCTGGACATCCCAGAATTAGCAGCAGCAGCTCTGGCTGTGGAGAAGGACAGGTTCTCTCACATGCCCCCAGGAAAGGAACTAAATCCAGGGTCCTGAGCAACAATGGACTGCAAGCCTCACCTCCACTGCATCTCACAGGCTAAGGCCCACCTGCCTGGGTCTCCAGCCACCAACCCTCTGGACTCTAAGCAACTAACAGCTCTGTAATTCTCTGGGATAAAGCTCCCAGAAAGAGAGGCTGGCCAGCATTTTTACTGTCTTGCAGCCCCCACCTCCATAGCCTTCAGGCTTGAGTAGTGATTAGGGAGAGGCGCGGATCTCCATTGCAGTGTAGCCATCCCATGGAAAAGCAGTCAGGCTATTTTTTATGTGGCTCCCAGATGGCTCCTGCTTTTCCTCATGGGGCAAGACCCACCAAACTGGGACTCCAGCCACATCCCACCAAAGATCTTGGGCCAGTAGCAGCTCTGCACTTTCCTGGGATAGAGCTCTAAGAGTGAGAGCCAGATGCCATTCTTGCTGTCTCACAGCCCTTGCCACTATACCCTGTGAGTTCTGGGGAGTATGTGGTGAGTAGGCAGTGGTGTGGCTCCCAGCACAGTGCAGCCATCCCACAGAAAAGTGGCCAGACTGTTCTCCATGTGGGTTTCTGTCCTTGTTTCTCTTCACTGGGTGGGACCTCCCAACTCCAGCACAATTCCCTTACTCCCCCTTGAACACTTCAGTCAGAAGCAGCTCTGCATTTCTCTAAGAAATTCCCAGAGAGAATCCACAACCCTTCTGCCATTGCAGCTGCAGAGGTACTGCCCTAATCACCCTTGGATGAGAGAAGAAATAAAGAGTCTAATTGTTATTCTGGCACCACCAGTATACTGCAGCCGATTCGAAGAGAAGTCCAGTCTCTTCCCTGTGAGCCCTCACCTTCTCCCCTCACCAAGCAGAGCCCCTGGCTTGGTACCAAGAACAACCACCCCATCCCTGGCTGAACATTCCCGCTGCTAGTGGCTCTGTGTTTCCCTGAGAAGAGGCTCCCAGAGGCAAGTGACAGCCCCCCTACTACTGCCAAAACAATGGTCCTGCCCCTGCTGCCCTTGATCTAAGAAGAAACAAAGACTTTGAGGGGTTCGCCTGAGCTTCCAGCACACCACAGTCAGCATATGGAGAGGAGCCCAGTCTCTTCTCCCTGTGAGCCCTCGTTCCCTGACTCTTCACCAAGCAGAGCCTGTAGCTTGGGCCAGCAGAGCAATTGCCCCACCCCTTGGCTGAATATTTCCAGCAGCAGCAACTCTTTGTTTCTCTGAGGTGGAGCTCCCAAAGGCAACTGAAAGCCCGGCTACAACTGCCACTGCAGTGGTACTGCCCTTGCTGCCCTCAGATCAGGAAAGAAGCAAAGATCCTGAGTGCTTTATACACATATTCAGCAAGATGCAGCCACCCTAATGAGGAGAGGAAGTCTGTCTTTCCCAGGTCTCCCCCCGCGCTCCACCCCACTGCTGCTAGTCACCAGGCAAGTCTCTCCCAGCTTGGGCCTATAGCACAGATGCCCCATCCTGGGCCAATCACACTGATTGATAGTGGCTCCACATCTCTCTGTGGTGGACCCCCAAGAGACAAATGACCACACCAGTTCTCCAGCAAGGGTGGTTCTAGGGCTGAAATAGCTGAAATGACAGAAATATAATTCAGAATAAGGATAAAAACAAAGATCATCAACATTCATGAGAACATAGAAACCCAATCCAAGGAAGCAGAGCATCACAATAAAATGTTACAGGAGCTGAATGATTTAAAAAAAAAAAAAAAGCCATTATGTAAAAGAACTAAACTGACCTGATAGAGCTATGAAACAAAGTAAAAGAATTACATAATCCCAGCACTTTGGGAGGCCAAGGCAGGCGGATCATGAGGTCAGGAGATCGAGACCATCCTGGCTAACACGGTGAAACCCTGTCTCTACTAAAAATACAAAAAAATTAGCTTTGCGTGGTGGCGGGCTCCTGTAGTCCCAGCTACTCGGCAGGCTGAGGCAGGAGAATGGTGTGAACCTGGGAGGCGGAGCTTGCAGTGAACAGAGATCACGCCACTGAACTCCAGCCTAGGCGACAGAGCCAGACTCCGTCTCAAAAAAAAAAAAAAAAAAGAATTAGATAATGAAATTGTAAGTGTTAACAGCAGAATAGACCAAGCTGAGGAAAGAATCTCAGAGCTTGAAAACTGACTCTCTGAAATAGTCAGAAAAAAATGAAGAAAAAAGGATAAAAAAGAATGAACAAAACCTCTGAGAAACATGGGATTATGTAAAGAGAGCAAACCTGTGACTCACTGGCATTCCTGAAAGAGATGAGGAGAAAGCAAGCAACTTGGAAAACATTTTTCAGGATATCGTCCAAGAAAACTTCCCCACCCTTGCTAGACAGACCAATATTCAAATTCAGAAAATGCAGAGAACCCCTGCGAGAACCATCTCCAAGACACAATAATCAGATTTTATAAGGTCAAAATGAGAGAACAAAATATTAAAGGAAGCTAGAGAGAAGGGGCGGGTCACCTACAAAGGGAAGCCCATCGGGCTAACAGCTGGCCTTTCAGGAGAAACACTACAAACCAGAAAGAGATTCAGAGCTTATATTCAGCATTCTTGAAGAAAATAATTTCCAACCAGGAATTTTGTATCCTGCCAAACTGAGCTCTGTAAGTGGAGGAGAAATAAGATCCTTTACAGACAAGCAAATGCTGAGCAAAAGCAAACGCTCACCAAACCTGCCTTACAAGAGGTCCTGAAAAGTGCACTAAATATGAAAAGAAAGGATGATTGCCAGTCACTAAAAAAACATACATAAGTACACAGACCAATGACACCATAAAGCAACCACACAAACCAGTCAACCTAGTAACAATACAATGATGGGATCAAATCTGCACATACCAATATTAACCTTGTATGTAAACAGGCTAAATGCCCCCAATTAAAAGACACAGAGTGGCATGCTGGATAAAGAAGCAAAACCCAATCTTACATGCAGTGACAGCATAGCCTCAGAATAAAGGGATGGAGAAAAATCTACCAAGCAAGTGGGAAACAGAAAAAGCAGGGACTGGTATCCTAATTTTAGATAAAATGGACTTTAAACCGACAAAGGTTTTTTAAAAAGATAAAGAAGAGCGTTATATTGGGTGAGTGCAAAAGTAATTGCCGTTTTTGCATTGTTGGAATTTGCCATTTGATATTGGGATATATTGCTAAATAAATGTGGTTATGTTATACATCATTTTAATGGGCATTTCTCGCTTTATGGTTTTTTGCTAATGACTTATTACTTGCTCTTTATGTTATGTTTATTTTAGGCTATGGAAATGATGTTAGACTAAAAGAAAATTTGAGCGATTTTCTTATTCAAGTTCAAGATGGGTCATAAAGCAATGGAGACAACTTGCAACATCAACAACACATTTGGCCCAGGAACTGCTAACAAATTTACAGTGCAGTGGTGGTTCAAGAAGTTTTTCAAAGGATATGGAAGTTGACAATGACAAATTGAGAGTGATCATCAAAGCTGATCATCTTACAACTGCACAAGAAGTTGCTGAAGAACTCAATATTGACCTTCCTATGGTCATTTGGTATTTGAAGCAAATTGGAAAGGTGAAAAAGCTCCATAAGTACCCGCTTATTGATGCCTCATGAGCTGAACAAAAATTTAAAAAGTTGTTTTGAAATATCATCTTCTCTTATTCTACACAGCAACAATGAGCCACTTCTCAATTGGATTGTGACGTGTGACAAAAAGTGGACTTTATACAATAACCAGCAATGACCAGCTCAGTGGTTGGATGGATAAGAAGCTCCAAAGAACTTCCCAAAGCCAAGCTTGCACCAAAAAGAGGTCATGGTCACTGTTTGGTGGTCTGCTGCCAGTCTGATCTTCTACAGCTTTCTGAATCCCATTGAAACCATTACATCTGTGAAGTATGCTCAGTAAATCGATGAGATGCACTGAAAACTCTATCGCCTGCAGCCAGCACTGGTCAACAGAAAGGGGCCGATTCTTTTCCATGACAACATCTGAATGCACATTGCCCAACCAACGCTTTGAAAGTTGAACAAATTGAGCTATGAAATTTGCTTCTCACCAACCAACTACCACTTCTTCAAGCATCCCGACAACTTTTTGCAGGGAAAATGCTTCCACAACAAGCAAGATGCAGAAAATGCTTTCCAAGAGTTTGTCAAATCCCAAAGCACAGATTTTTACACTACAGGAATAAACAAACTTATTTCTCATTGGCAAAAATGTGTTTATTATAATGGTTCCTGTTTTGATTAATAAAGATGTGTTTAAGCCTAGTTATACTGATTTAAAATTCATGGTCTGAAACCACAATGACCATTGCACCAATAATGGTAAAGGATTCAATTCAACAATACCTAACTATCCTGAGTATATACACACCAAACATAGCACCACCCAGATTCATAAAGCAAATTCTTAGAGATTTATGAAGCGACTTACATTCCCACACAATAATAGTGAGAGATTTCAACACACTACTGACAGTATTAGACACATAATAGAAGCAGAAAATTAACAAACATCCAGTACCTGAACTGAACACTTGACCAAATAGACCTAATAGACATCTACAAAACTCTCTACCCCAAAACAACAGAATATACATTCTTCTCACGGCTACATGGCACACACTGTAATATAGACCACACAACAGGACATAAAACAATCTTTTGCAAATGCCAAAGAACCAAAATGATACCAACCATGTTCTTGGACCACAGCACAATAAAAATAGAAATCAATACAAAGAAAGTCACTCAAAACCATACAATTGTATGGAAATTCACCTGCTCTGGAATGGTTTTTTGATAAATAATGAAATTAAGGCAGAAATCAAGAAATTATTTGAAACTAATGAGAACAAAGATACAATACACCAGAATCTCTGGGACACAGGTAAGGCAGTACTAACAGGGTAATTTACAGCACTAAATGCCCCCGTCAAAAAGTTGGACAGATTCCAAGTTAACAACCTAATATCACAACTAGAAGAACTGTAGAAGCAAAAATAAACCAACCCCAAAGCTAGCAGAAGACAAGAAGTAACCAAAATTAGAGCTGAAGTGAAGGAAAGTGAGATGTGAAAAACCATACAAAAGATCAATGAATGCAGGAATTGGTTCTTTAAAAAATTAGTAAGATATACAGACTGCTAGCTAGACTAATAAAAAAGAGAGAAGATCCAAATAACACAATTAGAAATCAAAAGGGGGACATTACCACTGACCCCACAGAAATACAAAAAAAAAAAATAGTATCAGAGACTACTTTGAACAGCTCTTTGCAGACACACTAGAAAATCTAGAAGAAATGGATAAATTCCTGGACACATACAACTTTCCAAAGCTGAATCAGGAAGAAATTGAATCATTGAACAGACCAATAATGAGTTCTAAAGTTGAATCAGTAATAAAAAGTCTACAAACCAAAAAAGCCCAGGACCAGACAGATTCACAGCCAAATTCTACCAGATGTAAAAGAATAAATAACTGGTACCATTTTTACTGAAACTATGCCAAAAATTGGGGAGGATTAATTCTTCACCAGCTCGTTCTATGAGGCCAGCATCATCCTGATACACATCAATTAAAAAAAAACTTCAGACCAATATCCTTGATGAACATTGATGCATAAATCTTCAACAAAATGCTAGCAAACCTAATCCAGCATCACATCAAAAGCTAATGCATCATGATCAAGCAGGCTTTCTTCCTGGGATACTAGGTTGCTTCAACATATGCAAATCATTAAATGTGATTTGTCACATAAACAAAATAAAAACAAAAACCACATAATTATTTCAATAGATGCGGAAAAGATTTTCAATAAAATTCAACATTCCTTCATGTTAAAACCCCTCAACAAACTAGGCATTAAAGGAACGTATTTTAAAATTATAAGAGCTACCTATGAAAAACCCACAGCCAATATCAAACTGAATGGGAAAAAGCTGGAAGAATTCTCCTGAAAACGGGCACAAGACAAGGATGAAAAGTCCAGTGGTATCAGGAACACATGGGCATACACGTGAAGACTTTAAGAGTGTCTTAGTGAAGAGCCTGCCTTCTAGTCCTATTCTCCTGTTTGCTGTATTTCTTTCATTTTTCCGTTTTCCCTGAATCTGGCCTTTGCTCCCATTACTATCCTTTGGATCCTTATGATTTGTTTTTTAGACTATGGCAAGTTTCCCAATTGGACTTCCTACTTAGAGTGTCTCTTGGTCTTATTTCATTTGTAAAAATTCAATTCATTTTTATTTCTAAAACTCAGTTCTGATAATGTCACTCCACTGCTCAGTGACTTCGAACACTTTCACTTAACTATAGAAGAATGTCTACACTTCTATTCAGACATTTAAAATGCCCTTGGAAAATTAATATTAACTTAACCTCATTCTAAGAGTTGACAAATACTGTGTATGCTGACACAAATTTTATTACTCCCCATTTCCTAGATGAGCTTGGTATAATATTTCGGATGTTTCTTTCCTCTTTATGTTGAAGACTCCGCTCAAGTCCCACGTCGTCCCAGGCACCCATGTGGATATGCCCAGACAAACCACCCCATCCTCTTCTGATCTCACAGAGTGCTTTGGTGAAACCTCTCTTTTGTCACATATCTTAGCCAATCTTGTCTCTCTCCAGCATTAGTTTGTTCAGCAAACATGAAGCTGTATTATCATGTCATCTTTCCTAAAAAATTTTAGACTTTAGATAAAATGCCACATTTTCTTCTCATCCTTGTATCCCCATGGCTCCTAACGTTTAATATGGATTACACTTAATGAATGACTAAAATAAATTTATTTTAAAATTTTATTAAAGGCCTTTCAAATATTTCTCCTGAATCAGAATTGTAGTGTTTCCAATTGTGGCTCCGTCCAATTTCTCTCCATTTGTAATAAACATTCCTAGACAACAAAGCTGTAAACAACACATTCAGAGGAAAAAAAAAAAAGTGGTCTCAGAATCTTTTCAAGCTGTTGTCATCTGTACACATCTGGTGGTGGTTATTAGTCACAGGAAAATGCCTAAGAGTTTACAAGTTGTATTTTAGTTAGTTCTCCTTCAAAGTCTCTCCATGTTAGCCAACCATTATTAGTCCCTGACTGTACCAGCCCACTCCATGTACACACACGTCGCTTCCTACTTCAAATCTTCCTGCTCATTCTTTATACTGGTAAAGTGAGAAACTATAATCAATCCCAGGTTGAACACACTCTGAGAACTCCAGAACTGTATTTTCCCTTCACATGGACATATTGCTTTAAATTCACACCAGATTTTTTGTTTTGTTTTGTTAAGGATTATTTGGCTCTTAATAATGTGTTGTTAATTAACTGTTATTGCATTTGGCAAAATGATAGCCCCATTATGAAACTGATCTCCCTAGTGCAGATCCAACTCTAAATACAAGTTACTGATAACTCATAAACTTGTAGAGTTTCACTCTTCAAATACTGCAATTAATACCTATTCTTAAGCATAATAATAGATTCTTGTCACATATATGCACAGAGTACACCAAAGTGCTTGGACACAGAATTCAGAATTATTCCAAATTTATTGTGGTATGTTATTTCTCTCAATTTCATGAGTCATGACATATAGGAGATAGAAAAAGTTAATTTAAATGTTATGTTCTCACGTCATCTAATTGGATATGACATATTACTATTTTTAGCTGTGCATTTCTCAGCTTTTATATTAATGTATTTATTAGGATCCATTAGCTTGCAAACAACAGAAAATCAACCCATAATAAATTGAGCAAGACAATAAAGTATTAGTTTATATACAACTAAATACACTCAAATAGCTGACAGATGTCAAGGAAGAGCTGCACACCACAAATTTAGGAATTGGGACTGGGGATTCTATCTCTTTCTAGTTAGATTTTTGTTTCTTTATTTTGTTTTGTTTTGTCTTTGTGTGTTCCTAGGGTATGGAACATGGCTACTGATAATCTCATTCCACAAACCCTAGATGAAAACATTGTTTTATATGTCAATGCCAAAAAAAGGGAGAGCAATTGATCTTCCACCAGTTACGTGTTCACTCTTTGGACCAGGCATTCTGGGCAAGAGAATGTGGTGATAAGAATGCACACAACTTACCAAGACCCAGATGTCTCATATAAAACAGCTACTGCAGTGCACAACAATCTGTAACACGTTGAGGACTTCTGTGTTAACGTCATGAGAGGTGGTGCATGATAATATAGGGAAGTAATTAGGAGAGTCCATTGTTTCATGGAGATAGTCAGGTTTGGATGAGCAACAGGGAAGCTTAATAGTGTGATAGTATTTTAACATATATGGTTAGGTAAAACTCAGTTCTTAGGTATCAAGTGGGTTAATAATAGTTCAGATATTCTCTCAAGAGGTGAAATGTAGCTGCCTCCTCATCTGTCACTGTAGATGTGTTCCCCTCCTATGCAGCAATAACCTCTTTACCTAATGCCCCTTGTATCTGCCTTCCCTGCTTTTTTAAACAGTTTTCCTGATCCAGGGAAGGAAATGTAAGTCATAAAAGCTTTTATTCTAATTTCTTACTCTCATCTTTTTTTTTTCTTTTTTTGGCTGGGACAGAGTCTTACTCTATCACCCAGGCTGGAGTACTGTGGCACAATCTCAGCTTACTGCAACTTCGACCTCCCAGGGTTCAAGTGATTCTCCCACCTCAGCCTCCAGAATGGCTGGGACTAAAGGCATATGTCACCAAGTATTTTTGTAGAGACAGAGTTTCACCATGTTGCCCAGTCTAGTCTTGAACTCCTGGGCTCAAATTATCCTCCCACCTAGGCCTCCTAGTGCTGAGATTACAGGTGTGAGCTACTGCACCCAGTCATATTCTCAAATCTTTTAAAGCAAAATTTATTCTCTTAGAACACAGCACTCCTGAAAATACAAGTAGCATATGAAGTAATGAAAATACAAGTAGCATACATCAATTATGAAAAATCATCAAGTTCTTGTTTAGTCATTTTATAGCTGAGTATCCTTTATTTATGCCTGGGTGATCTAAAAAGCTCATTGTTATCTATTTCTTTTATTTTTTCAGCTCTAAAATGTTTTAATGGAGTATATAATTCAAAGGGGAATTATCTCTCCTAATTTAGAAAGTACTTGGAATTTATTTTTAGCAATAGTCACCCAAAACATAAGATTTAACTTCTTATCCAAAGACAAATTTCTGAAGAACTGCTACATCTATATTAAGTCACAAACTGAGGTGTATACAAGCTATTACCTGCTTAGTAGATTACTATTGTTTCTTGCTATACTCCGAATGTTCGTGTCCTTCTAAAATTCATATATTGAAATCCAATCCCCAATGTGATAGTATTAAGTGGTGGGACATTTGGAAGGTGATTAGATCATAGGGATGGGGCCCTTGTAAATAGGATTAGTGCCTCTGTAAACTCTTGAGATCTTTATAACCAATCAAATGGATATATCAAATAAGTTTTTGAACACAAGAATTTACAATTCAAATAAGAAAATTTAACTAGAATAGCTATAATCTGTTCATGTATAGCCACACTGATATTTTTTGGAATTATAAAATTAATTAGATTAGGCCGGGCACGGTGGCTCACGCCTGTAATCCCAGCACTTTTGGAGGCCAAGGCAGGCAGATCATGAGGTCAGGAGATAGAGACCATTCTGGATAACACGGTGAAACCCCATCTCTACTAAAAAAAAAAAAAGTACAAAAAAATTAGCTGGGCGTGGTGGCAGGCACCTGTAGTCCCAGCTACTCGGGAGGCTAAGGAAGGAGAATCGCTTGAACCCGGGAGGCAGAGCTTGCAGTGAACTGAGATCATGCCACTGCACTCCAGTCTGGGCGACAGAGCAAGACTCCATCTCAAAAAAAAAATTAATTAGATTAGGAGACAAATTAGAGAGAAGAAAGAAGAGATATGCATGCCCTGAAGAACTTCAGTAGCTGGAGATTAGTAAGAAGAGGAACATCTAGGACAAGAGATTGAGACAGAGAAGCAAAAGAGATGGGTAAAAAACCAAGGTCATAGTTTCAAGGGAAGCAAATGTTTCCAGAACAGAGTGAGCAAATGATGGCCGAAGTACATCCACTGATTATTCCAATGTAGATGTCATTATGGGCCTTGGCAAGGGAAATATTGGGAGCAGAATCCAAGAGTGGATTAACAGATAAAGGAAAAGCAAGACAATCACAGCAGCGTAAATTTTGAGAAATTTGCCTTTGAAGGGAACAGAAAATGGGAAGTACTTGGAGAGGGCTAAGGAATCATGAGAGGTGCTTTCTTAAAGAAAAACATATGAATATTTTTATTGAAATAATTCATTAAAATATATAAATTATAAGTATTACATGAAGCAGGATACTTCATGTTATAAACTGTTCAGGAAAATTTTCTGGGTGGTAGAGTAAAAATATATCTAAAATATCTTATTAAAATCTTCCACACATCCAGATGAGGCAAATATGGACTCAATATTTTGTTTCCATAATCTTTTCTTCATTAACACTCTCATGATTTTTTTTACCATAATTTCTCACCTGGATTACTACATGCTATGGTTTGAATGTGCCTTCTCCAAAATTCAGGTGTTGCTAATGTGAAAGTATTAAGAAGTGGGGACTGTAAGAGTTGATTAGGCCTTGAGGGCTCCTTCCTCAGGAATGAGATTAAAGATCTTATAAAAGAAAGAGACTTTATACAATGTTCAGCTAGCTTGCTCTTCCACCTTCCACTATGTGAGGTCACAGCAACAAGGCACCTTGGAAGCAGAGAGCAGCTCTCACCAGACAACTGAATTTGTTGGCACCTTGATCTTGAACTCTGCAGACTCCAACATGGTGAGAAAATAGTTTTCTGCTCTTTATGAACTACTCACTTTCAGGTATTTTCTAAGACACTACATTAGTGTCTAATTGTCTCCAGCCTCTTGCTTCTTTGTTATCAATAATTTTTCAAAATCACAAATATGATGTCTCTTATTTAAAGTTTTCACTTTATCTTTTCAGGATAAAGGGTGAACTCCTTCCTCCAGCTCTTTATAATCAGCCTCAATCTCCTAAATATCTTCTCTCACTTCATTAATCATGCACCATTTTTCCAAACTACAATAATGTATTCAATATATCCTGACTCTTTCCTTCATACTTTTGCATATTCTTAGAATACACATTTGCTTAAAATGTTCTTTGCAACAATCTTCAAACTCAAACCACACTCCTAAATACATACACCCTCACACATAAAATCCCCTTTTATAACTAGTTAACTTACAGTCATCTTTCAACCCTCAACTTAGATTTCACTTCCTCTGATAAGTTGTCTTATCCCACAAATTTGTTTTAGAGGCTGTCTTCATAAAGTTCATTTTACCATAATAGCACTTATCCCACTGTATCATGTCATTTATTTTTTTATCAGAATTGAAAGAAACTAGAAGTCTTTGAGGCAAGTGTAATAGTTCATGGACCTTGTAGCTCCAGAACATACTGCAATGGCTGGCAATTGTGCTTCACATGAGGTATAGCAAAATACCTGGAAGAAACTTGGAAAGAGTGTTGGAGAGAGAAAGGAAAGATTTACAATTTATAGAAGTTTCCCAAGTGAACTTCAATTCTAATATGCTCACCTGTTTGAGAACTACTGGTCTGGGTGAACATCTATTCCTGGGAAGCAAAAGGAAAAAAATACTTCATTATTTTGTTTATGAGCCTGAAATCATACCCAATTAAAATAATACTTTGTTTTTCTTAACATAGCATCTGCTAAGAATTGCAGATGTCAAATTTTGGCACATTTGCAATAAACTTACTAAACAGAAATTTAAAATTCATTACTTGAATCAGATAGGAGATTGGAAGAAAATAAAAGGTAACATTAATGATAACCATATTTTCTTCAAAATAAATTCCATGGTTTTTAAAAACAGAAAAAAAAAACAAAAAAAAACACGTTTTTCCATATGGTTTGGCTAATCCAGCTGGAATTGTCACTGCAAGTTTTGAAGTGGTATATTTTTACTGTTAAAGAAAAAAAAAGTCTACGGCCGGGAGCAGTGGCTCGCGCCTGTAATTCCAGCACTTTGGGAGGCTGAGGCGGTCAGATCACGCGGTCGGGAGATCGAGACCATCCTGGCTAACGCGGTGAAACCCCATCTCTACTAAAATACAAAACAATTAGCCAGGCGTGGTGGTGGGCACCTGTAGTCCCAGCTACTCGGGAGGCTGAGGCAGGAGAATGGCGTGAACCCGGGAGGCAGAACTTGCAGTGAGCCGAGATCGCGCCACTGCACTCCAGCATGGGAGACAGAGTGAGACTCGATCTCAAAAAAAAAAAAAAAAAAAAAAAAAAAAAAGTCTACAGCCTTCAACCATTAAATAATACAGGAAAAAACTAGAGAAATTCTTTTGCACAGTTTTATATATACATTTTCAAAACTGATTTGGCTTAAAAAAATCTGCATTCTATTCATGTCGGCTTAGTAAAGTGTTTTCCTTCTCCAGTCACCTATCTATACTTTCTTCTATTCTTTCCAAACTAACAGTAGGCAACAGAACCATCCGCCTGCTATAAATACATTCAGAAGTTATTCCTCAAACTCAGATTACCATGTAAGGGCAAGGGAAAACAAGGAGTATATTTAAACTTCTCATTCTGATTTGTTTATAGGTCATGAACTTACAGAACTTGATTACTTGATTGTCATTTTCAGAATTATTTGTCATAATGCTATGCTTACTAAATAGTTGGTTTTTGAGAGAACATACCATCTTTTTATAGAAAAACAGAATAAAACCACAGTAAAATATTTAGAATTTTTAATGCCTTTTGAATAATATAATTCTAGAGCTACGATTTTTAAAATGAAGCAAATTGAATTTCATTTTCTCCTGCCTTTCCACTTTTGAATTGCATCAATGAATTCATCTGTAATCCACATCTCAGCTTGAGGCCACCTCATTTATTTACCCAACTCTGTCCTTGTCTCAGTCCCCTTCCATATCTAAGCCTTCCTGAATCTCAGCCCATACTCACATCACATACTCGGATCTGAGCCTATTCCTAAGCCAAGCTCAGACATAAATGAGAAATGAATTGAGGGATGTCATGTTTGATACTCTTTAAAACAGCTGTGTCATAATGAGTCAGATCCAAATCACAGAACTCTCAACTGCCGCCATGATGAGATTGCATTATTCCACAAATGACAACAAATGAAGCTTTCCCCCAAGAATGTAATTGAATATTAAAAAATATAGTAACCATATGGAAAATAGTTTTCTCATTACTGGAAGGAAATTAAGGAAAATTGAAATTATTAAAATTAAATTCATAAGATAATTTTCCTAAAACAATTTCCTCTGGCTAGATATGTATTTTTGAAATACTTGTTTTGGATTGTGATTTGCTTTTATTTCTCCTTTTATATGTTTGATATTTATTTTTTAACATTATTTATGGTCAGGCTTTTTTGAGGCATGTAAGATCTTTATTTGGAATATTTAGGCAAACACAAGCACTTTTAAACTAAGTTATTCAAACACCCTGGTTTTTTTATATCCTATTTTTTTGATCAACATTATACTACATCTTTATCTGTGACACTTAATGAAGTAAAATGGACAATTGGAATAATTATATTAAAAAATCAAGACTAAATCCAGTTTTCTGTTTCATTGGTACTAAAAGAGCAAGAAAAAAGAGTGAAAAACAAAAAGCAGAAGAAAATGCATTAGAAAATAGCACATTGATCTCCCTATAAATAACTATTGGGTAAGTTCTGTAAAGTGTTTTCTAACCGTGGTTTTGTTTTTTTTTTTCAGTATGCAAGGACAACATGTAGACAGGTTTGAATCCCTTTTTCAGTTATCTGAAAAAATAACCATATTGCTTTTGAACATCCACAAATTAAATGAACCATCATCAAAAAAGCCATTCCATTCTGAGATCTTTGCTTTGGGATCAAGACAATCTAAACATTAGTTGATACTATCTGTACAGGGTTACAAATTAACCACTTTCAAGTTTCAGAGGATATGAACTAGTATACTTAAGTCAAACCTTGAGAAGGTGTGAAAGACTATATCGATAGCCATCGATGTTTTCATAATACACACATGAGAAAGACAAAAAGCAAAAAGTCTAGAAACTATATCAAGAAAGCCAATACCAATTTAGGAAGTGTCTGGCTTTAATACAGAATAAAGAAAAAGAACCCGCTAAGAGTTTACAATGCAATGGCACATCATAAGTTACTGCAGTATAAATAATGCATCTCTACCATATTCCATTTCTGAAGAAAAACAGATTTTTTTGGTAATAATCTGTCTTAGTCTGTTTTTTGCAACTATAACAGAAGACCACAGGCTGAGTAATTTATAATGAAAAAAATGTATTGCTTCACAGTTCTGGAAGCTGGGAAGTTCAATAAAAAGGTGTTGGCATTTTGCAAAGACTTTCTTGCTGTATCATCTCATGGTGCAAAGGCAAAGATACGGCAAGAGAAAACGCCAAAAGAGATTGAACTCCCTCTTTTTATAACAAACTCACTCTTGCAATAATGGCCTTAATCCATTCATTCTGGCCTCCTGACATAATTGTTTCTCAGTAGGCCCTAACTCTTAACACTGTTGCATTAGGGATTAAGTTTCCAATGCATGCTTTTTGGGGACATATTCAAACTATACATAGTCTGCAATTTAATTGTAGCTATAAAAGTGGAAGCAGCAAAATAATCTTTATTAATAGAAAGCAAGTTCATCTATTGGAATGGGGTTAAGAGTCATCTATTGTCACGTAAAAGGCATTGGGCAGACTGTCAGAAAACAGTAATGGGTATTTAGAAGAATCACAGAGATAATGGCAAAGAAAGCTGCCAATTTCTTGATACAGCTAAAAACTTAGAAGCTGTAAGCCTTATTTTCCCAAACTTTGACCTCTTGCATTATAGTTGTCAGTCATTTAAATTCTACATATAATTTAGGCATAACAGTAATATTTTATAGTTAATATTCATTTATATCAACCAACGTATTTACTTTTTTTTTTTTTTGAGATGGAGTCTTGCTCTGTCACCCAGGCAGGAGTGCAGTGGCATGATCTCTGCTCACTGCAACATCTGCCTCCCAGGTTCAAGTCATTCTCCTGTCTCAGCCTCCCAAATAGCTGGGACTACAGGTGTGTGCCACCATGCCCAATTAATTTTTGTATTTTTAGTAGAGATGGGGTTTCACCATGTTGGCCAGGCTGATCTCGAACTCCTGACCTCAGGGGATCTGCCTGCCTCAGCCTCCCAAAGTGCTGGGATTAC
This sequence comes from Gorilla gorilla gorilla, assembly GCF_029281585.2. Classification (NCBI taxonomy): domain Eukaryota; kingdom Metazoa; phylum Chordata; class Mammalia; order Primates; family Hominidae; genus Gorilla; species Gorilla gorilla. Next base: position 51,822,123 of record NC_073238.2, on the reverse strand, counting down.
AGGAATTTACTCTCATTTTGTTCTTTATTCTCTCCCGCTCTTCTGTGTTTTGAACATTTTTTTTTTTTTGCCTAAAAATATCCCTTCATTTATTTTCTTTGGTTCAAGCTGAATGCTGATAAACTCTCTTCATTTTTGTTTGTCTGAAAATGCTTTATTTCACCTACAGTTTTGAAAGATAACTTGACAGTATATTAAATTATAATTTGGTAATTATTTTCTTTCAACACCTAGCAATGTCATTATATTATCTTCTGGTTTTCAATGTTTCTCTTGAGAAATTAATAATTTTTGTTTCTTTAATAGAAATACATCTTGTCTTCAGACTGCTTTTAAGATTTTTCTCGGCCTTTGGTTTTCACTGATTTAATCACTTTATATCCAGGTGTGGTTATCTTGTTTAAATACTCTGGGTTTCCAGAGCTTTGGATATAAAGGTCGATATCTTTCAATGGTTTGGAGAAATTCTTGGATGTTAACTCCTCAATATTATTTATGATTTATTCTCTCTTTTTTTCCTGGCACATCAGTAAGATGTATGTTACATTATTCTAATAGTAGAATAATGTAATGTCTGATACTTTAGCTCTGTTCTGTGGTTTCCATGCTTTTTACTCTCTCTGCTTATATTCGGTTATGTTTTATTGTTCACTTTTCCCCTTTACTAATCTTGTCTTCTCACGCACCCAATTGTTACAGGACCAACAATTTCCTATGTCTGCTGTGTAGTAAGATACCAATATGCTGAGACAGCAGAGTTTACAGCAAAGAAGGAGTTTAGGTATCCAAGGGCAACTAAGCAAGGAAATGGGAGGAGATCCTCAACTTCATGTCCCTGAGGAGTTCTGGGGTCAGATTTTTAAGGGGATTGTGTAGAGTGAGGGGCTGGAAAATCGGGGTCATTGATGGGTCAGGGTAAGGGGGATAAAATCTTCAGCATGTGGAAACTACATTCTTTGGGGAGTCAGCTTCTCACGGCATCCTTCAGACCAGCTTATCTCAATAGTTTCACTGGTATTCAGGACCTGAAAGAATAACTGAAATGGAAAACTTTACATTTCACAATATTCAAGTTGTTATCTATAGGGCAGTTAAGGTGATCTATGACCCTGTGACAAGGTTTTCATGCTTCTGGGACAGTAGGAAAACAACTATGAGGAAGTGGGTCCAAGAGCAAGCTGACCTAATAATTAATGGTGAGTGTGCTGTAAGCTTGGCTTATCTTCATTTATCTCCCTCCCTCCCTCCCTAAGTTTATAAAGTTTACAGAGGCAATTTTACAATCTACTGATAAACTCATCTATTTACTTGACAATTTTAGATTTTTTTACTTGCGGAGTATCAATTTGATTCATTCCATCAATAAACATCTAATGATATTTTATACTCTCATTTATTTTATACAACTTCTCCATTTTCTTGAATAAATTTCAAACATATTTCTTAAATATATTTAAACATTTATTTCAAAGTCATTGACTGCTAACTACAACATCTCTATTACCTGTGTCTTTACTGTTATAATTTTTTTGTTGTTATTTATTTTTTTCCCCACTGGTAATCACATTTTTGTAACTATCTGATTATTATAGATATTTGTTCACAGGACAAACACTGTATATAAAAAAAACTCAGAGACTCCATATGATGTTATATTCCACCAGAGGATTTCTCTTTTTCTTTGTTAGGCAATAACTTGAGTTGCTGATTACATCAATTAAATCCAAGGATAAACTATCTCCAGATTGGCTTAGAGATTTAGTTTGGATCTATCTACTTCCAAGTCAACACTATTGTTCTAGCATATACCGCCTTTGTTTTAGAAAAAGAAATTAGCAAGTAGCTATCTCATCAGTCTCCAAATTCTGCAGAAGATTAAGCTCTGAATATCAGATTTCCAGCTCAGCTTTCCAACTTCTTACAAATATGGCTTCAAAATCTGGCAAATATTTTCAGGGGGAAATTGGCAGTGAGATTCAGGCTGTCCTCCCCTCCTTTAAGGTTGGCTTCCTAAACTATGTGAAATTGCCAGAGATTTCACTCTGCATTTTTAGAAGGCTAATCCCAACTCCCTCACCTTCCACAGAGACCCAGATTCAGCAAATGACTCTTGGGTAATATCAGCCTCAAGTTTCCAAATTATTATTCTAGTTTAACATGACCACTCAAATTGCTACTTTAGCTTCCTCTCCTCCCAACAGAAGCTGTCTGTCAGAACTAAGCTCAACCATTAGCTTACCCACTAAATCAGCAAATAACCCCTGGGGTGGGGGTGGGGTAGGTGGGGTTGAAAATCCATTAGAGCACAGATAGTTCTTCACTTTCTGGAACACTAGTTCATCCCGTGATCATTCTTTATAAAGTTCTCTGTGGAAAATTATTTATGTAATTTATTTAGGGTTTTGTGTGTGTGTGTTTTAATAGAAATATTGCTCTGACGTCAGCTGTTTCATCTTACCAAGAAGTAGAAATTATCTTTCCCAATGTTTGAAGCTTTGAAATTTTTTGATCCTGACTCTGTGATTTGTATTATCAAACCAAGCTAATAAAAATTTATAATTTTTAGTGTTCTGAATATTTAATTACATTTTATCAAATATGCCACATCAGCCTTCAAGATCCGTATCCATCCTCCTTCTAAGGGTGCCTCCGCATGCCCTCTGCTGTTGGTAATCCTTTCCAGTTTAGAACCTGTATTTATCCTGGAAACAGTTCCAAAGCTTTCGGGATGTTCTCATTAGCTCATAACAGCCAGGAGGAGGGAAGAAGGTTTATTGTATAATTTGGGTGATTAAGATAGCGGAAACAAGAGAAAATGTCGGAGTTTGAGAGTTAACAGTGCTAGAAAAGCAGATTAAAGCCTCTGTGGAATTGATAAAAAGCTAAGAGCTAAATGAGAAACGAGATAAAGAGGTCTTACTGGCATAGAAAAGTAAGATTCACAAGAGTAAGCAAGTGGAAAGACAGAAACCTTGATTTTAATTATTTTGTTTGGATTAGGTAATTTATATTTTATTAAATCTTTTTTAGATGATACACACACAATCTAGAAATAGTAAATAAAATGTTTGGTGGAAATAAGTTTGATTGTTTGAAATAGGGAGTAAAAAGCAGAATACTAAACACCAAACAATACCAAAGTTTTTACCATGGAATAATGCAGAACAAAGCCTAAAGGACATGGAAATACTGACCATTTCTTTGCGCAATATAATATGAATGGAAAAGATTATAAAGTTGTTAAGTAACCGGTTATTGACTTTTGTATGTAGCCTCTGACATCAATTGGGATAAAATAAAAAACTACTGTGAGTCCAAATCTCTTTCATTAATTGGGCCCATTGCCTTTCCATATGCCTGATTCTATCATGGGTGATTGGTCATAGACAATAATTAACATGTATTAGAAAAACATTTGGGAAGAAACAAGTAAAAATGGTTTCTGAAAGGCCTGTGGCCCAGAGTGACAGTGTGATGAAATGGAAAAACAATAATTTCATCAGGAAGCAAGGTTTAAATATTTGAATCAAGGTGTTAAGGAATCCCTGCTTATCAGGTCTCTGTTTTAATAAAACTTGACCAGAGAGACTCCATCTTGAAGTGAGGAACTAGGTACTCACAAGGCATCTGTAAGGTTAATACTTATAGTCTGAAAATAGCCATATCTCAAGCTAACCACCAATTATAATTACAGAATATACATGGCCGTACAGGACGTCTCCCACAACCATGCAGAATGTCCAGATGTCCTAAAACTACTGCCCACTTTACTTGAAACTAATGTTAGTGAGCAAGCTTAGGTTGAAGAATTAATGGTCATCAGTAACACTAATAGCCACTACCTTTAATGAGCACATTCACACATTTAAGTTTGATTATAGCTCCTTATAGTTTCCTATCAATAGAGACACTTGTAACAAAGAACGGCACATCCCTCTTGCTTTCTGAGGACATTGTACCTTTAACAGAGTAGTTGCTAATAAACTTGCTTCTTTCACTGCGCTCTGCGACTCACCTCAAATTCTTTCCTGCACGAGATCCAAGAACCCACTCTTGGAGTCTGGATCGGGACTCTCTTTTCTGGTAACTAAGGGGTTATCAATTTGGTTTTGAGCTTAAAGTCCTAAGTTGTATAGTACAGAGCACTCTTTTCTTTTTTTAATACAATTTTGTAGAGGCAATGAATAAACATGGTATAGAATACAGAGAACAGATTAACATATGGTTAAAACATAAATCTGCTCTCTATCCCTACCCATTCTTTCTAAGTTTCGGTATTGTTTTCAACAAATATACAATGCAAATGTGGGCCTATTTATCAATCGATTGATTAATTCATCCTATACATAAAAGGTAGGATATCAAAACTATTTTTCATGCCAATCTTTTTTAACAGTAATACATGATGAAGATCTTTTATATCAGTATATACAGAGCTACTTCATTCTTTTTTAATCCTCCTAAGCTCTGTAGAGGATTTCTTCTTTTTCACAATTTGGTCTCACAGTTGGTCCATTAAACTTTTTTATCAAAGAGGGAAATTTAAAAATGCACTTGTTTAGCTACTGGTTAGTATCTTCCATAGTCCTGTAACTGACTTCCTTTCATGTTTACCATATATAATAATTTAATGCTTTTTCAAAATTGGCAAAATTTACTTTTGTTTCCTTTATTAATTCAAAGTTTGAGAACCAGGATTTCAAATAATGTATGGCTGTCATCCAGTTTTGAAAATGCTCTGCCTTTAGAGAAATGGGGAGAAATATGGAGAAGTAATTACTAGGTTAAAACTGACATCCATCCAGAAAGCTAGTTACCCAGCTGAGAGACTGCTGTGGATTTCATGTCCATTAACTCTGAGAGCCTCTACAAATATCATTTGCATGTGTGCATAGCCTCTTGGGGATTTGGTCTGACTTGACCGGTTTGGGAAGCTGACAGGCACAGATTCTTTAATAAAAGAGCATCCAAACTAAACTGTAATCCTTCCAGGCTAGTAAACCACTTGGACAAAAATGGCCAAATGTGGTCACTGAGTTGGAACAGAGAAAAACCATCATGTGAGGAGCCTTGAGCTACACATTCTGGTAGGTTCTGTGAGCTATACGAATAAGTTGAGATTATTTGAAATATATTTTAGTCAACTACAAAAGAAAGAAAAAGAAAGAAAGGAAGAAAGAAATAAAGGAAGAAAGAAAGAAAGAGAAAAAGAGAAAGGAAGGAAGGAAGGGGAAAGAAGAGAGAGAAAGAAGAAAAGGGAGAAAGAGAGAGAAAGGGAGAGAGAGTAAGGGAGGGAGGGAGAGAGAAAGGAGTGAGGAAAGAAATCATAAATAAAGACAGTTAATGGGCTTTGTGTACCAGGTCACAGAAGTTTAAAATAATAATTACTAGCATTTGTATTTGTATGATGTATTTTAGGTCTTACAAAATACATTCACAAATACTTATTCAATTAAATATTTGAAATTTTGTGTACTCCATATGTATGAGAATAACCACAAAGGGAATTTAGTGATTTGCACACAAACATAATACCGCATGTTCACATAAGACATCTACCTAAGACTGATGTTAAAACCTTTAATGAAATTATTACAGGGCAGTCAATTGCAAGGGGTCAGGGATGAGGAGGGAGTTGCTTCTGAGGTGCTGATAAAGTCTGTTTCTTGATTTGGGTGTTGAGTACTTTGGTATAGTTAATTCTTAAAAAGCCACTGATCTATACATTTATGATTTATGCACTTTTGTAAATTTTTATTATAGTTCAATTGAAACATTTACATGATAAAAAATTACAAAAGTAATACAGGCTTCAAAAATTTTAAAATATCAAGCACAAATGTATTGAACTCTTCAATGCTAACACACATTTTTTAGTGTATATATTTTCCATTTTTTTCTATTCATATGTGTATGCACATATTTCAACAAAATATGCAATCACAATGTGGCACTTTTTAATAATTCCTTTTTCACTTTATGACATATTGTAAACAAGCTTTTTTTCACTGATAATACTTCTAAAATGGCATTTTATTGATTTTCTGTATATAGTCGTATTATCATTTATTTTGGGTTGCCATTTTCTTCTTCATAGAACACTGAAATATATCAAAATGAATTGGCACTTTTTCCTGTTCTGTTAGTGCCCTTGTGCCCTTCTCTGGAAGGCTATTTTGGCCCTTCTTACTCCAAAGCATCTAATCAGTTCTTTCTAAAATCTTGCTTAATCCTTTAAGTTACCTAGCAATATCTGAATGTAGGACTCCTCCAAGGATTATTTCTGTTTTAAAAGAGATTTTATAGAAAGAGAAGACATTGAGGTCCTGAAAGAATGGAACAATAATCATGAAAAAATAGATGCTGCTGTGGATATCTCAGGGCAGTGGAATTGGTCTAGACCATTACTACTTCCCTAATGCAAGGACTGGCCTTGTTCCTATTTAAAGTAAGTTCTTGTAGACTGTAAAACTTTTCATGACAGTAAACATGATATCTGAGTTTCAATTTAGAATCATTTAAACTGAAGCATAGGAAATTGAAGTATATACACTTCTTATATATTTCCAGACCCATGTTAAAGAAAAAACATGGAGTTGTAGATTTACATCTTTGCTATAATTATGACTCCACTCTTCTTTTTCTATAATTTAAAAATGGATTCCAATGTTATGTTTCAAGATTTTGGTGTATACTCTTCTTCACACTAGATAGTTTGTGTTGTCTTTTGTGGGAGTTGATCATCACTCTTTTAGCCATGTCTGTTCATTGTTTTTTAAATGAGCCCAATATTGAACTGTAACCTCATATAAATGTGTGCATCTTAATATCTGAATTTTATTGTTAGGTTTCGGGGGGTGTAATATTTATTTCTTCTCCCTTCAGCCAATAAAAAATAATACTAATAAAAAATAAATGCATAATTTAACATAAATTAAATATATAACTAAATATAAATATATAATAAAACACAAATTTAATAAAATAAAATATAATAAAACTTACTACAAGAATCCATAATTTTAAATTACAATTTTTAAAAATTCCATTTATTTACTTTTACAATATAAATATAGCAACTAATTATTCTGATGATTTAACTTCTTAGAAATTCCAAGATACTTGAAAAATTCAAACATGTAAACATTAAAACAGAAGTTACTAACTTGAATTTTAACACAATTTCACTACGCTTTTTATTGCTAGTCCTTTTTCTTGTATTTCATAATAGATTGTGATTGACAGTTAACAAGCAGAGCCTTAATTCAGCCAACTTTGTTTGAGCAAGATGGATATTAGAAGACACAATATTTCCTTCCACTCCCTTCAGTCTCTCCTCAGTCTTCCACTGTCTTGATAAAATCCTTGGGAAGAAGTTTTTATTCCATCTCCACCACTCATTCATCCTTTTCCATAAAAGTGTGACCTAAGGAAATGGACAATATTAGTGTCTGACAGAACCCCTTGGTTCTACAAGGAACTTGCCATCTCTTCCTCACCCACCCCCTTGCATTTTATTAGCTCCCATTGTCATGAAGAACTCTCCAGTTGTATGGCCTAGGACAGGACGGGTCACAGTATACAGCCCATTTTTACTACTAGTAGCTGAATTTTCACCCTAATCTGATTGCTTGTCTGTTTCCCACTTTGTTGGAACCTGAAAAGAAGGGATATGACTAATTAGCCTCCTCCATCCATAACCCTTAACACATGCAATGACACAAATATAGCCTAAATATGGCTGGGCACGTTGGCTCAGCCTGTATTCCCAGCACTTTGGGAAGCCAAGACAGCGGGTCACTTGAGGTCAGGAGTCTGAAACCAGCCTAGCCAACATGGTGAAACTCTGTCTCTACAAAAAATACAAAAATTAGCTGGATGTAGTGACGTATACCTGCAATCCCAGCTACTTGGGAGGCTGAGGGGGAGAATTGCTTGAACCCAAGAGGTGGAGGTGGCAGTAGGCTGAGGTCGCGCCACTGCACTCCAAGCTGGGTGACAGGGTGAGACCCTGTCTCTAAAAAAACTGAACAAGACAAAAAAATATATATAGCCTAAACATGCTGTCATAGGGTAACTCTATGTTCCATCAAATGATTTGGAAACATTGGATTTGTAAAGAGATAGACAATTAAAGGAGAGCTATAAAAACTATGAAAAATAATCATATAGAAATGTTATAACTCAGTATACAATGTTTAAAGTCAAAATTTTGACAGATGAAATTACAAGGGACTATGCAGCAAACAAGATTCAAAAATTAGAATGGAGTATCTTTGAATCTGCATTAAATACCAACCCAGGTATGTATAGCTTAAACTCCATAAGACCAAGAAAATTACGATTAAGGTGCAAATTTTCAGAGGTAGAAAAGGGCAAGGAGACATTTGAACTCCCACTAACCAGAGCGAGAGGTCTCATGGGTTACCCAGCATAGTTAGTAAAAGCCCCAAAAACATTGCACCATAGTCATGGGGTTTAATTATCTCTAGAATAAGCTTATTATAGACCTGTCTTGTAAAAAACTTAACATCAAGATGCAGAAAGATAAAACTTATCTGTAAGTAACTTATCCTTCGACCAGATCAAAGTCTAACATTCTTTTTGAAAAGGTAAAAATTCAGACACTGAAATGCATGACATTTACAATATATAGTACCAAATCAAAAATTGCTAGATATACCACGAAGCAGGAAAAGGTAACTTGCCAGTAGGAAAATAATCAGTCAATAGAATCAACCCCAAAGTGAAAGTTGTTAAAGTATTAGCCAAAATACCCTTAAGGATTTAAAAGAAAAATGTTACGAGGAAATGCAAGCTGTTTAAAAATAAAAGAATGAAAACAAATGTCCACAATGGAAAATTCCCAGATGGGATAAATTGAAGACTAGATATTATAGAAGAATAGATAATTGAATTTGAAGACATAACAGTAGAAACTAACAAAAGTAAAACAAGGGGAGAAAACAATGGGAAAAAATGGGCAGAGCTTCAGTGACCAGCGGGAAAATAAGTGACCTAACATGCATGTAGTTGGCACCTCAGAAAATCTGTATGTGTCAATGACAGAGAGGTAAGCAAAAATTATTTGAATTAATAATAATAATAGTAATTTTAAAAATATGTTTAAACTATCAACCTATAGATCAAATAAGATCAACCACAGCAGAATAAAGACAAAATAATTCACACCAGGATACATTACAATCAAACTGCTGGAAACCAGTGGTAATGAAAAAAGTCTTACATCGGTCAAAATCATAAAAAAAAAAAAAAAAAAAAAAACCGGTTATAGGAATTACCACAGAATCTGGCACATATACACCATGGAATACTATGCAGCCATAAAAAGGAATGAGATTATGTCCTTTGCTGGGACATGGATGGAGCTGGAAGCCATTATCCTCAGCAAACCAACACAGGCTCAGAAAACCAAATACCACTTGTTCTCACTTATAAATAGGAGCTGAATTATGAGAACACATGGTTACATGGAGGGGGCAACACAGACTGGTGTCTTTTGGGGAGGGTTGGGGGAGAGAGAGCATCAGGAAGAATAACTAATGGATGCCGGACTTAATACTTAGGTGATGGGATGATCTGTGCAGCAAACCTTGGCACACGTTTGCCTGTGTAACAAACCTGCACTTCCTGCACATGTACCCCTGAACTTAAAAGTTGAATATTTTTTTAAAAACTACCACTGAATCTTCATGTGAAACTTTGTAAGTAGAAAGAAAATGAGAAAGCAAAGCTAGAATTGTGTAGCCAAAAACAATATCCTTCAAAACTGAATACTATATAAAGACACTTTCAGACTGATGAAAGCTGGGATTATTTGTTGCCGGATTTACACTACAATAAATCATAAATCAGTTATACAGCCAAGAGCAAAATGACTCTTAATAGAAACTTGGATTTATATAAAGAAATTAAAAGTGCTGGAAATGGTGCATACATGGATAAATGCAATAGACTTATCTTCTTGCTTTTTAAATCCTTTAATATATGATTAACTGCTTAAAAGTTAGAAACATTGTATTGTGTCGTTTTTATAAAGAGGTAAAATACATGACGACAACAGCACAAACGAAGAGAGGGAGAAACAGGAGACTGCTGTTACAAGGTTCTCACCATATATGTGAAATGGTACATTCTTATGTGGAGATATACAGTGATAATTTAAAGATGCAAATTGTAAAGTCTGGAACATCAGTCAGGTCATAAAAGCAAGGCCTCAGTATTTGTTGTAATATAAATTTAAACTCTGCACATGTGTGTGCATGCATACACACACACACACACACACAGACCTAGGTGAAAACACAGGGATATAATCAGCTCCAACATGTAAACATTAATAAGAGAGCTGTAGCAGCTATATTAGCACCAAGCAAAAGTTTAAATATGCACTATAAAATTTATTTAAAAAAAATACTAAACAAAGAAGATATTAGGATAGAAAATATTACCAGGGATGAAAGGGAACATTTCTTAATGATATAATAAAGATATCAAATCATCAAGATGTATCAAGCATAAATGAATGTTCACCTAACAGCACAAATATAGACAACTGATTTTTGACAAAGTTGCAAAGTTAGTTCAATAGAAAAAGAAGTCTTTTCAACAAAGTTAGAACCATTACTAGAAGGAAACATAAGAGAAAAATTATGACGCATATACAACACCAAAAACATGATGCATAAAAGAAAAAAAAATAACAGTAGGTTGGACTTTGCCAAAAGACATCAATTTACATGCTAAAATTAGTGCATTTTAATGCAGGCAGTGATATCTAAAGTTAATGTGTATGACAGTCTAGGTGCAAACAAGACAAATATGAAAGTCTACTAAATAATAGGAGAGGTCATAATGAAACTCCAAAATATTCATTAGCTACCTAAGTAAGAATAGGAAAGAATGAGAAAAAGCAATTTTGGCTACCATTATCAGGATGAGTTACATGAAAGATTTAGTCAGAAAGGAGAAGATATTCCCCATGAGAAAACAGCAAAACTAAAGGAGGAAACCCCTGCAGAAAGTTTGTGCAAAGAGACTTGAGTTCTAGTTTTTGTTCAGTAATGAGCAAAGCTTAATAGCTTTGCCACTTGATCTCACTTTCCTAAAAACAAAACAAAACAGAACACATAACGTTCTAAAACTAGTCTCCAGGGCAAGGTTGACTTATACCTCTGCAAGAAATGACAATATCCCAGGTATAAAATGTTCTAACATGTCTGTTCAGTGTTCTTACACCCATGAAGCTGACATCAATGTCCTAAAATGGGAAACCATCTAAGACAAAGAATAACTTGATAAGGGTCATGGGAATAGTTCATATGTGACAGGATACTGTGACAGAATAAAGAATGCATTTTAGATTGTTCCATGGAGGTTCTATTCAAAAAATAAAAATGTTTTAAAGCCTCATCGAATCGTGAAATGAACTGGACATTGAAACCCGATTACCTGATTTCAATCCTGGATCCTGTGTGTCTATTTCTTAGTTTCTCTAATTTTAATCACCTTCTATGGGCTGGGTCTTTTTTTGTTGTTGTTCTTAATATAATTAGACTCATAAACTAGGAGAGATGAATTAAATCGTAGAGAAAGTGGGAATTAGACAATTGTCATCATCTTTTCCAGTGCTAGGATAGCTAATAATTCATTCATTTCTCTTGATATTCAGTGTTGCCCTTTCATTGCTAATAATTTTTCCATATCCTTAGTAATTCAGATTAATACAACAACATCTTTGCAAGTTTTCTAACCTTACATTCTTCCACTTTAAGGCATCCTACATACTACTGATATAGTCATTTTTAAAGCAACAAAATTATGCCTGCTAGGTCCCACATAAAAAATTTTATCAGATTTTTATTTTTTTGACAAACCAAAACCAGAAACTAAGACTAGACTTTAAAAAAAATCAAAGACAAAATTGTTTAAACATAGCCACAGCATAGCAGGGAATCTAAAACATTCCCAAGGCAATCAGAGAGAAGCCTGTAGCTCCAGGATCAGGTGACAGCTTAGAAACTTTTCTGATTTAGAGTTATAATAGTCTTTTAATGTCTTGCTTTGAGGCATCAGATACAAATAACCCCCATATGCACACATACATACACACACACTGTGACATACATAGTATTAATAGATGACATCTTTAAAAGTAAAGAGATATAAATACAATTTAAAATACAATAAATATAATCATGACAACAAATTGAATAAACATTTAAGATGGTAGGCAGGGCTGCATCCATGTCTGCTGAGGTCAATTCCAGGTCTGAAGGCAGGAGAAGCTGCCAGAAATTCATTTTCTATGGATAACAGTACTGAAATTGCAGTGAGAATCAGGCCCAGTGTTTAATACTAGGGACTGAAGTAAAGCTTCCTTCTTCATAAGAAGTTACTAAACCAACTGGCCATATTATTTCTAGGCTATGGCGTAAGGAAATCTACGTCTATAAACTAGAAGAAGCAGAAGTAACTTCACAACATACACCTGAGCCAACCTACCCACTGGTTCAGTGCCTGGGTCTACAATACTGTTATCACTTTCAGATGGAGCATGAAGCTGGCAATCAAAACGTAACTTCTAAGACCAACAGAGACATGAGAATGAGCTCAAAGGAAAAGGGAGAGGGAAGAACAAACTTTAAGACAACATAGTCCCGCACTCATCCGTATCTCAAAACATGTGATGAAAACTAATGCTAAGAAAGCCAACAAAATTAACAATGAGAAGACTCGCTCTTCTCAAATGGACATGAAATGTCAATCAGGGTGTAGGGTCCTCAAATAGCTATTTTTTTAAATTTAAGCAACAAATTATGAAATGAAAATAGGCAAAATAAAACAAGTGTGTATGTAAATAAAACAAATTAAAATATTTAAATAAAATAGTCATTAAATCTGGGAGAGAAAGGGAAAGGGAGAGGAATTGCTAATGGATACGAGGTTTTTTTGATGGATAATACAAATATTCTAAAATTATATTATGATGATGCTTGCACAAGCCTGTAAATGTGCTAAAAATGATTAAATCATAAATATTTAAGTGAGCTTTATGAGTTGAAAATTATATCTCAGTGAAGCTCTAAAAAATCATTAAAACTTAAAAGTTTCAATAGAAAAGTCAAACTATAAATCCAACACAGAAGAATTATCATATTTCATCAATTCTAACTTGTACATATTCTTCAATATTTTAACATCCCTGAAATCAGGAAGCATCTCATAACCGATGATGACTATAATCACTATCACCTAGGCAGCTCTTACGGTGAAATTGTCACTGTCTCACATCTCACATGTGTGAACTTGCTTATATCTATGCCTTTATTTATGTGATTCATTAGTCCCACACATACTTGATATAATTGCATCTAAAATGTCTTCAAAACATTACACTTATTGTTATTTTGTTCTTAGAGTCATTGAAAAAACAGCAGGGAGTAAATTTGATATTAATAAAGCAAATAACATTGTAGGAAGAAAAGCCACAATTCAATATTTTCTTGCAAAGCAAAACAAAATTCTTTCAGAATTCTAAGTGAGGAAAATGCCCATATATAAGAATCTTCATTTCATTCTGATTGCAGGAAAAAAACAAGATAAAATGCAAATCCCAGGAAGAGGCATATTTGCTGCAAAGTTAATAAAATTTAAGCTTTAAGGCATCTCATTTGTGCAGACTTCTAAGACCCTGTCCTTATTACAAAGGATCACTCCATATTATGAAACTGTAAGCCCTACAAAACCAGAATCCAGCCCTGTCCTCAGAATGGGTGAAAACAATTTTTCTTAGTTGGCTGGTATGACAGATTTGTGTCGAGCAGGGCTGTTATAAATGTGGCAAAAATCAATATCTCAGAAACATACACTTAATCTCCCATATCATGTAGTTCAATTGGAGGAAAAGTACAATTATACATTTTATTAATTTTTTTTTTTTGAGATGGAGTTTCACTCTTATTGCCTAGGCTAGAGTGCAATGGTGCAATCTCGGCTAACTGCAACATCCACCTCCCGTGTTCAAGCGATTCTCCTGCCTCAGCCTCCCGAGTAGCTGGGATTACAGGCGCTAGCCATCACACCCAGATAACTTTTGTATTTTTAGTAGACATGGGATTTCACCGTATTAGTCAGGCTGGTCTCGAACTCCTGACCTCAGGTGATCCACCTGCCTCGGCCTCCCAAAGTGCTGGGATTACAGGCATGAGGCACCACGCTTGGCCTAATTTTTAAAAAATTGATAAAATCCCATTTCCTTCAACATGGCTCAAAATTATACTGCCAAAGCTAAAGGTGCTAATGAGATCAGGTTCAATAAGCAGTGTATCACTGTGATTCCATTCGTAATTGATGGTCAAAAGTTGTTACTATACTTAATTTTAAAAAGAAAAACAGTTCCTAAGAATGAGAACTTCCCCCCAAAGATGTAATTGCATATGCCCCTTAAAGAAAAAAACAAGAAAAAGAAAAAGAAAGAGGGCTGGGCGCAGGATTTCATGCCTGTAATCCCAGCACTTTGGGAGGCCGAGATGGGCCAGGAGTTCAAGGTCAGCCTGGCCAATATGGTGAAACCCCGTCTCTACTAAAAATACAAAAATTAGCCGAGTGTGGTGGCACATGCCTGTAGTCCCAGCTACTCAGGAGGCTGAGGCAGGAGAATCGCTTGAACTCGGGAGGTGGAGATTACAGTCAGCTGAGATCTTACCACTGCACTCCAACCTGGGTGACACAGCAAGACTCCGTCTCAAAAAAAAAAAAAAGAAAGAGAAAAAGAGGGAAAAGAATGATGGCTGAGCTAATAGAGGACTGGCTGACAGTCCTCTATCTATCCCTGGAATAGATATCAGGGATTTCCACAGTACCCACCAAACATGTGAGTTATTACATTTCCTATCTCTATACCTAAGCAATGAAAGAATAGACTCACCAAAGTTGAGTGATTTAGTTGTTATCCCTGGTGACATGAGTGAAAAGTTGCAACCAACCCCATGGTGACATCATCAGAACTTACGTTCATACTGAGGAAGAGGAAATTAATTTTATTCCTAATCTACCTTATAGAACAAGTTGACCTCCAAATTCCTGGTTTTGCCCAGATGGATCACATGTTTTCACAGCCCAGGACTCTAAACCAGTTAAGCAGCAGAATAAATGTGCATTTCCTTCTCAAATAATCTGAGATGATCAATCCCTCGTGGTGCTTAAGCTTAGTACAAATTGTGAAGTGGATCATCTTATTGCTATTTTTGGTGATCTCGTAGTTTCTTCTTGGTGCCAAAGACTCCATAGTATATTCACCCATCTACTTATTCACTCATACTCTTGATCTCATCCCTTTTTCAAAGATCAGCATCTTAATAGTCAACCTTAACTGCAGAGTTTATTGAAGTTGAAAGAGACTCTAAATTCTCCAAGGTGTCCATTGAGACATTGTCATCCTGGGACTTGAAGTAAAAGAACAGAGGTCACTTGAATTTCCACTGAGGTTTCTAAGTTACTTGAATTTTCACTCAGATTAATCGACTATCCCAAGGGAGATTGTCAAATTACCAGTTGCTTCTGCAACTACAGTCTAAAAAAATTTTTTAGCTTAAAATTAATATTATAATTTCATTTTTATACCTTTAATATGTTCCTTATTTAATGTATAGTTTGTAGTCTCCATATTTTCTGATCAAGCCACCATTTTGGATTACAACATTCAAGATTTCAATAGTATCTGTTGTGTGGTTTGCACAAATCATTTTTTTCTCTGCTTTTCTCCCTGCATGCATGAATTAATCGTGTTTTGGGGGGTTTTAAAAAAAATTCATACAAATGTTTCCAGTAATTTTTTTTCTGGAGTAGATTATAGGTAATTTTCTTTTTTCTTATTTGAGATCAGATTTTTTTGTGTGGAGTGGGGTCCACCAAAGGGAAAAACAAAAAAACAAAAAATCAGGCACAGAACAGCTATATCACGAGAAAGAGGCCAAAAGCTATATTCTATCAGTTGACTTATATGTAATCTATCTTTATATCCAGTGGAAATTGCACTTTATTTTCCCTACCAATATCATGGTGAAAAAATGCCACAACAGAAGGAAAATCAGAATATACCTTACCAAATAATCAATATATTAGAAGTAAAACTCAGACACGTCCTATCATTCAACAACATACTGAAATTAAAATTTTTAGACTTTCTTTGCCTAAAATATCATGCAGGAAGAGAATAAAACAACACAAAATTAATACATATTGCATATTTATTGGTGATTATGTTTTAGTGCAAACCTTTTGCTTATGGATTTTGCTGCTTGTAGAGTCACTGGAAAATTGTGGAAAAGAACTTGAAACCTGAAAGAGAATCAAAAGTTAGGCATAAACCCCGAAGAATCCCACCCGGCAATGAAACACATTCTGTCCAGCCACAAGTGTTTACCAGATGACTACGTGTGTCTGATGACAGTCCGTGGTTGGACTATCACACAGTTTATAGATTTTTTTTTCCATTGATGAGTTCTATACACAATGAATGAACTTTTCCCAACTTCTCCACCTATAATGAAGAATTTTTTTTCTTTATTTCTCAGATGTCATCTTTACTCTGAATTAAGGATGTGGTTTCTGCTGCCTTGCTCTTCCGATGTTCTTACATTTTGTGATTTTTTTTCCCTGTTTCATAAAAGTTTTCTCTGAGAAACATCACACTGCTGATGGCTGCTAATGGGAATGTAGATTCATATACAGCATTAGGAAAGAGTAAGAAAATGTTGTAACATATTATCCAATAGACACATTCCCAAACCTCACCACTACTGGTGCCATAGAAAATTATTGCTGTAGTAAAGAAAAAAATTAACTTACAAGGATTTTTCTAAAGAAGATTCTGTGCTACCTTAAGAAGTCTATACAATAGACATGTGTCTAGTCTATGAAACTGAGGACAAAAAAAAAATACCTTGTGTCAAAAAGCTTTCAATCACCTGGAACAATGGATAAAGGTGCAAAAATCCCTGTTGTATTGGTCAGAACACATGTGAGCCATGACTAGACAGAGCAGAGTTAGGACTTCATCTCTGTGCTCTAGGCATTGTATTTTTATTTAGACCAAGGATCTTTTATTCTAGTCTTTGGGGAAAGGAATCCGCATCCGATTTCTGGCATTTTATTTCTTACAGTAAATTGATAAATCTCTCTGAGCACCTGTATCTCACATTAAAATTATTGGAGAGACTAAATAAAATTACATATGTGAACAACCCAGCGTATGGGTATTCAAAAAAGTGTTAGCTTTTCTTCTCTTAAGAAACTTGACAGACTTATAGCACCAAAGTTGCATTTTAGGCTCAGGGAAGATCCTTTCTTCCCTGAAAACTTCAACATTCTTTCCTCTTTGTGGTTTCTATACTGTTTCTTCAATCCATCTTGTCCTTGCAGATTGATGCCTTTGTGGAAGAGGCATGAGATCACAGGCAATAGGAGAAGACCTCTCAGCAACTGTTGGAAGCTGTGAAACCATTCAACAGTGGTGTTCGGCTTATCCTATCAGAGAATGCCAAATGCCATCAATTAGGGAAGCCTAGAAGCAGGCTGATTGGGTCACGAAAGCCCAGAAAAATTTGGGTAATGAGAGCACAGATTTGAATTTCCCGAAAAGAATATTAAGATTTAAAAGACAATGGACCAGTGTTTCCACAATCACTTTAAATGTCTTTCAACCCAAAAAGCTATATCCTGACAAACCACCCATCAATTGCAAGGGAAAACAATGACATTTAGGAGCATGCAAATGCTCAAAATATTTTCCTTCCATGTACCCCTTGTCTGGAAGTTACTAGATGATATATTACATCATACAAGGAAATTATCCAAGGAAGAGGAAGACATGGCATTAGGGTATAACAAGATGCACAGAGAAAGGTAAGAAATGCACCAGGTAATGGTGAAGGAAATTCAGAGTGGAGAGGAATCAAGAGACTATTATTTTCGATGAAAAGTCTTGTAGAACAATTTGCCTTTTTAATTCTTTGCATGTAACTTTGATAATAAAAATTATACTTATATAAATTAAACTCAAATCTCAAAATTCTTATGACAATTCTTATATATATGTTTGCAGAATAAGACAGATTAGTCTACGGAATTCTTCAAAGCAGCATTGGATTACTCTAGTTAACCCAAATGTCTGCTTTTAAGTACAGGGCTTGAAATTATATTCTCCATGCAGACAGTCTTTCTCTCAATTAGAGAGATTTTACTTGTAAATATTTCCCAGAATAAAATCACCATAGATTACCTGGAAAGCAGTTTACTCTAACTCTTCCTGCTTCAGAACACGAAGTTGTTTGAACAAAACTGGATTCCAGTGTTACCAGATGTGGAAATTCTAGACCCTGCCGTGCAGAAAGTGTAAGGAGAAAGTTCTTCCTGTCAAAGAGCTACATGAATGATTTGCTATCCACAGAGAGTCCTCTAGAAATGGCTCTGCATACACACCAGACACCTGCATGGTTTCAGTCAGAGTTAGATTCCACACTAACATTCAGCTAAGACCCACTTTGTAATCCTAAATATGCTTGAGCTAAAATAAATATTGTTCTACTTTGAAAATTCTGGCAATGTCATATCTCAAGGCCTAGTCATTAGATTTAAAAACATTTTATTCATAGGATTTTTAAAAATTCTGTTTTCTTCTGTAGAAAATGAACTCTTTGTTTTAATACGTGACAATATTTGCCTTAGCAAACAAAAAATAAACATATCTTTAATGGAAAGGCCCATGAAACAAGAAATCAAATAATGTTAACTAAAGGCAAAGGATTTAAGAGAGATAAAATGAAATGTCTTTTTTCATTTATTCACAAACAAAAATACATTTGAAGTTAAAACTAGACTTTCACACTGTCAAATGCCAACTATAGACCAAATATACGGCTAACCATGGTGTATAAAAACAGAAGCATTAGACTAAAATCAATGTTTGGTACAGTATTGCCAATTTACAGAAGCATCTCAGCAAGTCCTTAAAGTAAAACCATTTTACTAATGAGGAAATTATAGCTGAGGGAAGTTAAATCATTTGCCCAGGTAATATATATTATTAATTGTGGAAGCAGGACTTGAATCCATGTCTGCCTGATAACAAAGTCTGTACTCTTCATCCCCAAAGAAGAAAGGCAAAAGTTAGCACTGCTATTGAAGGCTGACTTCCGCTCTTCTGAGACAGGAGGGGAGGAAGTGAAAACAGGCGAAGAAACAGTTGTGCTTTGGATATAAAAGAAGAAAAATTGAAATGTACTTTTGAAAATAAGAGAAAAATTTAATGTTTTTGGTTAGCCAACTTTTGAAGTATAGCATGATCAAAATATTTTTCTACTGAACCACAATATTCTGTGAACAAGTGATTTTTTGAATCCATAACTGTAACAACTGCCAAAAGGTCAGGATTCAAGTTCAACTAAGTGTTCGTGCTTTCCATTAAAAGAGTTAGAAATAAGTTGTCATACCAGAGTGTTCAGGTTGAGTCTAAATCAGAATAAACAGCATTTCTAATGAGTTTCAAAAGCACAAGCTATTTCCACACATCTTTAAGTGATAGATTTTAGTGAATATGAGAAAGTCCAACCTACTTTGCAGATCATGTTATAGACTGACTTATGTGAATGGTACTTTGTGCTTCTAATGTGGAAAGCTTCTTGGTTAGCAATCTTTCTGCATCCGAGAAAGGAAAAGAGACTGCAACAAGAACTGAGTTAGTACAAAGAATCAGTCATTAATATTCAAATATTTTCACTAATAATTTTTTAATGTTTAATATATAGAGTTTCTTAAAGATCCATAGATCATTTAAAAATTTTAAACAATTAGTTTAAATTCATTCAACAAGTCTAAAATTGTTGGATTTGGGCTTAAGTTTGTCAGACTGCTTAAAATGCAAATACATGACAAAGAGGAGGTAAGTTGAGAAATACTTCAAATGAGTGGGCCATAGAATTACATACATTCTATGTATGTAATTAATACATAGAATTAATAAGATAAATCTAGAATTTCAAAGACTATTATATAACTATAGTTCCTGAGGGAAAACAGAACATATAATCCTTATAGAACCATTGAACCAGAAACAACAATCAAAGATATAATGAAGAAAACATTGCTGAGTTAAAAAAAAAATATTCCCAGAGCTTATGAAGATATTTTATTACATTCAGGGTGGGGGGCAATGAAAAAGACCCCCAAATTAGACACATCCTGTAAGTATTGCTGATCTAATAAGATTAAAATTATACCTCCAAGCATCTACGCAGAAACTGAATGCACAAAAAATGTTAAAATTTATCAAAAAACAAAACTCATGCTCTCCCTAGACAGCTTTTCAAAATTCCAGACATCAATAGAGAAAGCTTTAGTAGACTTCTGGAGTTTAGAATATGCACATAATTTTGGTCACCCAGCCAAATTACATTTTATCAAAGATAGCAAATTTCAGATATTAAAGGACTCTTAAAATAAATCACTTCTGTGTACTTCTTGAATAAAATATACCAAGAGACAAACTCCAGCCAAACAAGAGTAGAATCACTGTCTTGTACATCCTTGTTTAGTCCTCCTTGAAATAGCCTGTATTTTTGGATATTTTCTTCACTCATTATTCATCTTCAAACAAGAAGAGCTATATTCATATGAGGAGTTTGTTCACAAACAGTATGCGATCACCACTGACTCTTCATTATTATCTGCTGGCGAGCAGGGAATTGCTTGCTCAGATTTGTTTTTGAAGGACATTTCATTTTTGGCCTCACATGGAGCTCTCTTCATGTGAAGTGTTTTCATTTCTTTTCTTACTATGTGGCTCTCTGACACTCCAGTCTTATTCTGGCCGTAGGTTTCCTGCTGATATTAGAGTCAAGGTTGAATCTGTGGTGATGGTGATGGGGTGGGTTTTAATGAATATTAAGATTTTAGGAAGTCCTCGTGCTCCTATAGCACCTGTATCCCTCATTCAAAGGATCTGTAATACTGCAATTGCTTGCTAAATGTTTCCTATTTCTCCTACTAAACTCATATAATCCCTTTAAACCAGTGTCCAGCAGAGTGCTTGAGATAAAGTATATACTTAAAAATTTTGAATAAATGAAAGAAAAGGAATTTGTTAGCCAAACTTTGTATTAAATTTTACTTTTAGTAAGCAAATCTTCACTAGTTTATATGTAATATTACAGAATTGTGCATCTATTTTTCCTAATATATTAATCAATGCTATGGTTTGATGGCCTAATTGTGGCATATTTGTGACTATTGTTTACTTACGCAAAAATTTTTTTCCCTTTTATTAAAAATATTATATCACTAATGTAACTAGGTTCCACTATGTCTGTTATATGCAGCATTCAAGCAGTTAAGCATGTAGTTTAAATGTTTTACTAACTTAATCCATTCTGAACATGTTAAATCTAAAGCTTAGGTGCACACTTGTCATTGCATAACTGGTGAAAAACAGAAAGTACACATGGCACAGGGGCATGCTGAAACTAGTTTGTAGCAGCTCAGGAGAGCCAGTTGCCACATTTTCATGAATTTTGAGAGCTGGTGGTTAAACACAGGCATTAATAACAAATAAATTATCTAAATCTACAATTAACTTATATTAATAACAAAGGTAATAAATACAAAAAATTCATTAGTTTCTAGTTATTTTACTACATTTTACTGTTTGCTATGCTCCTGAGTTTATTCACATTCATTGTAACAGTAGGGTGGACCTGCTATAATACAGGGTGCTGCTGAGCATATCTTTCTTCCTCTTCATTGCAGCTCATTCTAATCTTGGTTCACATATTCAGCACTCATATACTGGATTTCACCATATTATTTTGAAGTTTTCCATTTTTTTCAGTCAATGTGGTTATTCAAAATAAGATTTTAATTCTCTAGAGAGCAAGACTGCAACTTCTCTTTCCTTTGTATCTTTTACACTGCACAGAGCAAACAACAAATGCTGTGAGAGTCAGAATGCTACAGCTATCATTAAAGATTTAAAAGTTTAGAGTCCCTTTTCAGCCAAGAAGATCAAATTTCCTACTCTTCATAAAGAACCTGAAAATGCGAACTTCTCATTCTTAATCTTAGGGGCTGCTCAAACCACTGGCATATTCTGGACATCTGATTCTGCCATGGTCTGAGACTTCCTAGTTAGCTGGAGGATAACAGATGGAAGAATCACAGTGAAGAACAGAGAACAACGCAAAGAAGGGAGCAGCACTAGGAGAGATGCAGTGGGGGTGTGCCCAGGTTATTTGAACCAAGAACAGCAAATTAGAATCCTTAAAGGAAAAAGCACAGGAGATTAAGAAACGTAAATTTCTTAAGTACACACATACCTCCAGACAAATCATTGAAATTTAATCATAAGGCCATGGATTTCCACAAAAGGAAAGAGTGTTAGGTTCACCTTTTCTATTTAAGCCATTGTTTACTCCCTCTGAAGTTTAAGCATGTTGCAGGAGGTTGTTCCTTATCTCTTGTTTTTGGTGAAAATAAAGCACTCCTTAGATAATATCCTTCTTTTTATCTAAAGTTTCATATATCTAACTTATCTTATCTCCTGTGGTCAAAATTTTTTTCCTTCAAATTCCAGGCTTCTTCGCAGAGCTTTCTAATGCATCACACAGACTCCTGTTTAAATTTGTCTAAGGTCTGGATAATCTTTCTCCTCCCCTCCCTGTTCATATTGAATTAATGAAAATATTATTTCACTATTTCTAGTAATCTGATTAGGAGACATTGAAATTAGGTCAAACTGGGTAAGAAGAAAGGAATAAAATGTCACAGGCACATTTATAACTTCTAACTTTAACTTATGATTTTTGAGAAAAGGTTGTAATAGTATCTGTCCTGGAGTTCCAAGCAGGTGGTGGGCTACAGGCATTTTCGCATACCCAAAAAGTCAGGAATAAATTTTCTGTATGCTTAGACTGAAGTCATTATACAAGATTCTCCCATTTGTCATCTTTCCACAAGAATATTTATGTACACTCAAGTCAATGCTAATGGATACGTTTTATATTATTGGATATTTCCCTCCCCTCAGCTTCTGCTTGCTACATCCTGTACTTAGAATATTGCTTTGCCATGTGTAATTCCATAGACAACAGGCTGATAAATGGAGGATACTGCCAAGATTGTCTTTCATCCTTAATTAAATTTTAATTTACTGAGAACCAACTATACATTGGGTATCAGGCCTTTCAGATAATATTAATGAGATATGGTCTTTACTCTTAAGGTGATTAAATTTATTTACTTTTAAAATTATTTTTTAAATTTTTCCATAAGTTATTGGGGTGCAGGTGGTACTTGGTTACAAAAGTAAGTTCTTTAGTGGTGATTTGTGAGATTTGGGTGCACCCATCACCCGAGCGGTATCCACTGCAGCACATTTGTAATCTTTTCTCCCTCGCCCCCTCCCACTCTTCCCCTCAAGTTCCCAAAGTCCATTGTATCATTCCTATGCCTTTGAGTCCTCATGGCTTAGCTCCTACATATCAGTGAGAACATACGATGTTTGGTTTTCCATTCCTGAGTTACATCACATAGAATAATAGTCTCCAGTCTCATCCAGGTCCCTGCAAATGCTGTTAATTCATTCCTTTTTATGGCTGCATAGTATTCCATCAGTTTCTTTATCCATTCATTGATTAATGGGCATTTGGGTTGGTTCGACAGTTTTGCAGTTGTGAATTGTGCTGCTATAAATATGTGTGTGCAAGTATCTATTTTGAATAATGGCGTCTTTTCCTCTGGGTAGATACCCAGTAGTGGGGTTGCTGGATCAAATGGTAGTTCTATTTTTAGTTCTTTAAGGAATCTCCACACTGCTTTCCATAGCAGCTGTACTAGTTTACATTCCCACCAGCAGTGAAGAAGTGTTCCCTCTTCACCACATACACACAAACATCTACTGTTTTTTTTAATTTTTTTTTATTATGGCCATTCTTGCAGGAGTAGGGTGGTATCACACTGTGATTTTGATTTGCATTTCCCTGATCTTTAATGATATCAAGCATTTTTTCATATGTTTGCTGGCCATTTGTGTATCTTCTTTTGAGAATTGTCTATTCATTTCCTTAGCCCACTTTTTGATGGGATTGTTTGTTTTTTTCATACTGATTTGTTTGAGTTCATTGTAGATTCTGGATATTAATCCCTTGTCAGATGTATAGATTGCGAAGATTTTCTCCCACCCTATGAGTTGTCTGTTTACTCTGCTGACTGTTCTTTTTGCTGTGCAAAAGCTCTTTAGTTTAATTAGGTCCCAGCTATTTATCTTTGTTTTTATTGCCTTTGCTTTTGGGTTTTTGGTCATGAAATCCTTGCCTAAGCCAATGTCTAGAAGGGTTTTTCTAGAATTTTTATAGTTTTATATAAAAAATTATATATATAGTTTTATATATATAATATAAAAATATATACACAGTTTTTTATATAGTTTATATAAATATTTATGTGTTAGATGAGTCTCCTGAAGGCAGCAGATGGTTGGTGAGTTCTTATCCATTCTGCAGTTCTGTATCTTTTAAGTGGAGCATTTAGGCCATTTACATTCAGTGTTAGTATTGAAATGTGAGGTACTGTTGCTTTCATCATGCTCTTTGTTGCCTGTGTATTTTGGCTTTTTGTTTTGTTTTGTTTTTCCTTTTTAACTTGTATTTAGTTTTATAGGTCCTTTGTGATTTATGCTTTAAAGAGGTTCTGTTTTGCTATGTTTCCAGAATTTGTTTCAAGATTTAGAGCTCCTTTTAGCAGTTCTTGTAGTGGTGGTTTGGTAATGGTGAATTCTCTCAGCAGTTTTTTGTCTGAAAATGACTGAATCTTTCCTTCATATATAATGCTTAGTTTCGCTGGATACAAAATTCTTGGATGATATTTTGTTGGAGGAGGCTGAAGATAGGTCCCCTTCTAGCTTGTAGGGTTTCTGCTGAGAAATCTGCTGTTAATCTGATAGATTTTTCTTTACAGTTTACCTGGTGCTGCTGTCTCAGAGCTCTTAAGATTCTTTCCTTTGTCTTAACTTTGAATAACCTGATGACACTGTGCCTAGGTGAAGATTTTTTGCAGTGAATTTCCCAGGTGTTCTTTGTGCTTATTGTATTTGGATGTCTAGGTCTCTCGCAAGGCCAGGGAAGTGTTCCTTGATTATTCCCCCAAATATGTTTTCCAGGCTTTTAGAATTCTCTTCTTCCTCAGGTATACTGATTATTCTTAGGTTTGGTCATTTAACATAATCCCAAGCTTCTTGGAGGCTTTGTTCATATTTTCTTATTCTTTTTTCTTTGTCTTTGTTAGATTGGGTTAATTCAAAGAGCTTGTCTTCGAGTTCTGAAGTTCTTCCTTCTACTTGTTCAATTCTATTTGCTGAGACTTTTCAGAGTATTTCACATTTCTAAAAGTGTGTCCAAAGTTTCCTGAATTTTATTTTTTTCTTTAAGCTATCTATTTTCATGAATATTTCTTTCTTCACTTCTTGTATCAATTTTTTTTTAAATTTCTTTGCATTGGGCTTTGCCTTTCTCTGGTCCCTCCCTGATTAGCTTAATAACTAACCTCCTGAATTCTTCTTCAGGTAAATCAGGAATTTTTTCTTGGTTTGGATCCATTGCTGGTGAACCAGTGTGATTCTGGGGGAGGAGGGGTGCGAGGGGGATGTTGAAGAGCTTGTTTTGTCATATTACCAGGATTAGTTTTCTGGTTCTTTCTCATTTGGGTAGGCTCTGTCAGAGGGAAGGTCTAGGGCTGAAGGCTGTTGTTCAGATTATTTTGTCCCACGGGATGTTCCTTTGATGACTCTCCCTCTTCTCCTATGGATGTGGCTTCCTGTGGGCCAAACTGCAATGATTATTGTCTGTATTCTGGATCTAGCCACCCAGCGAGCCTACCTGGCTCCAGGCTGGTATTGGGGGTTGTCTGCACAGAGTCCTGTGATGTGAATCATCTATGGGTCTCTCAGCCATGGATACCAGTGCCTGTCCTGGTGGAGGTGGCAGAGGATTCCGTGAGGGTCCTTAGCTTTGGTGGTCTACTGCTCTATTTTTGTATTGGTTGGCCTCCTGCCAGGAGGTGGCACTTTCCAGAAAGCATTAGCTGTGCTAGTGTGGATAGGGACTGGTGGTGGGTGGGGCCCTAGAACACCCAAGATTATATGCCCTTTGTCTTCCACTATCAGGTGGGAGGAAAGGACCATTAGGTGGGGGCAGGGCTAGGCATGTCTGAGCTCAGACACTTCCTGGACATGACATGCTGCAGCTGCTGCAGGGGTTGGGGGAGAGATTCCCAGGTCACTAGAGTTGTCTACCTAGGAGGATTATGGCTGCCTCTGCTGAGTCATGCAGGTTGTCAGAGAAGTGAGGAAAGCTGGAAGTCACAGGCCTCATCCAGCTCCCATGCAAACTGAAGGGCCAGTCTCACTCCCACCATGCCCCACCCTAACAGCCCCAAGTCTGTTTCCAGGCAGAGGACAAGAGGGGCTTGAAAACTTGCCCAAGGCTATCCGTCTCCCAGCTGCGAAAGAAAAGGGCTTTAGTTCTCCCTCTGCCTGTGAAGTCTGCAGGCCTGGTTTGCACCCTCCTCTTAGTTTTGACCAGGAGACTTGTCACTTTGTTATAAATTGTCACGAAGTTCAGGAGAGAATTTTTTCTCCCTGTGGAGTTTTATCCCCTGCTCCTCTGGCCACCCTCCTGAAGGATCCCTGTGGTGCCAGGCAGGAATGGGGTGCTTGGGGACCCAGCGAGCTCCCAGGGTGTTTCTGCTGCTTCCTCTCCCCTGTATTTCTCTTGGCTCTCTAATTTGACCCAGTTCCAGGTAAAGTTGGAAACTTCTCCCATAAACCGACCTTCAGCTTCTCCAGTGGGGGTGTGTGTTTGGGAAAGGATGGGTCTCCCTTTCCCACTTCTGCAGTTGGGGCACTCACAGTATTTGGTGTGTCTCCCGGGTCCTGCAGGAGCAGTTCACTTCCTTCAGAGGGTCTGTGGTTCTCTTAGGATTACTGGCCTTGGCCTTCCAAAGTCAAGGTGATTAAATTTATATCAGGGAAGAGAAAACTGCCTGCAAAACAGAATCCTTTATATGAAGTTGAAATTTGGTAAAGAATGTAAGTCTTTTTTTTTTCTTTTTTTTTTCTTTTTTTGAGACGGAGTCTTGCTCTGTCACCCAGGATGGAGTGCAGTGGCGCAATCTGGGCTCACTGCAAGCTCCGCCTCCTGGGTTCCCACCATTCTCCTGCCTCAGCCTCTCAAGTAGCTGGGACTACAGGAGCCCACCACCAGGCCCAGCTAATTTTTTGTATTTTTAGTAGAGACGGGGTTTCACTGTGTTAGCTAGGATAGTCTCTATCTCCTGACCTCATAATCTGCCCACCTCTGCCTCCCAAAGTGCTGGGATTACAGACGTGAGCCACCGTGCCCGGCAAAGGAAGGTAAGTCTTTATGGATCTTAAAATCAATGCAAAATTGTGTATATAGAGTTTTCCACTACAATACGTGAGAAATGAGAGAATGGAGGGAATAACAAAAAAATTAAATATGAAGACAGACATCAGTATTTAGTTGCAGGAGGCTATGAGTCCTCTGCTCCATGTGTTAAAATGATGTATAAAAGCAAACATTTGGAAATAATCCTTCCCAAGTACTTCTGGCTGCCAAATGTGAACTGTGTCAAATGTCCAAAACTGAAGAAGTCACACCAAATAGAAAGGGACATGAGAAATAATAAACAAGACAACATTTCCATGCCTCAATATTCTTTCCTGGGAAAAATTCGGATTAGGTAAACATGTCTGGAAAACAAGGTATATGGAGAAGCATTTCCATGTCATCAAAGGCTATTTTATTTTTCATGAGTATTAACAGAAACTAAACTATTTAAATACTACCTCTTTAGACCTTGGCAATCCCATCTTTTTAAAGTAAGAAGAAAGGCCAGTGGGCTGGAAATCTAATCCTTGTCTTTTCATCTTCAGGGTCTATGGTTCCTCTGGTGTTCTTTGCAAAGGAAAATTTACTGTGATCACTTTTCAAAATGGTAACATTCACTGAAGAAGTTACTTCTCAATGTCCCAGAACAAATCAGAATCTTGAGCCAAAATATAGATATATGCGCTCACAGCATTTGATTAAAGTTTTACAGACTTAAATATAAGTAGGCATGGGAAACTTTAACATAAAAATACCCAAAAATAGGGTAAAGAATTTGTGTGCATGTAAATGAAGTAATTAAAATGCAAAATAAAAAGAAGCCATTCTGAAATTATGTTAGTGTTAACTTCATTTATGTGCATCTGGAATTATGTTATTTTCAACATATTCTTAATTAATTAGTCGGTGAATATAAAAGAAGTTTTATATTTACAATTGGTGTATTTGGGACTATTTCTGTTTCTAAATAAAGTATAGTTACCTTCCAAAAAAAACCTGTGTACACCATAGGTTTTATTGATCACCACCTTTTTATAAGTGCCCAGATTTCAGAAATTAACATAGAAGTAGCAAAAATAATAATAGATACTGCTTACTTTTTGAGCATTCACCATGAGCTAAATATACTGCTCATTTAAGGATCTTGATAACCTTTTGATGAAGCTATTATTAGTGCACTTCATACATAGGAAAATTCTAAGTTGCTCAAAGTCATATCCAGTAAATAACAGAGCCAAAGTTAAGAACCGGGTCTCTGACTTGCTGCTCTTAAGCAATCTACTTAAGGTAAAAATGGATTTAGTCCTTTCTGTCTTTTGAAAAATTCTCATAGAATCAGTCAGCTATTTTGATTTATTTGTTAAGTATGAATTGTGTTTATTTCCTTAGAGTAAGAAAAACAAGTCATGAAATCATTGCAATACCAGCGTTTGGTAAGCCGTACTCTAGAATATTTTTTTGACTTTAAGATCTAAGATACATGTGCAGAATGTACAGGTTTGTTACACAGGTATACATGTGCCATGGTGGTTTGCCACACCTATCAACCTGTCATCTAGCTTTTTAAGCCCCACATGCATTAGGTATTTGTCCTAATGCTCTCCCTCCCCTTGCCCCCCAGCCCCTGACAGGCCCCGGTGTGTGTTGTTCCCCTCCCTGTGTCCATGTGTTCTCATTTTTCAACTCCCACTTATGACTGAGAACATGCAGTGTTTGGTTTTCTGTTCCTGTGTTAGTTTGCTGAGAATGATGGCTTCCAGCTTCATTCATGTCCCTGCAAAGGACATGATCTCATTCTTTTTATGCATAGTATTCCATGGTGTATATGCACCACATTTCTTTATCCACTCTATCATTGATGGGAATTTGGGTTGGTTCCAAGTCTTCGCTATTGCATATAGTGCTGCAATAAACATACTTGTGCATGTGTTTTTATACTAGTATGATTTCTAATCCTTTGGGTATATACCCAGTAATGGGATTGCTGGGTCAAACAGTATTTCTGGTTCTAGATCCTTGAGGAATCACCACACTGTCTTCTGCAATGGTTGAACTAATTTACACTCCCACCAACAGTGTAAAAGCATTCCTATTTCTCTACAGCATCTATTCTTTACTGACTTGTTAATAATCATCATACTGAGTGGCTTGAGATGGTATCTCATTGTGGTTTTGATTTGCATTTCTCTAATGACCAGTGTTGATGAGCTGTTTTTCATAATGTTTGTTGGCCACATAAATGTCTTCTTTTGAGAAGTGTCTGTTCATATCCTTTGCCCACTTTTTGATGGGGTTATTTTTTTCTTGTGAATTTGTTTAAGTTCTTTCTAGATTTTGGATATTAGCCCTTTGTCAGATGGATAGATTGCAAAAATTTTCTCCCATTCTGCAGGTTGCCTGTGCACTATGATGCTAGTTTCTTTTGCTGTGCAAAAGCTCTTTAGTTTAATTAGATCCCATTTGTCAATTTTGGCTTTTGTTGCAATTTTTTTTGTAGCAGGCTGGCTAACATCACTGACAGCAAAATCAAAGTCTTCAGGTTTCAATACATTGCTCTTGCACTAAATAAAATATGTTTTTAAAAAATTAATTGTGCATTGGGGTTTTGCAAGTTTTGTTTTGTCAATTCTAATATAATTTTAGAGAATTTGGATTTAACTAATTTTAAAGAATCAGAGGAAATTTAAGAAATTGTAAAAGAAAACTTTAACATGTCTACATCATTAGAAACATTTTTATTAAAAATGAAGATTAAAAACTTGATATTATCCCTTATCTATCCCTAAATACTAAGATAAAAACATAAGGTGTTACTATATATAAATTATTATTATTATTTTAGTTAGACCTCCAGTGATGGGAAGGACTACTGATTGTTTTTTATGATGTTTAATTACTCAAAAGTCAAGTGTTACTGAGAATTTTATCTGTATTAACATGTCTATAACTTTAGGTAGAAGATAATTTGGACTTTGAAAGTAAAAACAAGATTCACAATGAATAAAACTTTTTCTGTATGTTCAATGTCTGACTATAACATGCCACAGGAATAAGAGAAAAAATGAATAACCATTAACAACTCGTTTGTTCTTAATAAATAAATAGTAAACTCCATGAAAATAATTTCATCAGGACATTTGTTTTATGCAGTTTTTGCATGTTCATCAGCTAACAGGTAAAAAATGCTTGAAACTATAAACATTAAAATTTATACTTTCATTCAGTAAACAGACTCTAATCTAGATATGAAGATCTTTTGTTAGTCATTTCCTGCTTTCAAAGATGTGGGCGATATTTGGAAAGTTAGCTATCAAAATTTTCTGGAAAAATGTGTGATTCACAGAGGAATTTTCATAAATCATAATTTTCTCACATACTTTAAAATGAAAAAAACAATCAGTTCAATAACCCTATTATGCTTCAAGCTAAATCAGATTAATGGAAGAGATAGTAGAGAAAATCAACATTAAATATGGCATTTTTCCTAAGTGATTGCAAGAGAAAAGAGAATACTATGATAAATAATAAGACAATAACAAAAGTAGTCGAATACTTTTCAGATGCTTTGAAAATGTATGCCAGATACTCCATTTAAAATATAGGGAAAATAAGTCTTTTGCCTCTTGGCTGTAACAGCTGTGTCTACATAGTAGAAAGTAGGGGTATGATTTGTTCTAACACTATAGAAATCCAAAAGAAATGATTCAGATACAAGATTAGATATGAAAAAATTAGGTATAAATCTAACAAAATGTATATATAGGACTTGTATACTGAGAACTACAATACTGATGAAAGAAATTAAAGAAGACACAAATAAATGGAAAAGACATCTCATGTTCATGGAGTGAAAGGTTCAACACGGTAAAGATGACAATTCTCCCTAAATTGATATCCGGGTTTAATGCAATTTTCAAACAGTTTTTCAAAATTCCCACAAGATTTTTTGTATACGTATTACTTTTGTTCAAAAGTGATTAAATATAAATTTATGATTATTCTAAAATTCATATGGACAGGCGTAGAAATGAGAATACCTAAATAGTTTTAACAAAAGGAAGAATTAAGGGAAGATATAGGTCTACTCAATTTGAAGAGATATTACGTAGCTATAGTAATCAAGAATGTGTGCTATTGGTGGGATAATTGACATATAGACCAATGGAGTAAAATAGAGAACCTAGAAATAGAGCCACAAAAATATGGCCAGCTGATTTTTGACAAACGTTCAAAAGTAATTAAATAAATAAAAATAATATTTTCAATAAATGGTACTAAAATAAATGGATATCCAGAGGGAAAAAAAGTGAACCTCAATCTAAACCTCACACTTTATACAAAATTAACTCAAAATTATGTATGGAACTAAATGTAAAATATAATACCATAGAACTTCTAGGAAAAATCTTCAGAAAAAAAATCTTCTGAATTTAGGAGTAGATGAAAACTTATTAGACTGGACAACAAAACCCTGATCCATAAGATGAAAAATTGATAAACTGGTCTTTACAAGATTGAAAACTTTTGCTCTAAGAAAGAGCTTGTTGGGAGGATGAAAAGACAAGATACAGACAGAGATAAAATATTTACAAACCACGTATCTGACAAAAGACTAGTACCTAAAATATATAAAAATCTCTCAGAACTCAACAGTGAAAAAACAATCAATCCAATTAGAAAGTGGGCAAAAGACATGAAGGGACATTTCATTCACTAAAGAAGATACACAGAAAAAATAAACACTCAAAAGATGTCCAGGGAGTAGAATGTTGGTTACCAGGACCTGGAGGATGAGGGGCTGGGCAAGGTTGGGGAGATGTTAAAGAACACAAAATTTCAGTTAGACAGGAGGATAAGTTTAAAATATCTACTGCATAACATGGTGACTACAGTTTAAAACAATGTATTGCATTATTTAAAATTGCTGAGAGTAGATTTTAGGTATTCCCATCACAAAAACTGACAAGAATGTGAGATAACACATTAATTAGGTTAATTAGCTCAATTAAGCTATTCTACAATGTATACCTACTTCAACACCTCATGTTGTACACAAACAACATATATAATTTTATTTATCAGTTTAAAAAACTAATAAATAAAAGACCCAGAACATAAAAAAAAAATGTTCAACACTATTGGCCATTAGAGAAATGCAAATTAAAACTGCAGTGAGGTATCACTACACACCTATGAGAATGACTAAAATTAAAAACAAACAAACAAACAAACAAAAAGCAGTGAAACACCAAACTCTGGCAAGATGGCAGAAAACTGGATTTCTCATACATTGCTGGTAGGATATAGAATTGCAAAGCTGCTCTGGAAACTCA
This sequence comes from Gorilla gorilla gorilla, assembly GCF_029281585.2. NCBI lineage: Eukaryota > Metazoa > Chordata > Mammalia > Primates > Hominidae > Gorilla > Gorilla gorilla. Next base: position 51,789,311 of record NC_073238.2, on the reverse strand, counting down.
TTTGGTGGTTGCTTTAAAAACTTAGTATGCAACTATCATATGTTCAGAAAATTGCCATTCTGATTATTTATCCCAAAGAAATGAAAATTTATATTCACACAAAAACCTGTTCATAAATGTTCATCGCAACTTTGCTGACAATAGTGAAAAACTATAAATAATCTAATCCTTCAACAGAGAATGTTTAAACAATTTTAGTACATCCATGCCATAGAATACTACACAGCAATAAAAAGAAACTGTTGATACGTGCAACACTTTGAATGGATCTCCAGGGAATATGCTGGGTGAAATAGAAAATCACAAATGGTTACAATTTGCCATGGTTATCATTGGCAATATTATAGAAGTGAAGAACAAATTAGTAGTTGTCAAGGTTTAAAGATGGGGTAGACAGGGATAGAGGGAAAGGAGAAAAGTGGATGTGGTTATAAGAGGACAACATGAGGAACCCTTGTGGTGAGAAAATTATTCTGTATCTTGATAAATCTATGTCAGTATGGTGGTTGTGAAGTTGTACTCTGTATATATGCTAACATTGAGGGAAACTGAGATCTGTCTGTATTTTTCTTACAACTGCATGAGAATCAACAGTTATCTCAAAATTCAAAGTTTAAATAAAAGCAAGTAAACCAATTATGCTTGAATATAAAAATAAAACCATAAATTTGGAAATTTAAAGCAATTGTATTTCTAAATAACATATGCATTAAAAAAGAAACCATAGTGAAAATTAGAAAATATGTCAATAATAAGAATAATACTGGGGCCGGGCGCAGTGGCTCATGCCTGTAATCCCAGCACTTTGGGAGGCCGAGGTGGGCGGATCATGAGGTCAGGAGATCGAGACCATCCTGGCAAATATGGTGACACCCCGTCTCTACTAAAAAAGATACAAAAAATTAGCCTGGCATGGTGGCGGGCACCTGAAGTCCCAGCTACTCGGGAGGCTGAGGCAGGAGAATGGCATGAACCCGGGAGGCGGAGCTTGCAGTGAGCCGAGATTGAGCCACTGCACTCCAGCCTGGGCAGGCGACAGAGTGAGACTCCGTTAAAAAAGAAAAAGAATAATACTAATTATCAATACTTGGCATGTAAATAGAGATATAATTAAAGTGCAAATTATAATCTTAAACTCTTATGTTACTAATAAATTCTGGAGATCTTATGCACAACAGGGTGACTATAATTAATAATGTATTTCATTTTTGAAATTTTCTAGCAGAGAAGCTTGTAAATATTCTCGTCACGCACATGCACAGCAACTATGTGAAGTGATGGATATGTTAACTAGTTTGATTGTAGTAATTATTTCACCATATATACATATTTCAACACATCATGTACACTTTAAATATATACAATTTTTATTTGCCAATTATACCTCAATAAACCTGAAAAAATTATTACGTTACTAAAGAAAAAAAGGCAGAAAAATAGGAGATGATCTTCCACTCTATGGTTGGTTTTTTTTGTTTTGTTTGTTTTTTTCCCGGACATAGTCTTACTCTGTTGCCCCCAAGCTGGAGTGCAGTGGTGCAATCTTGGCTCACCGCAACCTCCACCTCCTGAGTTCAAGTGATTCTCCTGCCTCAACCTCCAAGTAGCAGGGATTACAGGTGTGCACCACTGCGCCCAGCCAATTTTTGTATTTTTTTATTTTTTTTTTTAGTAGAGACGGGGTTTCACCATGTTGGCCAGGCTGGTCTTGAACTCCACTGTGAGATTTTTAATACTGAATAACCTATAAGAAGATAATTACAATAATAGCAGAGGTTAATAAAATATAAAACAAAATAAAAATAAATAGAAGTCTATTTTTAATACCAATTAAAAATGGATAAATTTCTTAAATGACTCGTCAAAACTTAAAGACCAAAGTAATAATTAATAATAAAGATAATGAAAATGGCATGCTCAAAGATACATAGATAAAACCACAAGCAATAGCTATGAACAATAGTTTACCAATACATTTGAAGTCTTAGATGAAATGATGAATTTTATAGAAAAAGGTAACTATCTAATTTGATGTCTAGAAATACAACAATTGTATAATTTGAATCACATGGTAAAAATTCTATCTTCATAACGTCCCCACCCTCGAACTGATGCAGAGACCTGGAATACCACTGTGGTCTCTCTAGTCACAAACGGACTTAAGAAGATTTCAGCCTTATCCTGAATCCATCTCATAGCAGCTCCAGTGTGGTTATTTCCCCAGTCCCAGGGTCCAACATCTGATTGTCCACTTTGTGTTTATTGGAATAATCACACTTAGTAACTAACAGAATGCCCATATGAAATAATCAGAATAAAAATGCTGTACTGTGGCAAAGGCAATAAACCTCTAATGCCTTTCCTTAGGGTTATATGGATGCTCCTGCTTTCTATTACAATATAGTCTAGAAGAACTTTGGTCATCACAATATCACACAGAGCATTAAATGACCATTACATCAAAGACATTTTACTAATTGATCCTAGTGTGCAAGAAATAACAGGAATCTTAGGTACTTTATTGAGTACAATCACACAGGCTTGAGAGGGGGATAAACTCTGTGGAAGTTCGAGGGCTGCTACATCTGAGGTTTCTGGGAGTCTAGCAGTCTGAAGGGAGGTTGGACTATCTACTCCAACATGAAAGATAAGTTGCCACACCTTGAGTCACACATCCTGAAGAAAATGGTACAATGCTTGGTAGACCTCTTATGATATGGGAGGCAAGACATTCATTTTAGAGTGTGCGGTTCCAATCCATTTTCTCGGTACCCCATGAGGCTTCCAGACTTCAGTGGGGTCTGTGTGGGTGGGTAAGGATATATGAGTATCGTATGTGTATGATATATATCGGAGAGAGTTACAACCAGAAGACCCAGTGGTTTTGGAAGAGCCTATGATTGACAGACATGTTGTACAGAGCCTTTGGCAAACCTCACTAGGAAAATAATGACACATGCCTTGAAGTTTTGGAATAAAGTCACGCCTTTTTTTTTTTTTTTTTTTTTTGCTAACAAGTATTCTCTAAACACCTGACTCTAGGACATGCAACAGAGACCGCCCATTCTAAATAAGATGTTATAACATTTACCAAATTTCAAAATTGGACATGCACAGTAGAATTCCATTGTCAAATGGAAACAGTAGCCTGGGGCTGTGCCTCACACCTGTAATCCCAGCACTTTGGGGGCCCGAGGCAGGCAGATCACTTGAGACCATGAGTTTGAGACCAGTCTTGCCAACATGGCAAAACCCCATCTTTACTAAAAATACAAAAATTAGTTGCATGTGGTGGCACATACCTGTAGTTCCAGCTACTGGGGAGGCTGAGGCACAAGAATCACTTGAACCCAGGAGGCAGAGGTTGCAGTGAGCCAAGACTGTGCCACTGTACTCCAGCTTGGGTGACAGAGTGAGACACTGTCTCAAAAACAAGACAACAACAAAAAAGAAAGAATATATATAAGACTAGGCTCAAGCAGATTCAGAAGTCACTAGTAAACTCCAAAAGCAGGGGGCTCACATTTCCATACTACCTATTCCTACCACTTTTTCATCTCTTTCTCAAAATACCTCTATGGCCTCCAGGAAAACTCCCCAAGACAAGTTTAAAAAGATAGGGTGCCTTGGTTTGCTATAGATTTGTATGGCATGTTGACACCACGCAAAAATATATGGCCACCACATTACAGCCCACTACGGTGCCCACAAAAGACAGTAATGAAAGGAAAATTCCAGGGTCCAATATCTGATTGTCCACTTTGTGTGAAAGGAAAGATTGTCTTTCTTTTCACAAGACAATGAACCAATCCTGTTTCAGGGTCAAGGACTTGGAAAGAACCAGATTAAAATATTGGTGATAAGAAATACATAGTGTACCTTTCCCATACATGCAGATAAAACATCCTTGTGTCCATTGCAAAGGAGATTCTCCATTACAATGAGAAGATGGCTCATATTATGAACCATGCTTCTTCTGCTCAATGAGCCTGTGTAAAGAGGCTCATTTGGTAGCAGGGATTCAGTTATGCATGATCTCAGCAATGTGGACTTTATCTCATCAAAGCTGATCTGGCTGCTACTACTGCTTTGTGCCCAATTTGCCAAGGAACAGAGGCCAATGCTGAGTCACTATTCCCTCAGGGGAACAGTTGGTCACCTGGTGACAGTTTGATGTTGGTTCACTTCTATTATACCACAAACAGCAATTTGTCCTCGTAGAAGCACACAAATGATTTGGCAACAGGTTTTCTTTTCTTTCCTGTCGTTTTCTGCCAGCTTGACCGTCTGTGAACATACCAAATGTCTTAACTATTTTTCACCAAGTTATTCCATATGATGAGAATATTTGAACAAAGGTTTATAGTAAAGGATAAGAGACAATGGACTCAAGCTCATTGAATTTACTAGTCTTACCACCAGTTCCATCTCCCAGAAGATGTCAGGATTATTGATCCTAATTGCACTTGAGAAATTTGGTTGGGAGGCAAAATAAAAGACTGTATCAGAAACCCAGGGAATTTGCTTGGCACCCCTTAGTACTTCCTTCATCAGTAGTCATAGTCAAAGAAAAACGGAGACAACACAAGGAAGAGAGGATCAGTAAGCACTGAAATCTGACATAAATGAAGTTTTGGTGCACAACGTTAGGTAAATAACTCCAAACAGCCAAGGTGTTGACAGACATTAAGGGGAACATGGTGATGGAAGAAGGAAGTGTAAGTCTCAATTCAGATCTCACAAAGAACTATAGAAGCAGGTATAGAACAACTCTGTGTTCTACAATTTAACCATTGGATTTTTTTTCTCTTCCTTTCTTCCTCTGCTAATCCATATGCTAAAGATCAAGGATATGTAGCATTTCAGATCTCAGGTTGGAGTGTTCTGGAATATATCCACACTGGCATCACCCAGTGAAGTTAGCACAACAGTTAAGACTGTGTCCCCTGTCTTCTACCTAGCTCCTAGCAGGCACTCATAGCTCCTACCCTCCCTCGGTTTTTCTAACCTGTCCATATCTTTATAAATGGTCCCCCTATTAAGCTGCCCTAAGAGATCTGATCTGAGTGGACATCTCTTTCCTGCCAGGACCCTAATTGGCAAAAAAAAAAGAAAAAAAATACATGGTTTGCATCCGAAATCAAGTGAGTTTCTTAATATTTCATCTTTTATTAGAATTAGCCATATGATACTGACACAGCTGGACAAATATGGGTCTCTCCTACAAGGGCAGGATCCTTGCTCCATGGCACAGAGCAGACCCATGTGCTTGTCCTGTATTCTTCCTGTTTCCAAGAAAAGAGTAGCTCAGAAAGAGCCCCACAGGACATGCTCAGATACTCCTAATCTTAACAGTGAAATAATTCATTTGGAGAAAGGAATAAGAGGTGGGCAAGAGACCAAGAGCGTCAACTCTGGGGACAATTCACTGCATGGAAAAATGAAACCAGAGAAGTGGAGACTTTCCCCTAATAAGCCAAGTACACAAGAAATCCTATAAACCAATGAGAAAAAGATAACACGAAATGAAACTTCCCCAAGGATATGAAAGGCAGTTGACAGAAGAGCAAATTTGAATTATCAGTTATGTAATTCCTAGTTCAACATGCTCATTCACTATTCCACTTATTTTTATGAGATCATATTATTAATGAGTTAGTTTTCTATTTGGTGTCATACTAAATTTTTTTTAATTGCCCAATGCAGTCACAGGTAACATACAAGTCAGTTCCAAACTTTAACCTATTCTGTCATGGCTTAAACTTTTATCTTCTTAATTTAGCAATGACCTTCCCCTATCCCTGACTATAATCTTACTCCTAATAATGAAAGTAATATAGGGCTTGCTATATGCCAAGCAATGTTCTGTGTGCTTCACATGTAACAGCTTATTTAACCTTCACAACAATTCTGTGAAGGGGATGGTATTACTCTCATTGATAGAGGAGAAAATTGTGTGCCCAAAGTCAGCTGGGATTTAAACCAAGGCAGCACGGCCCCTGAGCCATGATCTTAACTATGATATCATATTGCCTCTAGTTTACAACTCATTCTTGGCTTGAGCAGCATCCAACCTGTTTTAATAATTTTTCCCCATGACTTGAGCAGCATAAACACTACTTCAAGTACAAAGAAAAATACAAAGTCTCTGATGATAAATTTAAACTATGGTCTAACCCATTGTAAATACTATGAAGAAAAATTGTAGGCATTAGATATTTAATTGTAAGACAACAGATACTATCATGTAGAGCCAACATTTGCCTCTATCTTTGAGTTCTCCCAGTGTTTGGGAAAGATTTAGAAACACTTCGTGGCTATGGGAAGGGGAATTCCAGACTGGAAATTGAGTTTGGACCCAGCAGCCTATTTAAGGAGACAGAAGTTATGGCCTCTACAAGATTGCCCAGGGAGATAAGTAATGCAGACCAAAAAAGGAGCACTAGCTCTCAATGCTGGACGCCCCCAAACCTGTGAAAGCATTTCAGCAGTCAACCAAGACCACAGGAATGTGGTGCTTCTTCCCTCGACAAAAGATGATTATGTCTTAAGCAAAAAAGTCAGAGGTCTTCAATATTAGTACTTAACTTAAAAATCACCTTTCTCTCTCTTAAATATATTTACAAATTGCATTAAAATTGGCGAGAGAGAGAGAAAAAATATTGAAAGAAGAAAAGAAATAGAAAATGTAGATTGCCACTACTTTTTAGAGATATTTGGGGGAATTTTTCTGCAAAGATGATAAAAATCCTCTTGTAAAATGTAAATTTTAATTTACATTTTAATTTTACATTTAATTTTCCAGACAAATTAGGTTCTTTTTAGTCTTGTTCATTATTCTGAGTGTCCTTATTGCATGGAAGAGTGCCTGGCATAGAGACACTCCATACGATTTGTTGAATGAATGAACAAATGAACCAGATTTGGCAGACCAGGTTCCACAGAGTAGTTCTATTTCTTTCTTAAACATAAACCTTACCGGTTTTGGGCTAAAATTTTTAGGGTTTTGTGGGTGAAGATGGTATTTTGAACCTAACAATCAGCCTGATCTCAGCTGATCAAAATGTTTTCATAGATGCAAGACTTCTGTTTTCTTGCCAAGAATTATTGTTTCTTTCTCTAAGTCCAGTGCACATACCTTCTTTTTGCATCAACACCCTTAGGCCTGTTTTAGTTTAACAATGAGAGCTTCACCAGTAGAACACACACACACACACACTCTCTCTCTCTCTCATTAGCTGCTAATTAACTAGCCCTAGGCTCTTAATCACTTGACAGAAAAAATAATAATCAATCTATTTACAGATTCACAGATGCATGTGTTTGCATTTGTTGAAATGTCTGGTTCCTCCTGCCAGGGCAAAAGTTCCACTTTACAAAATGCTTCTTTAATTTCATCCTTGTTCAGAGACAGAGAAACCCTTCAAGAGCCAATATACATCTAAGGAGCCATCCATCAGCCAAGTAAATGAGAAACTGAAAGCTTTTCAGGGCATTAATTGAAAACACCTTGGAATCAGCACAGAAATACATTTGAAAGTGTCCTCTCTAAAACCTGAAGCCACTGACTACAAGCATATACTAATAAATCAAAGCCATATGCTACACCTTGTCTATAGTTTCAAAGCAAACAGTGTGTTGTGTCCTCACTATCTTCTCAGAGGCTTCCCAGGGCCCTGTCCATCATGTCCTGGCAAGGCAAAGGTAGGCACCAAGGGTAAGAACCCATTCATGTTGGTTAATGCGGCTTCTAAATGAGGTGGTAAGCTAGTTAGTGTGGGCATGATGACTGGCACAGTGCCTGGGGCAGAGCAGTACTCTCTGTTTCTTTCACTCTTCCTATGCCCATTTAAATACAAGTCACTCTCTTTCCCAAAGCCTCCTGTTTGAATATTTTAAAGTAATTATAAGATTGGAGTTAAAAGTCAATGTTTTGACTTCTCTTGATTTTGTTTTCAGCTTGTGATAGGTTTATTAATATGACTAACCTGAGTTGGTTAAATATTACCTGAATATTAAGATGAATGTACTATTTAATTATATAGTTCAAATGGGAGAGGAAGAAGATTAATTTTGCATTATTTCTTTCTAACTAACATGCATTAACCTTATATTAACACTAATACTATAACATCTACTAGCATAGCATCCTTCTTAGTCAAATTTGCCTATTTATTTACCTTCAAATATCTGTGCCTTTGCTTGTGTCTCTGTCTTGAATGACTTGAAACCTGATAGCTGTCTTTATCTTCCAAGGAAAATGCATGGGAACCGGCAATATGAACCCAGTCCACAGTACATTACCAACAACTCTCTTCTACAGACTGTGTACTAAACAAACATATGTTACACTCATTTTTTTAAGAGATTCTTAGGTACTCTATTATCTGCATAATTAATTGTACAGAGAATGTTTGGTCCACTGATGTTTTACTGATTATTTATAATAATTCATAATAAATATAAACATGTATACATTTATATTTTTATATAAATACTATATTTATAATTATATACATAATTTATAAACACAAAAAGCCAGAAACATGATTCAATATGTCTTTAATCACTGGCCCACTTTTCTTAACGTGGGCATTATACTAAAGGTTACACGGGATTTCGAGGAGGATCTTCAGACAGCGTGGAAACTGGATAGAAGCAGTCGCTTGAATGATTCCAACATTCTTCAATAAGATACTATCAGATATTTTTGTAAAATAGAGCTGGCGCCTCCGTTTTTAGATCTTGATGTCTGTGTACAAGATGTCTAAACTTTTCCGGGAAAAAAAAAAACAAAAAACTATACAACGTCTGGAGAAAAACTTGGAAAAGCATGATACAAAACTAAAATTCCACCAGGGAATATGTGAAAAAAACACAAGAAGTTATCTACTTCAAAGTCTCTTCCTGTTTCTTACAGTTGGTGATCTTTGAAGCTGCCTGCAAATGAACACATCATGCACATAAGTCAATTTCTTCTTAAGGCAACCAGTTTCCATTAAACCTCAATTGAACAAGAATCCTTGCCAATTCATTGTTTGGCAATGAAGGGAATGATTGTGGTGAAAATCACAGGATATTAAAACAGAAGTTATTTTCAGCAAAATCTAGACTGGCACTTATTTTTAACCCTTATACCTAGAAAATAATATCAGATCAAAGTTTACAATGTATTAAGCAAAGCCTACATAAAAGTTATTGATGATTGATGTTTTACTGCTATAGATGACCCCGTAGAGATACATTTCTTAAAACTCTTAGAGTTTAGTTACAGGATAATAATATCAATGAGTTTGGAGAAATAGGTTTCAGTTCCTGCTTTCTGAATTGTTATTCACAACTATCCCCAACTACAGAATTATGTACTGTGATGGAGGAAATTGTAACAAGATGGAAAAATAAAACAAAGTCCCTTTCAGAGAAAGCCTTGTACATATTTAGAGGAAAGATTTCGAAGCTAAAATAAACCAATTATGATGAAAAGGACTTCCTGACTAACAAAAGGCTGTGAAGAAATTGCCCTGTATATGAAAAGATGGAGGATTTGAGGTTCTGAGGAAAAATAAGGATGACAAAATAAAGGATCCAGTAAGAAGGGATACAGAGTGACCAAAGGGAGGATAATGAAAACCAGCAGTTTTGTTATGATGGCAGTGAGAACTTGCAGAAAATAAAAATATTTAATGAGGACAAGGTTTTGTGGTACAAGGTTTCACCCTCTCTCTTTCTCCTACAGAATCTTCATTTAAATCTGTATCATTTTTAGTTTAGTGCTTTGTTTGAGCAAATTTAAAGCGAAAAGACATGAAAATGTTCCTATGCAGCTATACAAAAAGGAAAAATCCACCCCAGTAAATGCAGAAACCACGGGTTAAGAGTAAAAAGCTTTAATCTGGGTCACAGTGAAATGAATCTGATCAATCATCATAACATTACCTTCCCTTTGATACATTAATTGATCCTCATGATATAATTTTTCTATAACATATTTATGTTTCTATGTTATCAATATGCCTTTAGGCACACACATATACATGCAATCCACTTTAATTTTTTAACATTTTTCCTTCTTGTACAATTCAGTAAGACTATAACTAAAACATGGAAGATAATAATATACCTCAAGCTGAGCGTATATTTTGTACGAAAAATTGAAATAACTAAGGCAGCACGTTTTAGTCTCAATTATCTGAATTCTTTCTCAATTTTCATTTTATCCTGTAAAAGAAGAAGGGGAACAGACAGAAGACAGTTGTAGACTCTCTGGGGATACTGATCTCACCTCTTCTTTATTTCCTGGGGAAATGCTGCTTTTGGAAGTGGCTTCCTTTTCAGCATTAATTTCTTATTTATAATGTGCCAATGAGTCTTGTATTACACTTAATATGGGAAAAAACACAAAATAAGCACTGTACAGAATATTTGGCAAATGAAGCAAAGAAACCATTTTTTTTTTCTAGTGTCTCAGACAGGAACTGAATGAAAATCACATTCTTTACACTAATAGTCACCAGAGCTTCAAGATGAATAAAGATTTAGGAAAGTAAAAGATCCACAAATAAATAGACATTACATTCATGTAAGAAAACTATTAAGTAACTATCCTGGACTTCTAAATAGCATTCTGCCATAGAAATGTTTAACTTCCTTGATGCTATCACAAGTAAATAAATAAATAAAAATTTTAAAAACACAAGCTTTAAACATAGCTTTCTGAAAATATAAAATGAAAGGAAATAGCAAATTCATTTTCTGATAGACCCAACATAAAAACCAATGAGTATAAAATATGGAACATTTCTACCTATAAATGGAAGTTAATTTGAAATAAAGGTAAAATCAGTTAAAAAGAACAAAATTATTAAAAGTTATGGGAGACATACTTTATTATCAAAAAATGTGTCAAGCTTGAGAGTTTCAATTCATAACACTTGTATTTCAAGTCAATTATGTATTATAATATTTAAAAAGGCCAATGAGACCTTCAGGAGCAGTGAAAAATTACAATGTATGAAAGAAAGAAAATTATTATCCTATGTTATGTTGCTGAACATTGTGTTAATCTTCCCTCATATTAAGATAGCTGTGGGCAAATGGAGATGTAATGAAATGTTAGCAACTAAGATGGTGTGGGACACTACATCACATGAAGGGAAGTTGACAAAATAGGATGCAGAACCTGGACAGAAGACTTAAGCAAAAGCTGAGGAAAAGAGAGGGTAGTTTTCTCCAAGTGTCAGAAACACTGTTACATGAAAGAGTTACACCTGTTCTTCTTGTCTCTATAAAGGAGATCTGGGATCCATATAAGAATGTTTCAAAAGTCCAAACTGTGTCATCATGGAATGGGTAGTCATGTTAGACCTCTTTTGCTTATAAGTAGTAAAACAAAAAGAGAAAAAAAGAGAAAGGTATTAACCACACAATTGAGAAACCCAAAGGTGGATCTAGCTCTAGGAACAGAGGATTTAGAGGTTTCAATAGCTGCCATCATGCTGTCCAGTTCTGTTTGGTTTTTGTCTTGTGTTTGGTTTCTTTCTCAGGCAGTCTCTTGATACACAAGAGCAAAGAGGGCCTCTGGAAGCACTGGGTTTACCAGAGTTTGAAATCAGAAAAAAAGAAAGTGGCCCTTTCTCCTTCATCTTCCATTTGACAGGTATGATGGAAACCATGACTGGTTCCCAAAGTGGTCACTTCTTGGACCAGTGACTGTAGATGGGGGATGGATGCTGTGAAAGGCCTACCCTAGGCTATGCGTCTGCCCCTAAGAGCCCGGCAACCATAAGTGACATCAACAGAACCACTCTGAGTAGAAGAGAAGGCAATGAGGAGCTGTGAAGCAAAAACAAACAGGCAAAACTAAACCAAACTAAACTAAACTAAGAAAGGATATGTACCATGGCTGCTTCGGAAGGCAATGAATTTCTCATCACTGAAAATGTTTGAGCAGAGGTCTAATAACAATTTATAGATAGAAGGCCACAGCACCCCTTCTCAACTGTGGGACAAGTTCTCCCTCATTTACTTGTCCAGCACTTACAACACAGCAGGCCATATGAATAGCATGGTGCACAAAGTAGACAAGATCCCTGCTTTGCAGTAGCCTGTAATCTACGGTCTCTAGTCCACAAAAAGAGAATATGCTTGTCACACAATATGAATGTGATTAAAAGAAAAGATGTATGTGGAAACTGGCCATTACCAAACACTATACGAATATCAGCTATTAGAGAGCACACTTGCTATGTGAACACTGGCGTGGGTAGAACAAGCTCTAATTCCAACCACACCTCTTTGGGGAAGTTCATTGTGTGAGTTGAGGTAAGTCACTACCTCTTTGTAAAGCTCAATCTTCAAATTTGAAAATGAAATGAAAGTGGGTGTAAACACACTCATACATTCCCAAAAACCCAAATAAATTTAAATGATGAAATAATGGAACATTGCCTCCCGGATCCTAATTCTTAAAGGTTCCTTAATACTACCATTTTATTGTTTGAGTGAGTGCCAATTTTTCCTTTAAAATCTGTCTATTCAATGAAGGCAGCCTAAGATATAAGAATTCACAATTAATCTGTGGAATTCCATGATTCATTTTGAGTGAAAAAAAGTGGTCAAAGTGGACAGCTAATCTTTTTTATTGTTGTTTTTTGGTTTTTGGGGGGTTTTCTTGGTGGAGAGGCACTTAGGATATTGGGCAGGATGAAAAAATAAAAAGTTGCTCACTATTCTCTTAGGTCTTTAGATCTGCCCTGGTTGTTTCACTAACAGTTTTTCCCAGACACATGTGCTATGTTGTGAAAGCCCCTGATGTATAATAGGAAATAGCAGGATTAAGAGAAACCTCTAAATCAGATAGCATGTGGCACAGCCTAGTTTCCAAACCATCTGAACGGGAAGGTCGGTTTGGACCAGGACTCGGTATGCCCCACATAGGACTCTTTACATCTTTAAATCAGCCACTGGCCAAAGGGAAATTTCCCTCAATCTCCAAAACATTGATGTCATATCAGTATTCACACTCACTTTCACTTCGTTTTCAAATCCGAAGGTCGAGCCTTAGAGGAAGTGAATTACCTTACCACAAGAATAAACAGAAAATAATTTGCAGAAATTTCCTCTTCTCTGAGGGAGGCAAATAGGATGTAGAAACCCTGCTCAGCTGACTGAAATGAAAAGTGCAGGAGCAATCGCCAAAAATCTACTTATGTGAGGACATTTAAATTGCATGAGCAACCCCATCCCTAAGTAAGGACCAGTGCTTGGGAATTAAACACCAATAAAACAGCAAAGCCCATTGTTTTTCCATGTTCAAAGATATAAAGGAGGCTTCCGAGTCAAACGTTGTTTATTTGGTAGGGAGTAGGGGGTTGAGATATTAAGTGTACTGTTGACCAGTGGAGTTGGCAGTAGGTTTTGGTGTTTTGAGGTTTTGTTTTTTTTTAATTCCCAGGTTTCCATTATTGCATTCTCCAGTCATTTGGCAGTGAGTAGCCACAAATCACTTTGTAACAATAAATGAATGTCTTGTCTAAAGTCTGCTTGTTCCTTGCCTGTTTGCATTATTCTCCAACACAACATTTTTTTCTGGTGAGACAGGAAAGATGTGTGTGTACATGCATGCGTGTGAGAGTGTGTGTGTGCACCCACATAGGTGTCTATTTTCCTTTCTGTTTTGAGGACAAGAAAAGAGTGATAACTCAAAAACAAAAGCAGTATCCTTTAGTTTTTCAACAGTTTCTACAGCTCAAACATTTCCAATCATAAGTGACCCTACTTCTTTTTTGACAGAGATATTCTATTACTTCATAGCTATGTTTTCAAACTTTTTCCTGACCTTGCACACACAGAACACACAAGGCTGCTCCTGGCTGGCAGTGATCAGCTGCAAAGGTGCTCCTCTGAGGGGGATTGGGCAGGGCATCCGCACTTTGATTTCAGATACTGGGAAATGTCAAGCAATTCCTTCCAAAGGAGCTAGGGTGCACATTCTTTCTCTGAAAACCATGTTGCTAATATGGTCACCTTACAGACTTGCATCCTCTTTCTCATTTCAAACACATTAATTATCAATATGTTTGGAGTGAAGTTCTGTATGGTTTACCACAAATATAGGCTGTATGGTTTTCCACAAATATAGGCTGCCCTGAACTAGGTGGACCCATTCCTGTAAGTTGCTGGATCTCTCTCCAGAGGCATTGTCTTTGAGGGGATTCCATCCTGTATAATTTTGCTGCATTATTCTGCAATCAGGAAACAAGCAGGCGGCTCTCAAGTAAAGAACTAATACCTTACAGATTCATAGGACTTATTTCAAAATCAAGGATCAGGAAAAAAGGTAATATTAGGTAATTTTGACCAAAGAATCAGCAATTCAATGACAAATACATATAGGGATGGTGATATGGTTTGGCTGTGTCCCCACCCAAATCTCATCTTGAATTCCCACATGTGGTGGGAGGGACCCGGTGGGAGGTAATGGAATCATGAGGGTGGGTCTTTCCTGTGCTGTTCTCATAATAGTGAATAAGTCTCATGAGATCTGATGGTTTTTATAAAGGGGAGTTTCCCTGCACAAGCTCTTTTCTCTTGTCTGTCACCATGTGAGACATGGCTTTCACCTTCTGCCGTGATTGTGAGGCCTCCCCAGCCACATAGAATTGTGAGTTCATGAAACCTCTTTTTCCTTAGAAATTATCGAGTCTCAGGTATGTCTTTATCAGCAGTGTGAAAACGGACTCATACGGATGGGTATTGTGGTTTTAGGATTTGTAACAGGAAAGAACTAGTGTTTGCTAAACATGGCCTGTCCCCTGCCTAGGTGTCATGAGAGCCACCCTTCCCAAAGTAGCACTTGTGAGCAGAGGTGATCAGAGGGCTTTCTGAAGAGTGAGGAGGTGAGGACACTGCATTTGTTGGGCAACACTGTATTTGAGATTTTTTTTCTTTCTAAGTTTTTGTTTGTATACACTAGTGACTTCAGAGGGCCAAAAAGAAGAAAAGGGAGTGAGCCAGTCGCTAAGACTCCTAATCCCGGCTTATTTTTACTGCTTCTCAACACAGCATTGCAAGTGGTTGATTTGGTAAGTATGAATGCAGTAGACAAAAATCTCTGTTCTTAAAGCATTCTTGCTAATGTCAGAATATTTTCTGAAAGCAGTTTTGGCCCATGAAGCAAATCAACCTACAAAACTGAGGCTGTGTTTTTTCACGGCTTGTTCATTCTTGCTGCCTCATTCTTGTGCATTCTCAAACTCTTATTACATAAAGCTCAAGATTTCAACAGATTTTACTCATAAATTATATCATACTAACTTGGTTCATTTTGAAGGTAAAACAGACTTAGTTAAATAACATATTTCAAAATTGATTCTGATCATTTAAATGTTTGTGGAAGTCCTCCAATTATTTATTTATTTTTTTTTAATAGAGTCTTGCTCTGTCACCCAGGCTGGAGTGCAGTGGCGTGATCTCGGCTCACTGTAACCTCCGTCTCCCAGATTCAAGCAATTCTCCTGCCTCAGCCTCCCAAGTAGCTGGGATTACAGGCACCTCCCACCAAGCCTGGCTAATTTTTGTATTTTTAGTAGAGACGAGATTTCACCATGTTGGCCAGGATGGCCTCGAAGTTTTGACCTCATGATCCACCCGCCTCAGCCTCCCAAAGTGTTGGGATTACAGGCGTGAGCCACCGCCTGACCTGAATTTTTTTTTAAATGACATTACCATTCGTTGCTTTCATTGTTTCCCTGGGAAATGATGTTCTTATATTTTAAAGATGCTGGTCAAAACTTGGAATTGCTTTCACTTCTTTTTTTCCAGCTGAGTGCTTCCAGAAATAGATTATAATCCACGGTGAACCCTTAAATGCCTCTTTAAAAAAATTGACTACGACTTTATTCCAAAAAATTATGTGGCCACTATTATAAAATTTTGACTAAAAAGATGTATATATAACAAAATGCTGATAGTAAATAGTTGTGCCTTAAAAATACGAAAAATAAAAATGTATTTCACACACACAGAGTTAAACCAAGCTAGAATTGGAGTGAGCTGTGTCTGTCATCATTTAAGAAATAAGTAAGAAAATCTTAATTACTGCTTATTAGAAAATCTCATCACAAAATATTATTTACTTACAGCTTATTTGAAATACTCATAGCTGGAGACAAACACAACTCTCATTCTAGTTCTTTGGACTTTAAAACTGAAAACATCTGAGAAGAAAACCCTGCTGGCTTTCTTCAAATGTCACAGCAGACTTAATTGCTTTCTATAATTAAACAAAAACCAACTCATTAGACAATCTGTGAAACCAGCACTTATATGTACTTTCAGCAAAGTTTGTGTGGAACAATCATTAAACAATTAGTTAAGTTTCTCTCTTGCATGGCATCCGCACACATGGACAAACACATAGGTATACAATGTACACATATGGATGTACAAGGAATGAAAGATATCTTTGTGTGAATATTTATAAAGTTCCTTTTTAGTGAACGCAAGTTTAATAAAATGTCATGTGCAGTAGAATATTTGGAAAGGCCCATATAAAAAAATCAAAGGGCCTTATTTTCTCAGGTGCTTTCACTGGCAAGAAAAAGAGCTCTTTCTAAATGTTCAGAGGTATACAGGATTTGAGTCAAGAAGAATTTAAATAATCTCCAGCTTTTGATATCATGGTGAAATATAACATTCTCCTAAAAATGTTGCTGAATATAATTGCCAAAAATATGACTAGACTCAGGATGAACAGTTGTTCCGAATATGGATATTCTTATTTTCTAATGTGGAAATAAGAGAACATGAAAATATTGTGAAATGTATGGGAAGGAATATCACTTCATCAGTGCATACTGTTGGGTTGAAGTTTCTGGAGAATACTTTGGTATTTGTGCCTACCTCAGACTCTTTAGTGAAGCACTTGTTTTTTTTTCTTTTATTATTGCCATGGTTTTCAGGTTTTTCTCCTAGCTAATGATGGATGCTTCTTTCTAGTATTTTTATATATTCTCTTTTATGTCTCCTAATCATTCCCCAGTCAGTTTAATCATTATCAGTTGCCATTGGGACTGTGTTAGTTCCTGATTATATCAAGAAAAGCCTTTTCTCTTTGCCTATTTAAGAGAATTACTTACAATTTATAATCCATCATCAGCTGTCTAATTAGAATACTTGATTTTCCCCACCTTACTCCTTCGCCCCCAAAATCACCTGGTCTAATGTAGTCTGCAAAACAAAGCATTCATCACTTTGAGCCCACGCTGGGCTCTCTCTGCAATGTCCTTCCAAAAACATTTCCTTTAGTCAAAATGACTGATTCACCGCAGCTAAACACACCCATATGGCCTGCCTCAAATGCTGAATTTAATAAATTGACCAAATGAAACATTGAGAATGTCTATATAGTGAGAATACTAACATGCCCTTTTTAACAAATGACTGGAGTGTGGCTTTATTGAAAATTACAGTGGTAAAAAAAGAGAGATACAGGAAGGGAGTGTGTGCTCATGCATGGGTGGCCATGTTTCCACGGAGACACTTGTTTACCTCATTAGTCCATTCTTTCCTTTCATAGTAATAGAGTTTTTATCTAGATCACATGACCTCTCAGGATGGAGACTATATTTCTGTTTACCTTGCAGATGGATGTGGCACGTGACCAAGTTCTGGCTAATGAGATGTCTAAAACTTAAAGTGGAAGAGATGTATCATCTCCTTTTCCTTGCTCCATCCTGCTACCTGAAAAATGGATGTGGTGACAAGCCCTGGAAAACCACAAGGATGAGAACAGCACTGGAGAGATGGTGCAGCGCATGATGAAATTGCCTAGGTATCTAATGGCTGAGTAGAATTGCTCTCCTCCAACTTTTACATGGGAAGGAAATAAAACTCTATTTTGTTTGAGACTCTGTTATTTTAGGTCAATGTTTTAAGTAGCTGTAGCCATGTACTAATTCTTTCCACGAACAGCCAGGTTTCGCATGATAGCCTTCAGACATCTGAGAGTCACGGCATACACAGTTCTGATAACCTCATGTTGTTATTGCTCTCAGGAACTGACTTGCACTTTGGCTAAACCATCTGGTCCTTCAAGTTGAAAACTGAAGTCATTGCTTCAATGTTACCCAATGGATTCTATTACTGGGGTACACAAAGAAAAAGGAGATGTAAATGGGCCTGAGGGAGAGTCTGAGTGCTGGACCTGAGTCAGTTCAGAGACATGATCACAGAATCACATGAGACATTTTGCCAAGTTTTACCAGGGACAAAAGCCAAGGCCTCTCGAATCTCAGCCTAGTGCAGGCATCTTTCTCCTGATGTTTCATCCTTCTTAAAGAACTATCAGAAACCAAATCTTTAGTATAGGTACCTAAGATATTTTTCTAGCTTTTCCCTTTTCTTGTTTTCTATTTAGCTGTGTTTCTCCTTGTCCATTCTTTATTTACTAAACTTTCTATTGAATATCTTTTCTACTTAAAACTAGTCCCACGATTCAAAAGCGGCCCTTGCCTGGCCAACATGGTGAAACCCCGTCTCTACTAAAAATACAAAAATTAGCTGGGAGTGGTGATAGGCACCTGCAATCCCAGCTACTCAGGAGGCCGAGGCAGGAGAATTGCTTGAACCCGGGAGGCAGGTTGCAGTGAGCCGAGATCATGCCACCGCACTCCAGCCTGGGTGACAGAGCGAGACTCTGTCTCAAAAAAAAAAAAAAGAGGAAAAAAGAAAGAGTGAGACACAATTTATCAAATATCACCTTGATTCTCCAGAAGAGATCATTATCTTCCTCTTTTCAAGGACCTTGTTTTCCTAATGATAATAATTTAACCTGGCTCCTTGCCTGATCTGAACAGCTCACTATATACTCTGACCATTTTCTAAGTACATAGAGAGAAGACAGCTATATAGATTCACACCGTCAAATGCAGCATCCATTGTCTATTTGACAATTGTGAGAGTTGTTTTTTTTAATGGAATCGTTCATATTATTTTGGTCCCTGGCTGTATTACATATTCCCCTGTATTATTTGTCTGCAATTATTTTAAGCCTTTACAAAAACTATTTTTCATGTATGGCAAAACAGTTTTTGAATTAAACTTACAGGCTTTTTCTACCATGCACTGCCTCAAATTCTGAGCCTAAAGAGCAAAATGTTGCTGGAAAAAAATTTATATACCGAGTTGACCTGGCCCATTTCCATTTCCAACCACATGGGAAAGCAGAATTTACTGTTATTATCTTATTAAATATAATGTGGCCACAAGCTACATCTGTTCTTAAAACTGTTCATGTATTGCCTAAGATTTTTTTCTCCTTTATCTTTCTTCTTTCCCAACAGTAACAATCTCATAACTGCTTCAGAGAGAAAAACAAGATGATCAGCTCAAAACGCTCTCAAATTCTATTTAAAAATGCCCTCCCTCATTTCTTTTCTCATCCATCTACTCAAAGAGCATTTCCGTCATCTATTAGATATTTATTGAGTATTTGGGCACTCTAGGAAAGAAAATAAGTATTTCTCAATCACAAATACAAAATAAAGGAGTCTCCTATCTGTTTTCAAGGAGCTATAGTCTCTCAGGAGAAAGTCTTCATGTACACAAATCATTAATATAGAATACAGGAAGTTCTGGGTGTCATCAAGAGACATATCATTAAAGCCACTAAAGAAGAGCAGAAACTTGAAAAGTCATAGCCAGTTTCAGGGACTGTATGTGATCTGGGCCCAATGTAATTACAATTTGAGAAAACAGACATGGGAGGAGAGAGATTTTCCAGAGGAAGGAAAAAAGTTGAACAAAGTAATGAAGGTAGAAAAGTATATAAAATGTGCAGAGATATCTTCCAGTTAATCTGGCTTCTCTAATGCAGTAGAAATCTGAAGGAAGAGAGTGAGAGAAGCAAATGTAAAAGACAAATTTGGGTCTGTAATATTGGGCTAAATTGCATAGATTTTATTTATTTTGAAATGGTGAGCCATTGATGGTTTTCTAGTAAGTCAGAGGTATCCAGAAACATTAATCTGACAGCTATCTAGAATGAATGGGAAGGGAAAAAATTGAAATCAGAGATAGCTTGGATATTCCCTATACTAACCTAAATAATACGCAAAGGAAGCCTGAGAGAGGCATAGGAGAAGAATAGAGGAGACGGATGGATACAAGGAAATGTAGAAGATCCAGGATTTGACAACTTCCTTGGATTGAAACAGAGAGAGACAGAGCATATATCCACTCTAAACCTGTTATTCTTTTAAATTGATTTCACAGATAACATTGATATTGATTTATGAACCTAAGTTATTCTTTTAAATTTATTTCATAGTGTTGATTTATGCCCTATTCTAATTTCTAAATAAGAAGTTGCTGAAATTTCAGGAAAGTAGTAAAAAGAAAGGCAATTCAAAAACAATACGTGAATTCATTGAGCCAAGCCAATGGCAAAGTCATATTAAAAATACATGATGAATAGTTCCCTTATTCAGTATAAAATAGTAGCTCAGCAAAAGGGTGCTCTGTTTACAATACAAACAATGATAAAAAGAAGAAACATATACATCAGAGTCAATGAACCCTATCTCAGTCTGCTTCCTGTTGCTTATAACAGAATACTGAAACTGGGTAATGTATAAAGAAAATACGTTTATTACTCACAGTTATGGAGGCTGAGGATCCAAGGCTGAGGGACCACACCTGGTGAGGGTCTTCTTGCTTTTGGGATCGCTGCAGAATCCCAAAATAGCACAGGACATCACCTGGAAAGGAGGCTGAGCATGTCAGCTCTGGTTTATCTTCTACTTATTAAAAAGCCACTAGTCCCACTCCCATAATAATCCATCAATCCATTAATCCATGAATCATCTCTTCAAGATCCCACATCTCAATTCTGCCACATTGGGGATTACATTTCAACATGAGTTTTGGAGGGGACAAACGTTCAAACCACAGCAAACTCTAAATAAACACTCAACATGTATGTGCCTTTTAACCAAACTAAAGATGCCAAATTGATTCCACACTGTAATCTGTACTCAGATTAACACTGTACTCAGATACCAAATGCTAAAATAAGTAAAACCGAGATAAAATTGACTGAAATATAGTAATAAAAATAGTAAATTATTTATTTAAAACAATACAAAGCTAAGCATTCTATTCTTTTTTTTTTTTCCTTTTGAGATAGAGTCTTGCTCTGTCACCCAGGCTGGAGTGCAGTGGCGTGATTTCGGCTCACTGCAACCTCTGCCTCCCAGGTTCAAGCAATATTCCTGCCGCAGCCTCCCAAGTAGCTGGGATTACAGGCATGCACCACCACACCCAGCTAATTTTTGTATTTTTAGTAGAGACAGGTTTTCACCATGTTGGCTAGGCTGGCCTGTAATCCCAGCACTTTCGGAGGCCGAGGCAGGCGGATCGCCTGAGGTCAGCATTCTATTCTTTACAAACATGACACTTCTACGGTTTCTATTTTCTTTGTCTTTTATTTTCATTGTAAAAGTGATATTGGAATTGTGTGTGCATCTGTCTGTGAAAAATTAAAAGTTCACACTGAGCCCCATTTATAAATGCAATATTTATATTTAAATGATTCGTCAATCATGCTGTTAGCAGTACTTTAAAGAATAGCAACACCACAGACATTGACTGAGACATAGGCTAAGTGAACTCCAATTCAGAGTCCCTTCTGGAAGGAACACTGTACGACAGAATTTTCTGAGTACAGTGATCTTCCTCAGTGCCAGGACTGACAAGGAAATGGAAGGTTTGTTCAGTATTTGGAAAGACTGAGAAATAGAGAAGGGAAATTTGGGGGTAAAACAGAGGTAGAGTGAGAAAAATGAACAATATGCCAAAAAAATCAGTGCTTGGATTCTGACTTTATGTATTCCTTATAAGATGTATCTTTGTACATAAGTATAAATTATTATAGACATAAAGTGATAAAAGTTGGACACTAGAAGTGGCTTTGAAGTAACTCCATCATAACTCTTTATTTTACGACCATGAAAGCTGTTCCTGGGGAAAGTGAAGTTTTCCATCTCTTCTCTCTATATCCAGTCTTCTCAATCATATCAGCATTATTAAAATAAACATTATTTCTAAAATGCAACAGTCTATATTTTAACAGAAAGTGCAAACAAGATTTAACTATGAGCTAATCCTCTGAGGTTAGATCAATCCCATCTTATTCCTTTATTTATCGTGGGTGTCCGTGTATCACTAATGACTCAACAGCCAGCCTGTCCTCTGGCATTTGTGCTTCTTCCATGGCTCACAGCTCCTCTGCTTTTCCTCTCTCGTGAGCACTGAGACAATGGCATCTAATCTGAGCCTGGGGATTTGGCAGCTCTTGAGCAGTACTGTGCCACAGTTTATGAGTACGTAAGCTGCTAATTGACTAGATCAAAGAATGGAAAAAGCTACAGGCCACATACCCCTAATGTTTCTCGTCAAAAGCAAGTATACAAAAATGGAGTATGATCACTCAAAAACATCAAAACCACAGCCATTTCATTAAAGCATTATGAATTAACAAAATGGATTAAGTAGAAAATTTCCTGTCAGAGGTAGAAAGGATTTATATAAGTACTGACACCTAAAATAGAAACAAATATAAAACTTAGTTTACATATAGGAAAAGCAACTTTTACAAAATGGTATGTTCTGGATGCATCTATCTAAAATTAAGTGGAAATAACTTTTGGCTGTTTATCATGAACTAAAATGTCAAACGTATCCTTCTTAATTATTGAAATTCTGTTAAAATAAAATATTTGTGGAAATTATAAGTTTTTGTATTATTTGCAATTCAGGACATCATTAGGAATAGCATATTGGGCAAAGACAACTGTGTCTGGTTAGGATATTCTTTCCAAACTAGGTGATACCATGATATCATGTGTATCACGAAATTAGACTCGACATGTGATTATTGTGAAGTTCTTTGCTTTTCTCTGACTTTACTTATATTTAAATAACTGTGAAAGGGCAAAATTAAAATGTGCAAACAGTTTATTCTAGAACACCTGCAGGAAATTTTTCTTAATGTTGGCTGCACTTTTTTTTTCATTTGCCCCATGAAATACAATAGTAATGTTAGACGAAATGCCTATGTCAGTCCTATTTTCAGCATTTTGCCTGGAGGTATAATTAGATTTTCTTTCTTGAAATCCACACTATTATGTGAGTTCCTGTGGCATGCACTGCTGTGAGCAATCATCATTGAATGTCTACAATAGGATAATCACGAGACTCATGCTTATATTATCAGAGTATTGTTTCCAAATGAAGTCATTATCTTCTTTTCCTGATCTATAGAGTGAGAAAATACAATATCCTAGATGCTGATAATAGATTGTATTGGATAGGAGTGTATTTTGTAAGTATTCATAAATACTCAACCAGTGTATTCCATGAGTATGAGTGGGAGACTACTCAGAACTATGTTAAAAAATTGAGTAATAAAAAGTGAGTGTGAATGCATATATATGTATATAATATCCAGAAATTATCCATTAAACTTAGATGAGAAAACAAAGATGGGATTTTTCTTAATGTATACGATTTAAGATGGTCCACCTTGTACAGTAAAAGCTGAGACACTTGGTTTCAAATACTGACTGCTCTACTGACTGGTTATATAACTTAAGGTTCTTAATCTCTCTAAAACTTAATTTCTCTGTCTAAAAAAAGCAGTAAAAATATCTACTTCACAAGATTCCTGTTCAGTATTATAATAGGGTGTTCCTCTCTCCATCCCACTGTTACTCTGACCAAGATGACCTTAATGTTTCCCTTAGTTTGACTAAACTTTTAGACAGATTTCTTTCTGACTATTGGCCCCTGACCTCCCTTTTCTTAAGTGTTTACTTTAGAAAACTTGCAATGTATAAATTCTTTCTATGCCCTTTTGACATGTAAATCTTCTTCTAGCCACTTGCCAGTTTTACAAGCCAGGAATGTCTTCCTCAAGGACCTGAAGGCCATCCTTTTGAAATGTAATCATCAATAATGATAGGGCCCTAGTCTCCGGAGCCTAACTTCAATAAGCAATGATTAGCAAACACAGATAACCACGCTGACTGCCTCCCTCCTGATGTCATCCAGGACTTTTCCACTAACCCACCCCAGAGCTGGAAAATTCTCTTGCCTTTAGTTTCTTTTTAGTATGATTATTTTTATTTTAGGTTCAGGGTCACATATGCAGGCATGTTATATAGGTAAACTCATGTCACAGGAGTTCGTTGTACAGATCATTTTGTGACCCAGGTGCTAAGCCTAGTACTCAACAGTTCTTTTTTCTGCTCCTCTCCCTCCTCCCACCCTCTAGCCTCATGTAGGCCCCAGTGTCTGTTGTTCCCCTTTTTGTGTCCATGTGTTCTCATCATTTAGCTCCCACTTATAAGTGAGAACACACAGTATTTGGTTTTCTGTTCCTATGTTAGTTTTCCTTTTGTTTCAATAGAGTTTAGTTCCCCCTATTGCAGTAGTCTTGAATAAAGCCCTCCTGGCCTGGTTAACTTGTCCATTGCAATTTTTCTTCGACAAGTCTTCTAGAATTCTCCCTCTGTGGTTGGGGTGATATGACCCTTGACTACAAGCTCAGTACTGATTGATTCAGGACCTAACAGTAATCCAATTTTGAATAAGATGTAGAGAAGTTAAGAAATTCTAGCTCAGTAACTCAAGAGTCAGTAATAGGCTGACTTTAATCACACGGTTTTAATAATGGGTGTTTTACTTGGCTTCCAGAATAACATCCCACTTTGTTTCCTTCATAGGCTATTGCTCTTGGCTTCTCTAAACAAGCTACCTTGCCTTACAACCTATCTATTACCCCATTACTCCAATATCTTGCTATTTTCATCTTCTCATCCCACCAGGAGCTAATCCAAGTTCATGCATCCTACATTTGTTATGTGACAGTTCTTACAGGGACCTTTCCTGTTTTTGCTTGATGTCAAGATCCTCAGCACAATTTTGTCCTGCCTGTCTGCTTAGAAATATCAGACAGTCTGCTACCTGGGCTACTGAATAACCTACACTGCCAAACGTCATTGTCAAATGGAGCTATTTGTCCCATCAAACTGAGCTACCATTCATCAGAGCTTGTTAGGTGCCTAAGCCTCTGCCCTGAGTTTTGTTCTAGGCTACAGAATGTGCAAACTGTGCTTTAATATGTTGTGTTTCATTTTAAAAATCAATTTAGGCATGTCATTTTAGAATGACTTGTATTTATGGCTTCATATTCATTTTAAGCATATTGTCTTTTATTCAATTTAAGCACATTGATTTAGAATGATGTTGTGTTTTAGGATACCTGATAAGTATGCAGAGAATTCTTTGGAGGATAAAATGAAATCCACAAAAAACTTTCAAAGTATTAAAAGAAATTCAATTTACAAAGAAAACAGCAAAGGCAGGAGGGATTAGTAGAGAGGCCTCTGGGGTTCCCAGGAATCAAGCTACAGTATTGGACACAAATCTCCTCTTTCCATCTGGTACATATACTGGGCATGGAGAAGAAACTCAACGAAAACAGTAAAAGCAATAAAATTTTCTATTTTCTTCAATTTTCTTCTTCAATTAGGTCTACCCCTAATGAAACAGATTATTCTTTTCACTAACTCCAAGGCTGCATACACTTCTCCAGGCAAATCTTCCCCAAGGAATTATCTGTGAATGTGCTCTTGGGTACCAAAACCATTCCTTCTATTCTGCACACAGTGAGCACTACATTTATTGAATTACTTTTTTAAACAACTTAATCACAGTCACAACAGTGCCTTTTCTACAAAAAATAAAGATGGGTTGTTGTAAATAATCACATTCTGCCTCTACCCAAATCAGTAAGAATACATGTGCAAGATAAAAGTAGAAGTGAGTTTTTATTACTTGCAGAATTCATTAAAGAGAGACAATGCCTTGAACTGAAATAATATTCTGACATGTTGGCTGTATCTGGCAAATGGGCTAAACCAGTGGTTCTCATTCAGTAATTTTGCCAACATTTGTAAACATCTGGAAACTTTTTGGTTGTTACAACTGCAGGGTGGGGGATAGGGGATAGGAGGCGTGGTGGGGGAGGTGTGGAGGGCGGCATTGCTACTGCCACCTAGGGCATAGAGGCAGGGATGCTGCTAAATATCCCATAATATTCAGGACATACCCCTCAGCAAAGAATTGTCTGGTCCAAAACATCAATGGTGCTAAGGCTCAGAAACCCCATGCTAGGCAGATAAGTCCCATTGCATGATAGTTGAGAAGCCTCTTGAAATAATTCACTCCAAGGTAAGAAGGAACCAGAGGGAGCAGGGGTAGGTTTAAGTACAGCGTAACAGCTGTGTTTGTTTCCAAAAGAGTCCCCTTCTTTATTGGAATCATCTTTGGGTTCTGGAGATAGCAGGAACTGGAAGCAACACTGCTAAAATCTCATTTGAAAAATCAATAGGTCAACATGATCTTGAAACCTCTTCTCCAACAATATGTACCAAAGAAAAGGGAATAAGGTGACCATTCGCATGTCTCAACAATAAAAATCACAGTGCTTAGGAAACTTCCAGTTCTCCAAGACAGACTAGCCTCATTCCTCCCAGATCCTTCCTCTTGCAACTAAAATCCCTGGACAAACACAAGGAAGCTTAGGAAGACCCTGAAAGGTAGGCAAATAAAGATTGACCATCTAGGTGAGAGGTGAAGCCGGCTGAGCTTCTGGGTCAGGTGGGGACTTGGAGAACTTTTCTGTCTAGCTAAAGGTTTGTAAACACACCAATAAGCACTCTGTGTCTAGCTAAAGGTTTGTAAACGCACCAGTCAGCACTCTGTAAAAATGCACCAATCAGCACTCTGTGTCTAGCTAAAGGTTTGTAAACGCACCAATCAGCACTCTGTAAAAACGGACCAATCAGCCCTCTGTAAGATGGACCAATCAGTGCCCTGTAAAATGGACCAATCAGCAGGATGTGGCTGGGGCCAAATAAGGGAATAAAAGCTGGCCACCCAAGCCAGTAGCAGCAACCCACTGGGATCTCCTTCTACTGTGTGGAAGCTTTGTTCTTTCACTGTTCACAATAAATCTTGCTGCTGCTCACTGTTTGGGTCTGCACTACCTTTATGAGCTGTAACAGCGCAGGGTCTGCAGCTTCACTCCTGAAGTCAGCCAGACCACCAACCCACTGGGAGGAACAAACAACTCTGGATGCACCGCCTTTAAGAGCTGTAACACTCACTGCAAAGGTCTGTGGCTTCACTCCTGAAGTCAGCAAGACCATGAACCCACCAGAGGAATGAACAACTCCAGACGCGCCACCTTTATGAGCTATAACACTCACCGCGAAGGTCTGCAGCTTCTCACTCCTGAAGTCAGCAAGACCACGAACCTACTGGGAGGAACAAACAACTCCAGATGTGCCACCTTTAAGAGCTGTAACACTCACTGCAAAGGTCTGTGGCTTCACTTCTGAAGTCAGCAAGACCATGAACCCACCGGAGGAAGAAACTCTGGACGCGTCTGAACATCTGAAGGAACAAACGCCGGACACACCATCTTTAAGAACTGTAACACTCACCACGAGCGTCTGTGGCTTCATTCTTGAAGTCAGTGAGACCAAGAACCTACCGGAAGGAACCAATTCCAGACACACAGGGACCCCAGTACTTGAGGGTCAAGTTTTCTGGATTTCTTGCAGCCTCCCATGCATCCTGGAAGAGGTGCTGTAGCAGGTTCCAAACAAGAACTGGCAACAGACTGACCAGATAATCCCCAAGAAAACCTGTTTATGCTAGACAAGGAACTGGGAAACAGGAAGCCTAACAGCAGAAAACCTTGTGGCAATACCTTCCCTACTCTAGCCCCACACAGCAATGAGAAAACCGCTTCCTCCCACTCACCTATCACAGGTTCAGCAGGCCCAGTAGGGAGCTGATTTTACACTTCATGCCCCAACGTTGTGGAAAATGGAATTCTCACCAAAGCAAAGAGCAAATCTCCCATCCCACCCCTTCCCCTCCTGGAAAAGCAGGAGTGTCCTGACTCCCCTTCCAGGTATTGTTGGCACAGCCAGCCAGGCAGCTATCCTTTCATCCTCACCAGGCAGAAACAGGTGATGCTCCAGTTTCCCTCCTGGGACAGTGTCAGAGGGATGGAGTGAGAAGTTGATTTTCCACGCCCCCTTCAGTAAAAGCACATGCTGCTCTGATTGCTGTGTCGTCATTTGTATTGTTCTCTCCTTTTTCATCTGTGGCCCTTCTGATTTTGTGTGTGTGTGTGTGTGTGTGTGTGTGTATTCTTAGCTTGTTTTTCAATTTATTTACATTGTTATAAATACATTTGAAGTAATAAATATACTCATAAGTACTTTTATGGTGCATTCCATATATATTTTATAATTTCCTATTCTTCTGAAGGGTTATTTACTATTTTGTTTTCTTTCTAGGCATAGGAGTTTGTTGAGGTTTTTAAAAGATATACTTTCGTTACTGACTTCAACTTTTATTTCACTGAGATCAGAAAACATGGTCTATTTGGTGCTGACTCCTTAGACCTTTTTTTAAAAGTGAAGATTTTTTTAAAAGCCTAACACAAGGCCAATTTTCATTAATTGCAACCCCTTATTTGCAATCCTAAAACTCAAAAAGCTCCAAAATTAAGGTTTTTGTAACTCATTTGGTGAAGAAATCTAACCTATATGGATTTAGTGAAAAAAACCTATATTGAACTGATGCCGTTATTTCATGTCTTTATTTACTATTTCTTTAGCTGTAAAAATACTAATATTTGATTATGAAGTCCTATGCTGTATCTCATCAAGGATGGTGTATTATATATAATATATGAATTATATTAATTTTATATCACAAAAATCTAAATTTTGAAATTCATCTGGTCTTGTGGATTTGAGATAAAAGATTATGCCCTAAATATATATTAGTTTGTTGATAATATTTAAATATTTAATAGTTTTGCTTGTATTTTAAATTTTTTATTTATTATTTTCTGAGAAGAGCATGTCGAAACTCTTCACATCCATTCTTGATTTATCCATTTCTCCCTATATTTCTGTCAGTTATTGCATTACGCATTTAAAAGTATAACATTTGGTGCATATGTGTTCAATTTTTGTCATGGTTATCTATTAATGCATATATTAATCAGGGTTCTCCAGAGGGACAGAATCAATAGGAGATTTTTTACATACATACATATGTACACACACACACACACACATATCTATCTATATGTATATAGGAAGGCCTGCATGCCCTGCCAAGCCACTGGTGCAAGTGTCAGAGGCCAAAGGCTAAAGAACCTGGAGTCTGATGTCCAAGGGCAGAAGAAGTGTAATCAAGCATCCAACACAGGAAGAAGAAAAGAGCCAAAAGCCTCAGCACAACAAAGTTAACCCTCCTTCTTCTGCCTGCCTTGTTCTAGCTGCACTGGCAGTCAATTGGATGGTGTCCTGCCACACTGAGAGTGGGTCTTCTTCTCCCAGTCCACCAACTCAAATGTCAGTCTCCTCTGGCAACATCTTCACAGACACACCCAGAAACAATAGTTACCAGCCATCTAGGCATTCCTCAATCCAATCAAGTAGACACCTAACATTAACCCTCACAATGCATTAGAAACTACCACATATTTATTGGCTTAAAACAATATATATTTATTAGGTGGGTCAGGAATCCAGGCATAACTTAGCCAGGTTCTCTACTCAGGACCTTACAAGACTATTGAAATGAAGATGATGGTCAGGCCACATTCTCATTTGGAGGTTTGACTAGAGAACAATCTGCTTCCAAGATACCTTGGGACCTTGGTGAATTTCATTTTCTTATGACTATAGAATTCAGCTCAAACTGTTTCTTCAAAGCTAGCAAAGGAAAGAGATAGAGACTGACAGAGAAACAGAGAGGCTGCTAGTTGGAACCTCTGTATTCATGGAAGGTAGGAGACTTCTTTGGACGGGTTAACCTGTTTGGTCAGACGTACCCAGAATGATCTCCCTTTGGATTAAAGTCAGCTTATTTTGGGCCTTAATTTCACCTGCACAATCCCTTAATCTTTGTCATATTCCATTAATTAGAAAGAAATTACAGGGCCTGACAACACTCAAGGAGAAGGGATTTTACAAGAGTGGGTCATTGGGGGATTATCTTAAAATTCTGCCTATCCCAACTTTGATATCTTATCTTATTTTATTGTGCCTTTGACAAAAGTATAACATTCTTTTCTGCCTCATATGATACTTTCTGCCATAAAATCTATGTTGTCTGGGTTTTTAAAAAATGCTACTTTGCTACCCTGGATGTATTTGGGGTACTAATTTGGTAGTAAGTACATCTTTTTCATTATTTTCAACTTTTCAGTATCCTATTATCTTATTTGAAAAAATACAACATTGTATTTCTGGAACTGTTTTAAAAACCAAAACATCAGATTTCACACTTTTACTGAGGGCCACTTTGCTATGATAAAGTTTATTTTACCAAACTGTTTTCTATTTTCTATTTATTGTATCTTAAGATATTTGTTAAATTCCATCATTTGAAAATTTTGTATTCTACTTGTAATCTTCTGATCTCTCATATATATTCATTAAGGACCACATTTAAGGTTTTTTTCAATTTATTGAGCTTATCAATATCTATGTATTGCTCCTGAACCACATAAATACCATAGCATGGTCTCACTCACATCTATTTTTGTTCCTCTCTCCCTCATCTCACACCACACTGGTATCATCGAAATTTCTCATTTTGTAGTGATTTAGATATTTCTTCTCCTTCTTTGTTTTTTCTATAATTTTTAATTCATATAATAGTAAATTTTTAATGTTATCTCTTACTTCCCATATGTTGTTAATTTCTCCTGGATTTATACCTCTTCTTCCTAGAGTATTTCTTTTGAAAGTACTTTCAAGTTGGGTGGGGAGGCGACAAGAATGTAGAGGATTTTGTGGGAAACTGTCTGAATTTCTATTTCTTTTCAAGACTCATAATTTTACTATAATATATTCTTGATTATCCTTATTGATACTCAAGCTTGGGATTATGTATTCTTTTATTTTAGATAATTTCTGTATTATATTCCAAAATATTTTAACCAGCATTTTTGTCATTTTGGAAATCTATTATAATTTTCGTCTTATTATTTATTCATCTTAACTTTTTCCTCATACTTCCCACCTCTGTACAATCCTATAATCCCTTCAATTTCTTGATTTTATTTACCAGCCTACATATTCATTCTTCAATGATATTCATTTTGCCATTTAACCTTCTAAGTTTTTCATTTAAGGTATTTTATCTTTCATACACAATGTCTCCAATTTGTTTTTCTTCATTATTAACTTTTTCCTGCTCCATATCTCTAATATTGTTTCTTGTCATTAGGGGTATTTGTTTTGCTTATTAAACTTTTTTTACTTTCTAGACCATTAGATTTGTTCCCTCTGATAATCAATGTCATTTTCTTCTTTGTTTTTAAAAATGATTGCTCTCTCATATGTCTTATTACTTTACCTTAAATGGTATTTTGGCTGCAATATGCTCCTGGCATTATCAGTGAAATCCTGAGCTTGTTCTTCAGGGAGGTATATGGGAAATGGGGACAGATAGACTCTAGCATTCATGCATCAATAGAGTGGGGTGTGTGCCTACTCTATTTGTCTCCTGCACTGTTTGAGGAATGCTTTTTCAGTAGTCCAGTTTTGTCTTCAATTAGTGCAATTACTGGCTAGTTGAAAACGGTTCAATTAGCTTCATTCACTCCACATCTATCTGCCTGGTAAATTTGTGAATATTAAATTGCCGTGCCGTGGCCAACCAGACCCTTTCTTCTTTTGGAAGAGAGTTCTCAGAGAGAGTAAGTTTTCTCTCCTGCTCTTTGATGGCTAGACTGCCTGTTCCAGGTGGGTATATATACCAGTCCAGGTCCTCTGAGAAGATTCCAAGTGTAAGAAATCTACTGATGGAAAAGACTGTGGGATGAAATAGAGGGGAAGTCACAGGGGCCAGGAGAGCTGGCAGACCATTATGTTCTGACATTGTGCAGAAAAGAGGGAGAGAAGGAAGTCTGGGTAAGAAGAAAACTGCAGTGAAGTTCTACAGATATTTTGGCCAAGCTAAAGGGGAGTCTTTGAGCCAAAGTCAGAAGAGTGCCCTGTCTGTCAGGAACAGGTCTGCGTTACTATCCCTGCCATGCAGTTATTGGCTGGGAGGAGCCCAGAAGAAAATAGGCGGAGAACTTAAGGAATATGAGTATCACGAGAAGCAAGAAAGGAGAGATTTACAAGAACAACTGATGAAACCTATCAATGTATCAAGTACAGTAATACGTGTATTAAGCACAAAATGCAAAATCCACAGTCAACTATAAAGCTGATTATCCAGGAACCAAGAAAAGATTTTAATCTATAAAATTTAGTTTTTAAATTAAATAAAAATTTCTAAGACACTAGGGATATGTAAAGCACTTAATTATAATTAAAACATTTGTTTAGAACCTATTATATATAAGGCATTGCTATGGAAAATAAATAATTCCTTGTAAATACACAGTAGTTTACAATTTATAAACCACTGCCCCTGCCTTCTAGGAGTTAATTATATTACCAGAGGAATTAGAAAGACAACTAGCATCAGAAATATTTTTTGTTACTAACAGTGTTGATATATCAATTTATCATTATAAGATTATTAATTAATATTTAACATTATTACTATAATTTATTTATTGTTGTTTTATTTTCAGCACAGTCTTAGCAAAAAAGCGAATATTTGCTATGAACATTTGAATTCCATATGGACTTTGTCTTTCGTGGTTCACTGAGCAGCAGTTACTCAATTGTGTCTTCTTTTTCTCCATCTTTCATACCACAAACATATGCACACATGCAGCTTGAGCCCAGGGTTAAAGGATTGGAATATGTCATCTGCTTTTATCATTTATTTTTTCTTTAGCAAGTATCATAAACAGCAATTTTACTTAGACTAACAGCATATTCAGCTTGTTATATTTTAAAACCTGGATTATCTTTGGATGCTGCCCAGATAATAACCTAATTGGAATGTGATAAAACACGGTAGTTCCTTCTTAAAGGTTTCCAGACTGTATTTCATTTCAAAGAGTTCTATCTATTGTTCTATTGTTATATTCCTTATAAGGAGAGAGCTGATATGACACAGAACCTACTCCTTCCTAAATGTTAGGATTTGTAGGTAATATGATATATAAAATAGAAAAAAATCCAAAGTTATTACCATGTCTTTCAAGGCCCCATACAATCTAGTTCCTATTCAGAACTTCCAAATCATGGGTAAACACTTGGAATAGAAAAATGATAGGGTTTGTTCTGGGAGAAGGCTACAAAAAGGGTGTGAAATGACTAAAGGACAAATTGGATCCGTAAGAGTCTTGAAAAAAAAACTGGAAAACAAGATGTCACAAATGAGCTTGAAAGCGGTGTCCAAAATAGATAAAATTATTTTAAGAGTCTTTACAGGATCTTAAAGAGTCTATAGAGATAACACAATCCAAGTATGACCTATAGGAAAGACATGGCAAGGAACATCAGTGGTTATGACTGATGGTGATGGCAAGAAATTTGAAGGGAAA
Source organism: Gorilla gorilla gorilla (assembly GCF_029281585.2). Taxonomy (NCBI): domain Eukaryota; kingdom Metazoa; phylum Chordata; class Mammalia; order Primates; family Hominidae; genus Gorilla; species Gorilla gorilla. The sequence goes on along the minus strand of NC_073238.2, from coordinate 51,755,692 downwards.
CTGATAATCCATGTATGAGATGGCTTGGGTTCAGATAAAGCTAGTCACCATAGGATTGAAAAAATTCTGACTGAGATAAGTTTGAGAAACCACAAGATAAAATATCCACCAAAACTACTTGCAAACTAGCAGTTTTCTGAAGTTCCAGATAATATGCTATTATTAATTCATGGCTGATCACACACAGCTGCTCTATATTCTTTATTAAGCATCAGTTTGCTTTCGGCCATTTACTTTGTTTTCAACATTTGCATGATATATTTTACAATTCCATGTCCCTGTCATAAGATGTTTCTCAAGAAAAGTAAAAGAGAATTTTTGAAAAGCATGATCAAAAGTGCAACAAGAACTACTAGATGCCTCCATGATTTTGCTTCAAAATATACACACACATAAACATTTAACTATAAAAGTGACAAGATTTGAGTCGGTTATTTGAAAATATAAACAAAATTGACAAGCTCATAACTAGACTAAGCAGGAAAAAAGGAAAGAAACTTCAAAAAAATAAAACCAGAAATGGAAGAAGAGACATTAAAATTGATGCCACATATATAAACAGAATTATAAGAGACTATTATAAACAATCACACACTGACAACCTAGATAACATAGAAGAAACAGACAAGTTCCTAGAAGTGTGCAGCCTACAAAGACTGAATCACGAAGAAACAGAAAATCTAAACAAACCTATAAGTAGCAAGGAGATTGAATCAGTAATAAAGAGAATCCCATCAAAGAAAAGCCCAGACCTGATGCTTTCACTGAAGAATTCTACCAAACATTTAAAGAAGAATTAGCACTAATCTTTCTCAAACTCTTCGAGCAATTAAAGAGGGGGAAGCACTTTCAAACCCATTTTATGAGGCCAGCATTACCCTAATATTAAAACCGGACAAATATATTACAAGAAAAGATAACTATAGATCAATATCTCTACTGAATATTGATGCAATAATACTCAACAAAATACTAGCAAACCAAATTCAATGGCACATAAAAAGAATTACTACAAGATGATCAGGTGAGACTTATTCCTGGCATGCAAAGATGGTACAACATAAAAAAATCAAATCAATATAATACACCATGTTAACAGATTGAAGAACAAAAGCTACCTGATCATCTTAATCCATACAGAAAACTAATTCAACAAAATTCAACAGCCTTTCATGATTTAAAAAAGCACTTAACAAACTAGAAATAGCAGAAAATGTTCTCAATATAACAAAGGGCCATATGTGAAAACTAACCTCATACTCAGTGGTAGAAATGGAAAGCTTTTTCTCTAAGTTTAGAAACAAAGCAAGGATGCCCACTTTTGCCACTTCTATCCAACATAGTGATGGAAATCCTAGCCAAAGAAATTACACAAGAAAAAGAAATAAAATGCATTCAAATTGAAAAGAAAGAGGTAAAATTATCTGTTTTCAGAAAACATGATGCTACATGTAGAAACTCCTAAAGACTACACACACACATATACGTGTGCATGCGCACGCGAAATGTTAGAACTAATAAACAATTCTGCAAGGTATAAAAATGAGTTGTGTTTATGCAAACTAAAAATGAACAATCCAAAAAAGTTTTTTTTAGAAAATCCCATTTAAAACAGCATCATAAATAATACAATTCTTAGTAATAAACATAACCAAAAAGGTAAAAGGCTGAAAACTACAAAACATTATTGAAAGAAATTTAAAACACACATAAATGGAAAGACATCTCTTGCTATAGTGTGGATGTCTGTACCCCTAAGCCTCGTGTTGAAGTTTGATCTCCAGTATTGGAGGTGGGGACTAATGGGAAATGTTAGCGTCATGGCGGTGGATCCCTCATGAATGTCTTGGTGCCATTTTCACAGTAATGAGTGAGTTCTCATGCTATTACTTCCCAGGATAGCTGGTTGTCAAAAAGAGCTTGACACCTCCCCATCTCACTGTTGCCTCCACTTTTACCATGAGACCTCTGTTCATGCTGGCTCTCCTTTGCCATCTGTCATGAGGGGAAGCAGCCTGAAGCCTTCACGAGAAGACCAGTCTTCCAGTCAACAGAATCATGAGACAAATAAAAACTTTTATTTATAAACTACTCAGCCTCAGGTATTCCTTTATAGCAACACGAAATGAACTAAGACATCTGTGTTTATTGATTGAAAGACTTAATATTGTTAAAATGTTTATTCTACCGAAAGCAATCTACAAATTCAATGAAATTTCTATCAAAATCTCAATTTTTTTACAGAAATAGAAAAAAATTCTAAAATTTACATGGAACCACAAAGGACCCCCCAAAAGTAAAAACCCTCTTCAGAAAGAAAAAACAAAGTCGGAGGCCTCACATTTCCTGACTTGAAAGCATATTACAAAGCTGCAGCAATCAAAACAATATGATACTGGTATAAGACAGACATATAGACCAATGGAACAGAATAGAGACCCCAGATATAAACTCATACACATGGTCAAATGATCTCAAACAAGCATACCAAGGCTGAAGGGGAAAGGGTACACTTTTCAACAAATAGAGTTGGGAAAACTGGATACCCACATGCAGACAAATAAAATTGGGCCCTACTTTATAGTATATAACTCAAAAATTAACTCAAAATATATTAAAGAACCAATAATAAAATCTACAACTATAAAACTTTTGGAAGAAAATATAGGGGAAAGCTTCAAGACACTGGTTTTGGCAATAATTTTCTGACTATAACATGAAAAGCACAAGAAAGAAACGCAAGAATAGACAAGTAAAGTTGCATCAAACTAAAAACCTTGTGTACAGCAAAGGAAACCATCCATAAAGTGAAAACACAACCTATGGAATGGGAGAAAATATTTGCAAACCATATATCTGATAAAAAGTTAATATACAGAATATACAAAGACCTAAAACCATAAAAACCCTAGAAGAAAACCTAGGCACTACCATTCGGGACATAGGCATGGGCAAGGACTTCATGTCTAAAACACCAAAAGCAATGGCAATAAAAGCCAAAATTGACAAATGGGATCTAATTAAACTACAGAGCTTCTGCACAGCAAAAGAAACTACCATCAGAGTGAACAGGCAACCTACAAAATGGGAGAAAATTTTCGCAACCTACTCATCTGACAAAGGGCTAATATCAACAATCTACAATGAACTCAAACAAATTTACAAGAAAAAAACAAACAACCCCATCAAAAAGTGGGCAAAGGACATGAACAGATACTTCTCAAAAGAAGACATTTATGCAGCCAAAAAACACATGAAAAAATGCTCACCATCACTGGCCATCAGAGAAATGCAAATCACAACCACAATGAGATACCATCTCATACCAGTTAGAATGGCGATCATTAAAAAGTCAGGAAACAACAGGTGCTGGAGAGGAAGTGGAGAAATAGGAACACTTTTACACTGTTGGTGGGACTGTAAACTAGTTCAACCATTGTGGAAGTCAGTGTGGCGATTCCTCAGGGATCTAGAACTAGAAATACCATTTGACCCAGCCATCCCATTACTGGATATATACCCAAAGGACTATAAATCTTGCTGCTATAAAGACACATGCACACGTATGTTTATTGCGGCACTATTCACAATAGCAAAGACTTGGAACCAAGCCAAATGTCCAACAATGATAGACTGGATTAAGAAAATGTGGCACATATACACCATGGAATACTATGCAGCCATAAAAAATGATGAGTTCATGTCCTTTGTAGGGACATGGATGAAATTGGAAATCATCATTCTCAGTAAACTATCGCACGAACAAAAAACCGAACATTGCATATTCTCACTCATAGGTAGGAACTGAACAATGAGAACACATGGACACAGGAAGGGGAACATCACACTCTGGGGACTGTTGTGGGGTGGGGGGAGGGGGGAGGGATAGCAATGGGAGATATACCTAATGCTAGATGACAAGTTAGTGGGTGCAGCGCACCAGCATGGCACATGTATACATATGTAACTAACCTGCACATTGTGCACATGTACCCTAAAACTTAAAGTATAATAATAATAAATAAAATTTAAAAAAAAGAACTACAACTCAACAACAACAACAACAAACAAAAACCTGATTAGAAGTGATCAAAGAACTTGGATAGACATCTCTCCAAAGATGATTATGCAAATCACCAATGAAGAATATTAAAAGATGCTCAATCTCACTAATCATCATGGAAATGTAAATGAAAACCACAGTGAGATACTAACTAATACTCCTTAGGATGGCCGCTATACACAAAACAGAAAATCAAAAGTTGTGGTAAGGATTTAGCAAAGTTGGAACCCTTATATACTGTTGGTGGGAATACAAAATGGTGCAGCTGCTATGAAAAACATTATGGAGGTTTCTCAAAAAATTAAAAGTATAATTACCATAAGATAGAGTAATTTATCTTCTTAATATTTATCCAAACGAATTGAAAACAGAATCTCAAATAGATATGAGAACACCTAAGTTCACGGAAGCATTATTCACAATAGCCAAGAAGTAGAAGCAACTTAAATGTCTATTAGTGGATGAATGGATAAAGAAAATGTGTTTATATATACAGTAAAATGCTATTCAGTCATGCAAAGAAGAAAACTCTGTAATATTACTACAGCATGGATGAATCGCCAGTGTATTACGATAAGTGAAATAAGGCACTCACGAAAAGGTAAATGCTGCATGATTCTACTTATATGAGATATCTAAGTAGTCAAACTCTTAAAAACAGAAACTAGAATGGTAGTTACGAGGAGTTGGGAGGCAGGGAAAAAGAGAGTAATTGTTCAGTGGAAATAAGTTACAGTCCTACAAGATGAAAAAGTTCTAGAGATCTGCTGCAAATCCATGGATATATAGTTAACACTACTATACAGTATACTTAAAAAATAGTTAACATGGTGCATTTTAAGTTATGTGATTTTTTAACACAATACAAAGTAGTTGCAATTTGAAGGCTCCAACTAGGCATGTTTTGCATAATTGGATCATCAAAGACGATAAAGATAATAGATAATAAATAACACAGGGAGGCCACAAATCAATAGGAATAGTTGAAAGAGAGAGAAATTCTACTTTGCAGCATAATATCAGCTAATAAATGTAGAAAGAATGATAGGGTTTTTTAAAATGAAATTTTATAACCTCCAATGTAATAATTGATTCAACAAGCATGCCAAACTGTTGAGTTAAAGGTTGCTGAAGGCAGAATGTTTACATGGACCCGAGGTACTACCCCATAAATTACTTATAATTAGAAAGAAGAAAATGTACTTTTACAATGAAGAGATCTGGCATTCAACAACTTAACCAAGTAATAGTTGGACATCTGGTCATTATGTTATACAATAAAAATTATATAACATCACCTACAATTTTTGCCAAAAATGTGTAACCTTAATCTAATCATGTGGAAACAATAAAGAATGTGAGACATTCTGCATGACAACTAGCCTGAACTCCTCAAAAAGTCAATGATAGAAAAAAATCAGTGGGCAGGAGGCTGTTCTGGGTGAAAAGATACTACAGAGATATAACTGTCAAATGCAAGATATAAATTTTGATTGAATCCTGGAATTTAAAAAATAATAACCAGCTATGAAATACATTTTTAGGATCATTGGAGAAATTTGAATATGATATGTGTAGAATTTTATATTACCAAATTTTTGTTAATTTTCTTATGTGTAGGAGAATTTATTCTTAGAAGTTAGATGCTAAAATATTTGGGATTGAGATGTCATGATGTTTGCAAATTATTATTACTTTCAAATGGCTTAGCAAATAATGTGTGTGCATTGGGAAAGAAGCAAAGGTTGCACAAACATAAAAACTAGTGAATCTACATGAAGGGTATACAAGTGCTCTTTTTTTTTATTTTCAAGATGAAAACTTGGGGAAAATAATGAAACAGATTTCTTGTACAGTTGTTTTGGGGAAATAGAAGAGGGAAATATATTGTACATGAGCAAATTTCCGAAATATCCCCTTTATCCCTGCTCATTCACCCAATTTCCACTTCCTATTGCACTTACCACTTTATCCTATTCATTCTCCCTCCTCTATCTCTCCTCCTTCTTTCACTCTTTCCAACAAGCACTCACTGTGTGTGTGTCTGTGTGTGTATTTAGGGGTGTCTGTGTGTGCACGCAGACACACACAGACACACACATACAGAGATACCCCTAAATATACATTCATTGCAAAATTCATCCAGATTACCCACTGTCCTATACAAAATGAAAGCTAGATAATTTGCCAAACAGCTACATTATAACATAGCACTGCATATTTATTTGAAAGGTGTTAGATTGGCAAGGTGAACAAAATGCTAAATTCATCTTTAGCGATGAAGATTACAACACGAATCCACTGGCAAGATAAGGTTCCTGACCAGGCACAGTGGCTCATGCCTGTAATCCCAACACTCTGGTGGGCTGCAGTGAGTGGATTGCTTAAGCCCACAAGTTCAAGACCAGCCTGGGCAACATGGTAAAACTCGTCTCTACAAAAAAATACAACTTAGCTGTGTGTGATGGCGCATGCCTGTAGCCGCAGCTACTTGGGAGGCTGAGGTAAGGGAATCGCTGGAACCCAGGAGGTTGAGGCTGCGGTGAGTTTTGATCACGCCACTGCACTCCAGCCTGGGTAACAGTGAGACCCTGTCTCAAAAAAAAAAAAAAAAAAGAAAAGACAAAAAACAAGGTAAGGTTTCTGCTTTCTCATACACAGCCCTGAACTATAGGCCACTTTAATGGAGAATCTGTGAGAAGTACCTGAAAGGCAGGTGGGAGGTTGAGATGATTTGACTTTCCAACACTGCCAAGCCTCTAACCATCTAAACTAGAAAAGCATATAGTTTAAAATTTGCCCCAGTAGCAAAGCAAAGAACTGAATAAACAACATAAGAGACCCAAGGGAATGTCAAATGTGTAAAGTTAAACTCCAAGAAGGACAGACGTTATACTAGTCACCTCCGTGCCAAAAAATCAGAAATTAATATATGCTCAAGCAAGTCTCTTCCCCCGTGTAGACCTTCAACGCTATCTAGATTGGAAAGGAGAAAAGCGAGCTCGCTGTGGGCAGAACACAATCATTAGGAAGGAATATGTGATCTAAAGATGCTTAAGAAAAAACTAGGCCTTGGACTCAAACCTTTAATGAGTTTACCATAAGCTTAGCTTGCTATGCCGTTTCCTCCAAAAAATAGTCAATATTGCTAGTGCATAAAACATGAAGAGTTTTAGATGTCAATTGTTTTTATTGACTTTGAGATACCCATATTTATAGGCATGGCACCCAGAGGGTCATGCAGAGAGTTAGAAACTATTTTCTGCCAGGCACGGTGGCTCACACCAGTAATCCCAGCACTTTGGGAGGCCGAGGTGGGCGGATCACCTGAGGTCGGGAGTTCAAGACCAGCCTGACCCGTCTCTACTAAAAATTAGCCAGGTATGGTGGCGCATGCCTGTAATTCCAGCTACTCGGGAGGCTGAGGCAGGAGAATCGCTTGAACCCGGGAGGCGGAGGTTGCGGTGAGCCGAGATCATGCCATTGTACTCCAGCCTGGGCAACAAAAGCAAAACCCCGTCTCAAAAAAAAAAAGAAACTATTTTCTCTGTCCCTGTTAACTTTCTTTCACTATGTGTGAGGCAAGGTTAGATTTCTTTTAAAGCTACCTCACTCGTCTGGGAAAAGAATGGGTGAAGAATAAAAATTTTCCTTCAGTAAGCCCAAATCTGCTGACTTCAAGAGCCAAAGCCTTCATGTGAAGTATAAAGCATTAAAACCTATGGGCGTATCCTTACATTTCTGGTACAAACATTTCTCAAAAGTTATTAAAATGATGTAATGCAAAAGGTATGTCCAAAAGGAGTAAACCCTGGCTGATTTATAGACTATTATTTCCCTACACTTTAAGTGTTTCTGTCATCATGTTTGCCTGTTCATTCTGTTCTAAAGTTGCATCCATGTGGCTGAAGCAACATATATAGAGCAAGTAATTTGGTTGTCACACAATCAGCATTTGGCAGTGGAACAAAGTAGCAATCATTTTAAGCAGATAGAATATAACAGATATCTCGCATACACATAAAAACAATCACACTAAAACCAGTGAAAATAAGACAGAAAAATAGAACTGTGAAAGATGAAATGATCACCAATTTGCTCTACCTAGAACTCAGTGACTTCTAACATACTGATTAGTGGAAATTTCTCATTAGTAAAAAACAAAATGAAATGTTCCCAAGAAAAAAACCTGAGGCTTTTTCCCTGTTAATAATTGGAATTATGATGGACAAAATGACTAGCAAGTGGTTGGTTCTATTCTGCAGAAAGAAAAACTTGACTCTCAAAGTTCCTTCCAATAATATGTTTATTTTAGTGAAGAGTTTATAAAACAAAATTCTGTGGGGAATTGAATAATTGGGGTAATGTGTCCACCCAAAATTATTCCAACTCTCCAATTTATTTACAGAAATAAATTGAGACAAATTACCCTTTAAGTAAAAGTCAATGTGCTTTTGAAGATCCAAAAGATGTAATTTTGTAGTACAGAATTCAGCATGCTACTTTGAAGTCATGTTTCTTAAGATGTCTCTAAAGCAGCAATTAGCAAAATGTGTTTGAGGAAATGCAAAAACATTACACATTATCATAAAGGTGTTAAAATTGTCCAAATTTTAAATAATGTACATTTAAAACATATTCATGACATCAAGTGCTTTTTGATCAGCATTTATTACATCAAATGACACTAAAAATGTGAACGAATGGAGTGTATTGCACTAGAGCTGCATATACAAAGAACAAAACTCTCAAAAGATGCTAGAATAAAATCATGTTTTTTCACATATGGGAGGGATTCTGGGTTCTCAGCTACAGGACTCCTGAGAGACCATTTTTTATGGTGTGTTATAAAGTTCCAGGAGGTGCTTGGCCATAAAACCCTTCTCTGCAGATCCTCTCCAGAGACTAGTGTTCAGAAGGTTCACACTTTGGAAACTTCTTTCCTGGAAAACAGTAGGCTTGTAATGGTAGGTGAAACCTTGGATGAGGATAAGATGGTGTATTAGTTTGCTAGGCTGCCATAACAAAGTACTACAAATCGAATGCTTTAAACAATAGAAATTTGTTGGCTTACGATTCTGGAGCCCAGAAGTCTGAGGTCAAGGTGTCAAGGTGTGTGCAGGGCCATGCTTTCTCTGAAGGTGCTGGGGATCTGTCCCAGGCCTCCCTCCTAGGTTCTGGGAGTTTTTTGCCTGGTGGCTACACAACTCCAGCCTTCCCATGGAGTTCTCTCTACATGCTTGTCTCTGTCCAAACTTTCCCTTTTTTATAAAAGCACTAGTCCTACTGGATTAGGAGCCCATCCTACTCAAATATGACCTCATTTTAACTAATTACATCTGTAACAATCCTATTTCCAAATGAGGTCACATTCTGAGACACTGAAGGCTAGCACTTCAACACATGAATTTTGAGAGATCACAATTCAACCAGTAAGAGATGGGATAACTCCAAGCTGTGTAGAAAAAGCAGTGAGTCACTCTCATCTTCAACATGACAATGTTTGGGTGTGTGAATAAAGTTGGAACGTGTGTCACAGGTAATGCTCCTAACAATAGCTAGAATACCTAGGTTTGTAAATAATTTAACTTTTTACATTAGAATAGACATAAGGCTATATATTTTTAAATGATAAATTATATCGCCTGGAGAATTCTATGGTTAGTCAGAAAAAGAAAGAAACTGGTTTTACTTGGAGATTGAACAAAATATGCACCAGGAAATCTAGCTCCTAGTTCATTGGGATATATTAAGGCTGGCTCACAGAAAACACCACTAACATCTCTTTTGCGTAACAGTTTACCATTACAAGATTTAAAAATGGTAAACTGAAGCATGCGTTAACAGTAGAACTACTCATGATGAGAGAGATGTGAAGAGTGAAACTGGCTTTATAGCATTACAATTGATTCTCGTTAATCATGGTAGTTGTTATACAAAGAGTCTCCTTCTGTTGCCAGGCTGGAGTGTAGTGGCACAATCTTGGCTCACTGCAACATCTGCCTAACAGGTTCAAGCAGTTCTCCTGCCTCAGCCTCCCAAGTAGCTGGGCCTACAGGGGCGCACCACCACACCCAGTTAATTTTTGTATTTTTAGTAGAGACGGGATTTCACCATGTTGGCCAGGATTGTCTCGATCCCGATCCCTTGTCATCATGATCCGCCTGCCTCAGACTCTGAAAGTGCTGGGATTACTGGCGTGAGCCACCGCACCCGGCCAGTAATTCCTTCTTTGTGTGCCTTCTATCTTTTCCTTCTTTCCATTGTTGCTAATGCTGATCTATTTCAAATTCTTAGTATCTTTGCCTGGACTATTACAATATCTGCTTTATCCTCTTGACTGCCTACCTCATTCTCTTACCATCTCAAACTATTTGTCAAACTGCAACTGTCCTGAATTTCTCTCATTTGTTCCCTCAAATCTACTCTTCACTCCCCTCCACTTTGATCTGTTCTCCTGGAAGCTGAAGTGTGTGGAATATATCAAGGGTTCTTCTCCTCTAGCTCCCAGTTGGGTTTGACCGCCAGGAAATGGTGGTAGGAGTTCAAAGTGTGGGCAGAGAGGAAATCCAGGTTATTTAACTCTCCTGGTGTCTTTGATCCTATTAGGTGGCCTTCTTTACACAGCTTTCTCTCCAGATTTTCTCATTTAGAGGTGTGAATGGTGAAGCCCCACCCCCAGCCCCAGTTTCAAGTCTTAGAGCCTTTATTTCTTTTGATTTTCATCCAATCTGCCCACATCTTTTGCAGAATCTCTTTATTAAACTTTTTTCAGGTTACCTGATTTCAATGTGCCATCTGTTTTTTAACTGATGCACTAACCATTTATTTAGCAAAAGAGGTTAAATTATGCCCCTCCCTTATCCCAAAATCTTGAATTTTTTTTTCATTATCTGAGTTCCAAACTTTCTAGCCAGCATTCAAAATTTTCCACAGTGTCTCCCCATCCTTCCTCTCTCATAACCACCCCAGTCCATTTGACTCACCCACGCTTACTGAGTTTACCCAAATTCCCTAAAAAGCTATATATTTTTATACACCAGGCCCAGGAGTTCTTTCCATTCTTTCTTTTCCTGATGAAAGGCTATTTACATTTGAATGCTCTGTTAAAAACACTGTCTTTCCACATGCATGCATATATTTGTCACAGCACTATTCACAATATCAAAGACATGGAATCAACCTAATGCCTATCAGTGGTAAACTGGATAAAAGAAATGTGGTACATATATACCATGGAATACTATGCAGCCATAAAAAAGAACAAGATCATGTCCTTTGCAGGAGCATGGATGGAGCTCAAGGCCGTTATCCTTAGCAAACTAATGCAGGAACAGAAAACCAAATACTGCATGTTCTCACTTATAAGTGGGAGCTAAATGATAAGAACACATGGACACAAAGAGGGGAACGACAGATACTGGGATCTACCAGAGGGCGGAGGGTGGGAGGTGGAGGAGGATCAGGAAAAATAACTAATGAGCACTAGGCTTAATATCTGGGTGACAAAATAATCTGTACAATAAAGCCCTGTGACACAAGTTTATGTAGGTAATAAAGCTGCTTATGTACCCCTGAACTTAAAAGTTAAAAACATACTGTCTTTCAATGAAGGCTTCTCTGTTGAAATCATCCCCTATTTTCTTGTTCTTCTGTGTCTATTGAATCATTAATTAAATTCCAACTTAAGACATTATATTAATAGTATTTTCATGTATTAATATTTTTCTATGTTTACATGAAAATGTTCCTTTTTGACATGTATATTAAGTGCATCAAAGATTTAGCTTTCAGTGTATGCTAGTTACCAGCAGAAAATGTGGCCTGAGTTGGGTGCTAAACACAACTCTAGTTCTACCATTCATGCAAAAGCTGCACTATTTCCAATCATATAGCAACTTCTATGCTATTATGCATTATCAAAAAATGAGGATATTGAGAGAAAAATACAGATGTCAGAGCTAAAATAGTGGCTGTATGTGTAGTTTTTGGTGAGAGGAAAAAAATCAGAAATAGGTATAATTCTCAGAACGACAACTTAATTTCAGTGGAGAGAAAGCAAAGGATTAGCAAGGATGATGGGTGGCGCCAAGGTAGAATAGTCTTCTATGCGTTGAGTCATAACCACGTGAACTGGGAAAGGAAGTTGAGAAATTCCCCCAAGAGGACCAAGGGATTTCTCCCTGGGGTATTCTGTGCTGAGAATGTGGAATAAATGTTACACCAATTTTTTCTCATACTAACATCAAAATTTCTTTGACTCTGGGTCTACGGTCAATTTTGAGGCACAAAATATCAACAACTGCAAAATATACTGGGCCTTGAGGATCTAGTTTCTATCTGAGGCTAGGATTAAACCTAGGTCAAGTTGAGCAAGTGAAACAAGTTTCAGTATATTTCTATTTATTTATTTATGATCTATACTCACGAATGCTCACATTGAAATCTGAGAGGATATATTCAACTCTCAATGATTAAAGCAAAGACTTAAGAGGTGGTTGCGAGTTTGAAGTTATAGATACTGACCTTGAAGAAAAAAAAAAGGAAAGGGAAGACAACAGTCCAAGGCCACCATTCAGGTATTTGGGCTGTAAGATGAAAAACAATCAGATACTTTAGAATAATAATAATATTAACAAAAAGTAAGAAAGTAGCATTTCCAGCCACACACATTTGGTGCTTAATTGGGTATCTGGGTTTTTTAGCCACTACAGATAGAGAAAATGCTCAGCACAAAATGAAAGAGGGTGGGACAAGAAGTATTAGCAACGTACTGTTGAACATCAAAGCTCATCTAGAATTTCCCTTGAATCAGGCCTTTTCTTAAAATAAGGGACATGCATCCAAGGCTCTGTGGGATGACAGCATAAAGTCCAGACCAATGCATAGCGGAAGAAAACACACATGCGAAGAAGGGTGTCCCACATTTTACCAAGCCATGTCGCTGCCATCTCTAATTTTGTGGAACTCTTTCTTGCCTTTCTGTGCATTTCTCTCCCCACAATTTCCACAGTTTCCAGAACCCACAGTTTTTCCTCACTCCCCACTCAAGCCACTGCTGGCAAAACACATGATTAGACTAAAACCAAACTCAGATGCCGAAGTTAGAGGCGGCCCATCACAGAATGAACACAGTCTACTTCCATCTTTCGGTAAACCTTTTAAACTAGAGGGGAAGACTTCTTTAGGAAAGAATAACTAGAACATAAGATGCCCAGGAATCCACAACATTTATTTCCATGTAATGGGAATTGAGTCAAGTGTTATTTGGTAGTCATAATTATTTCTATGAGTCGGATATAAAATCACATTACTCAGAAACCTGGATTCTATCTTCTCCTTGTAAATACATAATTAAAGCTTTAACTTGGAAGAGAAGTCTCCTTGTAGAAAGAAATGAAAGTGTATTTTAGTTTGAAATTGTAATCAAATCAGTTTTGTGAACATCAGCAGTATTCACTATCAAATATTTATCATAACAGCTATTTTTATGCTACATTTTAAACTCATATGTGATTGATCTAAACGGTCATCTTCTTGGTTGCTCCAGAATAAGGCTCAGGACACAGCCTGACAGAGTAAGAAACACTGTGAAGGGTCAGTGTTTTCACTGGAGTAGAAGTCACTTCCATGTTTAAGTTAAAAGAATATCGACACAAACTATTTTGTTACTTATTTTTCCACTAATCCACAATAGTGGCTTTGTTTTATCAGAAGGGAATTCTTTATTCAAATTTGTGGTCAGTTATGGTTGTTTCTTTTAAAATACCATTACTTAGAATTCTGGTTCTAAACAAACTAAAAAATATCCTTTTTCTCCTCCAAGGTTAAATATTAAAATAGCATCTCTAGAAGAAAATGAATTTTCTGTGAGCAGTAACTTTGTGTTAATTGCCAAAACAAAATTGAATGGTTGACACATAGTATTAAAAGTGGATATAAATATTCTAGTTTCACTATATTATTATATTTGAAAATCAGAATGGGCAGTTTGAATTTCTTCTGGTAGCTTTAGTTCCTTTGCACATATATGAGACACTTATACAGAGTACTTCCTATTTTAGTCTAGATCAAATACTGTATTTTTCATGTTGCTTGAACATAGAGAAGGAAAGCTTTCCACTGCTTCCATCACCATCCCCTGAGAAATAGGCCACATTGTACAACCGCTACATTAAAAATATCAATTGTAGTCTTGGATTAATGGAACTACGAGATATAGCACAATTTAGGTAAACGGAATCAAGTTTACTAACCTAAAAGGCAAAAACACAAAGAAGTACCGTCAGGATACAGGGCAGAGAAACAAGTAACACTTTCCGAGAGAGAGGTACAAGCTTCTGAACCCCAAAATCCACACCAAGATTAAACAGATGAGAATAAATCATCAGAAAGAATAAGGCCTTTACTTTGTCTGAAAGTCCAACTTCCAGGCCTGGAATTCAAGGCCCAGATTCATAAACAGATATAACTTTTTGCAGATGCTGAAATAATTCACCACATAGGCAACAGTAAATACGTACAGGACACCACTTGTTCTGGTCTTAGAACCCTCGTAATATCTGAATTTTGCAATAAAGGTGTAACTGTGCAGTGTGGCCCAGCACGCTTAGTCATGAACACAGTTCTCATTGATGACTCTCACCTCTCCAGACTAACCCAGATTGGCCAGGGTATATTGGTCAGTGCCATGCAACAAGGAGAAAAGTCAGTTACGCAGTTACTCTCTGAGAGTTGTGCTAGTTGAAGAGAAAAATGAGCAAGAAAGAAAACAATGCCACATTTCACATTGAGAAGAAAAGAAAGTAGAAAAGGAAAACTATCCGTGCATTGTTTCTTTGGAACTCACGCACTGGACACATGTCCCTCTTTCATTTATCTTAATAAATGTTGAGCACTTGTTTTATGCCTGGCACTGTTCTAGGGGCTGAGGAAATAATTGTGTGCAAAAAGAAACATTGCTCAAATCAAGTTGACATCTTACTAGGGCTATCTTCTGTGTTACCTCAAGGTTAGTGGATGTAGGGGAAAAAAACTATTTACTAGATAGATTTTCTGGAAAGCTGTCAAAGCTATGAGGAGTGAACATATGGGAGATGAGAGAATGTTCTGGCACAAAATTTTAGTCTTTCCCATGGGCCCATTTGTTAACTTGTGCTAAGTTTTAGAAACTTCAAAATAGAAATAACTCATGACACATAAAAAGACATGGGGGCGGGGAGAAGTCAGTAGGAAATTACTTAAAGCCAGAGAGTATCAGATTTCTTTCTGTAGGAGGATAACCATTCTTAAAATTATTGTTAGTTAATTATGATCTTCTTGAAGACTCTTTAGTGTCCCTCTTGAATATAGTCAGAGGCCATGAATAATGTGTGTGACTGAAGTGGTGGTGCTAGAAGCAACAAGGAGTGAATTGTGGAAAGCTTCTTCTCTCTAAAGCATTCAAACTTCCTGTTTAAGAACATGGTGCAGGTTAAATTCAGCCCAAGGGCTACCAAATTACAACCTCTGCCACAGTACTATGAAAATCTATGCTTTTTAAATGATAAAAATAGTAATAATCATTATCATCATTATTCATCAGAAGAGTATTATTAGTGCACATCTCTTATTTTTGCCACCCAGAATCCAGTTATCCTTCCTTTCATGATCATAACCTATTTTTTTTCCTGAGTGGATGGCAACCAATCCATCCCCTACCTTCTAACCACGTGCTTTGAGTAAACCTCCATCCCAGGAAGAGATGGAGCATTTGGGCGTAAGCCAAGAAAAGCATTATAATTACCTCAGAAGGGGTGATTGGTTTTGTAAGGACATGACCCAATTAGACCTAATGAGATGCAGTAAACTCTTATAAACCTGTTATTTGTGGAAAATAGATTTTGCTTTCCATGTTTGATGTGAAAATGGGACATTGTAAGGTCTGGAGCTGTTCCCACCGTCCTAGGACCGTGAAGGTACAGCCTGTATGAATAAACAGCACCAGAGTTTACACATTTGGGTTGCCATGGCAATTCAATATCTCTGTGGCACAATTTCCTAAACTCTAAAGTCAAGGGGGATGGTATAGATCAGCGACTCTTAAATTTTTCTACCTACAGAGAAAAATAAATACTTACTCTCAGGGGGTGATGCAGTATAACTCCAAATGGCCTGTCATCAGTGGAAATTTGATTCAATTTTATGTTCTGTTTTAAATATAGACACCTTAAAATTTTCATAATGTTTATCTCAATATAAACATAATTCTCCATGAAGAACTGATGTTCCAGGAAGATGGGCAATGGCTGTGTTTCTTCTGGAGCTTCCTCTAGCCCCTGGCCCATCACTCTTGCCTTGGGGGCATTGAGAAACATGGGGGCACATCTGCTGCTAAAGAAATGCCCACCATTAAAAGTCTGTTAACTCGCTTTTCTGAACACTTGACCTTAAAGATGCCCTAGAAACTATCTACATGTAAGAGTGATATCATTGAGCTTTCCTATAATTCAAATTAATAAAACACTACCAAATAATTATTTCTTGAGAATTCAAATGGGTCCTTTTTTTCCCCTTTTTCTACTTCTCCCCATCACCACCATTCTGCTCCCTTGCCGTTTTTTGGTCCCATTTTGGACAAAAACTATAAATTAAAATTATGATATGAATTTGAAGATTGCTACTCATCTAGCATAAATAAGCAGCCCTGCCTCTCCTTATCCAACATACTAATATATGTATTGTTTCCTTAAATGCAAATGCCTTAGGCTTTTACGAGTTAACAGACTGTTTCACCCACCTCATTCCCACCAAACGAAGCTAAACAAACAAGGGAGGGTGGATGAGAACAAAACAAGTTTTTACTTCCAGGAGGGCTTTATTTGAAAGCATCCAGCTCTGAGGATGCCGTATGAGTCCTGCCAAGCTCCAGGCAAAGCACCCTCCAAAAACTTGAGGACATTCTGCTAACGTGGGGAGTAATTGTGGAAACAACATGTTACAGAGACATTGAAAACTAATCCTGGATTTTCCAGTGTAATGTACATTTGCTGGAACATTCAACTCTTCCCAGGCAGAAGTAAGAATGTTTATAGCTTTCAGCCTCGCTGTTTGTAAATGGAAAGCTGAGCTCAGAATTCATAATCACTGATTAAGCTGCTGTTTTTTATCCAACCTTAGCAGAGGAAAAAATAGTGGGTTCTCATACTGAACCATAAACACATGTTATGTTAAGTGTAATAAATTCCCTAATATTGTACTCTTTTTGAAGGGAAGAATGAGGAATATAATAGAACATTTTCAGCTAAAAGCTAAAAGAGACTGTCTAGCTGGCATATCAAGTTAGAAATGAAAAGAAATCCATTTAAGTACTGCAGCATATGTATTTCATGGGCTAGCATCATAGAATACTGAAGCTAGAAGAGCTGCAGAAGTACCTAATCCAATTCTTTCTTACAAAAGACAAAACTGAAAACCAATGCAGCAAAATGATTTAAAGTCACATAGATAGTTAGTGTCAACATAGATAGTAGGCTCAATTCTCCTGATTTCTAATGCAGCATACACTGATGGTAACTACTGATCAGTGCCACATATCATACAGGTCATGTCACAGCATTCTGAAACATGTAAGTTCTTTTTCTCACTGTCTTGACCACTTTAGACCTAGGTATGTAGCCATTACCATCATGTGGGACTTTGTTTATGGGAACGGCCTTGCCCCACCTCCTCATGCCCGAGAATGAATGCCTTTGGCTAAGTAAGAAAGCTCAGAAAATATCTGTGAGTAGGTCTGATTTTGATGAGTCAAGAAGAAAGCTATTGATTATAAGCTAGGAATAAAAACAGTGGGTCAAAATAAAATAACCACATTTTCTAGTTTCTTTATATTTGATGCTTTGACATCTTGGAGACTTGCAGACTCTGGAGAGACTGACCCTAGTTAATTCTTAGAGATAGTAAAAGACTAGCTTATGAGTGCACCTTTCATATACCAAGTAACCAATCCAGAGACCACATCTCAACCACCTTCTTTATTAGTCCTTTACACTGAGGACCACTACCCACCTGCCCTAATCACCCCAGACCCAGATACCAGACAACTAGGGACAGCCCCTAGATCCCATAGCGTGCTGAAATTACTCGAACTCATCAATACCAAACCTGTTTGCCCTTCCTTGCCAGTCACTTCCTGTGGAAACCATAATAAAGACTTTTGTCCACATTTTCCCCTCACTCCCTCTGCCTCCTGATGCCAGCGCTTCCCCTGGGTGGCCAGGTGTGGCATGGTGTACCCCTTCCTCCTGGAACTGTAAGTAACAAACTGCCTTTTCAATGGCAACCATCTCCTAATCTGGTCACCTGCATAATAATAACAAAACCTACATTTTGCAAAACAGAGATCAAAAGCCAAGAAACTAAAGGTGCCAAAATCAGAGATGGGTTTGAAGCAAGCAAGAGGAAACGAGATAAGTCACAAGTAGGGATAATGCGGCAAAAGTCTGGCTCAGAAGGAACTCAAGCAAACCCAGAATACTGATGGGAGTATGCCTTTGGTGCCCTCCTGCTGATATGGGAGGGTTGCCTTAAAGTGTTAAAGTGGCACATCAACAAGTTCCTCCTGAACACATCCTTAATAAGTGGCATGTGAGCACTAGAACATTCCTAGACACAGACTCACTATGCAGCATTCCCATGACCGGCGCCCTAGTTCCGGTCCATAGCAGAATGCTGAAACAGCTTCTTAGTCATCTCTCTGCTTTTTTTCCCCACCCGTATTTAATTCATCTATTTCAACCCTTCTAAGTCACAGCTTGAATGTTCATAAGAATTTTCCATAGTTCCTCATATCTTCCTCATTTAAATTGAATCCTCGCCGTTACATTCAGAACTTTCCAAATGGTGTCTCCAGCCTGTCCTCCAGTCCTGACTTCCACAGTTCTACATTCCCTACGATCTGGCAAAAGTAAAGTATCCACTGTCCTTAGCACATTTTTCCCATGCACTGAACCACTTCGTTACTAGAAGCACCATAAAATATATTTTACAGTATTGATTTTGGACATAAACATATCTGGGTTTGAATTCTTGGCCACAAACTGGTGTGATCTTGGAACTCTAAGTCCTTTTTTTGCTCATGATAAATAGATTTCATAATATATATGTTACAGGATGATTAAAGAGGTTAAATGAGATAATACACGTAAAGATCTCAGCACAATTTTGGTGTGAATTAACACTAGTTAACAGCAGCTATTTTATCGTTGCTCACCTTAAATGTATTAGAGTTTTCGAAGTATGTCAGAAACATAATGACATTTGCTACTCATGAAGTTCTAACATGTATTATAACTGTTGCCATTTTTCAGATAAAAAACCTCAGACTCAAGAGAAGGAACTTGCTCCAGGTCATATAATCAGGTAAGAATTACAAAAGTTTTTTTTTTTTTTTTGAGACGGAGTTTCGCTCTTCTTGCCCAGGCTGGAGTGCAATGGCGTGCTCTCGGCTCATGGCAACCTCAGCCTCCCAGGTTGGCTCAAACAATTCTCCTGCTTCAGCCTCCAAAGTAGCTGGGATTACAAGTATGCACCACTACGCCCGGCTAAATTTGTATTTTTAGTATAGACGAGGGTTTCACCATGTTGGCTAGGCTGGTCACGAATTCTTGACCTCAGGTGATCCACCCACCTCGGTCTCCCAAAGTGCTGGGATTACAGGTGTGAGCCACTGTGCCCTGCCTAAAAAAGTTCTTGACTGCTTCTTACTTTCATTGTTTTCTTCTCTACACTGCAGATGACATAATGCCTTATAAAGTAATTTAATGAAAGGAATGGAAGTAGTCATGTTTTATTCTCACGGTACCTAAGAATTAAGAAGAAATTTTTAAAAACTTGGTTTACTGATTATTTGTATGTGCCTAACACTGTGTTAAGAGTTTTATATAAATTTTTATTATTTAAATATAACAACACATCTGCAAGTTATATATTATTACATACATTTTCAGGTGAGAAAATGAAAACTTATGGAGATTAACTTGTTCATATCACACAGGTGGCAACAGACAACACTGTACTCATCTAAGACAAAAGCCAACATACTTAAACACTAGATTAAGTTTCGATTCAAAATAGGCACGTAATTAACTTCCATTGAATCAAATTTTAAATGACATATGGAAAATAAACCTGCCTTGCACTGTGGTAGAGGGAAAAATAATGAGATTTTCTGGAAAACCGATTTGTGTGTGTATATGTGTATGTGTCTCTGTGTGTGTGTGTGTAAAACTGATAGATAGATAGATAGATAGATAGATAGATAGATAGATAGTTAGATGGATGTTGTGCCCAAGCATATAAACATGTTTTAATAAGCACTCTTTCTTTTAACAATAATAGAAATCCAATTTAAGCCAAGCACATGGATATTTGGAGGGTGGGAGGGAAGACAACCGTACCAGCCTCATTTGCCACTAGCTGTAACCCTGTGGAAAATTCTGATCAATGGAGTGTTAGGAGTGAAGATGTAAATGACTTATAAGATACACCTTAAGGGAAAGTGCTAGCCACTTTTTCTCCCTTTCTTCTACCCTGCTTAGATCATGAATGTGATGAATGGAGGTAAAATGTAGATTAGGTGAATAAAAATTGCTCCTTAAGGGTGGCATTGTGGACATCTCAAAGTAGCCTGAGTCCCAGGCAACTGTTGTGCCCCGAACATTCTAGATCCTAACTTTACATGAGAAAAAAAGTGTCTATCTATTTAAACCACTGTTATTTTGGTCCTTTATTACATACAGCTCGACAAATTATAACAATTCTTATATCTTAATTATTTACTAATGCATAAACCAAAGCTAAGAACTGAAAGAAGGAAACAATTGAAATATTTTTTGAGGGACTTATGGGTTAAGTGTCTAGCCATAGACTTATGAAATTTCAGAGTTGAGAGGGACATGAACGGTAATCTAATCTATTCCCAGAGGCAACCCTCAAATCTACTGTCCCAAATTACAAAATCCAGTCATGGGGATATGCTAAATTAGATGTATCTAAAATAAAGTGTTAATTTTTATAGTTGTCAGAGCCACACCTATGTAGTCAAGTATTCATCACTTGAGTCGAAAATTTACAGGGCCCTGATACTTGCCTAAAATGTACTGGGTCTATATGAAGTGATACAGGAAGGACAAACAGCTGAAGTCATTGCAGGAGTTCAATGGGAGATATTAATCAAAAAAAGATTGTCAAATGTGCACACAAATTTACCACTGTGGACCAGGCACAGTGGCTTACACCTGTAATCCCAGCACTTTGGGAGGCTGAGGCAGGAGGATCAGTTGAATCCAGGAGGTCAAGACCAGTCTGGGCAACATAGCAAGACCCCATCTCTAAAAAAAAAAAAAATTACCGCTATGCTATACCTAAGATCCTTCATTATCTTCATTTAGTTAATTAACCTGCAATACTTTGTCTCAAATCCTGGAGACTTGAGGAAGCATTTTCTCCCACACATCCTAATGACACATCTTCAGTGACTTCTATCATGGGAAGTAGGATCACATCACATGAGACTCATCATGGTTTTTAAAATATGTGTTTTAGAAGAATTGCATTTGCATAGTTATGCAACATTGGGAGTGAAGTCATTGTTGCTGTACAAAGTGAAATTGTGGTTTATTCTCGTGTTTCTGCTAACTGTTCAGAAGGAAAGCAAACAAATTAAAGGTGCTGACACATTGATAACACCTTCCTTAGCAGAAAGTTCAACACCATACTCCTAAGCATTGTTACTCAGCATCTGCCCAGAGGCCTGACAAAGTATAATACCCAGACACTAGGCAGAGATCCCAAGAATGGTAAGACATGTTACTTCCATCTGTTCCTTAAGGGGTGGGGTTGGGTAAGAGGAAAACAAGTTGCCCCATGAACAACCAGGATTTTTCTATTTGACTCCTGAATTAAACCCACCCCTCACCTGTACCCAACCCCACACCACCAAAGGAAGGCATCCCCCTCCATCCTCCTGAAAATATCCTAAGAATCTGATCAAAAATGGACAATTTAAAAGATGCTCTAAAGTCTGTTAAGAATTGAGTTTTCTTCATCTAACATAATTGCTTTCTCAAGCACTTTCTGTTTTTAAGCCATGATTAGGATGTTCTATTGAAATAGAAATACACTGTTGCAAAAGGTACTTTTGCAAACAAAAGAAGGACTGCCTGGGAAGTTTTGCATGATTGTATTCACCATTGATTATGTACCCACAAGCAATGTTGTTATGACCTATCAAATGTATTTTACTCCTGAACTACTTAAAATAATTTATAGAAGATACACTAAAACTTACAAGAAACACAAATATATTATTGTATATCACTATATTAAGTGTATTTACCTTTAATGGTAAATATACTTACCACTGTACTTACCAATTAATGGTAAGTGTACTTACCATTGTTTTTGTATTTTACCCATACAATTACTTTTTGTATTTTACCAATACAATTTTACCAATTAATGGTAAGTGTACTTATCATTGTTTTTGTATTTTAAGGAAAGTAATACTAACTCTTCAGCGAAATAAAATTTGCTCACTTAATAAATATTCTAAGCCTAATTATTTGGTTGAAGTTAAATATATTTTATGATTTTTTTCCTGGAAATATTTGGTCATTGTAAAAAATATATAAAATACAAGTAAGTATAAAGAGAAATAAAACTCACTTCACTCTAATCCCATAATACAAACAAAGTAAACGTTCTAGTATATTTTACAAAAATTTAATATACCCCTTTATTTTATATTTAAAATTATATCACAAGCATTTATCTGTTTTAAGACATTTTCTGTTGTTCATGATATGTCTGCATTCTCTTTTGCTCCATGGACTATATTTTGTTTGGTTTTAACTCAAGTTTCTTGAAAAAAGTCTGCTGGTACTAACGGTTAATTTAAGGATTCTTCTAAGACAAGGGAATTTTAATATATCTTGGAACAAGGAAAGTGAAAACACAACATAATAAAGCTTATAGAATGCAGCAAAAGCAGTACTAAGAGGAAAGTTTCTAACAATAAAAACCTACATTAGGCCGGGCATGGTGGCTCATGCCTGTAATCTCAGCACTTGGGGAGGCCGAGGCAGGCAGCATCACCTGAGGCTGGGAGTTCGAGACCAGCCTGACCATCAAGGAGAAACCCCATCTCTACTGAAAATACAAAAAATTATCTGGGTGTGGTGGCACATGCCTGTAATCCCAGCTGCTTGGGAGGCTGAGGCAGAAGAATCACTTGAACCTGGGAGGTGGAGGTTGCGGTGAGCTGAGATCGTGCCATTGCACTCTAGCCTGGGCAACAAGAGCGAAACTCTGTCAAAAGAAAAGTGAAAGATATTGAGTAAACAAGCCAATTTCACACCTCAAGGAACAAGAAAAAGAACAAGCTGAGCCGAAAGTTAGCAGAGGAAAAGAAATTATAAAGAATAGGGCAGAAACAAATCAAACAGAAAATAGAAAAATAAACAAAACTAAGTGTTGTATTTTTTTAAGATAAACAAAATCAACAAACTCTTAACTATACTAAGAAAAAAAGAGAAAAGACAAATAAAATCAGGAATAAAAGAGAAGACATTACAGCAGAAGCCTCAGAATAAAAAGGATCAGAGGGAAAATTATAAAAAATTACATTCCAAGTTGGATAACCTAGAAGAAATGGATAAATTTCTAGAAACATATAAGACTGAATCATAAAGAGATTTGAAAATCTGAACAGACCTACTAAGGCTATTGAATCAATCATCTAAAACCTCCTAACAAAGAAAAGGCCAAGACCAAAAGCCTTCATGGTTAAATTCTGCCAAACATTTAAAGAAGAATTAATGTTAATCCATCTTAAGCTCTTCCAAAAATCAGAGGAAACACTCCCAAAGTCATTTCATGAGGCCGGCATCACTGTGACACCAAAGGCAGAAACATAACACACGTAAAGAAAACTTCAGGCCAATATCCCAAATAAACACATATCCCCAATAAAATGGTTGCAAATCAGATTCAACAGCACATCAAAAGGATTACATACTATGACAAAGTGGGATTTATCCTTGGGATGCAAGGATGGTTGAATACACACAAATCTATCAATGTAATACACCACAGTAACAGAATGAAGGACCAAAAGCCACGTGATCACCTCAAATAGGTGTAGAAAAAGCATTTGACAAAGTTCAACATCCCAAACTCTCAACAAAATAGTTATAGAAGAAAATTTCTTCAACACAATAAGAGCCATATTTAAAAAAAAAACCCTACAGCTAATATTATAATCAATGGGGAAAAACTGACACCTTTTTCTCTAAGATCTCGTACAAGGCAAGGATGTCCACTGTTGCCACTTCTATTCAATATAGCACTGGAAGTCCTGGCCAGAGCAATCAGACAAGAAAAAAAGATAAAAGGGCCAGGCACGGTGGCTCACGCCTGTAACCCCAGCACTTTAGGAGGCCAAGGCGGGGGGGATCACGAGGTCAGGAGATCGAGACCATCCTGGCTAACCTGGTGAAAGCCAGTCTCTACTAAAAATACAAAAAATTAGCCGGGAGTGGTGGCGGGTGCCTGTAGTCCCAGCTACTCAGGAAGCCGAGGCAGGAGAATGTCATGAACCCGTGAGGCGGAGCTTGCAGTGAGCCGAGATCGCACCACTATACTCCAGCCTGTGTGACAGAGCGAGACTCTGCCTCAGAAAAAAAAAAGAAAGAAAAAAAGATAAAAGGCATACAAATGGAAAAGGAAGAAGTAACATTATCTCAGCACACGACCTGATCATATATGTAGAAAACCCTAAAGACTCAAAAAAAAAAAAAAACCTGTTAGAACTACTAAACAATCGGCAAAATTTTAGGGTACAAAATCAACATAAAAATGGGTGGCATTTCTAATCACTAACAATGAACTGTTTGAAAAGGGAAATTAAGAAAACAATCCAATCACGATAGCATCAAAAATAATAAAATATTTAGGAATAAACTTAACCAAATAGATGACAGATTTGTACACTGAAAATTAGAAAACATTGATGAAGGAAATTAAAGGAGATAGATAAGTTGAAAGATATCCTATGTTTATGAATTGGAAGAATAAATGGTATTAAAATGCCCATACTACCCAAGTGATCTACAGATTCAATACAATCCTTATCAAAGTCCTAATGGCATTCTTTACAGAAGAAAAAAAAAATACTAAAATTTACAAAGGACCACAGCCCCAAATGGCCAAAGCAATCAGTAAACAGTGCTGGAAAAATTAGATCCCCACATTCAGAAAAATGAAATTAGGCCTTTATCTCATACCATATACAAAAATTAACTCAAAATATATTTTAGACTTAAAATATTGACTTAAATGTAAGACCTGAAATCCATAAAACTACTAGAAGAAAACACAAGGAAAAAGCTTCTAGACATTGGTTTTGACAATCATTTTTTATAATACACCAAAAACACAGGAAAAAATGCAAAACTAGACAAGTGGGATTGCATCAAACTAAAAATCTCCTCTACAACAAAGGGAACCATCAGCAGAATGAAAAAGAAACCTACAGAATTGGAGAAAATATTTGTAAACCATATCTCTAATAAGGGGTTAATATCCCTTAATATTTTTTAATATTTGTAAACCATATCTGTAATAAAGAGTTAATATATAAAGAACTCATAAAACTCAATAGCAAAAAATAAATAATTTGATTAAAAAATGGGCACAGCACCTGAATAGACATTTCTCCAAAGAAGACGTACGAATGACCAACAAGTACATGAAAAAATGCTCAACATCAATCATTAGGGAAATGCAAATTGGAACCAAAACGAGATATCACCTCACACCTATTAGAATAGTTATTATCAAAAAGACAAAAGATAACATGTTGGCGAGGATGTGGATGGAGAAAAGGGAACTCATACGCTGTTGGTGGAAATGCAAATTGGTACATTTGAAAAGCAGTATAGAGATTCCTCAGAAAATTAAACATATAACTACCATATCATTCAATAATCCTACTGCTGAGTATATATCCAGTATAATTAGTATCTCAAAGAGATATCTGCATTTCCATGTGGATTTCAGCCTATTCACACTAGCCAAAATATGAAAACAACCGAAATGCCTGTTGTCAGATAAATGCATAAAGACAATGTTATATACACAAACACACAGTCATACACACACAGTGTAATATTATTCAGCCTCAAAAAAGGACATCTTGCCATTTGTAATAGCATGAATAAACCTAAAGAACATTATGTTAGGTGAAATAAGTCAGATACAAGGAGACAAATACTGCGTCATTTCACTCATACGTGGAATCTCAAATAGTCAAACTCATAAGAGACAGTAAAATGTGGTTTCCAGGGTTTGCACGTGACAGAAATGGGGACACATTGATCAAATGGCACAAAGTTTCAGTCATGAAATAATGGTGAATATAGCTAACAGTACTCTATATTTGAAAGTTGCTAAGAAGGTAGATCTCAAGTGTTGTTACCATAAAAAGAAAGATTGTGCCACTGCACTCCAGCCCGGGCGAGAGAGCGAGACTCAGTCTCAAAAAATAAAGAAAATGGTAACTTTGTGGCTTTGTAGGGTGATGGATATGCTAATTAGCTTGATTGTGGTGATCATTCCACAATGTATACATACAACAAAACATCAAGTTGTATGCTTTAAATAATACAATTTTTGTCAATTTACCTTGATAAAGCTTGATAAAATAATTTCACCATAGGGCTCTGTCAAAAGAAAGAATAAATGGGCATCATTTAAGTGACTCCCTTATATGTTAAAAAAAGAAAAGAAAAAAAAAAGAACATTTAGGTTCCCTCTGCCCCTTCCTATAACGGTAGCTTCATAATGTTGGCAAGGCTGACCTATGTAGCTTGGAATTCCCTTTCCTGTATGTTCCTGGACAAGGTACCATGGGCAGAATTGAAGGATGCAGTTTTAGTTGACACACATTGTCATTTATAAGCTGCCTTACTTCATTGGTGTGAGACAGTAGCTAAGCCTGAAATTGCTCTATCTTCATCTAGATCCTCCTTCAGCTTCTCCAACTCCTGGGCCAGACCAGGTGTGTATGTTTAGCTCTGTTGATGAAGAGCCCTGGTTTCTGCAAGACAACTACACTATCAAGTTCAGAGGCTCAAACATAACTGGTTTCAGTCCATCCTAGTGGCTCCAACTCATGCTTGTGGATTTCAGGCCATTGGGTGTTTCTTAACAGATTTATTGAAGTATATGTTACTTACCATAAAATCACTCATTATAAGGGTAAATTTCATTAACTTTTAGTAAACATATGAAATTGTGCAACCACCAAAATAATTCAGTTTTAGAATATTTCTATCACCCTCCCACAAAAAAAATTTCCTTAAGTTCATTTGTAGCAAATTGCTTTTCCAACCACCAGCCACAGGCAGCCACTTATCTGTTTTACTGTCTCTGTAAATGCGACTTTTCTGGATTTTTCAAGTAAATGGCATCTT
Source organism: Gorilla gorilla gorilla (assembly GCF_029281585.2). Taxonomy (NCBI): domain Eukaryota; kingdom Metazoa; phylum Chordata; class Mammalia; order Primates; family Hominidae; genus Gorilla; species Gorilla gorilla. The sequence goes on along the minus strand of NC_073238.2, from coordinate 51,728,116 downwards.
GCAAATACAGCAGTTTGTGTCTGACATCTCTCATCTAGTATAGTGGCTTTGAGGTTCATCCATGTTTTAGTATATATCAATATTTTGTTTTTTATTGTCTGCAAATGCTTTATATATTTTGCTTATATATTGATCAGTTGATAGACATTTGAAATGTTTCCAGTTTTTCTCTATTTTGATTAAGGCTGCTATGAGCATTTGTGTTCAAGTCTTTTAGTGAATATATGTTTTCATTTCTCTGCTTGGATAGATTCACCAGGAATTGGTTGCTGAATTCTATGGTAAGTTTTTATGAAACTGCCAACCTGATTTCCATAGAGGCTGTACCATTTTGCATTCCCTCAGTAATGTATAAGGGTTTCTGTTTCTCCACATCTAGTCAATATTTCTTATTGACTTTCTTTCTTTATTATAGCCATTCTAATAGGTGTGTATTTGTATTTCATTGTTTTTTGATTTGCATTTCTCTATTTATGATCATTGAGTACCTCTTCATATTTTTATTAGATATTTGTATGTCTTCTTTGATGGGATGCCTATTCAAGTTTTTTGCCCATTTTAAAAATTTGGTTATTTTCATAATGATTGAGTTGTAAGATTTCTTTATATATTTCAGATGCAAATTATTTATCAAATATATGATTTGAAAATGTTTTCTCTGTCTGTGACTCGAGTGTCTTTGGAAGCACAAAAGCTTTACATTTTTATAACATCTTTTTTCCTTCTTGGTTTGTGCTTTTTGTTTCATCGCTAAGAACTCTGTGCCTAACCCAAAATCATCAAGATTTTCTCCTATGTGTTCTTCCAGAAGTTTTACTTTTATATTTAGCTGTATCATTCATTTTTAGTTAATTTTTGTTCATGGTGTGAGGTAAGGATCTAAGTTTATTTTTTTGCCTATAGATATAAAATGGTCCAAGAATCACTTCTTGAAATTTGTATTATTTCATTCATTGGATTGCCTTGGCACCTTTGTTCCAGCCTCTTCTGGCTTACTCTCACTTTACAACAATCTTTGCTTCCTGAATGCCTGTTGTAAGGACATCAAACTACAATATTAGACATGAAGACAAAAGTATTATAGAGCAGCTCTCACAACTGTATAAGATTGAACCCTTAATAGATATAGGTAGATGATTGTTAGATAGATAGATAGATAGATAGATAGATAGATAGATAGATAGATAGATAGATAGATGATAGATAGATAGATAGATAGATAGATAGATCAATAAGAGAGATAAGAATATTTCTTACTGGTCTGCTTCTTTGAATCCTGACTGATAAACTAATCATAGTGTGCAATGCTTATGAATATGTCTGAGATTTTCAACTGCAGACTTTTGAGTTAAATATTCAGCCATCAAAGACTCACTATTTGTATTCAGAGTTATAAATATTCTTTAACTACTAATTAAGCATGACTCTAAATTCAACTGGCTTTACTGTTCATATCTAAGATCTTTAATTCGGCACTTTCCAATTCTTGGGATGTTAAATTTATTTTTTTTTAGTATATGTGGGTGGTAAGTTGTTTTATGCCATCCATATCTGACAGTGTCTTTCTGTTGAATTTATGCATAAAAAAAATTCACTTGTGTGTTAAATCCTTGACATGAGGAATGTGTTTTGCTTCCATGGAAAAACTTCAGTAAAGATATATAATTATTGCCTCATTCTTTTTACAATATGTTTACTGACTCTCCTCTTTCATGATCCAAATGTAGATAATATGAGAAAAGTTTATAACTTAACATCAACATCACTTAATCCTAAAGTAATTCTTCTTAAAATTCTCCCTCTTAACACCAAAATATCAGGGTAAATCTAGTGCTAGTCAACATTAAGCATCATCTATGACTTTTATAGAAACGATGGTTAAAATACTGGCACAAATCATGGGAAAGAGCTCATGAGTTCATTTCTGTGTAATAAGCCGTAAGTTGTCTACAGTCTGACTGAATCTTATTTGTAAACAAATTATATGAAACAATTCCAAAAGAACAAGATGTATTTTGTTCACTGGTAGAAGTGTCTGCATCAAAATTCCTGCTTGAGTTTAAAAACACGTTATTATAGAGTTAAAATTTATTAAATTGATTTCTCAGTTTATCACTTCCTTTTCCTACATAATCCCCTGCAATTCTTTCTCTATGGAAAAAATTCTTTCAATAAATTTTATTTTATAATAGTTGATTTATGCAAAATATATATATATATGTTGGCTATGAGGCATAATGAATAATTAAATGAATACTTGTGAGTCCAATGCTTCACCCCACTTAAGATCTGGGACATTGTATTGCCTGTGGGTTGTCCTTGTTTCCCACCCCCAAACCCCCACCACTCTGAATTTTGTGTCTGACATTCTATTTCCTTTTTTTTATTACTCTTACTGCAGTAATTTTTATTTACAATGTAATTCATTAGTTTTACTTAATGAGTTTTCATAAATGTTTAATCACCACCACAATCACGATAAAAAAGATTTCCATCACCCCGAGAAGATGTCTCTTCGTCTTTGTAGTCAGTTTCTTCTCCTGAATCTCTGGCTCCTGGCAAACACTAACCTGTTTTCTGTCATTCTTGTTTAGCCTTTTCTCGAATGTCATATAAATGGAACTTACAACATACAGTATAGCCTTTCATGTCCAATCTATTTCACTTACCGTAATGATCTTGAGATTCATCCCTGTTTGTGTGTGTACCATAGTACCTTTTTATTGCTGAGTAGCACTCCATTGTGTGGATATACCATAAATTGTTTGTCTATTTACCAGTTGATGACGATTTGGGTTGTTTCCATTGTGGGCTATTATGAATAAAGTTGCTATGAGTATTGAATACAAGTCTTTGTACTGGATACGTTTTCATCACTCTTATGTTTTCATTTCTTATTCCTAGAGGTGGAATTCCTGGTTAATATGATAAGTATATGTTTAACTTTATAAGAAAATGCTAACCTGTTTTCCAAAGTTGCTATGCCATTTAATCTATTACTTTTTAAAAAATGTAACTCCATCGCATGTGTATGTATCCTTAGGCAATATTTTTAGCTTTGTCTGTTTTAGAGCTTTATAAAATAATACAACAATGTGGTCTTTTCTTACTTGTCTTTTCTTCACTTAATCTTACAGTTCTTACTGTCACCATCTTGTTACATATGGTCCTTAGTTCTGTCTCGTTCACTGCTGTATAATATTTGACTATGTAAATATGCCACAATTTGTTTTTTCATTCTATATGTCCCTATTAAATGTTTTTGAATTGTATTTGCCAATTCCATATCCTTGTGAAAATTTGTTTGTATAACCTATCAACATTGAGATATAGTATATTGAAATCCCCCGCTACAATAGATTTTTATTTTTCTAGATGTTTCTGTTAATTTTTAATTTATACACTTTGAAGATATTTTCTTAAGTGCATATGATTAGAATTGTTGCAGTTATGGCAAATTAAAATGTTTATCACTAAGTAGTATCTCTCTGTATATCTTGTCAGTCTTTTTAACCTTAAAGTTTATTTTTTTGACATTAATGTAATTATTCAAGCTTCTTTTTTCCTGAAGAATCTTTTTCCAGTTTTTACATCAACTTTTTAATTTTTTTAGGTGTGTTTCCTGATAATAGCATATGATGGTAATTTTTACTTCATCTTACCTGATAATTGGCCATCTTTTAATTGCTCAATTTAGCCCATTTATGTATATTGTGATTAAGTTCTAGCATCTTCTTTCTTACTTTCTATTGTTCCTGCTATTTCTCTTCCTTTCTATCTTTCCTTTAGTATTTTAGGATTAACCGGATTTTTTTCTTTATTTTCTTCTTTTTCCATTTTTTCACTTCTTACAGATATATAATTTATTCTTCTTTATTTTTTAAAAGGGATAACCTTTGAAATTTTACCATGTATATTTATTATTTATTGATTTCTGAAGTTAGTATTTTAACCCAACTTGTGAGCAACATAAGCATGTTTGAACATGTTAAATCTTATTACAAGAGGGATTGAGGGCTCAAACATAGACAAAAACTGTCGAGTCCTGAAACACTCCTTCAAGGCATAGCGTATCTCAGTCTCTGTGAAATATTATGTAAATCTCCCCAAAAGTTGATCAAGCCCTTGTCCCTGTTCCACATAACAAATATAATTGTTTCTTTGTATGTATGTCACACTGAAGTGTGACTACCCTGAGAATAAAGAAAACATCACCTTTACTTTTTATTTGTAGTTCCTGACATAGGACTCAGCATATCATAGCATACATTTATTTTAGAAAATATTTCTTTTCAATTAACAATTTTATGTTCCTATGCACTCATGACTTTTTGTTTTCTCATCTTTCAAAGTGATAACCAACTTCATCAAAAACTTTACTTGGCATGGCCAATGATAAAAGAGAAGGTCTGAATAAGCTCCAAATGACAATTCTTATATTTTCTGTGTGTCTCTCCACTTTTGACATGTACCAGTATTCTGATATTTGTTCCTAATTAATTCATCATTCAAACAGTCTAACTACAGTGACTTTAGTTTGAGAGAAGCAGGATTAGGCCTTGTAAGAACTATTCTATCAAATTAGCTCTGTGTCATAAGGAGTCCATGTGTTTCAGAAGCAAAGGAGTGGAAGATGATCTAAGTCTGGCTGAGCCAAATAAGCAGTGGTTATTCTTATGTTTATTCATATTATTTGGAAAGAAAACTGAAAAATATTATATGCTTTCTTAAAATACCACTTGCACTATTTTCTCAAAATTTTATGTAACTTTGGAATTAGCATGCTGTTTTCATGTCCAAAATTTTTCCAAACTCCCCTAGGGAAGGAATCATGGACTGCAGAACTCTGCACCCACCCAGACAGCCAGCATAAAAAGCAGTGGGCACTCAGTAGGTTCGTGATCATTGTATCTATTATGAAATGAATCCATGAATTAGTGAACAGATGGAAGTACAAGAGAATGAAGATACAGTTGTATCTTCCCTGTAATTTTTTACCTAGCCTTTTTTGAATCTTCTATCATTTAGCCTTAAAAATATTATTTAAATTTTTAACTGAAATTATTTTGAAATATTTTATTTTTAGAAGAACCTTTTTTGTTTGTTTGTTTCATTGGCTTTTTTTTTTGTTTTTAGCTAAAATTGAAACTAGCCTACAAAAAAGTCTGTGTAACTAGCCAGGCTCAATGGTCACGCCTGTAATCCCATCACACTGGGAGGCGGAGGAGTGTGAATCGCTTGAGCCTAGGAGTTGGAGGCCAGCCTGGGCAAAATGGGGAAACCTTATCTCTACAAAAAATAAAAGGCTTTGCCAGACACAGTGGTGCACACCTATAGTCCCAGCTATTCAGGTGGCTGAGGTGAGAGGATTGCCTTACTCCTGGAGGTTGAGGCTGCAGTTTACTGTGATCGCACCGCTGCACTCCAGTCTGGGTGACAAGACAGAGACCCTGTCTAAAAAAAAAAAAAAAAAAGTGTATGGTATCATAAATTTAAAAATGTTCTTTTTTAGAGATAGAATGGACTATGCAACCACATTGTGAAGAAAACCCAGCAAGAATAGAGAAATGGAACAACTTGGGGAAAAGTGACAGATCAAAAGGTGGTAGAAGATCTTCAAGGTACATCTGCACGTCCAGATACAGGCAAAATCAAACGTAAGCCATCTCAGACTATTTAAAGGGTATTTGGCTTTTAAATGTATGCAGAAAATAGTCTCCACAAATATCCTTCCTAAATTCTAGGAATGGATTCCCAACATTAAATCAAAACTCATTATGATAAAAGCTCACAGTAATGGCTGTAATAAATGTCTCGTATAGATTGCTTCATTTGTTCCTCATGATCCTAAGACCTAAGAAGAAAAGAGAAAATTGAGGCCTACAGGAGCTAAGAAATCAGCAGAACTAGGATTTGACCCCCAGAAATCTGACTTCAGAGCTACCTGCATAATTACTACACTCCTGGTTTCCCCATACCATAATAAAACCATGTTTTCATAGCCAATTGATAGTACAATTAAACAACAACAGATCTTCCATCTCAAGAACTCTCAGTTTAATAGGTTTCACATATTTTAAGGTTAGCTTTTGGAGCTAGTTTCAATTTCAAAAAGTAGTGAAACAGGGAAAACACTGTAGTCTCTAATTTTTCCTTCTCTCTCCAACACCCACGCACAACACTCATAACACACCCCATTCCCTCTACACACTTACACCATTTTTTCAAGCTGTACCTAATTTACTATCACTCTAAGGCCAGCTCTTCATATGTTCTTCTGCCATGCAAATGGGAAGATAAAAATGCCATTAGTACCTGAAATTTCCTTTTTCCAGGACCATCTACGAAGTAGAGGGAGCAAGTAAGCAGGTGAGACAGTTTAGTGACTAAGATTATAAGCTCCATAGTTTGAGTGCTCTAATTCGTGGCCTCTGATTGCTACTTGTGAAACATCACACAAGTTTTTATTAATATCGTCTGTCGAATGGACAATAAAACTATTTCCAATTGTTATGAGGATCTAATTACATAATCTCTATAAAGCTCTTCATGTTTTGTGTGGTACGTAGTAAGTAGTCAACTAATAATAGACATTAATATTAATTCTTGTCTGGAAAAACATTCAGAGTTATAAATTATGCCTAACTACATTTGTTGTTGTTATTGTTGTTGTTTTCAGCAGATTCATTATGCCAGCTATATAGAAAAATCATCTGTCATTCAAATGTTAACACATTTTTTGGGGGAGTCTTTTGCAATTCATCTCACTGGTACATAGTCATCACTAGACCTGAATGTGTGACAAGAACCATACTGAGTTTCTGTGTGATAGATGGAGGCATTTGATATTATTTAGATGTAAAAAACTGGTGTCTCTTTTCAACCACAGATAAGGCTTGAACACTGCTATTGGGAAATGTGCTGTATGGCTGCAGGCATTCCTCCAGCCCACCTTCATGAAGAGGTGGATAGCCCTTAATTAAGGTAAGAAAACAGGTCTGGAATTTTCACATCGAAATACCATCTCTGCCATTTGCACAACTAACATGAATCTCTAGTTTACCTGTCCTGGCTTTTTACTAGTGACTCCCATCTCAAATTACCCTACTCAGCTTTTAGTAATGACCAAATACCTGGTAACTATAGCAGCTATGTATGCCCCTAAAGTCTCCAAACTTGAGTCCTCCATTAAACCAGATATCCATAAAACCACAAAATTGGAACAGGCTATGCCTGACCTCACATTATGCCTTTCACTTTCACATAAGCTGCCTCCAATTGTTGCAAAAATATTATCAATGACATTATTAATTTTGTCATTAAGAAAACATCCACATGACAAATTTCTCTCTAATCTCAGGGCCAGAATAAAAATATAAATATAGTTGACAAACTGCTAACCTTCCCATTTCTGGATAATGAAAGATTTATAACACTCTGCCTACTGGGTGGAAGCTCTGAGTTAAGTTTTGAGTTCAGTTGCATTAGCTTTTCACTATCACCTTTTTTTTATTATTTTACACAGCTTCATATTTCTTAAATAATTTTTATCTGATTTTCATAATACCCAATTCAAAAATAGTTCCTGCAATCTCTGTCTGTTGAAGCACTAAGCTCACTGCTGTCTGCATGTGGTCTTGGGTCTCATGGCGCCATTTAGCTTCTTTGGATCATCTTGCCTATTCTCATATCCATCCTTGCTCAACAGCTTATATTACTCATCTGTTTATAGCAAGCTGTGCTGAATCACTAAGGCAAAAGACTTATTCCCCGATGTAGTTTCCAACTCTGATCTCTGGTCTTCTGAGTGATCTCCTTTGCCTGTAGGTTACTGTCTCATTTTTCTTTGACTTTTTGCATCAAACATCCTTGAGGACTCATCTGTTTTTAGAGTCACCATTTCCTCAGCAAGCATGTTATCTTAAACAATTCAAACCCACTGCTCTACTGTGACTGCTCCTCTCAGATTGCTAATGACTTCTCAGTTATCAAATACAGATGGTCCCCAACTTACGATGGTTCAACTTAGAGGTTTTCTACTTTATGATGGTGTGAAAGTGGTAAGCATTCTGTAGAAATTTCACTTTGAATACCCATACAACCATTCTTATTTTCACTTTCACTACAGTATTCAAAATTACATGAGATATTCAATACCTTATTATAAAATAGGCCTTGTGTTAAATGAAATGATTTTGCCCAGTTGTAGGTTAATGTAAGTGTTCTGAACATGTTTAAGGTAAGCTCAGCTAAGCTATAATGTCCGGTAGATTAGGTGTATTAAATGCATTTTTTATTTATGATAGTTTCAACTTACAATGGATTTATTGGAATATAACCCCATCGTAAGTCAAGCAGCATCTGTAAAATGGTTAATTCTCGAACTTTATCTTTCTTCCATAGCACTTGACACAGGTGTTCACCCTGTCTTCGTAAGTACACTGTCCTCACTTCCTTCTTAGGGACTCCTCACTTGCTCAATCATTGCTCTGTCTCCTGCATTAGCTCCTCTTCTCCCATTGTTAAAGTTGGAGTCTTCCAACAATTTGTTCTTGAACCCTTCCCCATCATCACTTCCTCCTTTGTTGACCTCATCCAGACTCTAGACTTTAAATGCCATCTATATTCTGATGACTATTGCCTTGACAGAGCCATTGGTCATAAACTGTCTCCACCCTATTATAACTGAGGCCAATTTTGTATTTAAATTTCCCCAGCCCTAAAATTGTTAGAATAATACCTGTGTCCTCTCTCTCACACCATACATCCAATCTCAGAAAATACTATTGGCTCAAACTTCAGAACACATCCAAACCCCAATGCCCCTCACAAACTCCACTTAAGTTTAGGCCACCATCACGTCTCACTTTGATGACCCAATAGCTCCTCACAAGTTTTCTGCTTCTATTATTTTCCTACTACAATCTATTCTTTTATGACATAAGTAATGTAATGTCATACTTCTCAAAAGTCTCCAGAGGTTCCCAATGCCACTAGAGAAATAGCCAAATTCCTCCCAGTGGTGTAGCATTACCTTTCTAAATTCATCCCCTTGCTCACTTCACATTCGCCTCTTTGCTATTTCTCCAGCACACATGGCATGTGGCCACCTCAGGGACTTTGCACAGGCTCTTTCCTTTTACTGGAATGCGTTAATCCTTATTTATTTCATGAGGGTTATTTTGACCACTTAATTTAAAAATTACAGCCAACTCTCCACACTTCTATTCCCTCTGCATTTCCCTTTCTCTTTTCTCTCATCTACATTTTTGAAACATCCATATAATTTAACACTTTCTAACATACTGCAATAATTTAACTGATTACATTTGTTGTCTGTTGTCTGTCTTGCCTGGCATATACTAAAGACTAAACATTGGTTCAATGAACATGGCAAGAATATCTATATTGATAAGCATTATTAAAGATGACAGAATGTGCTCTAGCTGATTTGAGGAAAATTATGAGACAGTTCCCTTTATCTTTAGTACAACTGAAGTAAAAGAATGACTTTTTGATAATTCCCAGAAGCACGTGGTAAAATTTTCCAGCTAAAAGGGCAGCTGCTGTCAACACTTTGCTCTGTAATTAGAAAGTAGCCAGATAAGGAAGCTGTTGTCACTATTCAAGCCCTACAAGAAAAACAAATCCACTTGCCAGCATTCTTGACAGAATATCCCATCTCTTCACTCATGACTGCCATTCTGAAAATGTCCAGTTGGCTAAAACCTAGGTCATAAGCACACCATAGCTGAAAAGCAATCTGATAAAAGTAGCTTTTATCTTTCATTTATATTTGTAGGTACCACAGACCCTAAGTGGGTGTGTAATAAGCCAATTGCATTGCTAGTCATAGCCCACCTTGTGGCTACTCAATGTCAGTACACACATGAACTCCCACACTTAACATGTCCAGGTAACAATAGCTACACACCTCACTTAAAAGAGTTCATCAAGCATTGCATCTACTGCTGGATGATTGATTAGCTCTCCTCAAACTTAGGCATGCTCCTCTCTCACTAGGCTGTAACTTTTGGGATAAATGATTAAGATCACCACTCTACCATGCTTATAGAAAATTCTGGTGAAAAGAGAGGGAAAGGAGGGAAAGTATCACATTTTTATTACAGCTTCGGTCTCATTATTTGTTATTGGTCTGTTCAGATTCTGGATTTCTTCATAATTACATCTTGGCAGGTTCTATGTGTCTAGGAATTTATTCATTTCTTCTAGGTTTTCCAATTTATTGGCACCCATGATTGCTCATAGCAGCCTCTAACAATCCTTTCAATTTATGTGGTATCGGTTGTAATGTCTCCTTTTTCATTTCTGATTTTATTTGGGTCTTCTCTCTTTCCTAATCTAGCGAAAGCCTTGTCAATTTTGTTTATCTTTTTCAAGAAACCAACTTTGTGTTTCATTAATCGTTTCTAATGTTTTCTTCGTTTCAATTTCATTTATTTCTGCTCTGATATCTATTTCTTTTTTCTTCTACTAATTTGGGGTTTGGTTTGCTCTTGCTTTTCTAGTTTTTTTTTCTCTTAATTTTACCTTTATTTCATTTTTATTTTTCACATTTCTTTTTTTATTTCAATAGTTTTTGGGGGAGCAGGTGGTGTTTGATTACACGGATAAGTTCTTCAGTAGTGATTACTGAGATATTGGTGCCCCCATCACCTGAGCAGTGTACATTGCACCCAGTGTGAGGTCTTTTGTCCCTTAACCCCCTCCCACTCTTCCCTCCAAGTCCCCAAAGTCCATTGTATCATTCTTATACCTTTGTCTCCTCATAGCTTGGCTCCCATTTATGAGAACATACAATGTTTGCTTTTCCATTCCTGAGTTACTTCACTTAGAATAATGGTTTCCAACTCCATCCAGATTAGTGCGAATGGCATTGTTTTGTTACTTTTTATAGCTGAGTAGTATTCCATGATATATATACCACATTTTTTTATTCACTCATTGACTGATGGGCATTTGGGCTAATTCCATATTTCTGCAATTGTGAACTGTGCTTCAATAAACATGCATGTGCAAGCGTCTTTTTCACAGAATGACTTATTTTCCTCTGGGTAGATATCCAGTAGCGGGATTGCTGGATCAAATGGTAGATCTACTTTAATTCTTTAAAGAATCTCCATACTGTTTGCTTTAAGGTGCATTGTTAGGTTATTTATGAAGTTTTTCTACTTTTTTGATGTAGTTGCTTATCACTATAAACTTTACTCTGAGAACTGCTTTTGCTGTATCCCATAAGTTTTGGTATGTTGTGTTTCCATTATATTTGTTTCAATAAATTTTTCAACTTCCTTCTTAATTTCTCATTAATTTACCGGTCATTCAGGAGCATGTTGTTTAATTTACATGTGTTTGTATAGTTTCCAAAATTGCTCTGTCATTGATTTCTAGTTTTATTCCATTGTAGTCAGAGAAAATGCTTGACATAATTTATTTTTTTAATTTTTAAGATTTGTTTTACGGCCTAATATATATTCTACCCTTGAGAATGATCCATATGCTGAGGAAAAGCATGTGTATTCTGTAGCTGTTGGATAAAATGTTCTATAAATAGTATTAGGTCCATTTGGTCAATAGTGTAGATTAAGACTGAGGTTTCCTTGTTGATTTTGTTTGGATGATCTGACCAATGCTGAAAGTGGAGTGTTGAAGTCTCAAGCTATTATTTTATTGGGGTCTATCACTCTCTTTACCACTAATAATATTTTCTTTATATATGTTGGTGCTCCAGCATTAGGTGCATATACTTTTACAATGATTACATCATCTTGTTGAATTGACTCTTTTATCATCATGTAATAACATTGTCTCTTTTTATAGTTTTTGTCTTGAAATCTATTTTTTCCAATATAAGTATAGCTACTCCTACTCTCTTTTGGATTCCATTTGCATGGGCTATCTTTTCCCATCCCTTTATTTTTAATGTTTATGTGTGTGTTTATAGGTGAAGCATATTTTTTGTAGTCCACAGATCACTGGGTCTTATATTTTTATCCCTTGAGCTATTCTATGTCTTTTGATTAGAGGTTTAGTTTAGTTGCATTCAATGTTATTATTGATAAGTAAGGACTTATTCCTGCCATTTTGTTTTCTTGTTGTTTTATAGTCTTGCCTTCCTTCTTTCCTTCCTTTCTGTCTTCCTTTTAGTGAAGGTGATCTTCTCTGGTGGTATTCTTTAATTTCTTGATTTTTATTTTTGACTTGAGGTTACCATGAGGCTTGCAAATAATATCTTCTAAACCATTATTTTAAACTATGACAACTTAACACTGATTGCATAAACAAACAAACAAGCAAAGAGAAAACTAGTAAAAATTTGACACTTTAGCTTCCTCTCTTGGCTTTTTGATGTTTTGTTGTTTCTAATTTTGTATTATTATACTGTCCATGTAATAAAAAGTTGTAATTATTATTTTAATAGGTTTATCTTTTAGTCTTTCTACTCAAGATATGAGTCATTTACATGCCACAATTACAGTATTATGATATTCTGTGGTTTCTTTGTGTGCTTACTATTACTAGAGAGTTTTGTACCTTCAGATGATTTCTTATTGCTTATTAATGTCCTTTTCTTTAGATTGAAGAACTCCCTTTAGAATTTCTTGTAGGACAGGTCTGGTGTTCATAAAATCCCTCCGCTTTTGTTCATCTGAGAAAGTCTTTATTTCTCCTTCATGCTTGAAGTATATTTTCACTGGATATACTGTTGTAGGGTGAAAAGTTTTTTCCCTTCAGCACTGTAAATATGTCATGCAACTCTCTCCTGGCCTGTAAGGTTTCCACTGAAAAGACTGCTGACAGACGTATTAGAAGTCCATTGCATGTTATTTATTTCATTTCTCTTGCTGCTTTTATTTTTTTATTTTTTTCACAACCAAAAACAAGGCTTTATTAACTTTTGCCTTTAAGAAGCTGCAGTGTTGAGCCCTGTTTTTTTTATTATTATTATACCTTAAGTTTTAGGATACATGTGCACAACATGCAAGTTTGTTACATATGTATACATGCTCTTCCTGCTTTTAGGATCCTTTCTTTATCCTTGACCTCTGAAAATGTAAGTGTTAAATGTCTTCAGGTAGTCTTATTTGGATTAAATCTGCTTGGCGTTTTATAACCTTCTTGTACTGGATATTGATATTTTTCTCTAGGTTTGGGAAGTTCTCTCTTGTTATCCCTTTGAATGAATTTTCTATCCCATCTCTCTCACTACTTTCTCTTTAAGGCCAATAACTCTTAGATTTGCGCTTTCGAGGCTATTTTCTAGATCTCATAGGTGTGCCACATTCTTTTTTTATTCTTTTTTCTTATATTTCCTATGGCTGTATATTTTCAAATAGTCTGTCTTCAAGCTCACTAATTCTTTCTTCTGCTTAATGAATTATGCTCTTAAGAGACTGATGCATTCTTCCATATGTCAATTGCATTTTTCAACTTCAAAATTTTTGCTTTACTCTTTTTAATTATTCCCATATCTTTGTAATATTTATCTGATAGGATTACGAATCACTTTTCTGTGTTATCTTGAATTTCACTGAGTTTCCTCAAAATAGTTATTTTCAATTCTCTGTTTGAAAGGTCGCATATCTCTGTCTCTGCATGATTGATCCTTTGGTACTTATTTAGTTCATTTGGTGAAATCATATTCTTCTGCATGGTCTTGATGCTCATGGATGTTTGTCAGTGTCTGGGCATTGAAGTGTTAGCTATTTACTATAGTCTCCATAGTCTGGGCTCGTTTGTACCCATCCTCCTTGGAAAGAGTTTCCAGGTATTTGAAGGGACTTGGGTGTTGTGATCTAAGTTTTTGGTCACTGCAGCGGATTCTGCATTAGGAGACACCACAAGCCCAGTAATGCCGTGGCTCTTGCAGACTCATAGAAGTACTGCCTTGGTAGACTTGGACAAGATCTGAAAGAATTATCTGGATTACCAGAAAGAGACTCTTGTTCTCTTCCCTTACGTTCTCCCAAACATATGGAGTCACTCTCTATGCTGAGCTGCCTGAGCTAGGAGAAATGTGACACAGGAACCCCTGTGGCTGCCACCACTGGGATGGCACTGCGTTAACATAAAGCCAGCACAGTACTAGGTCTTGCCCAAGGCCCACAGTAACCACTGCCTAGCTACAACCTATGTTCACTCAAGGCCTTAGGGCTCTACAGTCAGGAAGTGGTGAAGCAAGCAAGGCTTGTGTCCTTCCCTTCAGGGAGACAAGTTTCCCCTGGTCCTGGGTGGTTCCAGAGATTCCATCTGGAAGCCAGGGCCTAGAGTTGCAACCTTACAAATCTACCTGGTGCTCTAGTCTAATGCAGCAGAACTGGCACTCAAGCCACGAGACAAAGTCCTTCCCACTCTTCCCTCCTCTTTCCACAAGTAGAAGTGTCTCTCCCCGTGGCCACCACTGCTCCAGACCTATGGAAAGTTCTGCCTGGCTATTGCTAATGTTCATTCAAGGCCCAAAGTCGCTTCAGTCAGCTTGTGGTGAATGCTTCCAGGTCTGGGACTCTCTATTCAGATTAGTGGGCTCCCCTCTGGCCCAGGGCAGGTTCAGAAATGCCCTCCAAGAGCCAAGTCCTAGAATCAGGAACCCCATGAGCCCACTTGGTATCCCATTGTGGTCGAGTTGGTAACTATGCTTCAAGATGAAGTTAAGTTCCCTTTACTCTTCCCTCTCTTTTTCTTAAGAAGGAGTCTAGAAGAAGGAGTATCTTCCCATGGTCACATCTGAGAATGTGCTAGGTCATACCTGAAGCCAGCATGTCTCTGAGTCTCACCCAAGTCCCATAGTGAGCTCTGTGAGGGCACCACTACTGACTATTCAGAGACCAAGATCTCTTTAGTCAGCAGGTGGTGAACCCTTCCAGGACTGGGTCCTTCTCTTCAAGGCTATGGGTTCCCTTCTGTCCTAGGGTGTGTCTAGAAATTATTCTGGGTTCCAGGGCCTGGAATGGAGGCAGTCTACCTGGTGCCCTATCCTATTGTGGCTGAGCTGGTATTTGAAGTTGCAAGACAAAGTCCTCTCTACTCTTCTCTCTCGTCTCCTTAAGCTGAAGGAAGGAGCCTCTCCTGGAGCTGCAGGTTGCATTGCCTGGGGTTTGGGGAGAGGTGATGCAAGTGCTCCTTTGGCTGCCCCGGCTGGTGTCTCACTGGACTGTGTGCCCTCCTAGTCCACTGGCTCTGAGCCCAGCACAGCACCAAGACTTGCCTAAGAATTGGAGTCCTTGTGGCGTAGACTGCCTTTCAAGTTTATTTAGGACTCCGGAGCCCTTTAGCCCACAATGACAAGGCTTGCTGGAGCTCAGATTACAACAGCTAAGATGGGTGATTCCCCTCTGGCTAGGGCTGATCTAAATGCTCCTCTGCAGGCACTGGCTGTGTTCGTCTAGGGTTGCTTTCTGCTGTGACAGGGCAGCAGAGGGTTCCAATGCAAAGTCTCCCAATCACTATGCTTTTCCTCCTCCAAGTGCACAGATTCTCTCTCTGACCAATGTCACTATTGCTGGGGTCTTGAGGAGGGATGGCATCAGCAATTCAAAATTGTCTTTCCTACCCTCTTCAGTGTCCCTTTCAGCAATATGTAGTTAAAACCAGGTAATATGGTTGTTCATCTGATTTTTGGTACTTATGAAGGTATTTTTGTGTGTATGGATAGTTGTTCAACTTGCTGTTCCTGCATGGATGACAACTGGTGGAGACTTCTATTTGGCCATCCTGCTCCTCTTAGTTTTATTTGCCTTGTTTACATGCACCAAGTGAAGGAGGAAATTAGGTCACGTACTTTTGACTCTTCAGTCTATTGTAACATTACATGTTTCAGAGAATGTTCATATTTAGTCTTTATTTTTACTCTAAAAGTGCTTTTCTATCCTACACTTTTATTTTTAAGAGACATTTGAGTGCAAGATAACTCTGAGTGTGGTGGGCTAAATAATGTTCCCCAAAACATGTTTATGATTTAATCCCAAGCACCTGTGAATATACTACACTACATCATAACAGGAATTTTGCAGGTGTGATTTCATTAAAGATCAAGAGACAGGGAGATTATCCTGGATTTTCTGGGTGAGCACAATGTGTTCCCAGTGCATTCACACGGGTCTTTATAAAAGGGAGGCAGAAGGATATTTTACCACAAAGAGCAATGTCACAATGAAGCAGTGAGAGACAAATCTGGAAAGCCCACAGCTAGCTTTGAAGATGGACACAGGCCATGAACCAAAGAATTCAGGCTACTTCTAGATGCTGGAAAAAAGGTAAGGAAATAGATTTTCCCTCTGAAGCCTAGGAGAAAATAAAGCCCCACTGATATCTAGATTTTGGACTTCTGATTTCCTGAACTATAAGATAATAAATTTGTTTTGTTTAAAATCACTAAGTTTGTGATTTTTTTTATAGCAGCAACAGAAACTAATACATTGAGTCCCCAGAAGGAGATAATGGTACAGCATTGCACCTTCCAAAGAACAATGCCCTCTCATACCAGCTCCAGCAAACACTCTTGCCCTCCAGTTTTCTTCTCCCTCAGAGAGCTCAATAATCTTCGATTACATTGTTTTATCTACAGTCTTTATTTACTTTCAAATTATTGTTTATTTTTTATATACACTTATTTTTATTGTACCCTTGTTTTCTTTAGTCTTGGGTTGAGATGGAATGTCTCATCTCTTTTCATATTTAAATAAATGTTTTTTTCATCTTACTTTTTTTTCACTTAGCTTCAGAGTTTTTGAAAACAAGTCAAAATCAGTAAGTGTAAGTTAAGCATACTCATAAGTCTAGCCATTTGGACATTTCATATTTTCAAATTCTACTTTAATAAGTAATACTTATTCTACTGGCTTTATTTTTAAGAGACTAGCTTGAAGTAAGCTGTACGTAGTTGCCAGGTTCATATATATAGACAATTGCAAAGAAAGATAGGTAGCTAGCCCCCACAGGAGCATAAGAAGTGACTCCACCTATTTTGTATTTAGCTACAATAGTACTATATTTTCAAAATTAATTTAAATTACAGAATTTTTCCCCAACTTCACCTATACCTACAAACTCAGCTTACAACTTCTCTTAGCTCTCTTCTTTCCATCCTTGCCTTCACGTGTAGCATAAGGGTAGTCCTTCCTTTTTACAAGGTGAATAAACCTCATTTCCAAGAGCCATATTCATATTACTGTTGTTTCTCTCTTGAAAAGGTCAGGTCTATTAGTTTAGAAAGCAGTTTTTCACCATTATCTCCTTTACTTAGTTGAGGAAATTTAAAGGGTACTACTCTCACACAATGCTCAAAGTGTCACTTTACAAGTGTTTCTTAATTATAGAGCTTTTCATGATTTTTTCACCTTCACCTCTAAATTAGCCATCATATTAAAGTGAAACCATCCAACTATTTCCTGTAAGTGAAATGCATACCTTGAGTATTTACAATGTGCTAGCCATTTGGCTTGTTGTCTTTATATTATTATTTATTTTTAGTAATTAATATACACGAAATGATTATTTGTCAGTCACGGGCCTAAGCACTTTACAAATATTAGCATCATTTTGAAGTTTCTTTCTATTTATTTATCTCTAGTTGGCAAATAATAATTGTGTATATTTATGGGGTAAAATGAATTTTTTTTTTTGAGACAGAGTCTCGCTCTGTCACCCAGGCTGGAGTACAGTGGTGGATCTCGGCTGACAACCTCCACCTCCCAGGTCCAAGTGATTCTACTGCCTCAGCCTCCTCTCCTGGATTACAGGTGCCCACCACCATGCCCAGCTAATTTTTTGAATTTTTAGTAGAGACAGGGTTTCACCCTGTTGGCCAGGCTGGTCTTGAACTCCTGACCTCAGGTGATCCACCTGCCCCGGCCTCCCAAAGTGCTGGGATTACAGGCGTGAGCCACCATGCCGGGCCAAAATGTGGTATTTTGATCTATGTATACATTGCAGAAAAATCAAACTGATATATCCATCACCTCCCCAACTTATTTTTTTGTGGTGAGAACATTAAAAATCTATTATTTTGGCAATTTTGACATGTACATTATTATCTGTGGTCACCATACAGTACAATAGATAATTCCTCCAGTCTAACTGAAACTTTGTACCCTTTGATCAACATCTCCCCTTTCTGCATCCTTCATCTTCCCCACAGCCTCTGGTAACCACCTCTCTACTCTGTTTCTATGAGATCAACTTTCCAAGATTCCAAACATAAGTGAGATCATGCAGTATTTGTCTTTCTGTACCTAGCTTATTTCACTTAACATAATGTCCTCCAGTTCTATCCATGTTTCACAAACGACAAAATTTTTAAACATTTTTAATTCATATAACAAAACCATGAGATAGGTACTATCATTACACATGGTTTTACAAATGCAGAATGTGAGAATATATATAAAGTAGCCAAAAGACACAACCTAGTGAGTGGTAGACCTGAGAATGTAACACAGGCAGTCTGTCCCCAGGTCCCTCCTCTTAACCATCACACTCTTCTATTTTGCCAGTAACCAGCATCTCTTACTCTATGGATGCATTACACTATGTAACTCCTAAAACGAGTATAGGAAGCAGTGTGTCATTCTGGACATTCAGGGATAAGTGCCTAGAACTCAGGGAGCACTAGGTTAAACACAGGAACTATTGGAATGATGTTTTAGTTCACAGAACTGAACCAGAAGAGGGACTCCATCAGTGTCATTTCTCTCTCTCTCTCTCTTTCTCTCTCTCTCTTTGTGTGGGACTTCATCCAGATTATAAAGAATATAGACACAGAATTTCTCTAGAATCACATCATTTGGAAACTTGTCCGGAAGACATTTTCCTAGCAGCCCCAGCTCTACAAAGAACAAGTCACAGAGAGCTGTACAATTGGGCCCCTGTTTGGGACTCCAGGGCATCCCTGCAGCCAGAATGACAGAATCTCATATTTGGGTAGCCTGAGACAAAAGCCCACTCTTGAAGCCTGGGGGTAAGATGGTGTTTGGCTCCACCCACCAAAACTACGCTAGTGGAGTAAGAGTAGTTTGCTCAAAAGAGGGTGTGGGTTGGAAAGGAGACAGAGCCTGTTCTGATTTGGCTAGACTAAATTATTTTTTTATTCTATGAATGAGTGTTATTATTGCCCCACTTACCAGTAAGCTCTAGTAAAACTCTGGTGAGCTTTGAGAACGTAACTTGTTCAAGGTTATGCAACAAGGAAGGGACTGAATCAGGATTTAAACTGAAAACAATATCCAGCTTTTGACCATTAGTCAGTTTACAGTAAGAATTCCTCTGTGTAGTATAGTTGTACTTAGGATCACACTGACTGGGGAAGAAATGCATTGTTTCCTGTGCCATTCAAAAGAAGGAAGGGAAACTAAACATGCTGATAATCTACTTTGAGCCACTCACCTTGCTACACGCTTTAATATATGATCTTATCTGTTTCTCAGCTCAATTTTAAGAAGGAGGTATATTTATTTTATTTTTTAAACTAATTGTCTGTTAAGTAACAGGCTCAAGTCCATACTTCCAACTAGATGTAGAACCATAATTCCGACTAAGATTTATTAGAAACCCATGCCCTTGAAGTAGCTCAAGAGGTGCCCATGCTTTTAACTATTACGAACCAGTAAAATATTAAAAGAAAAACAGTTAACTAACTTACATGAAGTATAAATTTCTATTTTGTCATCTTAGGACATATAAAAACAAACAAAAACAGGAAAGAAGCAGAAACAAAAAAGGAGAAGGAGATAGAGAAGAAACAGGAGAAGGAGAAGGATGAGAAAAGGGAGGAGGAAAA
The DNA here is from genome assembly GCF_029281585.2 of Gorilla gorilla gorilla. Taxonomy (NCBI): domain Eukaryota; kingdom Metazoa; phylum Chordata; class Mammalia; order Primates; family Hominidae; genus Gorilla; species Gorilla gorilla. Next base: position 51,708,321 of record NC_073238.2, on the reverse strand, counting down.
GAAGAAAATACACACAAACACCCTCCCATGTACTGTAACCTTCATTTCATAAAAGGAATCATATATCGTACCAAACACTAAAAAGATCAGAATCTCTGTATAAAGGACAGTTCTTAAGATTAATTAATTTCTCTATATAAGACATTTTTTTTTTTCACTCAGGACCTTGAAGGATTTAAGAGTTTCTTTTTTTTTTTTTCCTCTTTTTTTTTCTTTTTTTTTTTTTTTAATTATACTTTAAGTTTTAGGGTACATGTGCACATTGTGCAGGTTAGTTACATATGTATACATGTGCCATGCTGGTGCGCTGCACCCACTAACTCGTCATCTAGCATTAGGTGTATCTCCCAATGCTTTCCCTCCCCCCTCCCCCCACCCCACCACAGTCCCCAGAGTGTGATGTTCCCCTTCCTGTGTCCATGTGATCTCATTGTTCAATTCCCACCTATGAGTGAGAATATGCGGTGTTTGGTTTTTTGTTCTTGCGATAGTTTACTGAGAATGATGATTTCCAATTTCATCCATGTCCCTACAAAGGACATGAACTCATCATTTCTTATGGCTGCATAGTATTCCATGGTGTATATGTGCCACATTTTCTTAATCCAGTCTATCATTGTTGGACATTTGGGTTGGTTCCAAGTCTTTGCTATTGTGAATAATGCCGCAATAAACATACGTGTGCATGTGTCTTTATAGCAGCATGAGTTTCTTCTGGCACCAAATGCAGGAGGCACTCTGCTGTTCATTCACACCCTGCACACCAAACAAGTAGTGTTGCCTGGAAGTCACTCTCCAGAATGCAGGCATCTAGGATGAAAGCACTCTACCACATCTTCCACAGATGTTCCTCCTCCTTGTCAAGGTGAAAATGAATCGTTTACAATATTTCCTTACTGTTTTTTAAGTTCAATTCAATCTTCAGCTATTTCCCTTGTTTCTAGTTTAAATTGTTACTTCCATCAAAATAAAATGCCTGTTCTCAGATATCTTATTGGTATGCACCAAAAAAAAAAAAGGGAAAAAAGGATTTGTGCCACATACCTCAAATAAATACATCTTGGTCATTGATTTGGGAGAATAAAGTATTCTCTTTTGTTTTAATGAAATAAACTAATCTTATCCACGTTGACTGGCGAGTGCTTTCTATGTGCCTTGAAAAATACAATGTGTAGATTGGTCCGTTTTTGTGCTAAAGAGTTTGTATTAACTCCTATATTGTTATATTACAGGAGAAAACGGTTTTTATTACTAATCATAGGGTTTGCAGGAAGGGATATATGTGTTACGAATCTCCACACATGTTGAAAATAGATACATAAAGTGTTTACTTTGAAGACAGGCTGCACTGATTCACTTAGCCGGAAATTGTAATTGGCATGGTTTGTTGTATGTATTAGTTTGTGAAACATAGTGCATAGTATTGGCTAAGACCATTACCCTGTCTGAAAACTAATCTTGATGGGCAAGTATTCAGCAATTCTGTGTAGCTTAAACATATTGAGTTTTCAGAGCAGATAATTCCCGTAGAATTCTCTCACTTCTAGGGATTTGAAAATATTCACCAAGTGATTTTTGTTTTTCTTTAATAAAAGTGTGTGTATGTACATACACACACACACACACACACACACACACATATATACACACACACACATATCTGTCTAACGGTGACAGATTACACTGTTCTCTAAAGTTCTGGATGGAAGAATTCTGTGCAGTCAAGTCCTAACACTTAACAAGCAAAAAGTTAATACTTGAAGCTGTTTCCCATTTATGTAGTTAAATAAATGGGCTTACTTGGTCCAGAAGGAAGCTAAACAGTATTCAAGGGTTATAAATGTGATTCTTGCCTCATTTAGTTTGAAAAACCACCTAATAAAAATTGAGAAAATAATAATCTCAGATTTATTTCCACATGCCAAGTTGAATACAGAAACTCATAGAAAACTACTTCTAGAAATAAGTATTACCAACGATGTAATTAAATAAAACATTATTTATTATTATTTAGATTTAGAATGAAGCTCATAACTGGGCCCTTAACTCATACACAACTCAAGTCATTTGTTACACTGAGATTTCTTTTTGTTTACAAGTGTCACTGTCAAAGATAACAAGGGGAATTAAGATCCAAATATGTTATTTTAAATAATTTGCTCTTTTTTTCTGTTGGCAAACATTAACGTATGTTGAAAGATACTCTTGAGAAAGCTTCCAAAGGAATGTTTACACAGACATTAAAATCATAAAGGCTGTCATTATGGGCAATTTATCGAACTCTGTGACATGAAGATGTGTAAAAGACAGCATACCAGAGACATTTGATTCCACAATTTTTTTTAAATCCAGCTTCAGGAAAAAAAAAATGGAGTACATTTATTTTATTGAATATATGTCCTGGCTCTTCTTGTAACATATTAAAACAGTAATTCAGTTTTTACATGTTGGAAATCAGAAAGTATTATTACTCCCATCATACTTCAATATCCCTTTCCTACCCTTGTCCCATCCCCATTCTTCAGAGTAACAGAAACCACCAGCAAAAAGCCTTCCTGGAAAGGTGAGATGTTCCTTAATATATATTCAGTCTATGACCTCTTAGCAAGGTATTTAATCATTGGTGTAACCTCCAGTAGCATGCTGCCATATTTTATGTTTCTCAAAGTGCCAGAGCACTTAAAAGGTAAGCAAAAGTAGAACTAGAATCCCTAAACTTTTTGTGTTCTATTTCATACGGATAAAATAATGCTTCTGGGCTGGGTATAGTGGTGTGAGCCTGTAGTCAACTCAGGAAGCTGAAGTGGGAGGATTACTTGAGCTCAAGAGTTTGAGTCTAGCCTGGGAAACATAGCAAGACCTCATCTCTAAAACAATTTTAAAACATAATAATGCTTTTATTGTTGCATGCTAAAAATTAAATGATCACCAAGCTCTACTGTTTCTTGGTCTAACTAGTGTAGATAGTGACAGTAAAAGCAATTACAACATTCTGCCCTGCTCTGAAGCTATGAAGTTTGGGCAAGTTATATTAAATGCTCTGTACACTCTTATGTTTAACACTCTTCACATATGCCTCATGCAGCTCCAAGGATGTTTTTGAAATGAGTGATAGTGTCACTTTCATACCTAACATGACAGATTTCCCCAATCTCAGGTATCCTCAAACTAGTGAATATTTGTCTACTCATTATCACCCCATTGTCCTTTGTTGTTTTCCCACCTGACATCACAGAAGGCAGTGTGTAGAGGAGTGAGAAAGGGTTGTGTATGATTCAGCCCACCCTAGCTGTAGTCCTGGCTGTCATTAACTATCATAAGGACCTGCTGTTGTAGGTTGGGTTACCTGGGAAGTAAACTCTGAGACAGATATTTGTGTGCTAGGGGAGGTTTGCAACATTTAGCAAACAAAAATTCAGGATGCCTGGTTAAATTTGAATTTCAGATAAACAATAAGTTTTTTTAGTATATTTTATGTCCCATGCCATATTTGGGACATACTTGTACTAAAAAGTATTTGTTTGAAATTCTAATTTAATTGTGTGCTCTGTGTTTTATGTGGCACTCTACTTGGAAGTACTTTCAGGATCAACTACCATGGGAAGTGAAGAAACACTCCACAGAAAAGGAAGTTGCAATTACAGCAAAGGTCTCACTAGGCCCATTCTAGAGGGAGCTCTGGAGATACATGACCCTTCAGAATCATCCCCCATTTGGGAAGGGAGGAGCCAGGCCTTTGGACCCCTTCACAACAGTCATTGAATGCAGTTTGTCCCAGAAGGGGGCATGACCTTATCCGGGTGGCTCTTTTCAGCCAAGGAAACTCTCCACCAGAATCAGCTGAGAGCAGTTGTCCTATTCAGGGGAAGGAGGGAACCTAACTGGCACATCGCAGCCTTCACTACAGTTACCCAGTCTCATCCACTCACTAAAAAAAAGAAAAAAAAAAAAGGAGATTCGATGATGGAATGTCTGGACACGAAGCTTCAAAGAGAAGGATTTTGTGAAACTGGTTTTCCACTGTAGCAGTCATTCTTTAAAATGCTTTAGGCCAGGCATGGTGACTCATGCCTGTAATCCCAGCACTTTGGGAGGCTGAGGCGGGTGGATCACTTGAGGTCAGGAGTTCGAGACCATCCTGGCCAACATAGTGAAACCCCATCTCTACTAAAAATACAAAAAATTATCTGGGCTTGGTGGCAAGCACCTATAATTCCAGCTACTCGGGAGGCTGAGGCAGGAGAATCACTTGAACCTGGGAGGCAGATGTTGCAGTAAGGCAGAGGTTGCAGTGAGCTAAGATTGTGCTATTGCACTCCAGCCTGGACAACAAGAGCAAAACTCCGTCTCAATAATAATAATAATAATAATAATAATAATAATAATAAAATGCTTTGCATCATAGACCCCCTTGAAACTTAGTCCCCTTCCCAGAATAATGTTTTCAAATTAAAAAATAAAATACATAAGATTAAAATGAGAAGCATTTATGATAAAGCTATCAATATTTTTAACAATTACATTTGCGATACAATAAAATACAGTCTCCTTTATTAATGCATTAAATAAAGGGATCTAGCAGGTCTAATAAATACCATAATTTCAAAGCACTGATGAATATAAATCATTTTTCAAGATAGCTTCAACAGCAGTGATGTTAAATGAAATCTGTGGTTTATACCAGTAACCAGTCACAGATGCTAAATTATGGTTAGAGATAAATAAAAATAAAGATATTTTTTCCCATCCAAGATTCTAAACCTCAAGTTGATATAGAAACAATTTACCAAAGATAAAATCCTTGGTGGAAATGGGAAGCGAAAATAAAAAGAAAATCACAGTGGTCAAGAAATTCTAATGAGAATTTCAAATAAAAGAAGTATAAAGAATAGTTCGTAAGAATAACATTGATATCACAATGTAATCAGACAACTACTAAAAGATTGTTTGTATCCTGTGGTAGAAATAGAATCAGAGCATGGTTTTCCACATCTGCCAGAGGTGTATTCTGGTCATCAGTTTCTTCATCTGTAAAACAGAGGTAATCTAGCCTGCCTACCTAATTGTATGATTAGGATTAGAAAAGTGAAATTAATCACTAGTAACTTAAAAATATTATTGTACAACAAACATATGATAACATTTTCTGCCCTTTGCAAATATAAAGATGTCACTTTTCACCCTCAAAGTGATCACAACTTAGAAGAACTCAAATAGACATCAACAAACAATGGGGTGAATGTCCTATACCGGAGATAAGAACAGGGCAACGGATACTGCCTGGGCAAAACAGGGCTGATGCTACAGAACAAACAGGATGGTACTATTGTTTTAAAGAATAAAGATTTGCCAGTTAAAGAATGAGGAATTGAGCTGGAGAGTGAAGAGGAAGGATATTCCAGTCAGACATTAGAAATAGTTGCCCCAGTAATTGTCTATCAATCCCATCTGGTTTGTTCTTTCTAGATTATATGATTGCATTTTTTCTCCCTGAAGAAAAAATAAGAACTCAAAAGTAGTTTTTAACTGACATATAGATACAATCCAGTTAACTTTCTCAAGTGCAAAGACAATATTTATGATAGCCAAATTCTGAGTGAGAAATAAAACAATTAGAAACTAATAATAAGGTATTATTTTGGGACGGTATCTACATACTGTTCTTTAGGAAGAAAAACATATAATATGACTATATGTAAATACTTTAATGCGGTAAAAGTATTAGGAAGAAAACCCATTATAGCAGCTTTTATTGCATAAATGTAAAATGTTGAAAATCACTTTAGTAAAACAAATAAAATTTCTATAGCAACAACTATTATGTATACTGACATAAAACCTTATGAATTCTGGTGGAAAAGTCTTTTTTTCTTTCCAACACATTTTTTCTTTCAAACACAAATCATCATTAGGCACATAGGAATTAATATGAACTAAAGTTATACATATTTTCCATATTATCTGGGATCTCCATGGGGTTTTAAATTCACCAGGTCAAATGCAAAGTTCAGATATGTTTAGTGCTGTTTTTTCAGAGGCAATGCATCTATAAATTTATCATCTTATTTGTATCACTTAGTTGACATAACCATTTAAATTGCACAATTTTCTAATAATTATTCATGTGCCTCATCATTGCTCATGAATGTTAATCATGTAATGTCTATTTCTAGGTAATGTAATCAGAGAAATGAATTCTATCTCTTTCAAAGAAGTCCAGATGCTCTCAAGGCTGCTAAAATTCCAGGACAACTCCCAGTCCTTCTGTGATGTGAACTCTGTGGCATTTGACTTGTTGCTGATCATTGCTTTTTTTTTTTGAAATATTCTACCTTTGGCTCACATAACAGCACTCTATTCTGAGTTTTCCCCAACTTCTCACATTCTTTCTTCCCAGCCTCATTTGTGGATTCTTGGCCTTCTTCTGCAGGTTTCTTAGATCCCAGTGTTGCTGAAGTTTCTATCTTCAGTCCTCAGTCTTCTTAACATCTTACTTTCTACAATCTTCTGCTCCTTTTTTTTTTTTTTTTTTTTTTTAGAGTCAGGGCCTTGCTCTGTTGCCCAGGCTGGAGTGGTGTGCAGTGGTAAGATCATAGTTCACTGCACCGTCAAACTGGGCTCAAGCAATTCTTCCACCTCAGCTTCCCAAGTAGCTGGGATTACTTGGGTGCCACCATAACAGGGTAATTTTTAAACTTTTCGTAGAGATGAAGGTCTCTATGTTTCCCAGGTTGGTCTCCAACACCTGGCCTCAAGTGACCCTCTTGTCTCGCTGGGATTACAGGTGTGAACCACCATACCTGGCTACTTTGCCTACTCTTCTAAGAGGATTAATTCACTCCAAAAGCCTCACCACCTTGTTCCTATGAAAACCACTTTACCCTAAGCTGAAACTCTCATCCTTCTCACCTCATCAGCTCTTTCCCTTTATTTTCTCTGCCAAGGATAATGACAACAATAATTTTTAGATACCCAAACCAAAAGTCTTGGAGTCACTTTGACTCTTCATTTTTTACCCACCCACTTGCCAAACTCCAACTGACCACCAAGCTCTATACCCTGCATCTCCTTCCGCCTAGTCTTCAGCACTACTTTTCTTCATTATGACAACAGCACCTCTACCTCCATCGTTGCTCCTTTCAACTCGTTCTCCACACTGCAGCCAGAGTGAACCTCCTAAAACATAAAGGGAAGCATGTCCCTCCCCTGCTTACTGTCCTTAAAGATAATATCCCAACATCTTAGCATAATATGCAAGTTCCTTCACAAACTATCTTCTGCTGCTTCTTCAACCTTACCTATTATTTTGTATTCTTAATTATTATGGGTATTTACGAGATGCGTATATTTATGGGGTCCGTGTGATTTTTTTTATTTTTTGAGACAGAGTCTCACTCTGTTGTCCAGGCTGGTGTGCAATGGCGTGATCTCGGCTCACTGTAACCTCCACCAAGCAGGTGCAAGCGATTTTCCTGCCTCAGCCTCCCAAGTAGCTGGAATTACAGATGCCTACCACTATGCCTGGCTAGTTTGTTTTGTATTTTTAGTAGAGACGGGGGTTTCACATGATGACCAGGCTGGTTTCGAACTCCTGACCTCAGGTGATCCGCCCACCTTGGCCTCCGAAAGTGCTGGGATTACAGGGGTGAGCCACCAAGCCTGACACATGTGATGTTTTGATACAGGCATACGATGTGTTAAAATCAGATCAGGATAATTGGAGTATCCATCACCTCAAGCATTTATCCTTTCTTTCTGTTATGAACACACTGATCCCATTTTTTAAGTTATTTTAAAATATACAATAAATGATTATTGATTGTAGTCACCCTGTTGTGTTATCAAATACAACATATTATTTGTTTTATCTAACTATATCTGTGAACCCATTAACCTCTTGTAGGGAGAGGTTTGGGGAACTGATAAAAGAAAAGATATGCCAAGAAGCAATAGCACACACAAGCTTTACTGGGTGATGGCTGGATGGGTGTGCATGTGGGTGAAGTCCCTAACAGTAGCAGTCTGTCCCAATGAATGGCACAGATGTCCCAACACGGAGGCAGTAGAGGGCAAAGAAGCCTCTGGGGGCGAGGCAGTCTGGACCAGGGGCTTAGGTGTCTGCTGATATCCACTTGGCAGCACTGTGGGGAGTCTCTGGATCCGTCCCAAGGGCAGAAGCAGCGTAGATCTAAGTAGCTAAAAATCTGCTTGTTTGTGCTATTTTTGAAGTAACTGAATATGGAGGAAATTTGAGTTTGGCACTTGGTGGGCTTTTGTGCTAACAGTTCTCAGCCTCTGGGGAAGAAATTAACAATTTGGGGTCAATACACGGAGGCCATCTTTGCCTCATTTATAAAATGCTCACACCTCTTCCTGACAGAAAATCTCCTTGATTTGCTTACTCAAACTATTTGACATTTTCCAAATGAGTAATTCACTTTTATACATCTGCACTGTTGCCCAAAACACTCTTAGGGAACTTACTATTCAGTAGAGGAGGAAAAAAAGGTTGAATAACAGAGTTGGGGGCCAGTATTAGAAGAAATAAACTCAATTCATGCTTGTGTACCCAAAATGTATAATAAAAACCTTCAACAAACCAGAAAGATTAATGTATTAAACATATTCTGAGTCAACAGGATACCACTAAAGACAGCTCTCCAGGTTAGCACCCAGACAAATATGGATTAGACACCTCATGCAAGATCAATGAGTGCCTAGAGCTTGTGGCATGTGTTATTTAATTCTCATATGAGTCATAGGAGCTGGCTATTAGAAGCTTTCTTTTGACAGATGAGGAAATTGGGGCTCAGGGTAGCAAAGTAACTTGCCAAAAGTCACAAAATTAGAAATTGGAAGTGTTGAACTTCACACCCAAATCTATTAGCAAAGCTTTGCTTTCTACCAATACACACTGATCATCAAACACCTATAATTCATTCAACAGGACTTTTTTCCACCCATGTATTGCCTTTCGTCAATGAGATTTTCTTGTCCACATCTGCCAAATTCTTAGAAATTCCAGGTATGCTATGAATGTTCATTTCTACAGACCCTCCCTCAATTGCTAGAGCACAAGTACAAGGTGTTCTAGAATCTCAGAAATGTGGAGCAGGGAAAAAAGGGAGAGAGTAGAGAGTGGAGTTTTCAAGAATAGCTGTTCAGGAAAATTTGCATTAGATATGGTTTGCAAATCATTAATATCAGTAGAATTTAATCCAGCCTAGAAGGTATTAGAGGTTTAGGAAGCAAGCCCTAATGAAGGCAGCAGGGAGGGCCTCAGTTCCAAGCAATTAGTAAGTTTATGAAGGACTCTGGTCCAACAACAATAGTGGTATAAGGCAGTGCTCAGAAGTTAGGCAGGATTTCAAGCCCCTGATGAGCAATAAGCCACCTATTCCCAGATTGGACAATAATGCAGGAAGAAGGAGAAATGCTAAGGAACTAAAGAGATGCCCAGGGTCCATTCCTGGAACTCTGAATTCTAGATCCGGGCTCCATTACAAGGTTGGACTGATTTGGGAATTCAGCTAAAGCTGAGTTTGAAGGTGGAGAGTATTGGTGACTGTATTTGGGGTCACTGAGAAGACAAAGGCAACAGGTAAACCTAAGCCTTACAATAACAATGGAATCTGCCTGTTTTCTTTTTAAGTCCAAGCCAGACAAATGAACATCTATTGGCAACATAGACACAGACACAAATAATCATTAATGCGTTGCCACATAAATGTTCCCAGTTTAAATCCATACTTGTGGACATTGGGACAATACATAATTTTCTCTCTTCAGAATTCAGAGGCATGTAGATCAATTAATAGAAAGATAACTTTCAGATGATTTCAGAAGTTTCAAGACTAAAGGATAGATTTTCCAAAAATATTGTCACAACATGGTAGTTATTCAATGTTTGAGTAATTGTTGTTTGCCAATGGAAAGCTCATATCTTGAGAAATTTGTATACAAACAAGTAGAAGAATTAGTTTCTTCATTCATCTGGAATGTGGGATACTGGTGAAATACTGCAGAATATGAAACAATTCGCTCCACAGAGATGCTTTCCATGTTCATTTTCTTGCAAAGCATCTCTAGAAACAGCAACCTTTTTTTTTCTAGGATACAAAATGATAAATTTATTCTACTTTGGATGTTTACCATTCAAATATATATAATCTAATTTCATTTGATATAAGTATTCTGTAATCACTGATAAGGAATGTCTAACATATTAACTCAGTATTTAGCAGCTACTAATTTCCTTGATATGTTTCATAACTTCCCTTGATTCTAAATAAGATTCTTTTTAAAGATATAATCATATTTCCAGGTTTTGTATTTTCTCAGTAATAGGTCTAATATTTTGTTCCTATAAATTTACTAATATGTTTTGTCGTCACACCTCAGCAATTAAGTGAGTATCCTCATAAATGAAGCTTAGATTTTAGACTATAAAATTTAACCAATATTACACAGCAGGATTTGACACAAACTTTGGTTTGGTCTAAGTTACAGCAGTGTTGTTTTGTTTAAAAATGCCTTCATGAGATACAACTCACATGCCATATAAATCACAAATTTAAAATATACAATTCAGCGGTTTTAACATATTTCAATATATGTGCAACCATCCTGCCACAGTTATTTTTAAAACATTTCATCACTTCACAAAGAAACTCCATATCCCTTAGATACCAATCCGCTGTCCCACCACTACCCACCATCCCTAAGCAATCACTAATCTACCTTCAACCTCTATAGAGTTGCCTATTCTGCACATTTCTTTCTTTTTTAAAAAAATTATACTTTAAGTTCTGGGATACATGTGCAGAACGTGCAGGTTTGTTACATAGGTATACACATATCTTGGTGGTTTGCTGCACCCATCAACCCATCATCTACATTAGGTATTTCTCCTAATGCTATCCCTCCTCTAGCCCTCCCATCCCCTGACAGGCCCCTGTGTGTGACGTTCCCCTCCCTGCGTCCCTGTGTTCTCATCGTTCAACTCCCACTTACAAGTGAGAGCATGCAGTGTTTCGTTTTCTGTTCCCGTGTTAGTTTGCAAAACAGCAAGCTTTTGAAAGAGACTGTTATAAAAAATGATGGCTTTCCCTGAAAGTTGAGGGATAAGGGGGCTGGTTTGGTCTCCCACCTGGAGTACAAAAGAAAGGCATTGTGTTAGCCAATTGTCCTGGGGCATTAGAGCAACAAACGACAGCTAGGTTAGAATGTCCTGTACATTCGGGGCTGTGTGAGTTTCTCTAGAGTTGGATGGGAACGCCACAGAAAGAAGCTGGACTGAGTCATCCTGAGTGGGCCTCTGCTAAAAAGGAAGACCTAGGGGTATGAGAGGATCAAGCAGGAATAATCAGATCCATCACTAGGAATCCAAGGGCTTTGGAGGAAGATTGTAAGCAATTAACAACAGGAAGCATCTACCATGTCAAAGGAACTGAAAGGGGAGTCCTCAAAAGAATCACAAGAGTCCCTAAAAACAGCAACAAAATATCGTTTTGAGTCAGCACCTTCCAGAGGACATCAACACCAGATACACCTCACCTAGTAAGACCTTTCTACACCTTAGGTCTCCTGCCCCTCCTGCTCTGAAACTGGAAGAGTCACGTGCCCAGCAGAATAATAGAGAATGAGTAGAGCTGAAGAAGATGGACAGACAGAAAAGACACTGACTATAGTGACTCCCTTACTGCAGGGGGTCTGAGCCTTCCAAACCTGAAATATACCTGAACTGGGGGAAGAGATAAATTTGAAACTGCACACAATGCGAGATAATGTGATTACGGAATTTTTTTTTTCTTTCGAGACAGAGTCTCGCTCTGTCACCCAGGCTGGAGTGCAGTGGCACAATCTCGGCTCACTGTAACCTCCGCCTCCTGGGTTCAAGCGATTCTCGTGCCTCAGCCTCCTGAGTGGTTGGGATTACAGGCGTGTGCCACCATGCCCGGCTAATTTTTGTATTTTTAGGAGAGACAGGGTTTCACCATGTTGGTCAGGCTGGTCTCGAACTCCTGAACTTGTGATCCGCCCACCTCACCTTCCCAAAGTGCTGGGATTACAGGCATGAGCCACTACGCCTGGCCCGAAGTAGACTTTTTATTGTTTAAGAGTAACCAGAAATATCATGTCACATGGCCAAGATGCAGGTGTTATTTTATGGAGCTTAATGAAGTGTGGTGAGAAATAACAGATCTTCTTGTGCCTAGCCACCTACTTGTTCAATAAACTGACAGCATTAAGGATCACAGACACTCTTTGTCCTATGAAATCAGGAGATTTAGCTGACAGAAGGTCATCACTTTAGCAAACTACAAATGAGGATAAACAGAATCTGCCTTGTCATTTCCTGTAGTTATATGTTGCTTTCTAGTTATTTCCCTTGTGTTTGCACTAAGCATTTAGTAATGTCTTATTATAATGTTCCAGCCTGGTACTACCTGGTAGTGTCTAGTTAGTCAGAGCCTTAAAGAGGAGGAACTCACATCCACTAGGTCAGTGATGGCATTAATAGCCTCCAGGAGATGCATCACAGTGGAAGAAGAATAGGAACTATGAGGTCCCACTGCCCCACTATAGATGCATAGCTCTTTCCTTTGTTACAAAACTGGAAATATGATATTGATTATTATGTTAGGGAGCCAGGAAAATTCTCAAAGATATTATTAAAACACATGAAAGGATACATCTTATAGCTGGTCAGTTGTTATGGATAAATGTTTGTAGCTCTCAAAATCTATATGTTGAAATCCTAATGTCCAAGATGATGATAGTAGGATATGGGGCCTTTGGGAGGTAATTAAATCATAAGAGTAGCACCCTCATGAATAAGATTAGTGCCCTTAAAAGAGGCCCAAGAGAGCTGCCTTTTTTTCTTTCCGCCATGTGAAGACATGAGACATCAGCAGTCTGCAAAGAGGAAGAGGGCCTCACTCAGCCTCCAGACCTGTTCTTAGAATCGCCTGTTCTATGATTCTTTGTTATAGCAGCCCAAAGTGACTACAACATTGGTTATATTAGAGTAATTCAAGAGTCATCTTTACTTAGGAGCAAAAATATTTGATGTGTTAAATGAAGAAAGTATCCTTGTTCTGACACCAGGCAAATTAAAACATGGGAAAGTGCTGAGGATCAAGTGTTCCAGGAACTGGAGGTTGCTGCGGAGATCCCAGCCCTCACTCCACATCATCATGAACAGCAGGATTTTAGATTTACTTTTGTCCCATGTTGTGACCATTTTGCACAATAGTTACACCTGCCAATGTAACTACTAAAGAGTGACTGTGAGGCACACACTATGGCAAAAGCAAATGAATTATCAGAATGGAGCCATAGATCAGCCAGGCACTGATGCATCCAGTATTCATACTCCTTTTCTTCTAAAGTCTGTGTGTTTTCTGGATTACCCCTTACACTCCTGAAACTGGTCTCCCACTTCTGAAACCACAATCTTTACAGACTAAAGTCAATGACTTAATTGCCAAAGCTAAGGGCCTTTTCAGTTTTCTTTGCATGTTCTTGTTTTCACATTATAATTAATCATTTTGTGTCTATTTGTTAAATGCCTGCCTTCCCACAGGAAAATAGGTGGTTTCATAAGGACATATCACTCTAGCTGATTATAGGCAGCACCAAACACAATATATGCTGCTTAAAAACTAAGCAGATGTGGCCAGGCATGGTGGCTCATGCCTGTAATTCCAGCACTTTGGGAGGATAAGGTGGGCAGATCACCTGAGGTCAGGAGTTCAAGACCTGCCTGGCCAACATGGTTAAAACCTCGTCTCTGCTCAAAATACAAAAATTAGCTGGGTGTGGTGATGGGTACCTTTAATCCCAGTTACTTGGGATGCTGAGACGGGAGACTTGCTTGAACCCAGGAGGCAGAGGTTGTAGTGAGCCAAAATAGCACCACTGCACTCCAGCCTGAATGACAGAGCAAGACTTCATCTAAAAAAAAACTAAAAAGATGCTTGAAAACTAAATTATTAAATAAATAAAAGGTATTTAGGAGCTACCTTGTAAAAAATTTTAGTGCCAAACTTGGATATATACTTTATTAGGAAGTGGGGAAACATTGAAGATTTCTTAGCTTGTGCCTCTTAAGTTTGACAAATGCTAGGATAGTTGTTCTGGTTGAGTGGTACAGAATCATCTGGATGGAAGAAAGTCCAGAGATCTATTCCCTACCAACAGAGCCCACAGCAGCAGACATGTGGGCCCCAGTAGCACACAAGTGAATGTCAGTAAGTGCTCAAACAAATAAATCAGAAACTAGCTTGACCATTTTTGTTTGTTTTGTGTATTTATGTGTGTACTATGCTGCTACCCCACTCCCTGAAGCGACTGGTTAGCTGCTGGAATTGATTAAAATCACAGATAGTTAGAAATACATGGCCTGAAGCTGAAATCAGATGGAAGTGGTTTCTGACCTATCCAGTAGGACCTATTGCTGAGGAAGTCTTAACTGGACTTTAGCTTTGTAAATGTCTAAAAAGGGCCAGAGCAACTGTCCAGTTTCTCTTTCCAGTAATTTTATAATCCTTCAAGTGAAAAGTTGCTAATGTTTCACTCTCTGGACTGGAATGTATGGCAGCCTCTCCAAGCCAGGAAAAAAAAAAATGGTCTGGCTGGCAAGACTCTGACCTCAAGCTTGGCTATCCCTCACAAAACAACCTCAGTTACACAAGAAAAAGATCACGCTGTGGGTCCATCTCAATCAGACTATGGCATACTTTTATACCACGAATAAACATTATCGTCATTGTTTCATGGGATCTCCTGCTCCATTTCTGTAACCCCGTAACTTTTAGAAACTCACATGTAGTCAATCCAGTGGATTTACTGAAGCTTACCTCATCTCACGAGTCATGAAACCATATTTTATAAACTATACGGAAAAGTGCAGTTGACTTATTTTCAGTCATTCCTGACCAATATAACTCAATGAACTGTTCTATTTTTCCCCTAAATTTTATTTCAATAAAGTTGGTTAGCCAAGGACTCCAAATTCAGCATTCTATATCTGAAATACCAAATGAAGTATATTCTATATTCTAATACTTGAAAGTACTAGGATTATTTTTTAAGAACTAACCTCCTCTCAAAGTCTTAAAATAAGAATTTTCAAAATATGATTTCCACACAAGTTATTAGGACAACATCTATTATATAACCAAAGCAAACATTTAGAGTCAAACATCAGATAACCCTAACAACTCAATATTTATGAGTATTCTTTAAAGATAACTAGGTTAATAACAAGAGACAGGAATTATAGGTGAAAATATATGTTAAAAGCTAGTCATTAATATTACACTGGTCTTGGTGCTTTGGTGTACACTATATGAGCATACCTTGGAGATACTGCAGATATTCTGAACCACCAGGATAAAGCAAATATCAAAATAAACCACAAATTTTTTGGTGACCCAGTACACACAAAAGTTATGTTAACATCATACTGTAGTCTATTAAGTGTGCAATAACATTATATCTAAACAATGTATATACCTTAATTAAAAATACTTTATTGGTACAATTATCATTTATTCTTACTCATATGTAGGAGCTAAAAATGTTGCTTTCATGGAGGTAGAGAGTAAAATAATGTTTATCAGAGGCTGGGAAGATAGAAGGAGACTAAAGAGAGTTGGTTAATGGATGCAGACATACAGTTAGATGGAAGAATAAAGTCCAGTGTTTGATAGTACAGTAGGGTGACTATAATTATAGTTAACAATAATTTATTGTATATATCAATATACAATATCTAGAAGATTTGAAATGCTCCCAACACAAAGAAATGATCAATGTTCAAGGTGATGGGTATCTAATTGTCCTGATTCAATCATTACACATTGTACATATGTACCAAAATATCACGTGAAACCCAAAAATATGTATAATTATGTAACAATAAATTACTATGTCAAAAAATATTTTTTAAATTTTGTTTTATAATTTTTAAAAAGAACCTATTGATATGTGTAGGAAAGATGAAGTCCAAGGGGATATATACACCACCCACAGCATCACTACTCAATAAATATTTGTTGACTGGAAAAAATACTTTTTTGCTAAAAATTGCTAATGATCATCTGAGCCTTCAGTGGGTTACCCTGTTTTTGTTGGTGGAGTGTCTTGTCTCAGTCTTGATAGCTATTGACTGATCAAAGTAGTGGTTGCTGAAGGCTGTGGTGGTTATGGCAATTTCCTAAAATAAGACAACAATGAAGTTTGCTGTATCAATTGACTCTTCCTTTCATGAAATATTTCTCTGTAGCAAGCATTTGATAGCATTTTACCCACAGTAGAACTTCTTTCAAAATTGGAGTCAGTCTTCTCTAAACCTTCCACAGCTTTATCAACTAAATTTATGTAATAGCCTAAATTTTTTATTGTCATTTCAACAATGTTCATAACATTTTTACCAGGGGGTAGATTCCATCTCCAAAAAACATTTTCTTTGATCATCCATAAGAAGCAACTCCTCATCCATTCAAGTTTTATCATCCATAAAATTGCAGCAATGAAGTCACATCTTCAGGCTCCACTTCTGATTCTCTTGATACTTCCCCCAGACATACAATTACTTCCTTCACTGAAGTCTTGAACCCCTCAAAGTCATCTATAAGGGTTGGAATCAACTTTCTCCACATTCCTGTTAACATTATTATTTTGATCTTCTCCCATGAATCATGGATGTTCTTAATAACATCTAGAATTATAAATTCTTTCCAGATGTTTTCAACTTAGTTTGCCCAGATCCATCAAAGGAATCACCATCTCTGACAGCTAGTCTTACAAAATATGTTCCTCAAATAATAAGATTTGAAAGTCAAAATTAGTCCTTGATCCATGGCTTACAGAATGAGTGTTGTGTTGGCAGGCAGAAAAACAACATTAATCTCCTTGTACATCTCCATCAGAGCTCTTGGGTGACCAGGTGCATTGTCAACAAGCAATAATATTTTTAAAGGAATCTTTTTTGCTGAACAGTAGGTCTCAACAGCAGGCTTAAAATATTCAGTAAACCATAAAATAATCAGATATACTGTCATCCAGGCTTTGTTACTCCAGGCAGAGTAGTTTAGCAAAATTCTTAAGAGTCCTAGGATTTTCAAAATAAACAATGAGCATCAGCTTCCACTTATAGTCACCAATTGCACTTGTCTCTAACAAGACAGTCAGCCTTTCCTTTGAAACTTGGCATTGATTTCTCCTCTCTAGCTAGCAAAGTCCTAGATGGCATCTTCTTCCAATATACGGCTGTTTGTCTACATTAAAAATCTATGGTTTAGCATAGCCACCTTCATCAATGATCTTAGCTAGATTTTCTAGATAATTTGTTGCAGCATCTACATCAGCATTTGCAATTTCACTTTGCATTTTTATGTTGGTTTATATTATATAGATAGTTTAGTTTCCTTTAACCCTATGAACTAATTTCTGCTACCTTCAAATCTTTCTATTTTCTATTTTTTTCAAACTTTTATTTTACATTCAGGGGTACATGTGCAAGTTTGTTATATAGGTAAACTGCATGTCATGGTGTTTAGTGTACAGATTATTTCATCATCCAGGTAATAAGCATAGTACCTGATGGGTAGTTTTTTGATCCTCTCTCTCCTCCCACCCTCCACTCTCAAGTAGGCCCTAGTGTCTGTTGTTCTCTTCTTTGTGTCCATACATACTCAGTGTTTAGCTCCCACTTATAAGTGAGAACATGTAGTATATGGTTTTCTGTTCCTCTGTTAGTTTACTTAGGATAATGGTCTCCAGCTCCACCCATGTTGCTGCAAAAGACATGATCTCATTCTCTTTAATGACTGCATAATATTCCATAGTGTATATGTACCAGATTTTCTTTATCCAGTCTACTACTGATGAGCATTTAGTTTGATTTCTGCTTTTGCTATTGTGCATAGTGTTCCAAAAAACATACACATAGCAGAATGATTTATATTCCTTGGGATATATGCCCAGTGATGGAATTGCTGAGTCAAATGATAATTCCAAGTTATTTGAGGAATCGCCACATTGCTTTCCACAATGGCTATACTAATTTAAGTTTCCACTAGCAGTGTATAAGCATTCCCTTTTCTCAGCAATCTCACTAGCATCTGTTATTTTTTGACTTTTTAATAATAGCCATTTTGGCCAGTGTGAGATGGTATTTCATTATGTTTTTGATTTGCATGTCTCTAATAACTAGTTGAGCATAATAATAAAATATTGAGCATTTTTGTTTGCCTGTTGGCCACATGTATACCTTCTTTTGAAAAGTGTCTGCTCATGACCTTTGCTCATTTTTTAATGGGCCTGATTGTTTTTTGCATATAAATTTAAGATACTCCTAGATTCTGGATATTCGACCTTTGTCAGATGAATAGTTTGCAGATATATTATCCCATTCTGTAGGCTGTTTGTTTACTCTGTCAATATTTTTCTTTTGCTGTGAAGTAGCTATTTAATTTAGGTCCCATTTGTCAATTTTTGTTCTTGCAGCAATTGCTTTTGGTGTCTTCCTCATGAAATCTTTGCCAGGTCCTATGTCCATAATAGTTTTTCCTAGGTTATTTCTGGGATTTTTATAGTTTTAGGTTTTACATTTAAGTCTTTAATCCATCTTGAGTTGATTTTTGTATATGATGTAAGGACGGGATCTACTTTCAGTATTCTGCATATCCCAGCCATATCCCAGCACCATTTATTGAATAGGGAACCTTTTCCTCATGGCTTGTTTTTGTCCACTTTGTCAAAGATCAGATCGATGTAGATGTGTGATGTTATTTCTGGGATCTCTATTCTGTTGTTCTACCAGTCTATCTGTCTATTTTTGTACCAGTACCATGCTGTTTTGATAACTGTAGCCTTGTAGTAAAGTTTGAAGTTGGGTAATGCGATGCCTCCAGCTTTGTTCTCTTTGCTTAGGACTGCCTTGACTATTTGGGCTCCTTTTTAGTTCCATATGAATTTCAAAACAGTTTTTTTCTAATTCTGTGATGAATGTTATTAGTAGTTTGATAAGAACAGCACTGAATCTATAAATTGCTTTGGGTAGTATGTCCATTTTAACAATATTGATTCTTCCTATTCCCCATGAGCATGGAAAGTTTTTGCATTTGTTTGTGTCATCTCTGATTTCTTTCAGCAGTGTTTTGTAGTTCTCTTTGTAGAGATCTTTCACCTCCCTGGTTGAAATACCTAGATATTTTATACTTTTTGTGGTTATTGTAAATGGTATTACATAATTGATGTGGCTATCAGCTTGGATATTGTTGACATATAGGAATGCTACTAATTTTTGTACATTAATTTTATATCCTGAAATTTTGCTAAAGTTGTTTATCAGGTCAATAAACTTTTGAGCAGAAACTATGAGTTTTCTTAGTTATAGAATCATCTTGTCTGCAAACAGGAATAGTTTGACTTTCTCTGTTACTATTTGAATGCCTTTCATTTCTTTCTCTTGCCTGATTGCTCTGGCCAGGATTTCCAGTACTATGTTGAATAGGAATGGTAAGAGAGGGCTTCCTTGTCTTGTTTTGGTTTTCTGTGGGAATGCTTCCAGCTTTTGCCCATTCAGTATGATGTTAGTCATGGGTTTTTCATAGATGGCTCTTATTATTTTGAAGTATGTTCCTGCAATACCTAGTTTGTTGAAAGTTTCTAACATGAAGAAATGTTGAATTTTATTGAAAACATTTCTGCATCTATTGGCATAATCAGTGGGGTTTTTTGTAGTTGTGTTTATGTGATGAATTAAATTTATTTATTCATGTATGTTGAACCAACCTTGCATCCCAGGGATAAAGTCTACTCGATGATGGTGGATTAGGTTTTTGATGTGCTGCTGGATTCAGTTTGCTAGTATTTTGTTGAGGGTTTTTGCACTGATGTTCATCAAGGATATTGGCCTGAAGTTTTCTTCTTTTGTTGTATCTCTGCCAGGTTTTGGTATCAGAATGACGCTGACCTCATAGAATGAGTTACGGAGGAATGTGTTTTGCTCAATTTGGGGGCAGAGTTCTGATAAAAATGGTATCAGCTCTTCTTCGTATAACTGGTAAAAATTCAGCTGTGAATCCGTCTGGTCCTGGGCTTGTTCTTGGTAGGCTTGTTATTACTGATTCAATTTCAGAACTCATAATTGGTCTGTTCAGAAGTTCAATTTCTTCTTGGTTCAGTCTTGGGAGGTTTCATGTGTCCAGTAATTTATCCATTTATTCTAGGCTTTCTAGTTCGTGTGCATAGAGGTGTTCACAGCAGTCTCTGAGGGTATTTTTTGTATTTCTTTGAGATTAGTGGTAACATTCCCTTTGTCATTCCTGATTGTCTTCATTTTGATGTTCTCTCTTTTTTCTTTGTTAGTTTAGCTAGCAGTCTATCTGATTAATTTTTCAAAAGAACAGATTCTTGGTTTTGTTGACCTTTTGTGTGGTTTTCACATTTTAATTGACTTCAGCTAGCTCTGATTTGGGTTATTTCTCGTCTTCTGCTATCTTTGGGATTGGTTTGCTCTTGGTTCTTTAGTTCCTCTAGTTATGATGTTAGGTTGTTAATCTGAGATCTTTCTAACTTTTAGGAGTTGATGTTTAGCACTGTAAACTTCCTTATAACACTGCCTTAGTTGTATCCCAAAGATTCTGGTGTGTTGCTTCTTTGTTTTCATTAGTTTCAAAGAATTTATTGATTTCTGCCTTAATTTTATTTACCCAAAACTCCTTAAGGAGCACTTTATTGAAATTCCATGTAATTGTATGGTTTTGAGAGGTTTTTTTTTTGTATTGATTTCTATTTTTATTGTGCTGTGGTCTGAAAGGATGGTTGGTATGATTTGTTTTTTTTAACTTACTGAGGATTGTTTTATGTTCAATTGTGTGGTCAATTTTAGAGTATGTGTCATCTGGTAATGAGAAAAATATACATTCGGTTGTTGTGGGGTGGAAAGTTCTATAGATGTCTATTAGGTTCATTTGGTCAAGTACAGAGTTTAAGTCCTAAATATCTTGGTTAATTTTCTTCCTCGATGATTTGTCTAATACTGTCAGAGGGATGTTGAAGTCTTCCACTATTATTGTGTGGAAATCTAAGTGTCTTTGTAGGTCTCTGAGAACTTGCTTTATGAATCTGGGTGCTCCTGTGTTGGGTGCTTACATATTTAGGAGAGAATTAGGTCTTCTTGTTGAATTGAACCTTTTACCATTATGTAATGCCCTTCTGTGTGTGCGTGTGTGTGTGTGTGTGTGTTCATTTTTGTTTGTTTAAAGTTTGTTTTATATGAGATTAGGATAGCAACCCCAGTTTTTTTTCTGTTTTCCACTTGCTTGGTAGATTTTTCTGCATTCCTTTATTTTGAGCCTATGCTGCCCAAAAGACAGCGTATCATTGTGTCTTGTTTCTTTATCCAGCTTATCACTCTGTGTCTTTTAACTGGGGCGTTTAGCACATTTACATTTAAAGCTAATATGATATGATGTTGATTTTATCTTGCCCTCATGTTGTTAGCTGGTTATTATGCAGACTTTTTTGTGTGGTTGCTTTATAGTGTCAATGGTCTGGTACTTAAATTTGTTTTTGTAATGACTGGCAGTGGTCTTTCCTTTCCATACTTAGCACTACTTTCAGTATCTCTTGTAAGGTAGGTCTGGTGGTAATGAATTCCCTCAGCATTTGCTTGTCTGAAAATGACCTTATTTCTCTTTCACTTACGAAGTTTAATTTGGCTGGATATAAAATTATTGGTTGGAAATTCTTTTCTTTAAGAATGCTGAATATAGGCCCCCCAATCTCTTCTGGCTTGTAGGTTTCTGCTTGTAGGGTTTAGCCTGATGGGGTTCCCTGACCTGCCCTTTCTCTCTAGCTACCTTTAACATTTTTGTATTTCATTTTGACCTTGGAGAATCTGATGCTTACATGTCTTGGGGATGATCTTCTGGTGTAATATCTCACAGGAGTTCTCTGCATTTCCTGAATTTGAATGTTGGCCTCTCCGGCAAGGTTGGGGAAGTTTTTTCATGGATGATACCCTGAATATGTTTTCCAAGTTGTTTGCTTTCTCCCTTTCTCTTTCAGAGTTGCCAATGAGTTGTAAATTTGGTCTCTTTACACAAACCCATATTTCTCAGAGGTATTGTTCATTCTTTTCTAATTCTTTTTTCTTTATTTTTGTCTAAGTTCAGAGAACTAGTCTTTGAGCGCTGAGATTCTTTCCTCTGCTTGGCCTATTCTCCTGTTAATATGTGTGATTGCATTATGAAATTCTTGTAGTATGTTTTTGAGTTGTATCAGATTAGTTTGATTCTTTCTTCTAATGGCCATTTGTCTATCAGGTCTTGTAGCATTTTACTGGAATCCTTAGATTCCTTGAATTGAGTTTTAACTTCCTCTTGCATATTGATAATCTTCATTCCTATCTATGTTCTGAATTCTATTTCTGTCATTTCAGCCTGGTTAAGAACCCTTGCTGGAACTAGCGCAGTCATTTGGAGAAAAGAAAACACACTGGCTTTTTGAGTTGCCGGAGTCCTTGCGCCCATTCTTTCTCATCTTTGTGGGTAACTGTTCCTTTAACTGTGGTGTAATTTGAGTACAGTTGACTTCTTTTCTGGATGTTTTCAGAGGGCCTAGGCTTTTGTGCCAGTTGTTCATTCGTAGCTGATTCTTGTCCTTGGTTTCATGGGAATATATTATAAAGTATTTTTGGTGTTGATGTTTTGGGCTGAGATCCAGTAGGTGGCACTTAAGTGTAATGGCCAGTAGGTAGGCACTTGTTCAGTCACGTGGCTCCTCTGTATTTCCTCAGGATTGGAGCTGTGCTCCCTCTCAGTGTTCTGAAAGTGAGGACTCCTCTCCCACTTGAGTGCTGGCTGCAGATCTTGGCTGGGCCTTCCTGAGCTGCATACCACAGTCTAGGGTGATCTCAGCCAGGCTTTATGTTCTCTTCCCATCCTGGAGGCAGCAGGAGAAAGCAGCAGAGGGTCTTTCATTTGTCTCTTGGGGCTCCACAACAGAGACATGCAGAGCTGCTGTCAATCAGTGTGATCGGCCAAGGATGGGGCAGTTGTGCTATGGGCCCAAGCTGGTGGGCCTCTGCCTAGTGATGAGCAGGGGTGGTGGGTGGGATGCAGGAGAGACAATCTGGCCTCTTCTCCTTAGGGTGGCTGTGGCTTGCTGGATATGTGTTTAAACCATGCAGGGTCTTTGCTTCTTCCCTGGTCTTAGGGCAGCCAGGGCAGCACCACTCCCAGAGCCGCTGTTACTGGGAACACTCAGCCAGGGGTTGGGGTGGCTACACTGCTGGCCCAGTCTGGGGGCTCTGGTTGGTGATGGGTGGTGGGGGACAGGGGCTCACAGTAAGGAGAGAATTAGGCTCCTCTCTGTATGGCGATTGTGGTGTGCTAGAAGCATGAGTAAAGCCCTCAGGCTCTGTTCCTTCTCCAGTCCAAGGGCAGCAAAAGCAGGCTGCTGCAGCCATGGCAGTGAAAGAGAGGCCATCGGTTGTCTCTGGGAGCCACTCCCCAGGGAAACAAAGAGCCACTAGCAGTGGGTATGCTCAGCAGGGGTAGGCAGCTATTCTGTGGTCCTGAGCTAGGGGCCTGCCTGGTGAAGAGTCGGGTAGCACAGGGAAGAGAGACTGGGATCCTCTCCACATGGTGGCTGTGGTGTGCTGGAGGTGCTAGTGTAGCAACCAGGCTCTTTGTTCCTTCCCCAGCTGGAGAGCACCAAGGGCCTTACCACTGCAGCTGCAGTGGGAGAGACGCTGTGGGTTGTCCCTGGGAATTCCTCCTCAAAGAAATGCAAAGCCACCACTGACTGAAGTGTTCTGATGGGGACAGTTGTGCTGAAGCCCTGGGTTGGGAGGCCCTGCCCTGTGAGAAGCAGGGGTGAAGACACATATGGAGAACAATCTGGCCACTTTTCCATAGCGTGGCTGCATTTTGCTGGGGGTCTGCACCAGACCCTAGTCACTGCCCACCCCCGAGAGCCTGAGGGCAACAGGGGTGATGGCCGCAGAGCAGCAAAAATGGCAGCCAGCCTCTTCCTCTGGGAGCTCTATCCCAGAGAAGTGAAGAGCTGGTACCAGCCTGAGGGCCCAGGCAGGGCTGGTATGGCCAGGCTAGGGTCAGAGGCTAGTAGGCCTTATCCTGTGAGCATAAGGGGTGGGGAGGCCTACAGTTCCTCAATGCTCAGCCCCTTTCATGCAGGCATGTGAGGAAGACTGACCTATTCCACTGCGGGAGCTGCAGCCACTACTGCCAGGATGCCGTGGGATCCAAGGCTCCCAGGACTCCATGTGTGCCTGAGCGGAGGCTCTGCCCAGACTCCATGTAGCTCTCTGTGTCAGTCTGAAGGCACCACATAGGGGATCTCACCCCCAGAGGCATGTACTGGGTACAGGGTTGCAAAGGTCGTGGCAAGGACTCTCACTCACCCATTTCTCCATGGTGAGGGGGACTGCCCCGGCTCCATGCCATTCCATGGCAGGCAGTCATCCAGTCTCCTTCCTCTTCATTGTGTGGGGGTCAAGTTGTTTCCTTGATGAATCCCAATGTGTCCACCTGGATGTTCCAGTTGAAGAGCTAGTGTCCACTCACCACTCTTTCTTCTCTCCTTGTGAGCGGCACCCACCAGCTGCTTCCAGTCAGCCGACTCCTCTTTCAAACTTTTTTCTGCGGTTTCCTCGCCTCTCTCAGCCTTCATAGCATTGAAGAGAGTTAGGGCCTGCTCTGGATTAGACTTGGTTTAAGGGAATATTGCGGCTGATTTAATCTTCTATCCAGCCCACTAAAATTTGATGAGAAAGGCTGCCTTGGCCAGGCACGGTGGCTCATGCCTGTAATCCCAGCACTTTGGGAGGCCAAGGCAGACCGATCAGCTGAGTCCAGGAGTTTGAGACCAGCCTGGGTAACATGGTGAAACCCCATTTGTACAAAAAATACAAAAATTAGCTGGGTGTGGTGTTGCCTGCCTGTAGTCCCAGCTACTTAAGGGGCTGAGGAGGGAGGAACACTTAAGCCTGGGAGGTCAAGGCTGCAGTGAGCTGTGATTACACCACTGCACTTCAGCCTGGGCCACAGAGTGAGACCCTGTAAAAACAAACAAACAAACAAAACACCATACAATAGGCTGTTTAGCTTTCTTATCATTTGTGTGTTCACTAGAGGAGGAGCACTTTTAATTTCCATCAGGAACTATTTCCTAGCATTCAGAACTTGGCTATTTGGCACAATAGGCCAAGCTTTCAGCCTTTTTCACTTTTGACATGCCTTCCTTGCTAAGCTTAATCATTTTTAGCTTCTGACTTAAAGTAAGAGATGGGTGACTCTTCCATTCACTTGAACATTTTGAGGCTAGTGTAGGGTTATTAACTGGTCTAATTTCAATATTGTATCTCAGGGTATGGGAGAGAAACAGGGGAATGACCAGTCAGAGGAGCAGTCAGAACACACACAGCATTTATTGATTACGTTCACTCTCCTATATGAGCATACTTCATCGTGCACCAAAACAATTAAAATAGTAACATCAAAGAGCACTGATCACAGATAACCATAACAGATATAATAATGAAAATGTTTGAAAGATTCTGAGAGTTATCTAATATGATACAAAGACACGTAGTAAGCAAACGCTGTTGGAAAAACAGCACTGATTGATTTGCTAAATGCAAGGTTGCCACAAACCTTCAATCTGTGAAAAATGCAATATCTGCAAAGTGCAGTAAAATGAAATGTGATACAATGAGGTATGCCTGTAGCTGGGATTTATAGAACTGTCCAATGAGCATGCCTCTGTTGTTCTTCACTATGTCCTTAGTACCTGGTTTAGTGCCTGGCAGGGCACTGACAGATATCTGTTAAATAAAATGTGAGTGAATAAATAAAGGAATGAGTAAATGAGAATGAATGAATCCTTGATTTGATATAAATAACGTACAAGCAGTATGAGATAAAGTGTTCTTGCCACATTCTTTACTCAGAGCCTGTGTTATCTGAAGGTCATGCTTTCTGGATCCCTGAGTGGCCTCATCTAATAGCATGGCCTTAAATAGCACCTATCCGCTGACAACTCCCACTCCAACTGGGCCTCTTTCCTGAACTTGCAGACTTATATATCTAACTACCCACTCAAACACTTCTACTTAAGTGTGTGTATATGTGTGTGCACTTGTGTGTGCACATTTGTGTATACACTTAATGTATCCAAAACTGAACTCTTGGTTTCTAATTATCCCCCTCAGCCCATCTCTCTTCTGTCTTATTCATATCAGGAAATGATAACTGCACATCACAGACAAAAATCTTGGTGTCAACCATGACTCCTCTCTCCTTCCCTCACATCCTATATCCAACTTAGCAGCAAATTTTGTTGCTCAGTCCTAAACTATATCCAGAATCCAACAGCTTCTTCCCACTCCAGCTAATCACTAATCCTTTAACACACACAGCATTTATTGAAGCAATTATCTTCTGGTTTGGACTATTGCAAGGGCTGCCAGACGTTCATCTGACTTCCACTTTCCCCACCCCCATCCCACATGACAGGGATCCTTGCAGAAACTACCTCAGATCATGTTCTGATCATACTGTTTTCTCCCATTCCTTTCCATCTTACTCTGAATAAAGCCAAGATTCCTTACCATATCCTGCAAAGCCCTACATGATCTGCTCTCCGGCTACTGCTCAGATGCCCCCTACTCCTTCTCTGCCCCTTATTATTCTATCACAGTAACACTGGCCACCTTGCTGCTTTTCAAAGCCACCAAAAATGGTCCCCCTCATGACCACTGTACTTGCTCTCTTTTCTGGCTGGCACATTGTTCGTCCAGGTGTTAACATAGCTCTTCTCACTAAATTCATGTCTCACCTCATCAGATCACAGCACTGGCTCAAGTCACTCTCAGTCTTTTGACACTGCTTGATTTAAATTCTCATCGCTGATCACCACTTCACATAATAACATTTGTATGTGCATCATTTGTTTGTTTTCTGCTGCTTTGCTGTGGACATAAACTCTGTGTTCACAAGTACTTTTTCTAGAACAGTGCCTGATAGGATGCTGTTAATTGAACAAGATCCATGGCACTCTTTCTTATTTATCCTGAATATCTCATGCTTAAATTTGACACAAATCATTGCTCAATAAAGATCTGTTAAATGGCCAGGCACAGTGGCTCATGCTTGTAATCCTAGCACTTTGGGAGGCCAAGGTGGGTGGATCAGTTGAGGTCAGGAGTTCAAGACCAGCCTGGCCAATGTGGTGAAATCCCTTCTCTCCTAAAAATACAAAAATTAGCTGGGCATGGTGGCGCGTGCCTGTAATTCCAGCAGCTCGGAGGGGTTGAGGCAGAAGAATAGCTTGAACCTGGGAGGCAGAGGTTACAGTGAGATGAGATCACGCAGCCTGGGGGACAAGAGCAAAACTCAGTCTCAAGAAAGAAAGAAAGAAAAAAAAGAGAGAGACATGTTAAATGAAGCAGTAAATTCATTTTAGAAATAAATCCACTAAGGTGCAGTTAAAGCAATAGGACCAGATGAGATCCCACTGAGCCAGGTCGAGTCCAGCTTGCTTGTGCAGGTAGACAGCATAGAGTCCAAGTCTATCTGAATCTTACCTCCAAAAGAGCAACTTCCTTCCTTGCCAGTATATGACAGACAGCCCAGATGTATGTCTTGGACAAAGCTATGCTCTCAGTTCGTCTTGAAATGGACCAAAATTACAGTGGGTTAATGATTTCTGCAGAACAGTCTGACTTTTTAGGGTCTGGTTTGTTAGCATCCTCCTGACCATAGCTGAAGAGTCATTTCTCATGGAAAAATAACCTGCCTTGACAAAAAGTGGTGGAATGTTTTAGTCGCTTTACATTATCTAGTACTTCCTTGTCTCTGAAGGTCATGCTGCCTTCATCTTACTGTGATCACCTCAAAACACACCAAATTGGTTATTTATGACATCCGTTTGAAACAAGCATTGTATTAAAAAGACAACTTAAAGAGTAGCCAAGGCCAGGCGCGGTGGCTCACGCCTGTAATCCCAGCACTTTGGGAGGCCGAGGCGAGTGGATCACAAGGTCAGGAGATTGAGACCATCCTGGCTAACATGGTGAAACCCCGTCTCTACTAAAAAACAAAAAATTAGCCGGGCGTGGTGGCGGGCGCCTGTAGTCCCAGCTACTCAGGAGGCTGAGGCAGGAGAATGGCGTGAACCCGGGAGGTGGAGCTTGTAGTGAGCCGAGATCGCGCCACTGCACTCCAGCCTGGGTGACAGAGCAAGACTCCGTCAAAAAAAAAAAAAAAAAAAAGTAGCCAAATCCTACTTTCAGGCTACACATGAATGTCTAGGACACCAACCACTTTCTACCTTCTCTTTTCATGCTCTGTTACATATTCTAAGCAGCTATTCTCAGGAAAAGGCTTTCATCTTTAGAAAGAGTTTGTATACAACAAGTATCAACAATAGTAATAATTATCCTCTGAAATTATTCTTTCCCTGCCCAAAAAGAAGTTCAAGGATCTCCTGCTATCTGAAAATTAAATGTCAATGAAAAAATAAATTTCTGTGAAAAGATATGCATAATGATCCTCTATAAAATGTATATAGAGTCTTTGTTATAAGTAATGATCTACACAGTGACATTTTCTTCCTATAAATTGAAGTAACATGGCCTCTTAGGAGAATTTTTGAGTCTTAACTTTTCCTATAGTGACCTGTGCCATATCGCAAAGCATGTGCCTTATCACAAAGCATGCCATGTCGCAAAGCTGGAGTAGTATCTTATTTTGTCTACAAATTCCCTTGAACCATAAGTTATATGACTGGAAAAAAAGTATTTTTTAAAGCACATTAATAATTATCTTTAGATAATTTATGATATCTACCCATTACCACTGGATGTCAAAAACCATTTTTAAGAGTTAGTGGAGGGCAAAAAATGTATCTTCAGCTCCAATTTTATATATCCTTTTCCTAATACCCTTTAGTGTGCTATAAAGCCATACACACACACAGTCACACAATCACACTCACACAGGCTCACACACTCACATACACACATATACATCCCAGCAGGAGGAGTCCCTCACCTGACCTGGTCTTCTCAGGGACAGGATCCTATGCCCCTCGATGCAGTGATGTTTCAGAAATGGGCATGTTCTCAAGCAGAGCAATCAGAGTCCTTGTCTTGAAGAGATTTGTTTCAGACATTAAAAGAGAAACGCTCTCCCCTGAGGTGGCTAAGCTGGGAAGAACTACCTGCCCAGTATGTACAGGGGAAGCCCTGTGTGGTTGAAAAGAATGAGGGCTACTCAAAGGAAAATGCAGCTGAGATATAGAACTGAAGGAGAATGGAGAGAGGCAGAATGAGAGTGGGATAAACATTCGTGGTCCTGAATTAATATGTGCTTGTTCTCAGTTCCATCTCCATTCTTCTTGGGTACAGATGCCCCCATAGTAAGTTGGGTTAGGTCTGTGTTGCCACCAAATACACTGATCTTGGACAACTTTAAGTCTCTGAGCTTGTTTGTTTCTCTATAAAATGAATACATTAAGAAACCTAACTCAGAAAGTCTTATGAATAGTTCAATAAAGTGATATTCATCAACAGCTAGTTTGAGTTATGGCCAGTAGTCTATGCTGGATAAATGTTAGTTGCCCATTTCGTTTACTGAGCCTGATGGCAGAATGGTAGGTAGACATGGAAATGAAACTGGTAGTTCTTTTTTTTTTTTTTTAGAAGGAGTTTCGCTCTCATCACCCAGGCAGGAGTGAAATGGCGTGATCTCGGCTCAGTGCAACCTCCACCTCCCGGGTTCAATGATTCTCCTGCCTCAGCCTCCTAAGTATCTGGGACTACAGGCACGTGCCACCACGCCAGGCTAATTTTTTTTTTTTTTTTTTTTTTTTTTTTTGGATTTTTAGTAGAGACGGGATTTCACCATGTTGGCCAGGCTGGTCTGGAACTCCTGATCTCAGGTGATCTGCCCACCTCGGCCTCCCAAAGTGCTGAGCCACCGCATTCAGCCCAAACTGGCAGTTCTTATAAGGTTGTTATTTCTAGAAAAAATAGATGATGGCTGGGCACAGTGGCTCACACCTGTAATCCCAGCACTTTGGGAGGCCGAGGCAGGTGGATCATGAGGTCAGGAGTTCGAGACTAGCCTGGCCAACATGGTGAAACCCTGTCTCCACTAAAAATACAAAAATTAGCTGGACATGGTGGTGCGCACCTGTGATCTCAGCTACTGGGGAGGCCAAGGCAAGAGAATGGCTTGAACCCAGGAGGTGGAGGTTGCAGTGAGCCAAGATCGTGTCACTGCACTCCAGCTTGGGTGACAAGAAAGACTCTGTCTCAAAAACAACAAAAAAAGGATGGGAAGGCTATGCTAGATGGTGGCCAACTGCCCAAATCTGACCAAATCCCAGCCAGGCTATCCTGGGTCGAAACATTTCCAGAACTCTAGAACAGAGACAATAAAATGGCCTCCTAATACAAAACAATGCGCTCACAAAAATTTTCATTTTCTCCTGGAATTTCTTATCATATGGATGAGCACCAAAAAAGACACATCCAAACATTTAACTTGGAGACTCCAAATAGGTACCAATGCTGTTTGAAGTGGGAAAGGGGTTAGGAAGCCACTGGGAGAGATAAGAATACCTTTTTCACATTTTTACAATATCTGGGTGAAGCCAGCAACACCATGAAAGCCCACACACTGGCTGCTGTGTTATCCACATGTGGGCAGCCTTCCCCCAAGCCACGATGGAATCTTTCTGTTCTTCTTTTAACAATAGCTTTTAATCCATGAAAGAAAGAACTCACCAGGTATATATGTCCTGAAAACTTTGCTAAATAGTGCTATCCATTATTTTACGGTGTTTTACCAAGTCCTTATTTACTCAACATTTGTTTTTATTGGTATCAGATAATACAAGCAGAGAACTTGCATTATATATATAATATATATAATCTCAAAAAGGTCTTCCTTAACATCACAGATCTAATCTAAATTAGATGAAAAAATTGCTTGCTTCTGACATCATTTGTTGGTTTTGCCAGCTTGAGGGAAGTTGATGTTAACCAATGAATAAATGGTTACTCAAGCCTAGCTAGGGCCATGGGACAATGATGTCCTAGAGAAAGTTGGCATCTGAAATTCAGATCAGAGCTTGGCCTTTTCTAGGTTGAGAGAAAAGGCACCTGTTTCAAATTATCATTTATTTAAAATACACAGCAGAGGGAAGAAAATTATAAATTCAAACTTTATAGAATAAGTAATAAAATATTTACCCATATTACTGATTGTCCTAGGTATTCATGGATAGAATTAAGAACCAAATTTATCCAGTATATTTGGTTTATCACCTTGAGGACAGGGATGGGGTCTTCTCTGAGGAACAGTGCAGCACTGTGGTTAGGCTCCAGACTCCTGGGTTCCAATCCAGTGTGCCATTACTAGCTTTGTGATCTCATGCAGGTTCCTCATGTGCCTCAGTTTCCTCAGGTATAAAGAGGATCATTCTAGAGCCTTCTCACAGTGTCGTTATAAAGAAGAAATTAGATAAAACATGTAAATTACTTAGAACAGTGTCTGCCACACACAAACTGCTACATAATTGTTAACTACTGCTACCACTATCATTTTCATTGCTATCATCATTATTATTTGAGTCCTCCCAAAGCATACACAACCATGTCTATCACATGACAATTGTTCATAAAATATGTGTTGGCTAAATGATGAACGGAAATTTCAAATCAAAGACACAGCTCTTGTTCTCCATTTGTCATTTTGTAGTGATTGGCTAAGGTGCTATATAAAAAGAACATGAACTTTGGTATCAGATGGACTTGAATTTAAACCTTGAATCAACAGCTCTTATACCCATATGAAAATAATGTGGCCTCTTGAGCCTATGTTTCCACAGGTTGTGACAATAAGTGTCCAGAACAATGTTTCATTGTAGATGCTTAATTGATATTTGTTCTCTCTCTGCTACCTCAAACACTAGTTACCAATTGAAGAGCAGAGACACTAAAGTTTCTGGTATTTAGAAAAGAATGAATTCAAGAAATCTGAATGATACCAGGCTGAAGAAGTCTGGGAAGATTTCTTGGAAAAGCTAACATGGAAATGAATCACAAATGCTGGAAGGATGTCAGCATCATGGCGGTGGGGGTAGGGAGGAATGGTGTCCCAGGAGCAAAGCCTCACAGCAGGAATGGGCACAAGGGTGGCCACTTTGGTAGGAACAGGGAGCTGGGTAAGAATTGGTTAAAGGAGAAGGTAGCCACCATAATAACATTAGTGAGTTGGAAATTTGAAAGTTTTCTTCAGGAAATAGGAAGTCCCCAGAATCCCTGAGCAGAGATGGGTGTACATGGGTGCTTGCTGGCCATGGGCACAAAGTGGGGGCAAGATTGGCAGAAGGAGACTGCTTGAGGTGATGAGACACTTTTCACATTGTGGAGTGGAAGGGAACCACAGGAATAAGGTGCATCATCTCTCAGCAGGGTCAAGCTACTGGGTATGAGGGGAGAGGGAGGAGAAGTAAAATGAAAACATCATCCCATCGTCTTCGGTCTGGATGAAGTACAGGCAGGTAAATAGGAGAAGTGAAGATTTTCGGAGATCTGAACATTTCTTTGAGACAGAAAATAAGAATTTTCTGTATCTGTCCCAAAGACTTGTAAATTCAGAATGCTGGATTTATCATTTGTCTAACAGAGCAGGCTTCCAGTATCTGCACCAAGCAAGATACTAGCTAATAATTATAATTATAAAAATACATATTTCTTGGTTTTAACCCAAAATATCTGAGACAGGTATCAGTCGATTTAGAAAGTTTATTTTGCCAAAGTTAAAGATGCATCCATGAAACAGCCTCAGGAAGGCCTGATGACATGTGCTCAAGGTGATTGGGAGTACAATTTGCTTTTATACATTTTAGAGAGATGTGAGACATCAATCAATATGGGTAAGACATACATTGGTTCAATCTGGTAAGGTGAGACAACTAGAAGTGGAGGCTTCCAGGTTAGATGTAGATAAGAGACAAAAAGGTTTCATTCTTTTGAGTCCTTGATCAGCTTTCCACTGAATACACAATTTAGTCTGGCTCAGGGAACCTGCATTTTTACATAAATAGGTCAAAGGAAGCAATTAGATAACCTTTGTCTCAGGTGAGCCTCAGAGGGATGACTTTGAGTTCTGCCTGTTCTTTGTCCACAAGGAATTTTCTGTGGGCAAATTGTGAAGAAGGTATGTATCTTACCTTGTAGCTCTCTTATTTAGGAATGAAATGAGGGGCAGGTTTGCCTGACATAGTGCCCAGCTTCACTTTTCTCTTGGCTTAGTGATTTGGGGGGGTCCCAAGATTTACTTTTCCTTTCACAGTTTCAAGAAAGAACAAAAATTCAGCCTAAGCAAGTCAGAGCTACCTGTTACCAAAAAGCAGTCCAGGTCCAGACCCCAAGAGAGAGTTCTTGGATCTTGCACAAGAAAGAATTTGGGAAAGTCCATGTTGATAAGTGAAAGCAAGTTTATTAGGAAAGTAAGGGAATGAAGAATGGCTACTCCATAGACAGAGCAGCCCCAAGGGCTGATGGTTGTCAATTCTTATGGTTCTTTCTTTATTATACGCTAAACAAGGGGTGGATTATTACTGAGTTTTCTGGAAAAGGGGTAGCCAGTTCCCGGAACTGAGGGTTCCTCCCCTTTTTAGACCATACTGGGTAATTTCCTGACGTTGCCATGGCACCTGTAAACTGTCATGGCGCTAGTGAGAGTGTCTCTTAGCATTATAATTAGCCTGTAATGAGCAGTGAGAACAACCAACGGTTAGTTTCATTGCCATCTTGGTTTTGGTGGGTGTTGGCTGGCTTCTTTATTGCACACTGTTTTATCAGCAAGATCTTTATGACCCGTATCTTGCACCAACCTCCTTTCTCATCTTCTGACTTAGAATGCCTAATTTAATAGGAATGAAGCTCAGCAGTTCTCAGCCTTATTTTAAGGCTGAAGAAAGTCCCAGCCCCTATTCAAGATGGAGTTGCTCTGGTTCAAATGTCTCTGACATACCCAAAATATTAACTGTAACTACATCAAGGAAATAATTTTCCTTTTATTACAATCCAAACAAAGAATTTGGATTTTTGAAAGAATTATGAATTACACCCAAAAGTACAGATGTTTCAAGCAGCACAACAGTTTGTATAAATAAGTACCATCTACCATAATACAAAGATTTTGCAACCATTTATTCATCACAGATTTAATATTCCAATTTCTTGAGAAAAGCTGGAGAGATTGGCCCTGACACAAGCCAGACAGATGGAAAGTACTCATCCTAATCTCTGTTTGCCCCAAGTTATCTCAATCACTAGTGCTTTAATTCATTTTTCAAGAAAATCCAGACCCCGCTTTATAATTCATTCAACCAACATCAAATGTCAGGCTCTTAGTGGGAGGTAGCAGTCCATGTTGCATGGACACGACCTCTGCTTTCTAAGAGTCTCTGATTCATTCAAATCTTAAACAACAACTTAGTTGTTTAATAAAGGCTCTTCAACATAAAGAAAGTAAAGTGGGGATAACAAGGGCCTTCCTGATTTGCAGGGCATACAGTATTCTTTGTTTCTTTAGAGCTACTAAGGCAATTTGGGAACTTGAACAAGCTAAGCTGATTCTCTGTTTTCAAAAGTAATTACTTCACTGTTCTTCTCTTTACCTCTTTAAATTGCATCTGTTAAGTCAATAAGTTTAATACCTTGAAAAGATAATTATTCATTTAAGCCTTCAGATAATTTCTTTACATTTTTAGCTGCTATACTGACAGAGAAAATGAGGTATACTACTTACTAAGTTCTGGATTTTCAGAAGCCTCAATATTAGAAATTTATAAATAAAAGCTTCAATCTAGCTATTTGTTGTAAATTCAAAAATATGGAAAAAAGTATAATAGTATATGTGTATACCTTATATGACATATGTGTCACCTTCTATTTGCAAGCCATTGACTACTGTTACCACTGTAAACCAATTTTATGTCTTGGAAGATAGGGAAATGAAATGATCAATGGTTCCCACAAACATGAAACCTGTCAGTTTACAGTGTTAACATTAATTTAAATAATCATTATAATCATTTACTGAATTAACATGCACCAGTCACTACATGCTTTCCATGCAATATCTCAATTCTCATGAAAACCCTGAGGGGAGGAAGAAAAAATAAAAGAAATGTCATTATCTACATTTTGCAGTGGAGCAAACTTAAGCTCAATAAGATCAAATAACTTGCCCACGGTGACACAGCTTGTAAAAGCCTGAACTGAGATTCAGTCTTAGGCTGCCTCATTCTAAAGCCCTTATACCATAGATACACTGCCTCTATCGTAACATTTCTAAGATTCCACTAATCACAAAACAAAACTCAGGCAAGATGGAGCACTTGATTCTAATTAGGGAGACAAGGGGATTCTATGACTTCCCCTGGGAGCTATCTGTAAGTTTAAAATCTTGAAGAGTATCAGGTTGGACTACCCAGAAATTATTTAACTCAGTAAACAAAACTATAGTAAGTTCTGGTAAACAAATCTTTCAGCAAAAACACAAGTTTCCTAAGTAAGCCTGCATTCGTCTGACCCAGAGCATGGTTTCACAATTGTGTCCACTGGTCTTGACTTTCAAACCCATTAAGAGCCTTCCCATCACAAAATGGGAATATGTGTGATATATATTCAGGTTCTTCAGTAGAACATTTGTAAAAATACATGGAAAAATGTTCTGAAAATATAGCAAATATGTTTTTTTAAAAAATACGTCATGCAAAAAAAGTGTCCAGTTAAAATAAGTACTTTTCTCAAAAAGATCATATCTAAAATTTTATCTGATATATTCATGAGGTTCAGAGATTGATGTGGCTTCTGGTTTCCTCTGCTTTCATAAAATTACCATATATTCAATGTTTGGATAAGATAAAGACAGTTTATTCACAGTCCTAGAACTCAGATTGATATCAAACTCTGCTATTCTTGCTTTAGTTGCAGTCCCAAACCACTGAACTCCCTTTCAAGGACAGTAAACCACGCCACCAAATACCCAAAGGGACATCAAAAGTTTGGAAAGAGAAATCAGAAAGCTTAAAGGGTTTTTCACCATCCACAAACAGTCTGTATGGTACACAAAGATTTGCATCAAAAATAAATGCTGACATTTGAGAATAGTGGTTTAGTATTTGTCAAAAATGTAGCCCTGGCAAAACCACGGGTAAGCCTCACAGACTCTGAGAATGCTAACATTCCCAGATGGAAAAAAATGTAGCTACTTCCCTGATTTTGTTTTCTATAAGGTTTGAATAGTTTGTGAGTTACACATCTAAACTTTACACATCTAAAGGAGGAAGAAGTACTGTATAGCTGCAATTTGTGGGCATTGATACAGGCAACTTAAAGAATAATTTAAACTTCTTGTTTCCTGAAATTTAAGACACTGTGTTATTAACTTGCGGCTTTGCTGATCAGAATCATTACACATTAAGTAGTGTTGACTCTCCTCTAATAAACTGGTAGAATTATTAACATTTACAGGTTCTCTCATTGCCCAGATACATTTATCCAGATGTTTAGACATTCTTCTCCATCACCCACCCTTGCTCCCCAACCAACCTCCAGTTTGTCCGACTTGCATCAGTTTACTGGGCCCTCCTATGAGACACTTGAATGAACAGTTCTCCAGAACTAGAAATAGATATTTTTAGATATTTTTCTTCCTAGTAAGGAAATTGGTTTTTTGATGACAAGAAAATCATTTCTATGTAATGGAGTTGTTCCCCCAAGGAATTTTAAATAAATAACACTTAAAGCCACATTTAGTCTGAAATTTTTCATTCAGTCATCTTCCAATCTGGGTGAGTCAAGACAGAAAAAAAATATGTCCTTCACCAACTTATGCAGACAATTTCTTCAGAATAAGCATGACCTAGATTTCAGGAGGTCAAGTAACTAGGAGGTAAAGTAACTAATCAATATATTGGAGAAGAAAGTCAAATATACACTTGTTAAACTACTTTGTGTCATCTGTCTTTGTGACATAGGTCTGAATTAGACTTTTCAAAACATTTGAAAATTTTAGATAATAATGAATTAGAAAGCTACCAGAAAGCAAATACAGATCACAAATTACTCTTTTCCAAAAGACACAATAATGGAACAGCCACCCAAAATTGAATGCCAAACACATTTAGTACTAACATTCAAAACTCCAAATGTCAGATGGTTATATAATCCCATATCCATGTACTACCATAACAACCAAAAATGATAGACTCATTTAAAATAAAAGTCTGGTAGGAAAGTTTACACAGGTGCAAAAAAAAAATCATTTGCAATATGTATAGTCCATCTTAATTATATTTTATTTAAAATAAATATTCTGCTTGGGGCCTCATGAAAAACTAGAAAGATTTTGTTACCATATGATGTTGAAATAATGTAAATCCTTCCAGAGTGAGGAATATTTCTTATTTACGTGGCTGCCACCAGAGGACCTAGCACAGTGCCTGCCTCCCAGGACAATGCAAACCACCTGCCCCTATCACACAGGGAGTTCAAGTGCAAATTTGTAGGCCTCACCTCTTACATCTTAAAACAGAAACTTTTGAGTAGATCACAGAAACCTGCACTTTTAATAAGTTCTCCAAGTATTTCTTATGGACACTGAAGTTTAATAACCACTAACAGAAAAGTTACTCAGTAAGTGTTTGATAATTTTGGGACACCAATGTATAGAATCTTGAAGAACCACAGTCAAACTTTCTATTGGAAAAATGGTGTCTGGGCACTAAGCCCAGTCTCCCCCCTCAAAGAGACTGATAATGCTGTCACCAGGCTTTTCATTCTTGCTTTTACTGGTTAATATCAAAACTTCAAATCACATCTGCCCCACATCACAAACCCTGGCACTAGGCCCTCTGGAACCGCCTTTGTATAATCAGAATTTTTTTTGGAATTCTCTGTATCTTTTCTTAGCTTCCCCCTGTCCCTCATATCCTTAACTTGTCTGATGATACTCATTTCCCCTGCAAGCCTTACAAGTGAGTGCTCACACTAAGTACCTCAGCATGCAGAGGAATGTTGGTGCTGTGGACTGAAGGTTGTGTCCTGCCCAAAATTCATATGTTGAACTCTAAACCCCAAGGTGATGGTAGTTGGAGATGTAGCCTTTAGAAGGTAATTGGGTCATAAGGGTGGAACACTTATAAATGGAATTCGTGCCCTTATAAGAAGGGACAGGAGAGAGATGGTGTCTCTCTTCAACATGTGAGGATACAGCAAGGTGTGCATCTGTAACCAGGAAGGGAAACCTCGCCAGGAACTTAAGTCACCAGCACCTTGATA
This sequence comes from Gorilla gorilla gorilla, assembly GCF_029281585.2. Classification (NCBI taxonomy): domain Eukaryota; kingdom Metazoa; phylum Chordata; class Mammalia; order Primates; family Hominidae; genus Gorilla; species Gorilla gorilla. The sequence goes on along the minus strand of NC_073238.2, from coordinate 51,669,905 downwards.
TTGGGCTTCTCAGCCTTCAGAACTGTAAGGATTAAATTTCTATTGTTTAAGCCATCCAGTCTATGGGTTTTTTTGCTATAGTAGCTAGAGCTGACTAAGACAGTTTGTATCCTACTCTTTCCCCACTGCCACTTACAGACCAATAAGAAGGGTGATGCAGTAAGCCAGGTGAGAGCTGATGGCGACTGAGAATGGAATGTGTGGCATTGAAGACAGTGAGAAGTGCTTAGCCTTGAGATATTTGGGATACTGGTACTCTTGAAGACTTAGAGTTTTCTTTGATCTCTGTGTCTCCTCCTTAAGCAAGCTCATCGAAGTCCATGACTTCAATTACCACATACATACACATGGATGGCTCACATTTCATTTATGTTCTCCACTGATGCCTCTCATTTGATATTCAGTCCCTTATAATCAATTGTCTACTTGGCATCTCCATTTAATTTTCTCAAAAACATCTCAAAATAAACAGTTCAAAAGTTGAAGTTATAATCTCCTCCAAAGTTTAACACACCCCTAACCTGAACAGTAGCCTGTTCCTCTTCCAGTGTTTCTCATCTCAGAAATATTACCCCCGTCCATCCAGTTACATGAGCCACACGCCTAAACGTCATTCTGGACTACCCCTCTCCCCTTATCATATAGTCTATCAGTGAGGCTGTCTATTTGCCTCGTAAGTATTGTATCAATAGACTCTTCTGCATCCCCATCCCTTTGTTCTGGTCCAAGTCACCATTTTCTCTTGAAATTGCCCACTGGTTAGTTTCCCCACAAATCACTTTTATTCCCCCTTGTCTCTTCTCCACAATAATGCAAGAGTCATAATAATAAATGCCAATGGCTTCTTATTGATTTTATGATGAAAACCAAAAATTTGGATATGATTACAACATGCTCTGGTCCTCTGTCCCTCTCCATACATATTTCCTAAAGTGCTTCCCTTAAACCCAGGCCACAAGGACAACTGGTAGGGTGCTCATTTTAGAAGTTTCCACATATCACAAACACACACATCTACAAGCACACACATGTGCATGCATGCACATAGAAACTATGTTAAAAAGCACCTGGAGCTTTTATCAGTAGAATAGGCGCCTAGCCAGACACACTGCAACCCATATCCTTAAACATCTACTCTGAGACTAACACTCTTAAGGCCCTGGGGAACATTTCTTCACATCTCTTCCACTATGTTTTCAAAACAAAAGGCAATGGCCTCCAATGCCACCACTGCCAGTTGCAGGAGCAAGACACCAAGAGTGGTGGAGGACTGTGGGCAAGTTACTTAAACACTCTGAAATTTGACATGTCACTAAAAACGACAATAAACATACCTACTTCATAAGGTTGTTTACAATAACATAAACCCAGCACATGGCAATTCAATAAATAGTAAAAGATAATGTTGATCCTTAACATGATCATGATTTCCCAGGTCCCACCACATGTAATGCTCCACTTATTTTTCCAAGTTGTCAGAACAGTCTGCCTGGAAATGAAATCATAGCGTGCAATTACCCTGGAAAACTAAATCCAATCCCCGTTTTGTTTTTGCTGCCAGAAATTTTTTAAAACATGAGAACTACAATGAACCAGTACAGCTGAATTTTAATTATGGAAGAAATATTTTATTAAGTGAATCTATCATGCTGACATACAAATTGATATTGCACTACACTGCCTCCCTTGACCACTCATTTATAACTCAAAACTCTTTAATACTCTTCTATTTATCTGCAGATAGCATTTGAAAAACACATCGGAAAATCACATTTGAAATTACATTCCATGTGGAGTGCTTATTATTGATGACCATAACTTTTACTATACAGATCTTCAAATGTGATTCTAATTTTATTTGTGTGGCTATAGATGTGTTTCCAACACTCTGGCTCTCAGTGCCTTGACCACCTTCTCCACCAATGGCCTTCTCCTCTACTCCACTTCAACCACTCACTCACGTGGCCATAGCCTCAAACTTGTCATTACCAATATTTGCAGACCTACCATATCTCAATTTCTAGCCACCTCTCTCCTTTCTTCTCTATCTCCAACATCTTGTCACCTATCCACACACTGAACTGATAATCTTACTTCCTATTTCCCTAAAAACTAGAAGCAGCCCTTGATCTTCTTCTCAATACAGCAGCCACATTGGTCTAATTAAAATGTTAATCAGATTGTGTCATTTATCTCCTTAGAACCCCCCCCAATTCTGCCACCCCCAATGACTTTCCATCATGCTCAGCAGAAAAGTTATGCCCTAGAATGGCCTAAGAGTAGAATAAAAAAGGAGCACCATTGATAACTACATCAGAACAATACACATTAGTTGGAAATTTGGGCAAAGTGAGAAGTGAATTTCACCTATGTGGATTTGGATCTTATGACCTACTAGTTTTCCCTTGCTTACCCTACTACAGCTGCATGGTGCTTCTCACTGTTTCTTGAATACACCTAGGCATGCTTCAGCCTAGGCCCTTTTCACCACTATTCTCTTTGCCTTAAACATTCTTCTCCAAGAAACTCTGTCAGTCTGCTTCCTCACCTTTGAGTTCTTACCTTCCTCAGTGAAGTCAGGTGTCCCCTTGATCCACTATCTAAAACTACCACACAGCTAATCTGTATCCTTCTCCAGCTTCGTTTTTCTCTTTGGCCATTATTACTATCTAACAGGCTATATATTTTACTTATTCATTTTATTCATTTTGTTATTATCTGTGTTCCAACGTAGGCACTCAAATATATACACTCCCTATAGGCAGGGATTTGGGAAAGGAGCTCCCTCAATAGACATTTACCTTTGAGTCTGACTGAGGGTGACCAAAGTTATTCAGTTCAAGTAGCCTCACTTCTCCAGTATGGTCCATCTCACAAGAAACAAGACTTTCAGCATCCGGAATGTGGACTGGTTAGGTAAATAGAAAGAGCAAGGAAAACACTCAAGGGATAAGGATATACTTACTCATGACAGGAGAAAAGGAAGGTGAGAAAAAAGAGAGAACCTTGGGGGCTGGCGTAGGAGAGAAGCCTCATAGAGAGGGAAATGGCTCTTAAGCTTGGCCTTGAAGAAAATGGAACTGGAAGGAATGAGGAGGAGGAAGAAATTTCTGAGCAGGGAGGAAAAGTTGGCAAAGCAGGAACAGAAATGATGACGGTATCTTAGTTTGGATTATCCCTCAAGCCGACCTGGGGGGAGGACAACTTATTTCCATGTAATTCCAGGAAGCACAAGTGGGAAAGAAAGGAAAATGACACAGAAAAGAGACAGAAACTAATCAAGTGTATGACAATGACTGGGTAACCGCTATGGGCACTGTAGCTCAATTTTCCTGGAGAATCTAACACATTCTATTAGCTTTCCGTAGCTGCTATAACAAGTTACTACAAACTTAGCAGTGTAATTCAACAGAAATTTATTATCGTATAGTTTTGGAAGTCAGAAGTGCAAAAATGGGTCCAACAAAGCTAAAATCAAGGCATCAACAAAGCTGTGTTCCTTCAGGAACTTCTATGGGAAAAGCTGTTTCTTGGCCTTTTCCAACTTCTAGGGATTGCCCACATTCCTTGACTTGCTGCCCCTTCCTTAACAGCCTCGCTCCACTTCCATCATTACATCTCTTCCTTATAAGTCCCCTTGTGATTGCATTGAGACCACCAACATAGTTCTCCCCATCTCAAAATTCTTAATTCAGTCACATCAGTCATCAAAGTCCCTTTTGATCTGTAAGGTAACTTAGTCACAGGTCTGTGGGTTAGCACGTGGGTATCTTTGGGTGACCATTGTTCCGCCTGCTTAGATACCATGTGGAAAACACTTCAGAACCATTCTCCCACCACTACAAGGATGGGAAACTTGGGGCACACGACTCTAATTTCTAGCCCGGACGATTGGTTGCAGGTTGCCCTGGGCTGTACCTGCATACCGCTGAGCAAATTCACAGATGTAGGAGATAGTCGCAGGCAGAGAAGAAGGCACCAGGGATGGGATGCTGCCAGTGGTCAGAAATTGTTGCAAGGGCAGGGCACCACTGTACCTGGTAGCCACGATGCAAACAGAGGTTAAATAGGGAGTATGTGTGGGGAAACCATAGGAATAGTATTGAACAGATAAGACTGGCACAGATGATGCAGTGCCCCAAAAGCCAAATAATTGATGCTAGGGAAACGTGAGTTTTTAAGAGAGGTGATGAAAGCAGTATTTTAGGGAGATTTATCTCACAGGAGAATACTGAGAGCCCAATACAAATAATGCTCTAACAATCCAGAGGTAAGATGATGAAATGCTATGACTCAAAGTATAGACCCAAGAATTGAAAGGAAGCAGCAAAGACAAAAAAATAAATAAAGGTCTTGGTACTAAAAATAGGATTAAAGGAGAAAGAAAAATCAATCATAAGTTTTCTAACTTAAAACGCTGAAATAATAGTATCTATAGGGAGTTGAGAATGAAAATTATTTTGGAAGGATAGATTGGTTCAATTTCAGGTTCATTAAATTTGAGATAAGGTGATGATAGTGTACACCAAAATTGAGCTGTCAAGTCATAAAATTTTTCTAAATATCCCTTATCTACACATTTCTAATTAAATTAGAAATCTTATTCAAAACAGCCAAGATCACTACCATTTTATTTCATGGGTAAATGGGAAAATATTGTAAGACTTCTCATTATTCCATTTCCATTAATATATTTCCAAGCAGCTCTCCAAATTCATCTATATCCCTTTTATTACACATTTAATAGGAAAGTAGACTTTCTTGAACCCAGAGTTTCAGACTTCTTGTTACAGTATTATTAAGATACTCTACAGACAAACAAGAAATGCAGAACTGTGTATTGAAAATTCTATTGGTCTTGGAGTTCAAACATCTGGATCACAGCCTTACCTAGCCGTTACAGCACCTGACTGTGCAAACTTGAGTGAGTCACTTAAGTGATTTGAGTGTCTGTTTTATTGTTTGATACTGAGGGATATGGAATGTACTACTTCTAATGTTTCTTCCAGCCCAAGAAGCCTCAGCTGTCAGCAGACAAACTGCCAAATTCATCACCAATTTGGTCAAATTCTAATCCCTCTAATATCATACACATGTTATCTGAGTATATTATTCAATTGTCTATTTTTTAAAGCCAAAGCAAAAAGATTTAAATGAATGTTGTGAATTGGAACTGCCGTGAAGCAACCTGCATTAGTTTTATTAACAATATCTTACATTTGGTAGCACTTTATACCAATCTTTTATATATTCTTCTCTTACTTTATCTTAAAAGCTAGTTTACATGCATGTTAATTTTGTCTCATTTTACAATTCAGAAAACTGAGACTCAGGCGATTGCCCAGGATTAAACAACCAGTGATAGAGTCTGAACTCAAACTCAGCACTGACACCAAGTCGAATAGTATTTTTATAACACTAAAATATTTCTCAATATGCCAGACATGTAATGTCTAAATATAATTTGAGACTTTAAGATAGAGATTTATTTTAACAAAGATAGTTTACTTACTGACATAGAAGTCTTATATTTTATAATTATGACTTGCTGTATTGTAGAGTCCATAGCATTATATTTTTAAGAGTTTACATCATTACGTATCTATCTGGAGAAGGAGACTCTCAGGATAGAAAACATGTTTATCTGTATCTACCATGTGGCCTGGCACAAAGTAGGTTCTAAAAAGCTTTGAGATATGAATGTAGTGAGTTTAAATGGCATATCCATGGAGTATTTTATTTCTGTTTAATACTTATAATTGCTGTCTGCTGTCTTTATTGTATGAAAGATGTTAAAAGTTACCGTACGTTTTCACAAGGTACTTATTTAAACTGTCATACAAAAAAAGCTGTAAGTCAGAGAATAGACAAATCCACAATAATAGGTGAAGTCTTTAAAAATACTCTCCTAGTAATTTGTTGAACAATGAGACAAAAAAGATAAGAATATAAAACATCTGAATCTATCAGTTTTACATAACAACCTTTTTATTCATTCAATAACTACAAAATGCACATTTTTATCAAGTACACATAGAATGTTCACCAAGTTAGAAATCTGTTTGGCTACAAAATAATTCCTAATAAGTTTTAAAAGATTGAAATTTATAGAGCATGCTCTCTATCACAAGATTGAACCAGAAATTGTGAATGAAAAGATATCCACAGGAAATGAAATAGTATGTGAAGAGACATCTGCATTTTCATGTTTATTGCAGCATTGTTCAGAATAGCCAGCATATGGACTCAACCCAAGTGTCCATCAGTGAATAAACCGATAAGGAAAAGGTGATATATATTCACAATGGAATACTATTCACCCATAAAAAGAAGGAAATCTTGCCATTTGTTACAGAATGGCTGGAACATTTGGGGAGGGGATTTGGGAGGTTGGTCAAAGGACACAAAATTTCAATTAGTTAGGAGGAATAAGTTCAAAATATCTGTTATGCAACAGGGTGACCACAGTTAATAACAATATATTGTATTCTTAAAAATGCCAAGATAGTGCATATTAGGTATTCCCACCACAAAAGTGATAACTATATGAGGTAAAGCATATGTTAATTAGCTAGATTTAGTCATTCCAAAATGTGTATATATTTCAGAACATCCTGTTGTACATGACAAATACATATATTTTATGTCAATTTTTAAAAAATATATACACACATACACACGCACCTGGGGAATCCCCCATTTAGAATTTTAAAAAACAACTTATAAATAACCCATAAATAAAAAACAAATCACAGATGGAACAAGAAAATATTTTTAATTGAATGACAATTTAAAAAATTGTGTGTGTTTGTAAACTTGTGACTACTACTAAATCAGGGTTTAGAAAAAAACTGATAGATTTGTTTATTTTCTAAAGAGGAGAGATTCAAAATCAATTGTCTATGTGTCTCCCTACAGAAATTAGAAAACAATAAGCAAATTAAACGTGAATTAAGCAGAAAGAAAATAAGGGAGGACTCAATGAAACAGGAAACAAACTATGGAGAAAATTCACGAAGCTAAATGTTAGCTTTTTGAATCTAAGACCTTTGAAAGATTCATGAGGAAGAAAAGAGAGAGAAAACACAACTTACCAATAATACAATGAAAGAGAGTTTTTCCCTAGCGCTCCTATAGATATTACAAATATAATGAGTATTATTTGCAATATTATGGCAGCAAATTTGAAGGCATTGAGATCAGAATAAAAGAAAGAAAACTGACTCAATTTGAAGATGATATAAAACTCTCAGGAGTTAAAACAGAAACTGCTAAAACTAACAAGTGAATTAATAACATTGTAAGATACAAGGTTAACATACAAAATATAATTACAGTCCTTTATACCAACAGCAAAGGTTTGGAAAATAAAATTTAAAACAATTTTTTAACACATGGTAAAAAAACATTAAATATTTGAGAATAAATTTAACAAAATACACACAAAACCTCCACAAAAACTATTTCTGAAAGAAATTAAAGATCTAAATAAAAGGAGAAATATATACATGTTTATTGATTGAAAGACACAATATTGTTAGGATGTTAATTCTTCTTAAATTGATTTATAGATTTAATACAATCTCAATACTAACATAAGATAATTTTTTAATATACTTTGATAAGATGCTCCTAAAATTTATATGGAAATGCATAGCCAAAACAATCTTGTAAAAGAACAAATCTGGAGGACTTATGGGTCCTCACTTGGAGATTTATTACAAATCTATAGCAATGAAAATACTTTGATATTGGTACAAGGATAGGCAAATGGAGAATAAAGTCCAGAAAGAGACCCACACTTAGCCAATTGATTTTTGACAAAGGGACTAAAGCAATTAAATGGAGAAAGGAAAATCTTCTAACTGATGAAATATAAAGAAGTCTATATCATACGGAAAAAAAAAACCCTCAACTCTTACTTACACCATACATAAAAATCAATTTGAGATAGATCATAGACCTAACTGAAAATTCAAAAACATAAAGCTTTTAGAAGAGAAGATATGATAATAGCATTGCTACCTATCAGTAGGAAAAGATCTAGATTAGACACAGAAAATAATAAGAAAAAAGGAAAATATTGACATATTGAACTTCATCAAAATTAAATATCTGCTCATCAAAGGAAATTGTTAAGAAAATGAACAAGCAACCACCACTGGGAGAAAATATTCACAAAACATATATCTGATCATGGACCCATATCCAGAATATGTTAAGAATTCTTAGAATCCAAAGTTTTAAAAGACAACTCAGTTTTTTTAAATGAGCAAAAATGTGAACACTTTACAAGGAAAGATGTACAATAGTCATTAAGCTCACAAAAGTGCTCAACATCATTAATTCATCATCAGAATATTACAACTAAAGTTACAATAAAATACCATTTATAGCCACTAGAATGACTAAAATTAAACAGACTGAAAATATCAAGTGATGCATATGATGCAGATACAATTTGAACTCTCATTCATTGCTGATGAGAATGTAAATGGTACAACCCCTTTGGACAAATGTTCCTCAGTTTCCTGTAAAGTTAAATATTCACCCCTACTACGACTCAGCACTTCATTTCTGGGTATTTATTAAACAGAAATTTAAAAATATCTGTTCACACAAAGACTGGTACACAAATATTTACAAAGTTTCCTTCATTATAGCCCCCAAATGAAAAAAACTCAAATGTCCATTAACAGGAAAACAAATAAATTATAATCTATTCACAAATGGAATACTATTCAGCAACAAAACAGAACTATTATAATAAAACATGAATAAATCTCACAGACATTGTGCTGTGCTAAAGGATTTGAATGTGGTAGAGTACATATAGATGAAGTTCCAGAACAGGAAAAATTAATCTATGGCCAATATATAAAATCAGGAAAACAATAATTAAAGGAAAGGCAAGGGTATTGACTCAGAAGGGGCTTCAGGCAACTTTCTGAGATGATGAAACTGCTCTCTATCTTGCAGATGTGTGTGCTTCACATCAGTGAATGCATTTGCCTAAATTTGTTGTATTTTCCACTGAATTTTGTGCATATAAAATTTCGGTATATAATTTTGCCTTCAAAAAATGTTGCAAACAAATATTGAACTCTTGTTTGGAGACTGGCTTTTCACAGTAGTGTGGGTTAGCAATTCTGAAACTATTTTCTAGGCATTCTAGTTTGGAAGGGTGTATTAGGGCTCCCAAGATAAACAGAACCAATAGGATGTATGTAGATATACAGACAATAGATGGATATAGATATAGACATAGACATAGATATAAAGATACAGATGTAGACATGAATACAGAAAAAAGATAGAGCGATTTATTTTAAGGAGTTGGCTCACATGATGATGGGGGCTGGCAAGTCTAAAATCTACAGAGCAGGCTGGCAAGCTGGAGACCCAGGGAACCATTGATGCTGCAGTCCAGAATACAAAGGCAGTCTGAAAGTGGAATTCCCTTTTCCATGAGGGATCTCAGTCACATGAGTCCCACCCACCACATGCAGAGTAATCTGCTTTACTCAAAGTCTACTGATTTAAATGTTAATCACACCTAAAATATCTTCACAGCAACATCTAGACTGTTGACCATGTAACTGGTTACCATACTCTGGCCAAGTTGACATATAAAACTAACCATCACAAAGGGATTTACAACTATAAAAATGAAGAAGTTTAAAATATATCCTGTGACACTGAATTGGAATTGGAGGTATCAGTATGAATGCATGGTTTCTACTGAATAGATAACAGACATAAATATAGATACAGCTGCATGTACACCCACATTCACGCACACACGTTTCCTACCTCTGTTTGCTGACAAAGCCTAGGAACAAGGACAGGCCAGTAGTAGTAACCATACCTAGCACGGAGATTTTAGTTTCTAAATACCATTTTACACTAAACGGCATCGAGGCTCCCTAGAGAAAAGGCTGATTCTAGGTCTGGGACAAGGAGGGCATAAATGAGCCTAGAATATCTGACTTACAGTACAAGAAAGTACTCAAAAAGTTGTGTAGACAACAAAAGGACACAGAGACCAGTGTGAAGAGGCTCCTACCAAACAATGAAAAAATTCTGGAACAATGAATAAATAAATGGAGGAGAAGAAAACATCCTTTGAGTAGTGGAATGCTACTCTAATACATGTAGAAGTAACAAGGAGAAACACATCCATGAATGCTAAAATCAGTGAATGAAAATTTTAAGGAGCATCATTTACATGTTATCATTGTATCTCCCCACAAGTTACTTGTTAAATCAAAAGGAAAATTATTTTACAATGGAGAGACCTGGCTGACATAACCTTAATGATACGCAGTTTTGGACCAAGCCAGCATCACATGATTCCTGACACGATGCACTCAGAAGGACACGAATCATTGCTGTGGTATTTCTGCTGAAAATGAATAGCTTTAATATAATCATGAAAAACTGTCCCACAAATCCAAATTGAAGGTCATACTACAAAACAGCTAGTCCATAATCTTTAAAAAATACCAGTCAAAACAGTCAAAAACGACTCACAAACTGTTCTAGCTTAAAGCTGGCTAAAAACTGAAGGCAATACATGATTGAATTGCTTCATTACTAATCTACTATTGGGTGGATCCCGGATCAGGGAAAAAAAATAGCTATAAAGGAAATTATTGGGACAACTGATAGAATTTAAATATGGGCTGTGTACTAGATAATACTAATGCACCAATGAAAAAGCACATGGTTTCAATAATTATACAATGGTAAGGTAAGAAAATCCTCTAATTTTAGCAAGTATACAAGAAGAATTATTGTAAAAGGGTACCATATCTCCAGCTTATCCTAAAATGATTAGGAAAATAAACTGTAATCACATACATAAATATATGTGTAAATATAAATATTAAAAATACAAATAAATTATACATGTATATTATAAACATAACTTATGAATTTATAAATTCATAATTACAAATTTAAATTATATATATTCATATGAATTTTACAAATACATATAAATATAAATGATAAAGCAAATGAAATAAATGTAAACAATTGGCAAACATAGATTAAAGAATATCCAGGGTACTTTTACTGTTCTAGCAACTTTTCCTTAAATTTACATATAAAACTAAAAACAAATCAAATAAAAACTCTAAAACTACCAAAAAAAAGCCTACAGAATATTTTTAAATGAGTATGAAGTTTCTTATGCACAGAAAAATACTTACCACAAAAAAGTTGCTCAATATATATTTATTAAAGGTTGAATGAATAAAACTGTCTTCTTACAAATATAAAAGCTCTTTCTAAGTTAGGAAAAAACTATGAAACAGTAAAGGTTTTATTAAGAATTCGAGATCCAATCTTTATAATTCATACCACATTTTTCAGTCCCCAGATAATCATATCACAATACACACCATGCAAATATTTTTACTTGATTGGACAAATTCGAGCACAAAAATAAACAAGAAGTCAATTTATCCCCAAAATCATTTTGGCTTTTCTTCCCAGTGGATTTAAAGATAGGTTAAAAGGCTAACCATGCAGTCACTTTCTACTTCAACCTGTATGTAACAAATTAGCTCTCAACTCTTTAACTCTCATGGAGCATGCAACTTTTCTTTTGTGTAAAATATTGAACATTTATTTGATAAGGCTTCGGGATGCCTTTCAGAACAGGATGACATAACATATTTTCTGTTTCCCATATGATCCATCCATCATTTTTACTGCTTGATGCAGCATGTGACTAAATTTGTAAGAAATCCATTTCACAATTACACCATCCAGACCACTTGGGTCAGAGTAAAAATCTCTCTTCATGAAGGTTTATAAGTTGTTAAAAATGAATATCTGAGAATTTGAATAATGATGTACAGTAATTTTTATTACAATTTGATCACTACAAACACTAGAAAAAGTTTATTAAAATCATCTTATTTATATTTTGAAGGAATGATAACAGAAAAACAAAAATATTATTTAGTGAGAAAAACATTCTTCCAATATCCGCAAAGCTATCAAGATTTTAATAAACAACTGGTAAGTCTATTTCTATACAAATCTAGGCAATTGTTATTGTAATCCACATTTGAGAGCAAAACAAATATTGAAACTATGACTCTGTTTAAGGAAGGAAGCAATGTGAGAGATGCTGGCAATAGTTATCAATGGTTTATTATATGCTAGGGATTACATTCAATATGAATATGCAGGTAAGAAGACCCTATCACAGTAGGCAAGCAGGAAATACTATAAGGAACATTGGAAGAAACCTAACCTCACTTGAGGTGGCACGCCTCAATAATTCAGTGAAGACGTCCAATAGGAGCTAATTATGCCTAAGCTGAGTTCTGAAGGCTCAGTGAAATCTATCCAGATAAAGAAAGCAAGAGAATGTATTTCCCGGGAAGGGAGCAGCAAAAATGAAGGCAACGGGGTAGGCAAAGACATGCATGCTTGGAAAACTGCAAGGAGATCGATAAGCCTGGAGCAAAAGTTGACAGCGAGTGTAATGACAAATCAGACTGAATAGTTGATCATGGACTTGGGTATAAAAAGGCTAGAATGCCATGGCAAGACAGCATGGATTTTGGATTACATCCAAACAACTATGGAAAACCAATAGGGAAATTTTAACTGAGGGGGTGACATAATCTTTTTTTTAAGAGAACATTTATTCCAATGGATTTTAAGTGCAGTCAGACAGTCATCAATTCAATGTAGATATCTCGAAGGCCTGATTAAGTTGATGATTGAGGAGAATAACATGGAAAAGCACTTCTTTTTCCTTCTCTCCACATTTTCCATCAACAACACATAAAATACAAACACCACCAAAAAAGTATGGAAGGTTGCTTCAGACCTCCTCTCCACCACTTCACCAACCCACCTGCTCACTCTGCTCCCAGGAGGAGAACTGATTGACCCAACGGACAGCATGAGGGAAAGGAAACGGCTCCACTGTGCAGGCTTTGCCTCTAGTTGCCTTTGAGAACAGACCCGCATGAAGGAGGGGTCATTGCCCTTCTCCACTGGAGTCCACCACACACTAACAAACCCGTGTCAGAGTCCAGGGACTGCCTTTCAGAGGCAAGTCAGCAGGCCCATGTCTACTTAGAGATCCCTGTTTTCAGGGTTTCTCCTCAGGTGTGTAAGTTGAGTTTCTGTTCCCTGTGCTGTCTGCTACATAGTGTAGGCTGTAACGTGGTTTCCCCAGATGAATCCTGAGATTCAAACCTGGGTAAAGCAGTGGGAAGCCTCATTTTGACCATCAATTCAGGCTTCATTTTCCAACCCAGTTTTAGCAATAATAAAGGTAATAATCTTTATCAGGCTTCCATGTCTAATTCTGGTTTAGTATTCAGAATCAGAATTTCCAACAATAGGGAGAGGAAGATAGAGTTCATAGAACTATAGATGAGTATAAGGTGGAGATAAAGAAAAGGATAAGAGAGTCAAAGGTGGCCCCTGCATACAACACTTTGTCAACAGCGTCTCCACCATAGTCACGGAGAGCTGAAATTCAGAGAAGAAGCAGTGATTCATCCAGCTTGAAAAAGAAATTTTTCTCTAATATGCCATCCTTGGTCTCAGTGTATTCAGGCAGAAATGCCTTGGCAGGACATTCGAGGAAAGGAGGAATGCCAGAATATACATCTTCAGCCCACAGCACTAAGAGGAGGCAAGCAGAGGGGAAACAGTTTTATTAACACTGCATAGTTACTGCCTTCCTTGCAGGTAGGCTGAGACCTGGGACCTCAAATTAGGGACTCGACCAGCAGTGATTCACATTTCTGAGAAAAGTGCTGTAAAACACTAAGTGACATTCAAAACAAATTTGTTATTTAAGGTAAAATTAAATAAGTGTCACTGACATCTCACATTATGCCTCTATGTGTAATGCATTCTATTTTTCCTTTCTCGACGTTAGGATTTGAAATCTAAGCAGAGCCAAAATCCAATACTCCATCATCCATTGACTAACATATTTTCCAGCTCCTTCTAGGCCTGTTTTCTCATGTTGTGAAATCTAAAACTATCCAAAGAAAATGTGTGCTGTGGATTGACAAATTTCTCAGATAACTTGCCACTTCATTATTTTTTGGTGTATAATAACATTGAGAATTAGAACAGATGTTGTAATATATGAACTGAAATCAATATAGCATTTTGGTAGAGTATGGAATTTCATGTTATCCTAATACATCCTCAGGGATCAAGCTTTTTAAAAAATTAATGCTTGAAGAACTGAGTAAAAACAATAAATTCATGTCTTTAATATATTAAATATTAATAAACAGTACCACACAAAAATTTGATTGCAATATTGACTGAAAGGCATTAACGTGTTACATCCTACTGTTTTATAGCCTGGAATATCATTAATTTAAGAAGAACTTATTCAAATTAGTTCTTGCTACTACGAACATAAAGAAATTTTTTACATAGTCTATTTTTTACATAAATGAACACTTTGTTTTGTCTTTCCCAGGAGAGTAGGCATAAAGAGTGATGTGTTTCCACTTGGCAGTATTTCTTTTTTTTTTTTTCAAAGGAGCATTGGCTCACTTGATACACAGCCCTCAAACAATATTTGTTGAATAAATGAATGAATGAATGATGATCACATGTGATCCTGATTCATCGATACAGAGAGGAAGAGAGGCAGTTTAGGCAAAAAAGGTAAAATAAAATTTATTTTTAATGAACAAAAATCTTACTATTTAAAAAGGGAAAGTGAAAAGTAGAAAACCAGAAAAGAGTATCACTCAAGAGCTATTTTTTAATTTGGCTATACTCCACAACGATCCACCTGCCCCCTGCCCTGCCCACACACACACACAAACAGAGGCTACCCCATCTATATCACCCCTCAGATAAAGCTACAGGTGGGTCATAAGGAAAACTCTGGAAGCATAAAGAGCAGGAAATTTTTTTCCATTCCACAATACATTATCCTAGTTATCGCTCTTTATTTCAAAGAAAAATAATTGTCAATCAAGAGCCCTTGGTATTCAGGAAAGCGGTGTTTGTAGAACACACTCAAGCTTCTCAGAGTAAAACATAAGTTGGGAATCTGGAAAACACATATTTTCTAAATTCCTAATAATATATTCATATGGAAAACTTACTTTCACATTAATAATACTCTAACCCAATTGACTCCACTAAGAAATAGAGACTACCAGGTTTATAATTTGGATAAATAGTAAGCTACTTGTATCAAATTTACAGAAGTTCGACATCATAGATGCTTCAGAAAATTTCTCACATTTGGAATGGTAGACTAAAAAGGCTATACTCGCTCTTAGCTGTACTACAACTCAAAAGAAATCCTGCACTAGGCTTGGTTAACACAGTGTTCCACCCAAAAAAAAAAAAAAAATTCCTCGAACAGAACAAATAATCTCATTAATAAGGCAAATAACCACAAACAGGCAAATAATCTCATAAATAAGTCATCAATAATATTCTGGTTGCCTGAATCACATTTGCAATGGTTTAAATTTATCATTAAAGAATGGAATTGACATTGAAACGTAAAACATATAGATAAAATTAATAAATATTGTATCATCATGTGTGTATCTTGCTAATAGTTGGTTAGTAAGTAGGACAAAGTTCTTAAAAGACATCTACTAAGTTTTGATAGTTTCTTAAAAGACATCTACTAAGTTTTGATAGTGATTATGCCTGTATACTTGGATTAGAAGTGATATCTTTTTTGCTTGTCTGCATCATTCAAATTTATTTTTATAATACAAAATTTAAAAAATTATATTCATGTTCATGATATATGGTAATCACTTGCTAATTGAAGATAAAAAATTAGATTCACTTTCCTTTTAATTTCCAAAAAAAAAAAAAAAAAAGAGGCTTATGGCTGCTTGCTCCTGTGTCTACTACAAGAAGTCTGAACTCTGGAAATTCCTGTCAGTCCCTCATTTACTGCCAACTTTGGCAACTGCTTTTGTTCATTTTGATAGCTCAGCTGCCTCTTTATTCCCTACAGATCAATGGTGAAGCTCAACTACATGAATCATAGTCACTTACCACATTTTATTAATTTAGTTGAACTTGGTATTTCTTAGCTGCGGGTTTCATTCAACTTTTAATTTTCTGTGTATAACAGAAGGAGCAACTCATTGAGGATGTACAGCTCCAACTTTTCTCCTACTGACTTTCTGCTCCTTTTGGAAAATCCCATCTGCAGAAGAAAACAGCAATTTGACAATTTGATTGAATGTGCTCCTGCATGTAACCTAGAAGTGACTTCAGGGATAAACTCTGGATTATAGTTCATGGTGGTAATTTTGTCAGCTTTCATGCTTATAAAAGTACGACATTATTTTCTTAATTAGTAATTTCAAACAGTTTTCATGTATTGAGTTTAATGGTTCCCTCACTGTCGACACCAGGATGTTGAAGCAAGATCAGTTTCCTTTTGCTCCTTTCTTCTCCTCTCCTATCCCCTTATAATATCCAATAACTAATCAAAGTAGTTAGGCCTGTGTTTTTCCAAGGAAAGTCTTCCAACTCTGTCTAACTACTCTTTCCACAGCTGGATGAAGCTAGCCACGCGGATAACAAGTTTATATTTTCCAGTACATCTTTATTTCCACACAGACAACCACCCTTCTCTGTGGATGTGAGTCTGAGGTGGGATTTCCCTATCATCTCTGTGAAAGAGTAATGAGAGAAGCTGAGGCCCAGGAAAATGAAGCAACTTGGCAAGACGTCCCAGGTTCACTCTCTTCAGCCATGACCATCCCCACTGGGGACTGACAGCTGACGACTCTCCATGGGCAGTAGCTTCCGGAGTGAGTCCTGCGTTCCTGAATGTCCAACAAACAAGGTCATAAGGAAGATGGTGGAGCTGGAATTAACCTGGGAGTGTACTTACTTCAGGTCTCCTTCTTCCATTTAATTGGCTGAGCACTAAACTCATTCCAGCCAATAATCAACCACCACACAAGTTCTAGGGCTTCACGACCAGAAATGAACACCCACCAGAACAAGAAACCAGAGGTTTCCCTCAGCCTCTCTTACTTCCTTTTTAAATATCAAGATAATTCATGTGTGCCCGGTGAGATGGCTCACGCCTGTAATCCCAACACTTTAGGAGGCCGAGGCGGGAGAACTGCTTAAGGCCAGGAGTTGGATACCAGCATGGGCAGCATAGTAAGACCCCTTTTCTACATACACACACAAATGGCAGGAAGATCCCTTGAACTAGGAGTTCCAGGACTGCAGTGAGCTATGATCATGCCACTGGACTCTAGACTGGGCAAGAGAGTGGACTTTGTCTCAAAATAAGAATAAGAATAAGAGTAAGAATTCATGTGCTTAGCTTTAAAAGATAGTACTACAAAACTTATAATGAAAAAAAAAAGAGTCCTTTCTACCATACCCACCCTTTTAGACCTCCCAGGGCTTTCTCCAGAGGAAACCAATTTCAACTCCTTTTAGCTGTTTCTTCTGGTATCTGTCTCTATATTTCTAAATGACAGACATACATATCTATTTTTGACTTGACAGTTTCAAACATTATTGATCAGTTTCCTCCTATGAAGGATGGAGATTTACCTGTTTTGTATTCCCACAAACTTGCTCTCTCACTCCTCTTCTACCACCCCCTCTCAATATCACAAATGTCAAAGCAATGGTCATAGCTCACATGAATAGGACTTAAATCTTATCCACAACTGATTCACATCATGTACTAAAATTTTGTTCCTCTTAGAATTGCCAATTTTTGCATTTTTCTTGTTTTCTAAACACCTAACACTAATTCTTACCCAAGTTATTTTAAAGGACTAGTAAAAAAAAAAAAAAAAAAAAAAAAAAAGCTCCTTTAATACAATCAAACGTCCTAATCAAACGGTTCCAACTTCTCTTTCTTTGCTGCATGGCTCCAGGAGCACTCCCTAACCTGCTCCAGCCTGTTGTCAGCTATACCTGCTGCTCAGCTGGCCAATGGTATTTCTCTTTATCCACATCCTGGAGATTTCTTCTCTCCTGCTGGACTCTGTTTTCTGGACCCCAGGTCATCCTCATTCATGGCTTCTCCCTCTTTCTGTTGTAGCAGATCAACTGTTCACTTCATGAGAGAAGAGTGTTTTTAAGAGACATACATTGTTTAGAATTCCCATGTCTCAAATTGTCTTATTATGCTGCAATGTATGATGTATAATTTGGCTGGATGTATAATTCTAGGTTGAAAAGTTAATTTCCATGCTCAACTTGCTCCTTTGTCCACCAGTTAGTATTGTTGCCCTTGAAAAATCTGTCATCCTGATCTCTGTCCCTTTGTGTATATTCTCTGCTTTGGTTCTTTTTGGAAGATTTTAGGGTCGTCTTTTTCTTGGTATTCTGGACTCTTGCAATGATGAGGCTTAGCATGACTCATTTCTCATTTATATGCTGGATACCTGGCCAAACCTTTCAGTCTAGAAACTGATAACTTCAGTTATAGAACATTTTCTGGCATTGTGTTGCTATTTTTCTTCTCTCCATAGTCACTGTCCTTTTGAAACTAAGATTAGCTAGATGTCAGATCTTCGAGCTTGACTGTCTACCTCTTGTATCCTTTATCCTTTTGCTTATATTGTATCTCTTTATTTACTTGTTTAGTTATAAGGAAATTGCATTAATATGTTCCAAACTTGACTAACGTTTTTATTCCTGCTCTAGTATTTTTCATCCCCAGGAGCTCTTTTATTCTGCAATGCTTTCCTTCTGCTTTTAAAGTACTCTAGGATAACTTTTCCAAATCTGTCTGAAGATGATTTTGTTTTACTTTTTTTTTTTGTCCTGCTAACTGTGCTGTTTTTCCCTCTACTCCAAATTCTCAAAGGACTTAAAAGCTAGCATTCAGTAAACAACTTATTTTTTTCTCAGGAAAATATGTAAGTGATCATACAGCTGAGGAGACATGGGTTATTAAATATTTTGTATTAATGATTACTCTGACAATTTAGTATCAAAATAAGCTTTTATTTATGCCCTAATCAACAGCACAAATATGAATGAATGCTAGCACAGAAAATCAGAAATTCCTGACAACTATTTAATCAATAGTTACTTGCTCCTTGTCAGACATCAGTGAATGAGTGAGAGCATCACAGTGACCAGTCCTCAGTCAGACAGATTCTTTTCCTTCACAATTAGCCCAACATAAACAAACAAGTTAACACTTGTGTACATATTACATATTGTTTATTATTTACTTAACCTTGAATAACCTCAAGAAAATCCAAAATGAGGTTAAGTGATGCAGTAGGGTTTTGGGGTTTGGTTTTTGGTTTTCCTTATAAAAGTAAAGATTAGAGATTGTGAAACAGCTTTTTTCCAAAGAAGAGGAAATGAAACGTGTTGATAAATTCTTAGGAATTTAGGGACCAGGAAGTGTATTTTACAACAAGTATCTTAAACATATTTCCACGCTTAAAATCTACCTCTCTGGCAATTTCCCTGATAGCTGAAGAGGATATGCTAGTTCATTTTTCCATTTATAAGAACTTAAAAAAAAAAAAGGTTTTAAGGATGAATTATCCCTTGTAGCAGCTCTGCTTTCTCATGGAATGTGATCTGTTCACTGAACACAGGCTACAGAATGAAAAAGCAAAGACAATTCACAAGGAAACAATGAACAAAATGAAAACAAGGTAAAACTTAAGGCACATATTGGAGCATATTTTCTTTCTCTCTCTTTTTTTTTTTTTTTTGATTATTTTACCACTCACTTCTATTTAAGCATGTAAACATTGTCAGGAAGGTTTTATTCCCATAAACATGACCCTGTCCTTAGTTTACCTTGTGTCTTATAGTGCCTCAGTTTTGCTATTACATAGCCTAAGGAAACATTTTGGAAACATTATATCATTTATAAAATCCAGAATACTTATTAACTTCAGATGAAAGCAATGATTTCTTAAAATACAAAAAGCTAAAGAATAAAAAATAAACAACTTTTTTTTTAATTCTATGATTTCTACCTGCAGGAAAGGGTGTAACAGAATTGTTGATCAAAACTATAATATATAATCCCATAGTGGGATGTTTCTCCAGTTTGTAGTTAATGATTTTAAAATGCACACTAAATTCTAAATCTGTGCCTATAAGGCTCTCATGAAAATTTGTAGGTCATTTTCATATAATAAAGAACACAAAAACTCCATTAACCTGATCATTAAGTTGAAGCAATTGATTAATAGTGGAAGAGAAATCCAGTAGCATATACAGGAAACAGGGGCAGTGGTACCTCTAAATAAACTCACAGCACAATTAAAACCCAATTTCACAACCTATTTCTAAGAAAGTCTATTTCTAATAGTCAAAATATTCATGGATTCAGTTAACAAACATTTATTTGCTACTCACTATATGTCAGCCATGCGCATGGGTGTTGGCAGCATGGACATAAACAAGACAAATTCCATTTCTCCTGAAAGTCCTCACTTGACTACTAGAGATTTCCTGCAAATGACCATCAGAGGAGGGTCAATCTGCCGTATCATCTTCCACTTCCAACCCCCAAGAAGAGCCACTGGATAGCCAGACAATCTGATACTGCACCACTTCGGCTTCTGTTCTGTCACCTCCTTGCCTTCCATGATTAATTAGCAATCAAATCATCAAGTCATGCTTACCTCTTTCCTCTTAGGGAAGGCTCAGTTTAATTGTGGATGCCCAGACACAAGCTCAACCTTCCAAAACACTTTCAAAAAGACGCATCAATGTGCAATTTAAGGACCTGATTAAGTATCTTCTCCAGCTTTAGTATGTTGATACTGTTTTCATCTGTGGCTTATTTGAAGTCTCCAGTGTTAGACTTGAACTTTTACTTTTTTTTTTTTTTTTTTTTTTTTTTGAGATGGAGTCTCACTCTGTCACCCAGGCTGGAGTGCAGTGGCACAATCTCAGCTCACTGCAACCTCCACCTCCCAGGTTCAAGCGGTTCTCCTGCCTAAGCCTCCTGAGTAGCTGGGACTACAGGCACCTGCCACCACGCCCGACTAATTTTAGTTATTTTTAGTACAGATGGGTTTCACCATACTGGCCAGGCTGGTCTCGAACTCCTGACCTTGTGATCCGCCCGCCTCGGCCTCCCAAAGTGCTGGGATTACAGGTGTGAGCCACCGTGCCCGGCCTGACCTTTTACTTTCTGGCCTACCCTGTTGGTGTCAGACTGCTCCCTTCTCAGCCACTCCATACTAGTGTTTCCATGAGTTAAACTGCAATGAGGAAACAGCTGCTGAGACAGTGGAAATCACCCCTGGAGAACAGGCTGGCAGGAATAAAGGTGCAGATGTGGGAAAGTACCTGGGAAGCCCAGGCTCAAAAATGAAAAACAGGACTGAAGAGGAGAGGCCAAACAGGTAGGGTAGATCTATTTTCCAAGTTGAAAATAAGGATATTATAGTCCTTTTGAATTTGGGGAGCTATTTAAAGTGTTTTGACCAAAGCAGTGATGTGCTTGGAGCTATTAACAATTTTTCAAGTTCAGTATATCTTCAACCTGATGTGCACTTTCCCAATCCATCCCCATATTCTTACTTCTTTCCTTATCTAACTTGGATCTGATGGCTTTCTTTTTTAACTATTTTCTCCAGTACCTCCAATCCCCCTAACAGCTCACTCTCACTGAGCTGACTCACCTGTTTCCAGCTCTGGGTCTTACCAGCATCAAGCTCTGGCTGCCCTTGCCCATACACAGCCGAGCCTTCCTGGAGAAAGTCACCCAGCTGTCCTGGTTGGTACCATTTCAAAGTTACAGTTGCTAACACAAATGAGGCCTTTGAAACTGCTAAACGATTCTATTTATCCTTTGTCAGCTTCTTTTCTCTGCTCCTCTAGATGCCATCCCAAACCTTTACCACTGTCCTCAAGCCTCTGATTTAACCCCAGGCTCTTTTGAAATCACTTTTAACTTCTCTGCAAATTTATTTAATCTCCATTTATCTTTATATCCTACCCTTCTATTTTAACCTATTAGTAAGCAGTGACAAGCATGTATCCAAACCAACCTGGACTTTTTATTCATAGCTCCGAATTCCTGGCTTTCAGACTCTCAGTTTCTTCATTTATAAAATGGAAATATTAATTAGCTAATGCCATTGAAATAAAGATTAAATAAAATATGTACAAATTGCTAGCATAGTCCCTACTGTTGAATCTCTTGGAAAATCACAGAGAACAGGGCAGACCCAGGCCTGGCCCATTTTGTGTTAGAACATAGCAAGAAAAATAAACAATAAAAATGATACAGAAGAGGTAAAGAAAGACTGCCATAAGAGCATTTCACAGAGAAACTAAAGCTAGGTCAGGGGATCAAGGAGGAACTTCCTGAGAAAGTGACATAACCTGGAACTTTAAAGGATAAGCTAGAGTTAGAAGGGCTTATTGAGGCGACAGACTCCCAAGGGCAGCCAGAGAAAGTGCTGCAGGCAGGTGGACCAGCATATGTGCTAAGTCCTGAATCAGAAGCATAGCAAGGAGGTGAGAGTGCACTTCAGTGTGGGGGTGCAGGGGTTGGGGAAACATGAGCAAGGGCCAGATCATGCAGTGACTTAGAAGCCATGTTAAAAATGGGGGACATTATCCTAAAGTAATGGCAACTGCTGGAAAGTTTTAGCACATAGATGACATTATCAAATTTACATTTTTAAAATATGCTTACTAAATCATGGTTCTCTAAGCCCACCTCCTTCCAAAACTAATGTACTTACCTCTCATGTTTATTATGGCTATGCCTTCCAAGACTAATAAATTGGAAATTTTAAAATACACCATTTGAAAATTAATATATGGATGAGTTAATGAAGTTCAGTTGTCTTAGTTTGGGCTGCTAGAGCAAAGTACCATAAACTGGGTGACTTACAAACCACAGAAATGTCCTCACAGTTCTGGAAGCTGAAAGCTCAAGAGCAGAGGACCAGCATGGTCAGGTTCTACTAAGGACTCTTGACCGGGTTGCAGATGGGCCAACTTCTAACTGTGTTTCCATGTGAACTAACTCTCTGGCCTCTTCTCATAAGGACACTCACCCTATTCATGAGGGTTCCACCCCGTGACTTAATTAACTCCAAAATGCCCACCTCCAAACACCATCACACTGGGGATTGGATTTCAACATATGAATTTTGAAAGGAGACAAACATTCAGTCCATTGCAACCATTAAAGTCCAGGTAACACATCTGAAAAGGGAAATAGGTTGTTACCATTTTAAATGTCATGTAAATGCAGTAAGTTACTGGATACTTTTGTTCAGGTACTTACTACACCCTGTATTTCACCTGTGTTCCGGTACTTACTACACCCTAAAATCAGCTTGTGATGTCTTACTTATACCTAATCAGAGGTATAAATAATCACAATCTTTCTTCTCTACTATTTATTGGGTTCTAACGTCTCTTTTTATCACTAAACTACCAGGTAGGACCTTTACACTTATGAAGCACAGACCCCAAATCATAGTAGGGCTGACTGTTGTCATTAATTCTCAGCTCAAATATAATGGAGAATGGCCCTCCTCCACCATACTACTAAAACAGCACCCTCTCTATTATCATCCAGTTACAGATAATTCTTCACAGCAGTCAGTACAATTTCAAATGAACTGTATTGTTTACATTTCATTGTCTGAGTTGCGCTGGGATAGTACGAACTCCATAAGATCACAAACCTTATCATCTTTTTCTCTGCAGTATCCCCAACACAAAGTAAGTGACTTAATGAATGTTTGTTGAATTAATTAATGTAACTCCATTTACAATTATATATCCCTCAGTTTTTATTTAATCATCAAAAATATTCTGTGCTGTGATATTTTTATCTTCAATTTCAAAGAGATAAAAATTGGTAAAGAATGAAAACCAGATTTGAAAAAAAAAATTACTTCTCTAATACTTCTATTCATAAACAACCTAAATATTATCTAATATAAGCAAACATTTCATTAATCCAGTCCTGCTAGCCTCTATGACATTAACGAATTTAACTTTATTTCAAATGAATGTGTGGGATAGATACTTGTGATAGGCAATAATAAAAAGTAAATTTCAAAAAAAGCAACTCTATTTTTAATTTTTATGATTATTTGCGCTTTTAAAATATAAAATTCGAAACTTTTTAGCAATTCTATTGATTTACTTAATAGTAAGTCCATCTATTTTCTCAATTCTTCTGAATTATTTCTCATTAACATCAAAAAACACATCAACAAATATTTTTATATAATTAAAATATATATTCAAATATTTTTTGGTTAATATGTGTGTATTTATTTATACTTTCATAGAGAAGGGAGTTCTTACTATTTTAAAGATACCACACTGAATTCTAGACATGTGCAGCCATGCGAAATGAAAGTCAAATGAATCCCATTACATTCTTATTGGTGTTTTCATGCCTCTATCTGTCTTTTAGAACATAAAAGTCATCCACTTTATACTCTGTAAATGTATGTGCCCTTTATATTCCTGAAAATTACAGACAGCAGGAATAATAAATAAATGCCATCCTTGTTTTTTCTATCTTTTCTAAAACCCATTTACCAAATGAAATCGTCTAATTCAATTCCAAAAATTGTTAAATTTTTAGATCTTTAATTAGTTGCGTAAGTTGTATATCCAGGAAAACTTGTGGAAGTCCTTTTTCATGTCATTCAATGACTTTGATAAGGAAACAATGATAAATATTTCCAAAAAATACCAAATACCCACCCTCCACTACATAGTTACCCTTTTAAAATAATTATGTGCTGACAAGTTGCTATAAATTAGTTCTTGGCTATCTTTTGAATCTAATCAAGTCCTTTGACACATTGGTAAATAAAGTTAAAATTAACTTTTTGTTTGTATTATAGGCAGGAAACAAATATTTGTATCTAGGCAACAACAATGTAAGTTAGATTTGTTTTGTAAGGTAAAGTCAAGCAGTGGCAGTGCAAAAATTGTGCTTCTTTCTCAACTGTAGCAGGATGTTACCATCTTGAAGACTGGCACCAGCTAGAAACCAAAAACCAAGAGATTTTGCTGTTTGCTCCTGCTGAATGCAGCCATTTCATTTCTATTAAACTCTATGTTTTGGACTGAGATATACCGGATATTTGTTTTTTGGGGTTTGTTTTTGTTTTTGTTTTTGAGATGGAGTTTTGCTCTTGTTGCCCAGGCTGGAGTGCAGTGGCACCATCTTGGCTCACTGAAACCTCTGCCCCCTGGGTTTAAGCCATTCTCCTACCTCAGCCTCCCTAGCAGGTGGGATTACAGGCGCCTTCCACCAGGCCCGGCTAATTTTTTGTATTTTTAGTAGAGACAGGGTTTCACCATGTTGGCCAGGCTGGTCTCGAACTCCTGACCTCAGGTGATCAGCCCACCTCGGCCTCTCAAAATCCTGGGATTACAGGCATGCCACTATATACTAGATATTTAAAGTAGCTATTGTGTGTTGGCCTTTTCCCACTAATCCACACCTTGACTGCAAAGAGACATATATCAGAATATAATCTTATAGGCCGGGCGCGGTGGCTCACGCCTGTAATCCCAGCACTTTGGGAGGCCGAGGCAGGCGGATCACGAGGTCAGGAGATCGAGACCATCCTGGCTAACACGGTGAAACCCTGTCTCTACTAAAAATACAAAAAATTAGCCGGGCGTGGTGGCGGGCACCTGTAGTCCCAGCTACTCAGGAGGCTGAGGCAGGAGAATGGCGTGAACCCGGGAGGCGGAGCTTGCAGTGCGCCGAGATCGCGCCACTGCACTCCAGCCTGGGTGACAGAGCGAGACTCCGTCTCAAAAAAAAAAAAAAAAAAAACAAAACAAAAAAAAAAAAGAATATAATCTTATAATTGGAAGCTAAATGAAACACTTTGATTTTGATAATAATAACTGTAGAAATTAAAGTGAAATCTTCTTGGCCTCTTGGAAAAGTATTAGAAAATGGGAGCACAAAGTAGGGCTTGCACCTTCTACATTCACGAGGAGGAAGCATGAGTTCCAAAAGTTGAGAAGCACTGAGCTAGAGAATGCGCGTGCCATGAACTGCCCCAGTGAGCATACAGTGATGATGTGAGAGACCAGAAGAACAGATAGTCAGTGTGGATGGAGTGGAGGAAACAGATAGAGGCTGGAGATTTGGGTGGAGGCCAGAGTACTAGGGCATTCTTGGTCATAATAAGGAATTTAGATTTTATTCCAACTAGAGGGGAAAGTCATTAAAGTGTTAATTGCACATGATTATAGTGGATTAAAACGAGATAGAAAGTGTTGAAAGAAATAATAAAAAAGCATTCCCTGACCAGAGAAATCATTTTTATAAAGTGAAAGAGATCTAGAACAAAATAGCAAAAAAAAAAAGTCCAATTAGAAAGTGGGCAAAGTACGTGAATATACATTTTCTCAAGAGAAGAAAAATAAATGGCCAACATACCTAAGTAAATATGTTCAAAATCACTAATCATAAGGGAAATGCAAATCAAAACCACAATGAGATATTATCTGACATCTGGTAGAATGTTTTGCTATTAAAAATATACTGTATATAATAATTTTAAGTGTTAGCAAGAATTGGAGAAATTAGAACCCCTCTGCTCTGCTGGTGGGAATGTAAAATGGTGCAGCCACTATGGAGAACAATATGAAGGTTCCTCAAAATGACTACAATTTAAAATGTAAAAACTATTTTTAAAAAACATGATCTAGTAATCCCATTTTGGGTACTTATCCAAAAAATATTTAAATCAGAATCGCAAAGAGATATTTGCACTTACATGTTCACTGGAATGTTATTTGCAATCCAAGATATAGAAACAACCTAAATTTCCAACAATGGATGAATAGATAAGGAAAATGTGGCATTTACACATGATGGAATGTTATTTAGCCTTAAATAAGAAGGGAATCCTGTTATATGTGACAACATGGATGAACCTTGAGGACATTAAGCAAAATAAGCCAATCACAGAAGGACAAATACTGTATGACCCCACTTATACTAGGTATCTAATGTAATCAAATACACAGAAACCAGAGAGTTGGTTGGTAGTTGTCAGGGGCTGGAGCCGGAGGGGATAGGGGAAATGTTTGCCAAAAGATAGAGAATTTCAGTTACAGAGGAAGAATAAGTTCAAGAAATCTATTGTGTATCATGTCTACTATAATTAATAACAATATATTATATACTTGAAAATTGCTGAGAGTAGATTTTAAGTGGTCTCCACCACAAAAACACAAGCATATGAGACAATGCATATGTTAATTGGTTTGATTTTGTCATTCCACAGTGTATACAAGTTTCAAAACATGTTATACACCATACACATGTATAATTTTTATTCATTAATTAAATCAATTATTAAAAAATAAAATTATTTTTTCGAAAAGAAAAACTACAGACTAGCATCTCTTATGAACACAGATACAAAAAGTTTCAACAAAATATTAGCAAATAGAATCAATGCATAAAAAGAACTACACATCATAACCAAGCGGATTTTATTTCACATATGAAAGCCTGGTTCAACATTAGAATATCAGTCTTATCCATTACATCAACAGGCTAATGAAAGATAACACTTTTTTATCAACTGATGCAGAAAAAGTATTTTGGCAATCCAAAACCTGCTTATGATAAAAACTCTCACCAAACCAGGAATAGTGGAGAATTTCCTCAACTTAATGGTGAATATTTATGAAAAACCTACAGCTAATATTAAACTTACAGTGAAAAATTAGATACTCTATTGCTATGATTAGGAATGAGGCAAGGATGTCTCCTCTCACCCTACTTTTATTCAACATTGTACTGGAATTCCTAGGTAATTCAATAAGATAATAAAAGCAAATAAAAGGCATATGGACCTGAAGAAATGAAGGAAAGGGATATATAACTAGGTTGAAGGTAACAAGGACAGGAGAAACAGAGTGGGATTTTGTGATAAGTTTTGGTTTTTGGAAGGGAACACTTTGAGTATGCGTATGACCTGGGACAAAGAAGTTATAAAAACAAATATATTTAAGATATATAAAACAGAGACAATAATCCATAAAGCAATGCTCCTCAGAACCAGTAGGGAACAGGATTCAGAGTAGAAACAAAGGAAGATAAAGTTAAATACTCCCAGAACTGTCTCAATCACAGACAAATAGGGGCAGTAGAAAGGGAAGAACTGGGTCAATGGCTCTCCAGAATTCTGGGGTTTTCTACATTTCAAAGAAAAACCTCTAGGCTACCCATTTTCATTTCTTGAAGTAGTTATTCTTTCCCCTTAGCCTCTGCAAAAAAAAAAAAGAAAAAATTCAAATGAAAATTTCTGTTCTCCCTCCCTTCCAACCCCTGACTCATAGAATTGTTGCAGTGTTTCAACCATATGCAGTTTTGAAAGATTTTTATCTCCAATTACTAATTGTTCTGGGCTTTTCACTTACCTATAGTCAATGGGAAGAAAATCCCCTGAGAGAAATGAATTATGGTAATTAATAATAATATTGATAATTACTTCTTACTGAGCACTATTTTGTGGCAGGGTAAACTGTATCTGCTCTGATGCTTCACCTCACCCTAGCTGAAAATTAGATACCACTGCAAATTAGATCTCTAGGCAATTTTTAAATTGCAACGCTTGTTTTGAAACTATTCTTAAGCCGAACTGGTATATAACATGAGGTGAATTTATTAGGTATGGTTATGGAGGAAAGGTAACTTTCATCATATTTTATGCTTTTTAAAATATTACTGGTAAAATATTACCTAGGCTAAAGAAAAGTTGGCTCACTGATCATAGTAACTCATTAGAAGTTGGACAGTAGAATCTGTTTCCTGGCAAATGTTTTCTCCTGAAAACTGGAAAGAATCATTTTAGCTGAAGCCAAAGTGAAAAATAACTTCATCATGCCATATTTGAGAATGTCAAGTAAGCAGAACATTAGTTGAACTAAACTTAGCATTGTATTAATAGATGCCAGATTAGTTTATCATCACCATCATTATCATCATCATCGTCGTCATCACTGAAATTAAATTTTGCTTTAATTTAATACATAGCTTGAAGATGATTTTTTTCTCACACAGTTATGTGTGATTTTAGTATCTTTCTGATGATTAAATCATCCTTTTTGATAATCCTTATTTAATTGCTAAAATTTGGTCTATGGTATAGTAATTTTAAAATATTTAATTATTAAAATCTCCAAGATAAACAGGATTTCTAATGTAGAACTACTTTTAAGTAGGCAGTATTTACTACTTAGATTTTTAAAACTATAACTTCTAACCAGTCATGTAAAAATAAAGATTAAGATGCCATATTTCTGTAAATATAGGTTTTTAAATACTTTGCTTTTTTGTTTTAGAAAATATGTTGCTGCCTGAGGAACTGGAAAATGGCAATGGCTGGATCCAGTGCTTGAGTGTCAGAAAGGGAAGGTAACCTGCAAAAGAAGGCTTGCACCCAGGTCCAAAATGCAGCTCAACAAATGAGCAAGCACAAATATTCAGAGAACCAAGACGGAATAAACCAGGAAGCCAGAGAGACAAGGAATGAAGCCAGGATAAAACCAGAGAAAACCTCCAGATAATAGAGGAAAGACACCAAATTCAGAGATTTGCAGATCCCAAATTGCAGAACGTTTACTCCAACAAGATTGCTTACTGGTCCAAAGTGTTTTCTTGCTCCTGGATCAGGATGTTCTTGAGGCATTTAAAGGGTTGATGTGCGGTCTAAGAAAACAATAATAATAATGGTAGAGATTAGTATGTTAGTACCTGAAAATATTCCTTTTGTCCTGTCAACAACTTTTATCCACCTTCATTAGGGATACACTACAAAGCCAGAAAAATAGACTTTGTTCAAATAATATTTCTAAATTTCTCTGGGGTTCTTGGATAAAAGGAACCACAAATGAACTATATTAATTTGATCTCTAGAGTTTATGTTTCAGATACTACCAGTATTCTAGGACATAGATAAGAGAGATAAATGAAATTGAATGGGTGCTTTGGGAATTTAAAACAGATTTAGTCATTCATTCACTCTTTTGTCGATTCATCAGACATTTGTTGAGTAATTATACCATGAGCAAGGGAAAGTGCTAGACATTGCAAACACAGTGGGGGAAATAACCCCTGCCCCCAAGGGATTTATAGTCTAGTAGAAAATATAATGATATAAAAGCAGATGTAGGCCGGGCATGGTGGCTCATGCCTGTAATTTCAACACTTTGGGAAGCCGAAGCGAGTGGATCACTTGAGGTCATGAGTTCAAGACCAGCCTGGCCAACATGGTGAAAACCTGTAAAAATACAAAAATTAGCCAGGCATGGTGGTACATGCTTGTAATCCCAGCTACTCTGGAGGCTGAGGCACGAGAATTGCTTGAACTCAGGAGGTGGAGGTTGCAGTGAGCCAAGATCACGCCACTGCACACCAGCGTGAGACTCTGTCACAAAAAAAAAAAAAAAAAAAAGCATAGGTACATAGTATACACGATACATATCAGAAACCCTTGTCCCCAACACTCCATAAGTCCATAAGGAAGATGACAGGATAGGGATCAGGGAAAGCTGTCCAAAGGTTGAAAGCAAACTAATATTTCTGGGCAAAGGTGGGAAAAGTTGTGAGAGAGAAACAAAGAAAGATGTTGTTTCAGGCAAAGAGAAACATATGAGATGAACTAAAGACAAGAGCCCAGTGCATCTGAGGAAACAAAAAAAAAATGCATTCAGACATATATTCAACAAATATTTATTGAACCGTTAGGTGGCTGGGAATAGAGCCATGAAAAAGACAAACAAAGCCTCTGCTCTATTACTGTTTACATTTTGGTTAGGCAAAATACATTTAAGAAAGAGGAAACAGTAAAAACTGCAAGGCCCTGATGTGTTTGAGAAACAAAGAACGGACCAAAGTGGCTGCAATATACTGTCCAAGGAGAAGAGTGGCCTGCAATAAAGTGGGCATCTAGGCAGAAATCAAGTCCTATATGGCTTTCTTAGAATAAGAGGTTTTTATTTTATTTGCCACCAGACGGCTTTAGACAGAGGAAGTAAGTAGTCTGATTTACATTTTTCAAAGATCACTCTGACTATTATGTAGAAAATGCATTGTGGAGAGCTGACAAAGGAAGCAAGGAAATCAATCAGAGTCTACTATAGTCAGCCACGATAGAGAGAATGCTGGCTCAGTCTAGAATATAAGCACTGGAGATGACAAAAGTGTTTGCATTTTGGATATAGAGTTTTGGAGTTAACAGCACTTATCCGTGAATTCAATAGACATGAGGAGCTAAGGGGAAAAATAAATCAAGGTTAACACAAGTTCTACCTGGCTGGAATTTAAAGAGAATGATGAGGCTAGTAAGAAAGATGAGGCTGGGGAGAGAAGAAACAGTTTAAGAGAAATATACATCTCCTGTCAGAGTCTAAATGTTAATACCAAGGGTAATGAAAATATCTTAAAAGATTTTAGGCAGCTCTCTTGCTTTGAGCAAACAATGCTCAAAGATCATTGAGTGATTTGAAAGGTTACTCTAGTAGAAAAATTCTTATTCAAAATAGCCTCAAAAATTATAAGATACTCAGAGAAAATTCTAAAAATATCGAAAACGCTTTCATAGAGAAAAATATAAAGCATTATTAGAGGAGATAAAAGAATAATTAAATGAAGGGATATACCATATTCATGGATTGGAAGACTCAGTGTTATAAAGATTTCTGTTCTCACTCAAGTTAATGTATAAATTCAGTGCTATTCCAATTAAAATCCCCGAAAGACTTTTTAAACGTAACTTAAAAACATGGTTCTAAATTCATATAGAAGACAGCCCCAACAATAGATAAAATCATTTTGATGAAAAGAATGTGTAGAAGGAATTGCCCTTCAGATATCAAGATCTACAAAAAAGCTGTAGTCATTAAACTATGTGATAATTTACAAATGAAAGAGAAATCGACTTATTAACCAGATACAGAGTTCATGAACAGAGCAAGCATAAAAGGAAAAAAATACGGTAATAACTTTTCAAAAAATCCTGTGAGGAAATTACTTAATCAATACATGGCCTTGGGACAACTAATTATTCATATGGAAAAAGTAAAATAAAATTGGTCCCTAGCTCACAATCTACCCTTTAACAAAAAGGAAACAAAAGATACAAAGGCTGCTGTATTTTAGGGTTGGTGGCAGGAGGTTAAGGTGCTCTCACCTGGTGGTTTCTTTTTTTGTGGGGTAAGAATGCCCAATGAGAGTGACAGCAAAAGTAAGAGAAAAACATGTTTGAAAAAACAAAGAGCTTTGTAAGTTGTGGAGAATAGGAGAAAGAGTTGTTCCAGGCAAAGAAAGAGGAAATTCTGGACAGTATTAAAATACCATAAGAGATAGGAAACTGAATTTATGGTGGCACCCATCTCAAAGCTATTCAGCTTTCCAATAGCTTTCTGGTATAAACTTAATGGAGACATTTTGCATAAGTTGCTGATCACAGACTAAGAAATTTAAAAATGGGTTGAAAGGAGTTAAGAATAATGCCAAGAGAGTGATAAAAGTGATTGAGTATGAACTACAAGCTGGTCAGGAAAGAAAACAGACACAGGAGGAGACAGAAGAATAAATATAAATCAGTTCAAGGACCTAGGTGTCTCTTTATTTATTTAATTTTAATAGAGGCAAGGTCTCACTCTGTCACTGAGGCTGGAATACAATGGAAAAATCCTCAGCCTCTGAGTAGCTAGGACTACAGGCATGCACCACTACACTTTGCTTATTTATTTATTTATTTATTTTTTGTAGAGTCGGGGAACTTACTGTGCTGCCCAGGCAGATCTTGAACTCCTGGCCTCAAATGCTCCTCTTGCCTTGGCCTCCCAAAGTGCTAAGATTACAGGCATAAGTCACCATGCCAGACCTGTCCCTTTATTTTAGCACTGATGCAGTGAAAGGCACTAAATGAGAAAGAATGTCTTAATTTAAAATTTCAGTGGTAAAGTGTCTGAGTAATGACAAGGCCAAGGGAATGGTCATGAAAATGAGTGACTGAAGTGGAGTAGAAGTAAATAACAAGGGAAATGAGGCCCTCAAAGAACTGGGAATCCAGCATTTGGATCCATCATCATCAGAACTATTGAAATCAACCAGGATGAAGATAAAATATGGAAAAGAAGGGAAGACAGGAAACCACATGCTTGTCTTCTCAAAACCGATGAAATAAGCATTTCCCTTTTCTCCACGGTACTTATTGAATTTTGGGAGGAGCAATTAGAACCCATTTTCCAGTTTAAGCCAGGTACCTTGGCAGTGCTAGAAACTGCTGTAAGGCTGACAGTGGAGAAAAACGTAGAGAAAACCATAAATAACAAAGAGAAAAATTATAAAAACGTAACAGCCTAGGACCATTTACCACAGTGAAAAAAAAATAGCCCTACATACCTCAGAGATCCAGAAGATAATATCCAAAGCACAATATGATAACACAATAAAATCCCAACAGTCAGCAAAGCTTAGATTCTAGTCCCTGTTCTCCCTTGGGACAGTCTCTAGGCTCAGTTTCTGCAACCATCTAATGAAAAGATTAGACAAGACCATTTCTAAATTTATTTCTAGCTCAAAGAATCTGTATTGTAATGTCCATAATGTGATCCTGATATATCACATGATAAAAGTAAAAGATTTTTATTCAGGAAGAGATTATATGTCATAAAAATATCAAGGTGGTACGTTTCAATTATTTGAAAAAATTCCCAAATGGAATATTTTATTTTCCAAGAATAGAGATAAATTTTTAAAAACATTGTAATAGAGACCTAAGTGAATTACTGTATTTCAGAATTCCTTTAGTCCATAATCTAACAACATCTTGTAGAGTACTCTCTTTGCTTTATTTGTGTTAATGTCTCCTCAAAATTAGACTGTGAGTTCCTTCAATATAATCTTACTCAGCAGTTCTCTTTTCTTCTCCAAGCCTGTTCTCACAAGCTCTGGGTATATTCAAGACACAATATTTTTAATGTCCAAAATGAATAAAGACCACATCTGGAAAGTGTTCTCTAAAAGTCTCAGATGAAAAGGTACGATTATACCCACACACATAATACCCTAAGAACTTCAGCCCAGAGCCTGTAATTGTCTTATCTATTTCAACAGAAAACACTTAGGAGACTCCTGATATCCCACATCAAAGAGTTGGATGGGGCTGTTGGGGGGTGGGTTATGTAATGTTAAATGGATTTTTGCACATCAAACAAACCTATTCCTAGCCGTTCCCATTTCTGGCTCATACATCAAGAACTGCAAGTGTTTTTAAAGCATATTTTCTCCTGCTCTGCTTTCCAATTAAGTTTAAAAAGCATGTCAAACACACACCTAGAAATTTACAACTGTAGCAGAGACCTAGAGTTCAGATTATTCTTATTTTCCCCGATGTTTTTCAACACAGATCACCAACATAAAAAATTATTGCAAAAAAAGTTAAGAAAATGACAGTTCATATTTTAAAGAATGCAAAATGAGGTACTAACTAAGATGACAGCAATTCTTTAGCCCAGGCTTAACGCTTTAGTGAAAAGATAACGCCAGGCTCCCACTCCCAGCAACTAAAGCTGCACCCATCCTTGGCAAGAAACGACAAATAGCACCAGCAACCTCAAGCTCATGTGCTGCATTCCTCATATTAACTTTGACTATCCTGGTTTGTCTCTCCATCGAACACTGACAGCTTCTTCCAAGAAACTTCAAAGACCCCTCAACAGCAAAAATAAAACACGTCAGGAGAATTGGGCTGTTGATAGAACAAAATTTACAACACTCTC
The DNA here is from genome assembly GCF_029281585.2 of Gorilla gorilla gorilla. NCBI lineage: Eukaryota > Metazoa > Chordata > Mammalia > Primates > Hominidae > Gorilla > Gorilla gorilla. The sequence goes on along the minus strand of NC_073238.2, from coordinate 51,635,111 downwards.
TACCATGGGATTTGAACATCTCTTATTCTATGAGGATTCTGGCATTAAAAGAAAAATAAAATCCCTCATTCATCTTATTGTACTTAAAAATCTGATGCAATTTCAATAGATTATCCAAATGTGGACATAATCCAAATTTGTACATGTGTTTTTTTTCATTCATCAATATAACTCATAATCATAAGATACTAAAGACAGAGTGGGATAAGAAAGGAATCATACAAAGAAACAGAGGCCCAGAGATCATCAAAGGGCAAACACATAGTGATAGAACTAGGGCTGTAACCCAAGATTCCTAATTGAGAGTCTAATTTTCTTTCCACTACATCAAGATGCCGACTGTGTCAAATTTCATATTAGTATATTCACTATTAATAAAAACACCTATTTTAGGCAAAAGCATTTTCTTTTTTTAGAATTAAAGTGTGGCCCACTCTTTAAAAAGTATAACAGTAGTTGGTAACTTAGATTTTTATGCCATTCTGCTATGTTTTTTAAAATAGGCTAATATGATAATCACTTATCAATCAGTATTAATCATTATAATTGCTGTAGCACATGTATACACTACAGAAACATAGTAAATGGGACCACAACTGTTGATGTTAAAGAATATACACATAAACTCTTATCTTTTCTTTCTCATGTATAATTCTGAAGTTCAAAGTAGTAAATGAAAACTTCACTGAATTCAATCATTAAGAGAGTAGTAGAAGTCAGCTTCCCAAACGTGCATGCTGCTATTGGCTATAGAGATGGTGATTTAATATTTTTACAAATCACCAGAAATACATATATTCCTAGAATCCTCCTTATTAAACTTAAAAGGCCACCACACTCTGAATCTAAATATAATGTCAAGTATAAATAATTTCATTGTCATTATTCCAACAACTAGGGAGCTCTGGATGTATAAACAGACTTAGCTAGAAAGAAAAAATATCCATAGCACATTCATACTATACTAATTCACCAATATATTACAAATTACATATAAATGGGTATAAAAGCCACCACAAAGAGGTTTGACATCTGCCTATGGTCAAGAGAATTCAACTCCTATTGCATTATTAAAAGCTAATGTCTGTCATAATTCTATTTAGGATCTGCCTCACAGGGCAATGGAAATGACCTTTCATACAGCAAACTTGATTAGAATCAGCCCCAGGAGAATATCACATGATTTGAGATTATACAGAGTTGGGACTACTGCTCCATTTTTCATTTACTCTGCACACTTCCCCTAGAGCTACACAGGATGCTAAAAAATTAACTCTTTCACTTCCAAAGTCACTTCCAAAGGTTAATCTGATTACATGTTGTTTTTTTCCAAATCAAAGGCACGTTAAATAAATAAATAAATACAGCATAAGATGAGCATTAAAAGTTCTCTATAACTACCATGGTGTAAAAGCTACTAAAAAATTTCCTTGGTACAAATTACATAAAATCAGGTATAGAATACCTCCTACAAAAGATAGTATGATAATTAAAAGTGGGCCTTTAGAGAAGAGAGATGTTTATCATATCCAATCTTTCTGAAGTCTTAGCAAATTTTCCCTCTCTGCGGTTTCTTCTCCAATTATCTCTAAGACACTATTCTCTCTTGGTTCTCCCCTTGACTCCCCCTTTCTCCTTCTCAGTGCCCACTGGGGTTTGTCTTCCCTGCCTCCCTATACATGTTGGTGAGGCTCACTGTTTCAACTCAAGGATTTTTAGAATCTCATTTTACATATCTTCTTTTGATGAGCTCATCTATTTTCATGGATATATCTATTATCTATATGCCGACGAAACTGCTAAATATTAATATATATTCACTTCAGGGCCTACTTCATTTATTTAACAAATACAGCATTTTGAATACTTTTCATGTGCTGAGCACTATTCTAGACTCTGGAGGTACAACAATAAAGTAAAAGGGGGGGAATTCATTTGTGGTTCATTAACAAGTACAAATGTACAGTTTGATGGAAGAAATAAGATCTAGTGTTTGATAGATCTGTAAGGTGACTATAGTTTATAATAATTGGTTATACTTCTATTTTATATTAAAATACGATCTACTCTTTATATTCAAAATAGCTAGAAAAGAATAATTTAAATGTTGCTAGCATAAAAACAAATATTTAAGGTGATAGATATCTCAATTAAATGGATTTGATCTTTACAAATCACATGAATGCATTAAACTATTATACATATCCCAAAGATATGTGCATCTATTATACATCAATTTAAAAAAATTTTAAGTTACTTTCATCTTAGGGATTACATTCTAGTGGAGGAACGGAAAAGCAACAATAAGCAAAATAAATAAGCAAAATACATATTAGATGGTAGTAAATGCTATGATGAAAATAATGCAGAAGGAAGAAGATAGTACTTATTTGAGCATTAAACAATAGGAATTTAAAGTCCAGCAAAATAAAATCTTTCTGCAACAAACTTTGGAAATTTCACGTATACTTATTGGGCCTCATGTAATAACACAATACAACATCTCACATCTTAAATTAATCCAAAAAGATTAAAAACAATCTTTCATTCTAAAGTCCTTAGACCTTCTCGAGATAATGCGAAGTAGAAAGTATGATCAGTGTCACAGAAATCTTATCAGTAAATAATTTTAGTTTATTTCCTCTGTACTGTGTGGAAAAGACCATTGGGCACAGTCCTCTGTCCCAAGAATGTCATAATGGCAAACCACTAGTGTGGTGTGAGTTCAGAGGCAATGGATAAGCCCCCTAAAGCAGCATTTTCAGTAAAGCTTTTCATGAAACACTTAACTCTGATAAATATTAATAGGTGATATAGAAACAAATAATACTGTCACAGGATCCTCAGGGTGTTGCTTTTCCCTGGAAAGCTCTGTGGCTGATGGCTCCTTTGCCCAAGTTTTTCTTGGACCCCCTGGGCTCATTCCGCCACTCTGCCCGGCAGGCTGTGCTCAGCTCTCGCTAGTGGCCTGGATCCCACACCTGCAAAGGTTGAGCCAGGTGCAGACTGGCAAGGGTTTTGTGAGCAAGCCAGCATGAGGTCAAGACCCTGCACATAGGCAGGAACACTAGCTGTGGTGGGGGGGCAGCTCCAGGTGCCAGCATGGGTGCTAGCTCCCTTTGAGGCTGTGGCTAGACCAGGCATACTGCAAGCAGCTTCCATGGCTGGCAGTGGGGAATGTGGTGGCACCCAGAAGCTTGGAGACAGCAAGAACCGCAGAGCCCCAAAGAGGGCGTCACAGCCCTGGCTCAGGGAGCTCCTAAGTCATCACCCACAACATGGTGAACAAGGGGCATGTTTCAGCCTTTTTTCCAGGCCCGCCCATGGCTGCCCATGGACCAATCAGCACATACTTCCTCCCCTCTGCAGCCCATAAAAACCCTGGTTACAGCTCTTTCAGCCCTACCATTTGACAGGTCCCCAGTTCTTGTCCCGTGTCCAGAAAGAATAAGGTATGCCAACAAGTAGAGGGTGAGCAAGGTGAAGAGGTACTTTATTGAGCAACAACAGCTCAGAGGAGACCTTCAGTGGATAGCTTCTCTCTGCAGGCAGGGCATCCATTGTCTGTGCAGCTCTCAGCAGACAGGAAACACACAGTGGTTAGCTTCTCTCTGCAGGCAGGTTGTCTTTTTGTCTCTCAGAGTCTGGCTGAGTCTAGGGTTTTTATGGGCTTTAGAGGGGAGGAAGTGTGTGCTGATTGGTCCATGGGTGGCCATGGGTGGGCCCAGAAAAGCACTATAAGTTCTCACTCTGATCCACAGAATTGGCAGTCCAGTGCCCAGCCCTCAGGCCATCCATGGCCTGAAGGTGGGGTTTCACTGGGACCCATCCCTTTCCACCCAGGAGCCTGTCTGCCTCCTGCTGCCATTAACCTGCCATCCATGGTGCTCATGACACCCAGGCTGTTTGTGCTGAGGGGTGGCTGCAGGCCTGCACAAAGCTGACCTTAGTCTCCCTTGGCCTCCCTCCCATGCTTGTCAGTGCCCAAAGTTTGGAGAGGATTGAGGCAGCAGGGGCCTGGCATGTCAGCACTGCCCCAGGTGCGTGCACACTCAGCTGGTTGGTGACGGTGCCTAGGCTTGGCCACAACTTTGCTCCAAAATCGAAGCAGGTGCTGGGAGCAGGGAAAGACTAGGCAGCGGGAGCAGGCACTTCCAAGCCTGCAGGGGAAGAGGGGCTTCCTGAGCCCCCAAGAGTGCTGAGATGCCCGGATCTACAGCCATGGCTGGGTGGCTGCCACCCAAGAAGGTGGAGCTCCTGCCCCTCCAAGTTGGAAGGGGGCAGGGCTTCTGCCTGTTCCTGGCTACTGCCAGGCTCCATGGAGCATGCAACCCCAGCTGCACCTCCCCCATTGCAGCTGGCGTCATGGCAGCGGCTGCTCCAGATGAGCTACTGCTGCCATCAATAATCATTCCTTGATATCTTTGGACAGTTGCTACCAGGATCTCCATGGATACCAAAATGTAAGGGTGCTCAAGTCCCTGATATAAAGTGGTTATTTGCATATAACCCATGCACACCCTCTCCTATACATTGAAACATTGCTTGATTACTTACAATACCTAATACAATGTCAATGCTGTGTAAATAGTTGTTATACTGCATTGTTTAGGGAATAATGACAAGAAAAAAGTCTGTACATGTTTAGTATAGACACAACTTTTTTTTCTTTTTTTGAGATGGAGTCTCATTCTGTTGCCCAGGCTGGAGTGCAATGGCACAATCTCGGCTCAGTGCAACCTCCACCTTCCAGGGGTTCAAACGATTCTCCTGCCTCAGCCTCCCAAGTAGCTGGGATTACAGGCACCCACCACCATGCCCGGCTAATTTTCATATTTTTAGTAGAGATGGGGTTTCATCCTGTTGGTCAGGCTGGTTTCGAACTCCTGACCTCAAGTGATCCACCTGTCTCGGCTTCCTAAAGTGCTGGGATTACAGGAATGAGCCACTGCACCCAGCCCAGGCACAACTTTTTATCCAATATTTTTTGATCTGTGGTTGATTGAATCTGTCAATGCATAACTCACAGATACAGGGGGCCAACTGTAATTGCTTTTCATAGTCAAATACAATTGCCAAATGCCATGTTAAACAGAATTAAAGAATTTTTTTTCAAAAACTGAGTCTTAAATGTCCTAAAGTGAATACTGAAATCCCAGTATAGGGATAAATAACCTTTACTAAGCATTTGACCATAGAACCTTCTTTTAAAAAGTTACTTAAGACTCGGGTTCCCTGTACATTCTTTCAGATTTGTAGGCTTTACCTACTTATTTTTAGTCCATACCTCCTATTAAAAGTCCTCAAAAGAGCTTTACAATTTTGGCCAATCTTTTTAATGTGGGGTTATTATACCAAGAAATATGTTTAGAATGATACGAGTGTGTCATATCTTAATGTGTGACTGAGGGCAGACTTATTTTTTAGTTGACAAATAAAAAGTATGCATATTTTATGGGGTATGATGTTTTAAAACATGTATACATTGTGGAATGGCTAAATCAAACTAATTAACATAATCATTGCCTCATATACTTATCTATTTGTAGTTAGAATACTTAAAATCTACTCACTTATGTGTGGACTCTAAAAAAATCAAACTCATATAAACAGAGGAGAAGGATGGTTACCAGAGGCTGGGGAGAGGCAGTTGGGGAGATGTTGGTCAAAGGGCACAAAATTTTAGACAGGAGGAATAAATGTAAGAGATCCTTTGTACAACATGGTGACTATAGTTAATATTAATATATTACAGACTTGATTACTACTAAGAGAGTAGATTGTTAGTGCAGAGATTGGTGATGGAAGCTACCCAGGGAATAAAGAGCTGGTATGTTGAAATGGGTGGAGGCAGAGCAAGGAGAGCATAAAGGAAGAAGAAAGCCAATAGATTATCTCCCCAGAGGCAAATTTCTCTTACAATTTTGCTAAGAGCTAACCGTAAATTGAATAAATCCATAGGTTTAACAAATGTTAGTTAATCTTCCTCCCTCAAACCTTCCTTCGTATTTAAAAATTCAAAGTTCCTTGAGGATACTGGCCAATCATTTAATAATATTAATGGTTCTCTCCTGGCTCAGTAAAAACTTAAAATGCAAGTTTGGCATCCACTATTTATAACCTATCATATTAGCTCGTTTACAAGCAAAGGAAAAAGCCGTTGAATCAGAGCTGATTTGCTCACGTGTACAACACATGTAAAGAAAAAATTTAGAGTCGATTTTGCCTCTAGATCTTTTTGAGATCACAACTCTTCACATATACAGAATTTATGTATATTAACATTACCTATAACTGACAAGCAAATGACCTATTCAAAATTAGCCATTATAATATCTGGGTATATCTATAAATGTAATCAAGCGAACAGATGTTTTTCCACTTAATACCTGAAGGAATTATGAATCATGTTACTATGCTGCTGTGGAAAGTATGTGTTTGCTATATGGAAGGAAACAGGAATTTGTATCAATCAGATTGTAGTCTGTACCTTCCTTAGCTACAAGCTATGGAAATTTGGCAAGACTAACATTCAATGCTGTTTGAACTGCAGCCAGCCACTTCCCCACCACCAACTTCCCTAGTCCTAGGGTTTTATAAACTTACATAATTTGTCCAGACCTATAGGAAATTATGCACTGCAGAGAAAGTTGCTGATATATGAACTATGTTAAAATCCCCTACCCACCTTTCACTAAAAATTACTTTTTGTCCTGCTTTGGCACAGAATAGTAGGCTTTAACTACTTATTTTTAGTCTATACCTCATATCACCTACAAACAATACAATAATTATACCAAATTTGTATAATACATGTAGAAATACGTATGAAGATTGGAAAATTTTTTAGCTAAAGAAAGAACATAAGAATTGCTTTATAAATAAATGATGGATCCAGAAATCCCTCTCAGTTAAGTACTTTTTCTATCGTTTGAGCCCTACCCAGTGCTTTGGTTCACATTGTAGTTTCTCCCCACATCTCACCCCTATTGATGGTTTAGAGACTCGGGCTAATTGTCATTCATAATTCTATTTTTCCCAACAATAATAATAATAGCAATAATTATATGATACATGTTTATTATCTTATATCATATGCAAAAATACAGTAACCTCATGTATCTACTGGTTCCACAGCTGCAGATTCAACCAACAGATTAAAAGTATTTTGAAAAAAATAATAAAAAAAACAAAAATTTTAAAAATACAAGTTTAAAAACAATACAGTATAACTACTACTTACCTAGTATTTACATGGTACTAGGTATCATAAGTAATTTTGAGATGATTTAAACTACAGGGGAGGATTGTGTAGGTTACACAGTATGCAAATACTATGCCATTTTATATAAGGGACTTGATCATCTGGGGAGTTTGATATCTGTAGAAGTCCTGGAACCTATTCCTCAGGATACCAGAAAGCTGACTATGTATACAAATAATATCTTTTTGCAATGAGCCCTGCCTAGGCCACTTGTTCTAGGAACATAAGGACTTATCTAGCAATGCTATATCTCAGCTTCGAAAAATTAGGTTTTCCTAAACCTTGTCATGTAGTATATTATCTGCAAAATTATAAACTGGATCTTCCTAAAAGAAGACTCGGATACAATAACTAGAATTATTTTCCTTAGAATTTGGAAAGTTATGCATTAATACGCAAAACCCTATTTTCCTCACTTTTTGTGGATTGTAATAAAGTTTTGCAAAAAGCATTTTCCTTATTTCCACATTTTGGGTCTTTCTTCACATTATCCATCAAAATCAAATTAGAAGGCTTTATTGAGGATTAGTTGTTGAATGGAGGATTTCACAAAACTGTCTTATATTTCCAATCAAAAGCGGCATTATTCATTACCTAATGCAAATTTTAACTAACGATTTCAGGCAATGTTTATACTGAAAATGCCGATGGTGTTTGCCCAGGCACGCACATATGCACACATATGCACATACAATCACACCCTACTGAAATTATATGGGAATTGTTTCAATGCTAGGATGCAGGCACTGAAAAATAATGAAATAATTGCATATGTGTATAAAGTGGAGGTTTGAGATTGCTTTTAACAGACATAAGATCAGCACTATAAAATTACCAAAGCACATGAAATACAGGAATCTGCATTTCATTAACAAATGCAATTTTAAAATACATAATGTTATAGCCACCCTATATTTTTATACTGTTCTACAATTTGTTTACAAAATTGACCATTGGAAATCTTGTTGGGTTGCCTATTGTTTTCATATCTGTTACTGTACAAAAGGTCTATCACATCGTTTCTAATAACCTGTTATGTATCGATGCTTACTTTTCCAATCCATCACCTATTTATAGTTACCTATCAAAGGATATGTCCACCATGATCTTTTAAGTACCAGTTACTAAATGTATGCTGCCCGAATGGGAGTTCACATTAGGAGAAATCATCTAAGAAAGTCACTACTCTTTTCTATGTCACAATATAAAGAATACTTTTGACACTACACCTAAGGCCCAGATTATTTTCAGCTTGTATCACACTTCCTCATTTACTCTAGTCTATAGTTTGTAATTAGTCTTGGCACAATATCAATACACTAGCTAAGGTCATTTCCCTCATTCCTTCATCATATACAAATAAGTATATATCACTTATTATAACACTAGTTTTACTGTAGTGTATACTCATACTTTTGTTCCGTCTTTTTCCTGAACTTACACAAATAGGCTGGCTTGTGAGCTCATTTATGTTAAACATACTATTTTAAATATCAGAAATACTTTATATTTCATTATATCTTTTTGCCTACTTATGCTTATTTTCAATTAAAATGCATATTACTTTATTAAAATTAGTTTTATTCTGCTTCTCTTCATATTAAAATTAAACCCAGATAATTATAATAATTATAGTTAAATTATGTGTCTAGGCATATTATACTACCTGTGAATTTTATTTCAGTATGGTAAGAGACAAATTACAAATAACTTTTAATAAAGAAAGGGTTAAAGTAAATTGAAAGCAAATTGTTTTACAGTGTAAGAACTTTCAAGCAAAGGAACTAAAAAGTCTTTTTAAATAAATATTTATGCATTAAACAGCATTGGAAACAAGATTATTCCATATAGAAATTCATGAGGATTAACATGTTGACAACTTCCTATTATATATTCATAAACAGCATGTAAAGAATAATAATGGAAATGCAATGAACAATATTTTATTTACATTAGTTATGAATTCACCGATTTTGGGCCCCAAATTTTAGGCATTTTGTCATTACAAATTTTAAATTATAGAAATAATTTCAAATTGTTTTACACAATAATAATAATACTTTATAACAAACAGTTGCCTCAAACTCAAAGAACACAACAAAAACTATGTATGTCCCTCAGGCTTTTATAAATATGCATATGTGTCATTTTAAAACATCGTAATATTTCATACCTTATTTTTTCTTTACTTAGCATTTTTCCACTGTTAATTCACAATATTCATAGCTATCATTTTTGTCATTATAGAGCATATTATTAAATAGATAAATTGTTATTTACTTAAATATTGTCCTAATATTAACCCTTTATATTGCTTCCAGTATTTCACTGCTTTAAGGAACAGTGCCATAAACACATTCAAGCATTTGCATTTTCTCCATATTTCAGATGACTTCATTAGATTAACATCCAAGAAGTGTGATTATTTGATTAGATGTAAAGAAAACGTTTACATCTCTTGGTAAATATTGCCCACATAGGTTATATCCATTTAAATATCATAACCAATACAATATCTCAACACCGTTTTCCTACTTTGGAAATTCACCATTTTAATTGAAAGATCCTGCAAAAATGAATAGGATATAGCACTTTGCCTTAAGGAATTAATAACACAGTACGAGAAACAGAAACCTAAATAATCAAACCTAAATAATAAGCATTGGGGTAAATGGTGTAATGGAATTATTAATTTATAATTTATAATAATTTATTATAATTATTAATTTATAATAATCTTGTTATAAATTAATAACATTTGTATAAACGTGCATATTTATGTATTTTTCCTTCTCTCTTTTTCATTGTCTTATTTAAATATATGATTATTAAATATATGATTTCTTAGACCTTTTTATCTATAACAATATTTGCCTTCCAAGTGGTGGGTTTTCAAGCTAGGGCCTATGTCATCTGAGAAAGTGTCTACCAGTGACAATCACGTTTGTGTTTTGATTCAACAGTGATAATCACGTTTCTGTTTTGATTCAACAGTGATAATCACGTTTCTGTTTTGAATCTGAAAATTCCATACAGTGCAGGTATTAATGAAATATATCACATAAAAATTAGAAAAATAGATTTATTTTGTGAATTTATTCATGAAGTGTTTGCACTTATTTTCCAGAATCATAATGGCCAAAAGACAAAGAACTATATGAAACTGCCAACACTTGAATTTATAAAGATCGATATAAAAGGCAATTTCATTGATTCAACACAATATACGTGTGTGTGTGTGTGTGTACTTTTGTTTCAATATTATGTATACATTCCACCAGAGGAGAGTAAGGGTGCAGCAATCTCAGAGGAAATTACGTTTGTGCTGGTCTCTACAAGATGCACAGGAATTCACCAAATAAAGAGACCAGCTTCCTAACAAAGAATTCAGAATGAGCAAATCCATGAATGCATGAAAGAATCTGCTATGGCTAGGCCATAAAAAGGGCCCAGCTTGTCCAGTGTGCAGTTTCTCTATGGAGGAAGGGATGGTGACTGGAGGTAAATAACCACAATCTTTCGGCCCTAAAAACTGTAGCTAATTCACAGCAATGTCCTAATAATTAGCCATCCTAATTAAAAATTATTGTTCTGTTCTAAAAGGAGATGCATCAAATGTTTAGATATATAAATATGCTTACTCTTTCACTTAATGCCCCCAAACTACTATACTATAAGTAGTTCTTCTCTTTATTGACATGATATTTTCCTCCCTTCTCTAACAGTCAGCCATCATATCACTTCTACCTCTAAAAGTTTTCTACTACCTCGGGCCACCTACGTGTTATTTATCAACAGGAGAACAGGAGGCTGAAACACTATATAACAAACATACTAAGACCATGTCTAGTTCATTGATATAACCCCCGGATGAAAGCCTTTTTAACGAAAAATGTGAGCTTTATTACTGGGACTTGGTGAGTATAATTTTGACTTTCTGTGGTCTTTTTGGCTTATTTTATATTCAGAATTTTGTTCCACAGTCAAACATACAAAAGACTAAATTCTTGATCATCTGGGGTGATATTTACTTACTGGACTGAGTAGTTCAAAATTCACAAGCCTAATTTCCCAGAGCCAAATATAATAACCTATCTGATGAACTATTGTGCTTCTGAGCACTGAAGTCTGAGAGGTGCAATGAGTACAAATGCCCACCCAGATGTGAATAGAAAAGAAGAGGAAAGTACCTCCTCCAGAGAAGAACGACTGGAGACTGAATCTGTATTACCATTCAGAGTAAACTTTTCTATTATTTCTACTCCTTCGCTGTCTTTTATCCTTTGACCGGCCTAAGTTTGGAACACGATGCACCCCCTATGTAAATCTAGTTCGGCTGAGCTGAATATGCCATCAGTTACCAACACCTGTGGTATATGCAAATTTTAGAATTAAAAGAGGAGAATCACTAACTTTCCCAAAAGGAATTCTAAAAAAGGCATATTTACTAATACAATGTTAATGTATTTTGAATTGGCCGAGTTTGCTTCACTTGGTAAAATCTGATCCTACAACTATGAATGCAAATCCAAATGAATTGCAAAGTCTGTGTTGTTTTGTTGGGCTGATTACTTTTTAAACTTGCTCTTTGTAATTCAGAAACTTGTATAGAGAAATGCAGATAAATAATGAAAGCAAGTAACACCAGAACTAGCATTTTTCCGTGCTAAATCTGATCAAGGCTCTCAATATGCAGCTTTTGGAGTGGTTTAATATATAATTCCATTGATTTATCTTGGTGAGAACAGTTAAGATTTCTAGCTGTACATTGCCTTAAACCTAACAAATAAAAGTTCGTATTTTATGCTTGGAAACAGCCTTACAACATTTTCTTCAGCCAAATCGATTTATATCCAACAGTTATTATTATTTGACCATTATTATTAAGGTCTCACTGAGAACTAGTTGTTATCCAAGTCCACTTGCCAAGCGGTCAAATTCTTATTGTGCTGACAGTTTTTGCCATAATGGCAAATATGTGTCAAAAGCATTTTTCTCCAGTACCAATGAAATTAAATACCACAAACACACACTGAAATACTGATAGCAATAGAAGACAATCACAATCATACTTCCAGCTTATTGACAACAGAAGTCATACTAATTTTCAGGCTGATGTATTAAAAGACTGCAAAACTCAAAGATGAAATGCATCCCTGAGACCAAAACTTTATGGAAGAAATTTTTAAAAAAGAAAGGAGACAAACTATGTAAACATGGTAGATTAAGCATACATGTTTTTCCTACTGACACCACACAGAACAGAGAATTAATAAATTCTCAAAGGAATAAGACAACTCTAAAAAAAGAACACTGGCAGTTAAAAAACATAAAATAAGAGGTGGAAACAAGTTGAAATCTAATACATGTGTGTTACCTAATTCACCTAATCTAAACAAGCCCAAAGAAGGAGGATGCCACTATAGGTTGCTGCAACTCCTGGAAACACTGGCATCCTGAAAGTGTGTCCAGAGTTTGTTCCTTCGGGTGGGTTCAAGGTCTCGCTGACTTCAAGAATGAAGCTGCGGACCTTCGTGATGAGTGTTACAGCTCTTAAAGGTGGTGTGTCCAGAGTTTCTTCCTTCAGACGTGTCTGGAGTTTTTGCAGTGGGTTCCTGTTCTTGCTGACTTGAAGAATGATGCCGCGGACCTTCACCGTGAGTGTTACAGCTCTCAAAGGTGGCAGAGACCCAAAGAGTGAGCAGCAGCAAGATTTATTGAAAAGAGTGAAAGCACGAAGCTTCCACAGCGTGGAACCAGACCAGAGCGAGTCGCCTCTGCTGGCTGGGGTGGCCAGCTTTTATTCCCTTATTTGTCCCCACCCTCGTCCTGCTGATTGGTCCATTTTACAGGGTGCTGATTGGTCCATTTTACAGGGTGCTGATTGGTCCACTTTACAAGCCGCATGCTAGCTACAGAGCGCTGATTGGTGCGTTTTATGGAGCACTGGTTGGTGCATTTTACAAACCTCTTGTAAGACAGAAAAGTTCTCCAAGTCCCTACTTGACCCAGGAAGTCCACCTGACTTCACCTTTCAAAAGTGTGTGGGTTGTGACTAAGCCCAGGAAGGCTGGTTTAAAAATCAGATAGAGCTGGCCAGGTGCGGTGGCTCACGCCTGTAATCCCAGCATTTTGGGAGGCTGAGGTGGGTGGATTACGAGGTCAGGAGATGGAGACCTCCTGGCTAACACGGTAAAACCCCTACTCTACTAAAAACACAAAAAATTAGCCAGACATGGTGGCAGGTGTCTGTAGTCCCAGCTACTCAGGAATCTGAGGCAGGAGAATGGCATGAACGTGGGAGATGGAGCTTGCAGTGAGCCAAGATAGAGCCACTGCACTCCAGCCTGGGTGACAAAGCTAGACTCCGTCTCAAAAAAAAAAAAAAAGTCAGACAGATCCCTAGACACTTTGACTATCCTGCACAACCAGGAAACTCTCCTTCTGCTACCCTGGCTGAAAATGTGAGATTTACTCTCTGGAGAGTTTAGTCCAGAGAAGCTCTGAGCTAAAGGATAACAGTCTGAGCTAAAACTAAAAAAGAAGTGCCAAACTTAGAAATGAGAATTTAACATACTGAACAGAGAATAGCATGCGTGCATTGATACCTCTAAGGTTGAGAGATTTAAAGATTCTAAAGAAACAGATCAATTCAAGGGAAAAAAACTCACAGAATCAAACATTTGGTGGGTTTGAAAACCCCAATGAAAAAATCGGAAATCCACTTGGCAGCCCTACAATCCATACAGCCCCAATAAGCTTTTAAATGTCTTGTTCTTAAATATAAATAGCCTACAATGGCTAGATATGTAAGGACGCCATCCAACTTGAAAGAGATTCACTAAAATAAAACAAAGATGCTGCGGAAAACAGGAGAAAAGCTATTTTTTCAAAATGTTAAGATCCTCAGATGAGAGAAAATATTGCTTTTAGGAAACGAGTAGGATGCCATAAAAAAAAAGGTTTGAAAATATCCACAAAATAAGAAAGAACTACCAAGAGTTTTTAAATGTGGTGGTATAAATGTAAAAATTCAACATTACTTTTGTAATATATGGTAGGGGAAATCTCCCAGATACTAGCAAAACACAGAGACAGAAAATAGAACAGAACCTTATAAGATCCAATAATTAGCTAATTCAGTCTTTGCAAGTTTGATACTTTACAGAGTTTTAAATGAACAGATTTTAGAAATATACAGTATTTTGAATAATGCCTAAACCTATAGAAATTTTAAAAGGCTAAGATAGATAATGATAATTATACAACTCACTTAGGCATATCTTTCTACTCTTTGTAGAACTTTGGTGACAATTTTGTGGAGTAAGTAAAGAAATGTGATTTTCACCTAGCAAAGTTTAAATTTTCTGAAAGAATGAATAAAAACTGATCGATATCACTAATTGACTTTTCTTTACATAGCCAACTGATTCCCCTAGATATCAGGATGAACTTATATAATTTAAACTGTTGTCTACAGAAATAATATTCTGTGTAGGCTACTTGGTAGAATATTAGACTTGGAAACAGAAAGATGTAAAGCTTTTTTTTCTATGTCCTTTTACATTTATCCCTTTGCAAGCAACCTGTCAGTACTATTGCCCAACTTTATTTAACAGGACAGACAGTAAAATTGGAATTTTCCTCACCACACCACCCTCAAATGGATGGAATTGGAAAGGGAATGGGAGGTTCAGGTTTTCTGTATGTATGTTCTTTCCTATCCAGAGAACAAACATAAGAAAGTTCTGTGATATCCTAGCACATATTTTGGAGCAGGAAAAAAGAGAAGAATAATTGATTGCTCTTTTTAAAAATCAGAAGTTTATCATCTGTTTAATAATTTAGAGTTTATGGAAATCTTTTTCTTTTACACAAATATTATCCTAAATCAAGTTTTATCTTCTTTTAGCCTAAATTAAAACAAATAAATCTTTGGAATGCAGTATTTATCATTGATTACAAAAATGTTTTTTCCTTAAATTACATTTTCTAAATATATCTGACTTTAATGGAATGAAGTTTAAAAAAAAAGAAAATGAAATAGGACAAGAAAGATTTTTTTAAATAGCTATAACACTAAGTATATCAAACATTCAACTAATTAGAGTTCCAGAAAAGGCAAATAGAGATAACATAGAATGGTAGATAATTGAAGGAAATGTATTTTTTTATTGAAATGTTCAAGAGTCAGAAAAGTATCTGGAATCTCAAGACCAATAGTAGAAACTAGGAAAAAATATTTTAAGAGATAATAGTATTCACCCTCAAATTACATATTCATCCAAAGTATCAATCGAGAGTATAGACATAAAAGCATTTTCAGACATGCAAAATCTGAAATGCACCCCTGCATATACCTTTTCTCAGAAAGCTACTATAGAATATGCTTCAGCATAAGGAAGGAGTAAAACAAGAAAGAAAGAAAGAAACATGGGGTCTAGGAGGCACTAGAAGACCAGAATAGGGGAGGAAAAAAAAGAAAATTCCAAGTTCGGTGGTGAAGAGATATCCCAGCACAACAGCCATGCAATAAGCCTGGAGAGCAGTTAGTGCAGTTTGGAGGAAGAGAGAGAAGACTCTGAGGGTACAATGGGAGGAAGCAGGGTATATAACAAAGAAAAAGAAATGAAAATGAGGTTTTACCTCATGTACTCTATCAGATTAGAATCTAGAGATCTGAGAAACAGAAACACATATTTGAAAGCTTGATACATGATTCTAAATCAGTGGGGAAATGTAGGATTAAGCAACAAATAATGCCGGGGCAGTTGCTTATTTATATGTGAAAAAATAAATTGATCCCTTTCTAACACTAAACCAAAATGTTGATTCCAGACGGGTTTTTAATTTTTTTTAATTTGGAAGAAAATGTAGAACAATATCTTTACAATATGCAGATAGGGAAGAATGTCTTTCAAAAACACCTGAAAAGTGCCTTTGGAAGGGGAAAACTAACAAGTCTGACCTCACTAAAATTGAAACTTCTGTTTACTAAAAGTTCTTTAAAGAGAATAAATTTCCTGATGTTTTTGGTTCTATTGAGAGGAGTCTGCAGGGTAGAGAGAAATACAGAAAACTAAACAAACAAAAACTAAGGTAATTATTAAGTTCAGGAAAAACCATTTAAATGCTGTATAAGAAAGAGTGATCATTATATAGTAAGTCACTAATATGTATTTACAGTGTTATTAATCTTAACACTAAATATTGATTTATTTCAAAATCATCATATAATAATATTGGGAAGAATATAGAAGCGAATATTGGGAAGTATATAGGGAAATGTAAGAACCAATCTTTCTTCTCCCATAACAGTAATTAAAAATTAAAAGTAACAGCTAGGTATAGTGATGTGCACCTATAGGTCCAGCTACTTGTGAGACTAACATGAGAGAAACACTTGAGCCCAAGAGCTGGGAGACATAACAAAACCTTGTCTATAAAAAGTAAAAAAGAAAAATTAAATTTAAAAATATTAATGAATTTTAAAAGTAACAATAACAACTGATAAGGTTTGCCTGTGTCCCCACCCATATCTCAAGATGAATTGTATCTCCCAGAATTCCCACGTGTTGTGGAAAGAACCCAGGGGGAGGTAATTGAATCATGGGGGCTGGTCTTTCCCGTGCTATTCTCGTGATAGTGAATAAGTCTCACAAGATCTGAAGGGTTTATCAGGGGTTTCTGCTTTTGCTTCTTCCTCATTTTTCTGTTGCCACCACCATTTAAGAAGTGCCTTTTGCCTCCCACCATGATTTTGAGGTCTCCCCAGCCATATAGAACTGTAAGTTCAATTAAACCTCTTTTTCTTCCTAGTCTTGGGTATGTCTTTATCAGCAGCATGAAAATGGACTAATACAACAACTAACACATTTAGCCCTTACATTTTATATATATTACTTTATTTAATCTTCCCAACATTCCTATAAGGTAGGTGCTATTATTATTCACATTACGTTAATATTTAGAAATATGAATTAAAGGCCAAAAGAAGAGGTAAAAACAATTGCCCTTTCATTTTCAACCTATGTCATATAAAGTATTAGAAAAGGATGATTCTGATTAAGTTATCTTATAATAATATTTGATTTTTTTCACCAAATACTTACTTTGATAAAATAAAAATAAAAATCACTAAAAAATTAAACTTGCTAACTCTTTTACCAAGCATATTGTCCTTGTTTATCACCTACAGTAATGTAAATAACCTAAGTAAAAGGACAGATCTTGATTCTAGGTTTAATTTACCACTTGCTACTCTTATATAACATGGTACTTATATCTCTCACACAATGGTTCTTATTTCTTTGTTATAAATTTATTCTCTATTATCTCTAAATGTTGCAGTCAGCATTCAGTTGTTGATCTCCTAACCTCTTGTCTTTTTATACTCACTCCCTAGGTGACCTCATCTGATCCCCTGGCTAAATACTGTTATACACTGATGACTTCCACATATAACTCTAGCCATTAGTCTTTTCATTAAATTCTAAATTCTTACATTGAGGGTGACCACTCACCCCTAGGATAGTTCAAGTTCATACCTGTCTTAGCTTCCCACAAGTTAGTAGCCTCTTTCACTCTAAAAAGTGCCCTGTTTAAAATGATCAATTATTTGGTCACCCTATTATATCTGACTTACTAATAATGTCTGCATTTGAATTTTAAATAAACCTCTGAAATCTAAATAACCAAAACATAACTTTTTATTCCCTTCCATAAAACCCATCTTCCCCCATATTCCACATGCCAGAAATGCAACACCATTCTTTCTGTTTAGAATAACCATAAATCATAAAAGTGTGGAGTCATCCTTAGCTCCTCTTACACCCCACAGTCAATCAGTTATAACTTTAAAGGGTATCTAGGATGTGAGCATTTTTCAACCCCTGCTGCTCAAGGATCTTTGCCTAAATCCTCTCACATTTCTCTCACCTGGGCTATTGCCACTTCATATGCTTACCAATGGCCTGAATGTATGTTCGCTCAGCCCCCATACCTTCTCAAAACCTTTCAGTGAATTTCCATTCCACTAAAAATAGAATTCAAAGCCTTACTCAATTTAGCACCTGGCGCCCTCTTCAATCTGACCTCACTACTCTATTCATTCATTCTGTTTCATCCACACTGCCCTCTTTGCTGTTCAACAAACCAAAAATGCTTGAAGCCTTTATAATTCCTTTTTCCTCCAGCTGACATGCACTCCTCTCAGTTAATAACAAGGTTCATTCCTTTCCTTCAGTTAAGTCTCTACTGAGGCTTAATAATAGCTACAACAGGGGCATCTCTGACCATCTAATCCAGCAGCCCCTATCACTTTTTGACCTTCGCCTTGCTCTATGTCATAGCCCTTATCTCTATGTGACATTACATGTTTACTTCTTTTGTATACAGTGTATGGTCCCACACTGGAGTGTACATTACAGGAAGGCAGGGAGTTTGTCAATTTTATTTACTGCTGTATCTCCAGCACTTAGAATGATGCATTTTTACAAATATCTGAGAACTATCAGTAATTTACTAAGAAATGAATAAGGATTATATGAAAAGTCTTCTGTGGGCTGAAACATAAGGAAACTAGCACTCTTTTAGTGCCCACTGTGTAACCGGCACATTACTGATGACAATGAGGAGCATTTACTGCATGTTCATAACACAGCAGTCATGGTATTAAGTGCTGTGCTTCCACTAGCCCAGAATTCTCACAAAGACTCCAAGAAGCAGTTGTTTCCCTTTTGAGAGATGATGAAATAGGTTCTTTTTAAAAGGCCAGTGATATCCACACAGTCATACAGCTAATTAGTAGCTACACCAACTTTCCAATCAGAGCTATGTGAATTCACGGAGTGTGCTCAGAGCTGATGAGTGTTTTTCTTCCCAAGAAGTTTAACAATACATATGCGTTATTCTCTAAGTTTTGAACAAAAAAACACTCTAATCTGAAAAGGAGAAAAAAAACAGAAAAATAAACATAAAGGGAAATATATTCTTTTTCATATGACTTCTACATAAATCTTCTCTTAAACTCATTATTATTATTATTTAATTTGTTAAAGTATCATTTAATCATTATGACTAATGAAATTCTAGAAGGACATTTACAGAGAATGTAAGTCATCTCCTACCTTTTCCACTTTCCTACCCTCAAACATACACAAACATATCAATATCTGCATTCAGAGCTTTCTATACTGTTTTTTTATATTTAAAAAGGTATCTAATTGTAAACATCATTTAAATCAATTTGCTCCTTCAGTTAAAATAGCAACATGGTTCTTCAGTTTAAATAATCATCTCCATTGGTTCACCAGGAACATCTCCTAAGTGAGCCAATAGAGATCTAAATCATTCTTTTTAATAGTTGCACAGTATTCCATAGATTGAATGTAAAACAGTTTCTCCAACTGCTCCCCCAGTGAAGGATATTTGGGGTGTTTTAATGGAATTTTATTATCTGTAGGTTTTTTGGAGATTTTTGACACCGTTAACAATGCCACAATAAACAGCTTTTAAAATAACCTCTTAAATACTGATGTTTTAAATTCTGTAACATGGATTTTCATATGTAGATGAAATATTTTCATATGCTGGCCAAAGAATATGCATACATTAATTTTAATAGATACTGCTAACCACATTTAAAATTATTACAGCAAGGCAGTGCATGGTGGCTCACGCCTGTAATCCCAGCACTTTGGGAGGCCGAGACAGGTGGATCACCTGCAGTCAGGAGTTCCAGACCAGCCTGGCCAACATGGCGAAACCCCATCTCTACTAAAAATACAAAAATTAGCCAGGCATGGTGGCAGGTGCCTGTAATCCCAGCTACTCGGGAGGCTGAAGTGGGAGAATAGCTTGAACCCAGGAAGCAGAGGTTGCAGTGAGCCGAGATCGCGCCATTGCACTCCAGCCTAGGCAACAACAGTGAAACTCCATTTCAAAAAAATAAAAATAAAATAAAATTATTACAGCAATGTATAAAATATACCATATCTTCATAGATACTAGGTGTTATCATCCTTTTGTCAATTTGATGGATAAGAAATACCAGCTTATTATGTGTTCAATTCGCATTTTGAAGACAACCAGTGAAGTTGAGTGGCTTCATTTTATTCCTTGGCCATTTGGATTTTCTCTTCTGTAAAATGCCCACACAAATTGTTCTGCATAAAAATGAATTCCTACAAAGGGTAGACAAATGATAGATGGCATTTGTTATTTCCACAGGCATTAAGTTGTTTCTATCTAGGTAGGTAGATTTGGCATATAAAGATCCATCTATCTAATGACAAACAAGTGATTCTTTGAAGCAGATCCACTTGTCTTTTCACATTTCAACTTCAATATAATTATAACTAGATATTATTTATTGTAAAATTTTTCTTATTCATATTTTTGCTTTCTTAAAAAAATGAGTCAAGACAAATTGACAAAATAGCATTTTTATTAAAAGGCTTAAGTCTCATTTCTGTATTTTACATTACTATATAAGGCTCAAAAACAAAATTATCAAGAAAATGAAAACTACTTATTCAATTATAAACCTTTCAAAGTCAATCATTACAAAATTATTTTGATTAGAAACTATGAAATAAGCCTTCTATTGAGATGGAATTTTAGCACAATTTTTAAGTTCAAAGATATCTATTATACTTTTGGAGAATGGGCCATAATGGTTGTATTATTACTACTATTTTTTTTTTTTTTTTGTCTTTGAGACAGAGTTTCACTCTTGTTGCCCAGGCTGGAGTGCAGTGGTGCAAGCTTGCCTCACTGCAACCTCCGCCTCCCAGGTACAAGCGATTCTCCTGTTTCAGCCTCCCAAGTAACTCAGATTACAGGCATGCGCCACCAAGCCCAGCTAATTTTTTTGTATTTAGTAGAGACAGGGTTTCACCATGTTAGTCAGGCTGGTCTTGAACTCCTGACCTCAGGTGATCTGCCTGCCTCGGCCTCTCAAAGTGCTGGGATTACAGGCGTGAGCAACCACGCCTGGCCAATTGTATTGTTTAATAGAGACATAAGTGGTAAAAAAAATTAGAACTGAACCACAGTTTCAACATTGCCATTGAGTTACTTAGCAATTCTCAATATCAGTCTTATAAATATTTAATATTTGTGGAAAACTTTAAATAGCCATATAAACATAATAATATTTTTATACCACACATGTCATTCATCAAGGTGTTATTTCTCCATCTTAAGAATAAATTTTCAGACATACTTCAACACCTCTAGGTAATAAACAAAAGATATTCTAACAACATAGCTAAGTATAGTATTAAATAATTTTTAACAGATATAATCATGACTCATACAAATATAAATACATGTCAAATATTTTATTTAACTTGTGAGTTAATGAAGAAACAAGTAAGTTGTTATAACTGCTGAAATTAACTTACACAATTGAAAAATTAGCTTATTCCAAAAGATGAGAATAGGGAATCAATTGCACCACACCCAGATGATAATCATTTGCATATCTATGAGCAAGAATAATTTGCAGCGAAAGGTTCAGAGACATCATAGAATCAAGTAACCCGGGGGATGTACTTAGACAAGGCCTAGTTTTTCCGTTGAAGACACTCAGTAAACTTTTTGCTCTGCTTCAAGTTTTTATTGAAAAACTGCTCTCTTTCAAGTCTTTCACAAGAGTATTAATAATACTATTAGTATTATAAAGGCAAAAACTTTTCTCCTTTTTTTGACATATTTTAGTTCCCTAATAAAACCAGGTCCTGTGAATTAACATAACCATAAATGTATTATTTAAAAGACGTATAGCCAGAATCTTTTTATTCAAATACCTATCTGTTCACTCAAGTTTATTCTAGTTTATCATTGATCAGAAATATATTTTGAACTTGCTGGATGCAGTGGCTCACTCCTATAATCCCAGCACTTTGGGAGGCTGAGGCGGGCAGATCACCTAAGGTCAGGAGTTCGAGACCAGCCTGGCAAACATGGTGAAACCCTGTCTCTACTAAAAATACAAAAATTAGCTGAGCGTGGTGGCAGGCACCTGTAATCCCAGCTACTCGGGAGGCTGAGGCAGGAGAATTGCTTGAACCCTGGAGACAGAGGTTGCAGTGAGCGGAGATCATACCCTTGTACTCCAGCCTGGGCGACAAGAGCAAGACTCCATCTCAGATGCCTCTCCTATTATCTCTCATTGCTTTAATAAAACACACACACACACACACACAATAAACGTATGGGTTTATCTTTAATAAGAAACATAAAGTCAAAGATTACTAAGCCATAAGCAAGATGATCTTCACTCAGTTCGTTTAACACTAATTGGAGGTTTCAGACAGAAAGTCCTTTATAAAGTTCTATCATCATTTATTTATATACTGGGTATGTGCTTAAAAAGTTGGCTATTTAATCATCAAAATCCACAGTAAAAGATGAAAATGCACACACTGGTCAGGAAGCATTTTGTGTTTAGTATGTAGTTGCGAATGGTTTTAATCTACACGTCAATATATATTCCTAACGCTACAGTCCTTTTACCCTATTCTTCATTTATACACCCATTTATATTGCAAGGAAAACTTTATTTATATATTTATTATTCCAATATTTATTTTCAAAATAAATACATAAGCCCACCAAGTTAGACTCCTGCCCTCCCACAGAGACCGGCACAGAGGGGCTCTATTTTTCCTGCTGATGACATTTCAAAGAGATGGCTTCCAGGACCTTGAGAGAGACATTCCTGAGTTGTAAAACTGGGAAGAAGCTTTTAAAAAGATGTATATCTCAAATAGACAAAGAAAGAATTGACAATAACAAGTTTTCCCAAGAAAATGTTCTAAGGAAAAAGGACATCAGGGGCCTGAGTTACAAAGAAGCTTGTTAAATTAAGTCAATTAAGGGAAATGCTAAGGCCATCTTGGCCAGACCATTCGTGGTCTCCAGTTACTTTATCTTAGCTTGGAAACAATATTCACTCATGAGCAGCAGTAAAGATTGAATACGATCATTTAAATAATACACTTTGTTTTGTATCTAACACCAAGTAAATACTCAGTAAGTTGCCATTGCTATGATCATTATTATAAAGAAACAATATCACAAGATTCTCTACTGAAACCTTAAAACCCATTCCTTGGTACAACTGGAAAAATATGACAGTGCTTCTTTCTAATATGCACTTTCTAGAAGGCATATTATCACATTTATTTTGTAACCAAAATACTACATCAAGGAAAATTAACTGTCCATATGATTGGGAACAAAAGGAAATAAAATAAGGTTTAAAGCCATTGTCTGAGTACCTGATAGTGTGCATAAAAAGTAGGGAAATGATGTCTGATATTGAAAAGAAGATATATCAGAGATGTGGAGGAGAGAAGGTGAAGTTGTCCTACAAATATGTAAGGTAAGTAATGACAAAAAGAAAGAATTATGCCACACAATAAAATAATAAAGATTTATCTTCTACTAACAAAAGAAAAATATGTAAGAAAAAAACTTGATTCAGAGATTATATTTGGGAAATATTTCGTTTTTTCTTTTTCTTTTTCTTTTTTTTTTGAGGCGGAGTCTACCTCTGCCGCCCAAGCTGGAGTGCAGTGGCGCGATCTTGGCTCTCTGCAAGCTCCACCTACCGGGTTCACACCATTCTCCTGCCTCACCCTCCCGAGTAGCTGGGAGTACAGGCGCCCACCACCACTCCCGGCTAATTTTTCGTATTTTTAGTAGAGACAGGGTTTCACCGTGTTAGCCAGGATGGTCTCGATCTCCTGACCTCATGATCCGCCCGCCTCGGCCTCCCAAAGTGCTGGGATTACAAGCGTGAGCCACCGTGCCCGGCCGTTTTTTATTTTTCTTCCAACTTTTACTTTAGGCTCCAGGGATACATGTGTCTGTTTGTTATATGGGTAAATTGCATGCCACGGGGGTTTAATGCACAGATTATTTCATCACCCAGGCAGCAAGCAGAGTACCTGAGAAGTACTTCTTTTATCTCCACCCTTCTCCCTCTCTCCACTCTCAAGTAGGCTCTGGTGTCTATCCTTCCTTTCTTTGTGTCCTTGGGTACTCAATGATTAGCTCCCACTTATAAGTGAGAACGTGAAGTAGTTGGTTTTCCATAACTGCATTAATTCACCTAGGATAATGGCCTCCAGCTCCAACCAAGTTGCTGCACAAGACATGATCTTATTCTTTTTTATTGTTGTATAGTATTCCATGGTGTATATGTACCCACGTTTTCTTTATCCAGTCCACCATTGATGGGCATTTGGATTGATTCCATGTCTTTGCTATTGTGAATAGTTCTGCAGTGAATATGTACATGCATGTGCCTTTATGATTGAATTAATTACATTCCTTTGGGTATATACCCAGTATGAGATTGCTGAGCTGAATGGTAGCTCTGGGCCAAATGGCAGCTCCATTTTAAATTCTATAAGAAATCTTCAAACAGCTTTCCACAGTAGCTGAATTAATTTACATTCCCACCAGCAAAGTATAAGCATTCCCTCTTCTCCACAACCTTACCAGCATCTTTTATTTTTTTACTTTTTATTAATAGCCATTCTTACTGGCGTGAGATGGTATCTCAGGTAGTTTTGACTTGCATTTCTCTAATGATCAATCATGTTGAACATTTTTTCATATGCTTGTTGGTTGTATGTATGTCTTCTTTTGAGAAGTGTCTGTTCATGTCCTTTGCCCTGTTTTCAGTGGGGTTGTTTTTTGCTTGTTGATTTAAGTTTCTTATGACTCTGGATATTAGAACTTTGTCAGATGCATAGTTTGCAAATATTTTCTTCCATTCCGTAGGTTGTCTCTTTACTGACAGTTTCTTTTGCTATGCAGAAGCTTTTCAGTTTAACTAGATCTCATTGACAATTTTTGTTTTTGTTGCAATTGCTTTTATAGTCTTCGCCATAAAATCTTTGACAGGGACTATGTCCATAATGGTATTTCCATTTTCTTTTAGGATTTTTCTAGTTTTAGGCTTTACATTTAAGTCTTTAATCCATATTGAATTGATTTTTGTGAACGGTAAAAAGAAGGTGTCCAGTTTCAACCTTCTGCATGTGGCTGACCAGTTATCCCAGCACCATTCCTTGAATAGAAACTCCTTTCCCCATTGGTTGGTTTTGTTGACTTTGTCAAGTATCAGTTGGATGTAGTATGGAGTTTTATTTCTAGGATCTCTATTTTTATCCCATTGTTTTATGTGTCTGTTTTTGTACCAGAGCTATGCTGTTTTGGTTATTGCAGTCTTGTAGTATGGTTTGAAGTTGAGTAATGTGATGTCTCCAATTTTGCTTTTTGCTTAGGATTGGCTTTGTTCTTCAGGCTCTTTTTTGTTTCAATATGAATTTTAAAATAGCTTTCTCTAATTCTGTGAAAAATGTCATTGATGATTTGCTAGGAATAGCATTGAATCTATACATTGCTTTGGGCAGTATGACCATTTTAACAATATGATTATTCCTATCCATGAGCATGGAATTTTTTTCCATTTCTTTGTATTGCCTGTGATTTCTTTCAGCAGTGTTTTGTAGTTCTTGTTGTAGAGATCTTTCACCTCTCTCTTTAGTTCTATTCCTAGCTATTTTATTCTTTTTCCAGCTAATTGTGAATGGGATTGATTTTTGATTTGGCTCTCAGCTAGGACGTTGTTAGTGTAGAAATGCTTCTGATTTTTGTACATTGATACTGAAGTTGTTTATCAAATCTAGGAGCTTTCGGGCAGACACAATGCAGTTTTCTAGGCATAAGATCATATTGTCTACAGAGATAGCTTGACTTCCTCACTTCCTATTTGGATGCCTTTTATTTCTTTCTCTTGCCTGATTGCTCTGCAAGTGCTCCCAGTACTGTGTTGACTAGGAGTGGTGACAGTGGGAATCCTTGTCTTGTTCCAGTTCTCAAAGGAAATGCTTCCAGCTTTTGCCCATTGGTTATGATATCAGCTGTGGGTTTTTCATAGATGGCTCTTATTATTTTGAAATATGTTCCCTCAATTCCTACTTTGTCTAGAGTTTTCAACATGAAGGTATGTTGACTTTTATCAAGAGCCCCTTCTGCATCTATTGAGATAATCACATGGTTCTTGTTTATGTGATGAATCACACTGATTTAATAGTGTATATTGAAACAACCTTGCATTCCAGGAATAAACACTACTTAATCATGGTGGATTAGCTTGTCAGTGTGTTGCTGGATTTGGTTTTCTAGTATCTTGTTGAGGATTTTTGCATCTATGTTCACCAGAGATATTGCCCTAAAATTTTTTTTTGATTGTTGGTAATAGAATGATGCTGGCCTTATAGAATAAGTTAGGGAGGAGTTCTCCCCTCCACAAATTTTTGAAATAGTTTCAGTAGGATTGGTACTAAGCTCTTCTTTACATGTCTGGGTGAATCCATCTGTGAATCCAACTGGTCCAGGAATCTTTTTGGGTTGTAGACTTTTTATTATTGATTCAATTTTAAAACTCATTATTGGTCTGTTCAGGGTTTTCATTTCTTCCTGGTTCAATCTTGGGAGTTCATATGTTTTCAGGAATTTATTTCTTTAAGGTTTTCTAGTTTGTGTGCATAGAGGTGTTCATAATAGTCACTAAGGGTTTTTTGTGTTTCTGTGGGGTGCCAATGGTAGTGTTCCCTTTGTTATTTCTAATTATATTTATTTGGATCTTTTCTCCTTTTTTCTTTATTACTCTAGCTAGAAGTCTATCAGTCGTATTTATTCTTTCAAAAAACAAAGTTTAATTTCATCAGTCTTTTGGATGGTTTATTGCATCTCAATTTCCTTCAGTTCAGCTCTGATTTTGGTTATCTCTTTTCTTCTGCTAGCTTTGGGATTTGTTTGCTCTTCATTTTCTACTTCCTCTCAGTGTGATGTTAGGTTGTTAATTTGAGATCTGTCTTATTTTTTGATGTGGGCATTTAGCAATATAAACTTTCCTCTTAAAACTGTTTTAGCATGTCCCAGAGATGCTGGCATGTTCTGTCTTTGTTTTCGTAGTTCCAAAGAATTTCTTGATTTCTACCTTAATACACTGTTTACCCAAAAGTCACTCAAGAGCAGATTGTTTAATTTCCATGTAATTGTGTGGTTTTGAGAAATCTTCTTAGTATTGATTTCTATTTTTATTGGTGCTATGGTCCAAGAGTGTGGTTGGTATGATTTCTGTTTTTTGAATTTGTTGGGAATTGTTTTATGACCAATTGTGTGGTCTATTTCAGAGTATGTGCCATGTGTATATGAGAAGAATGTATATTCTGTTGTTGTTGGGTGGAGTGTTCTATAGATGTCTGTTAAGTCCATTTGGTCAAATGTTAACTTTAGGTCCCAAATATCTTTGTTAATTTTCTGTCTCAATGATCTGTCTAGTACACACTCAATGGTGTGTTGAAGAATTCTGCTATTATTTGGGGGTTACCTAAGCCCTTTTGCAGGGCTCTCACAACTTGTTTTATGAATCTGAGTGTTCCTGTGTTGGGTGTATATATATTTAGGATGGTTAAGTCTTCTTGTTGAATTGAATCCTTTATCATGTAATGGTGTTCTTTGTCTTTTTTGATACTTGTTTTAAAGTCTGTTTTGTCTGAAATTAAGACAGCAACCTCTGCCCTTTTTGTTTTCTCTTGGCTTAGATTTTTCTCCTTCCCTTTACTTTGAACCTATGGGTGTCATTTCATGTGAGATGGCTCTCTTGAAGACAATATACAATTGGGTCTTGCTTCTCTATCCAACTTACCACTCTGTGCCTTTTAAGTGGGACATTTAGCCCATTTGCATTCACTGTTAATATTGATATATACAGATTTGGTTCTGTCATCGTGTTGTTAGCTAGTTATTATACAGACTTAATTGTGTAGTTGCTTTATAGTGTGAGTGGTCTGTGTACTTAAGTATGTTTTTGTGGTGACCAGTAACAGTATTTAATTTCCATGCTTAGCACTCTCTTGAAGACCTCTTTTAAGGTGGGTATGGTGGTAGTGAATTCCCTTAGCATCTTCTTGTCTGAAAAGGATCTTATTTCTCCTTTGCTTATGAAGCTTAGTTTGGCTGGATATAAAATTATTAATTGGAATTTATTTTCTTTAAGAATTTTTAATATAGGCCCATTCATCTTTTCTGGTTTGTAGGGTTCCTGCTGAGAGGTACGCTATTAGGTGTCTTTATTTTCTTTTTCTTTCTCATTGACCTTGGAGAACCTGATAACTATGTGTCTCGGGATGGTTGTCTTGTATAGTATCTCACAGGGGTTCTCTGCATTTCTTGAATTTGAATCTCAACCTCTCTAACAAGGTTAGGGAAAGTTTCATGGACAATATCCTCAAATATGTTTTTCAAGTTGCTTGCCCTTTCTCTCTCTCTTTCAGGGATGCCAATGAGCCATAGGTTTAGTCCCTATACATAATGACTTGTTTCTCGGAGGTTTTGT
Organism: Gorilla gorilla gorilla; assembly: GCF_029281585.2. Classification (NCBI taxonomy): domain Eukaryota; kingdom Metazoa; phylum Chordata; class Mammalia; order Primates; family Hominidae; genus Gorilla; species Gorilla gorilla. Next base: position 51,606,417 of record NC_073238.2, on the reverse strand, counting down.
TCATTCTTTTGTACTCTCTTTTCTTTAGTTTTGCCTGACTGAACTGATTCTAAGAACAAGTCTTTGAGCTCTGAGATTATTTCCTCATCTTGGTCTATTTTGCTGTTAATACTTCTGATTATGCTATGAAATTCTTATACTGTATTTTTCATCTCTATCAGTTTGGTTTGGTTCTTTCTTAAAATGACAATTGTGTCTTTCAGCTTTTGTATCATTTATTGGAATCCTTAAATTTTTTTTTGGATTGGGCTTTTACTTTCTCCTGAATCTTGATAATCTTCATTCCTATCCAGATTCTGTATTCTATGTCTGTCATTTAAGCCATTTCAGCCAGTTGAGAACCATTGCCAGAGAGTTAGTGTAGTCATTTGGAGGTAAGAAGACACTCTGGCTTTTTGAATTGCACTGGTTCTTTTTCATATGTGTGGGCTGATATTCCTTTATTGTTTGAAGTTGCTGTCCTTTGGATGGGTGTTTTGGGGTTTTGGGATTTGGGGGTTTTTTTTGTCTTTATATTCTTTGATGTCCTTAAGTGTTTGACTATGGTATAAAGTGGGTTCTGTCAACTGACTTCATTTCTGGAAGATTCTAGGGGTCTGAGACTCAGTTTAACACTCCTGAGCTTCATGCTTTAACCCTGCAGGGCAGGTACCAAACACAGGGCTTTGTTCTCTGGCCCCTCGAGGGTAAGCACCTGCTGTGCTGAAAAAGCGAATGCGTTCCTGGTCTGCTGACAATAACACTCAGTGGAGGATGCCAGCTAAAATGTTTCATTGGGGTGGTGGCAGCAGGGCCTGCACTCACATGTGCATGCCAGCAGCAGTGGCTTGTGGTGCAGGCATGCATTGGTGGAAGCAGAGCACTGGTGGGGATAGGGTAGTAACATCCCTGTGGAGGCAAGGTGGTGTCTAGCCAAATGTGTTGACAGCAGAGGCTGTGCAGCAGGGCACACTCACATCAGGGGCAGGGTGCCAGCAAGGCAGGTTGGTGGCATCTGCACAGGGGCAGGATAGCAGTGTAGGTGTGCATGCATCACCGGTGCATGGCAAGGTGCATACACTTATGCTGACAGCAGCTGGGTGGTGGTGCACACATATGTGTGCCAGCAGGGGAAGGCAGTGAAGTCCACTCACTCATGAGCACTGGCAAAGCAGTGGTGGGGGCACAGTGGATGAGTGTATGGCAGTAAAGCAGTGGGGAGAGGGGCTGCAGGTGAGTGTACCTCAGCAAAGCAGTTGGGGAAGGCTGTAGTTGGGGAGGCTTCAGGTGGGTGGGTGCCTGTCAGTGCGGGCTTGTTTGCTGGAACCCCGCAATGGTCAGGTGCAGTCTGCCACCAAAGGAGCTATGGTGGCCGCTGCTAGAAGTACCATAGTTGGCCATTCCAGGCTGCACTGCTAGTGGGTGCAGCCAGGCAGCCACCTTGAGAGAAGCCAACAGAAAGGGAAGCACTCAGATCAGACTGGCCCCATTCCACAGGCAAGACCACCATGCTGTGTCTAGGTTTGACGGTCAACAAGGGCCCAAGCCACCTGGAGGAACTGGGTGAGCCTTGGGGGATGGGCATACCTGACTGTGCCCTACTGCAGTCGTTCTTGTGCTAAACCCCCGTGGCTCTGTACAGGCTGGAATCCTGTCCCTGCCACCTCTCCCAGTAGCTCTCTCCGTCAGCTCAAATGTCTGTGGGGGACATGGCATTCCCTGATGCTAGGATTCCAGCGGTCTATGACAAAAGTGGGCCACTTCTCACCTATTTAACTCACCCCTTCCCCTGGAGCCGCTGGGGGTCAAGTACAAGTCCTGATGCGTAGCAGTCCTATGCAGGGTTGCTAGTTTCCTCTCTCTTTCAGCCCAGGGTCTGCATCCTCCCTTTGACCACTCTCAATGCCTTCCTCCTGAAGATCTGCTCAGAGTAGTGTGTCAGTCTTTTTGACGGTCTGGTCTCTTGCTGGGAGAGTCTCTTTCTGGCTGCATCTAGTCAGCCATCTTGGCTCCCTCTCCCAGGTTGTTTTTCCTGGGGAAGTTTTCATCATGAGTTTGTTACCATAAAAGGCTATAACAGGCAATGTGAGAAATTGAGCTTTTACTAAAAGTCAGTAAAGTGGACAACAAATTCCAATTTTTGTTTTCAACATTATGAATACGTTTTCTTCGAAGATGCTTTTGGATAGGTAAGAAACTCGACAGATAAAAAAAAATAGTGGTATTGGCAAAATTAAAAGGTCAATTTTCACCAATAAAAGACAAGCTATAGCACTGATTTGCTAGTGGAAAGTCAAATTTAGGTAAAACCGTATAAATATTTGCTTTATTTTTCATTGAGAGGAGAAATATTAAATAAAATATATTACCCACACCAGAACTCTTGGTAATGCATAAGAAGCTATCCAAAAAACACAACAAACCTACTGGCAAGAATTCTAGCGCTGACTCACTGAAAACATTTGGATAGAATCAATGTGCATTGATTTCTGGCGGTCATGTGGTTGGTTTGTTCATAAAGGAGACTAAGCTGCTGTGGAATTTCATTTCGGAAAGCAAGTTTTAACTAGTCCTACAGAAATGTTAATGTTTCCCCTACATCTACCAAGACACCTGTGTGTGGAATAAAGTGCTTCCTATTGCATTCCTAGTGGAATACTCCCAATGTGCCAAACAAAAAAGATGGATAGGAGCCTACCCTACAGGCTTAGAATTTAAATTGTGCTGAGAGGCAATTAGATTTGTTCCAACTTTTTTGAAAGCCAGAATCATGCACCTGGGTGCTTCCCCACAGCTTGTCCTGTACCTTTGGAGATCAGTGGAAGTGAACTGAAGGAAGCACCAGACAGCCCAGCAGGAAAGCATCATTCTGTAGCTCCATTCAATCAGGAAACTCTCTTGGTTCAAAGGGGCGTCTTTAGGTGACTGGCTTGCCTCTCCCCTCAAGACACAGCTGCAGTCTGGTCCTTCTTGGTGCAAGGCTGGTCATCTCCAAGATGGCTGAGTTAACGTTTCATGCAAGGCTGGCATGGTCTTTCAGGTTAGCTACCTTCTCTATATTCCAAGGGCACATAGGTCCAGATATCAAATTCACATAAAGGAAACTAGGCTCAAAGAAATGGGTTCGTGATAACTTAAGCAATATTGATAGCCACTGGACTAGCCATATGTGTCAGCCAGATAATCAAACTTTCTTCTTCTTAAAATGAAGTTATTTGGGAAATCTAATGCATAATCAGACTTCTGCTTAATGATAACCAACTCAAGGCAAACAAGTGAATATTTTTCTCAAGCTATAGTAATCTTTTGATTCTCCCTTTTCTCACTCAAAAGAGTATAAATATCAACCCAAACAGGATCCTCATGTCAGTGGGTCAAGTTATCGCCTCCTTGTGTAATACTGAAGTTACAATGATATATTTTTACTTTACGTTCTTTTTATACACAAGGGTCGTATCCCATCTGCTTATACTTACTATTACAACATCTCTCTTTTTCTGTAATCTTGTACAGTTATTACCAACATTTAACTTTATAAATCCTCTTAGATTGGTAACATTTCGGGGTAAGGACTTTCTGATAATGTGTAGAGCAACAGTCTATTATTTTCTATGGCTACAGCCAATTGTCACCAGGGAAAGGTTTCCAAATTTGTAAAAATTTGTAAAAATCCTTTTTTTTAGCTTCTCTTCTAATATTTGCCTATTTCTGTTTTTCCCTAATATTTAATGTTCATCTTGTAATCTGTTGTGACTTATTGCAGGGGACTGGAGGGTTCTCTCTCTTTAAACATGTGTGTGTGTATGTGTGTGTGTGACTAGATGTTATAAGAAACATCTCCTGAGAGGTATTAAAAATTTTCAGAGTTAATCAAATTTGATCTTAATATGTGTAATAGGTAATTCAAAGGGACTTATGCTATTGTCTTGGAATTTGAACTGAGGCCCCCTGTATTAGGATTCTCCAGAGAAACAGAACCAATAAGATATGTACATATATCTCTTAGGTAAGATAGAGAGAGATTTATTTTAAAGAATTGGTTCAGACAATGTGGGGAGCTGACAAATCTGAAATCTAGATTTCAAGCATGTTGAAAATTCAGATAAGAGTTGTTGTTCCGGTCTTGAGTCTGAATTCAGCAGGGCAAGAGGCTGAAAAAATAGGTAGGGTTTCCATGTTGTGATAGTCTTGAAAAGAATTCCTCTTTCTTCAGGAAATCACCATGCTTGCTCTTAAGGCCTTCAACTAACTGGATGAGTCCCCCCACACACATTATGGAGAATAATCTGCTTTAGTCAAAGCCTATTGATTTAAATGCTAATCATGGCTAAAATATATACCTTCACAGTAATATCTATACTGGTATTTGACCAAACAACTGGTCACCATAATCTAGCCATTTTGCCACATATAATTAAACATTACGGGCTCCAGAGCACAACGGGTGACAAGTATTTTTATATTCTTAAGAGAGGCAGCAGGGAAATCTCCAAGCTGATCAGAAATTTATTATATCACTAAACTTCAAATAGCCTTTATAAAACTCCAACATTTTTGGATATTTACATATTCCATGTTTTCACATTTCAAATGTACAAACACAATTTCATTTTTCTTACATACATAGTCACCATAATCTTTCTCTGAAGTGTTTATATTTTCTGAATTCATTGCAGTTGTCATTGTGTGATATCTTGCTGACAAAGGTACTATGAGGGAGGCAAATTAGTCAAAATGTAAACAATACTGATTATTCTGAATAGGTGGCTCCATGTTAAGCAGGATGGTGTTAATTCAGGGAGATCATATGCCCGTATGCCTGGATTCTCCCAATGACAAATCACTGGAGGCCAGGGAGTTTTAATCTCTTGAACCACAGGGATAATAAATAGTGTCAGGCAAGGCAGGTATGGTTACCATAAAGTATGGATTTCTTTTCCTTTTTCAGTTTATACATATCAAAAGGCTGGGCTTAGGCAGCCATCATATTTTACTAGAAAAGTATTCATTCAAATTCTGTTAACCTACAGACAACTTTTAAATGCCTCATATTACACTAAACTTGGTAGAAGTGCTTAAGATGAAATGGAGCAATAAAAACCAATGTGACATGCCAAGTTACTTTTCCACAAAATTCTAGAATTGCATAGTATCTGTTGTAACAAATCTCTGTAATCCAGAGTCTCACACAATTGCACACCACAAAGTGAGGCAGACATCTGAAGAAGACATCCCCACCTTTTTGCTCTTTGCCTTAACTATGGCAGTGTATCTATTAGAGTGTGTTTACAAGTGACAGAAATCTTAATGACTTAGATCAGACATTTGACAAGTCCAGAAGTAGGCAGTATCAGTGTTGATTCAACCATTGAATAATGCCATCAGTAAACCTAGGCTCCTTCTGTACTTTGCTTCACCATCCTGAATATTTTGACTCCTTATCCTTAGATTTGTCTCCTCATGAGCATAAGATGGCTGCTGTAGAGCCAGATGTTATGATTGCATCCAAAAACAAAAGGCAACAAGTAGCCAGAGTGCTCTCCTTTCATAGCACTCTCCATATGTGTGTGTATTATAATATATAGAGAGAAAATGTTTCCCATAATCCCTAGATACCCAGATAGACTTATATCTCATTAATAAGAATCGGTCAAATGCTCATCATTAGAATGTCATTGGCAATTAGAACATCATCGATAGAGAAAAATAATATCATCTACTGATGAAAAAGGAAACTACCTTCCTGAGAACATTACTACCTGCCCAATACCTAAACCAATGTGGGTTTTGTCAAGAAAGAAGGATTGGGGCAATAGGCAATAGGTCAATAGGCAACAGTGACTGCCACTAGCACCTCACTGTCCATAAATTCTTTATGAAAGTCCAAGTAATCCAAAACATCTTTAACACAAATGCTCTCTCCTCACTGTGAACATTCTTCATGGGTCTCTGCTTTCACAGTTCAGTTCTTGAATTTTCTATTTTCATTTTTTACCTGGGATAATTATCACTTCCAGATGATTTTCAAAATCAGTGCTTATGGATGATTATTGCCAAAATCTAATTTTTTCAAGCCTCCCTTCACAGTATTTTGGCCATCCCTGAGGTGCTTTTTGGAGTGCATACAAAATATGCCAACTGGTGGCATATAAGCATAAATAACAACCCTCAAATGAGAATAAGAAAAATATTGGAATATTCAGTTATTTTTATTATAGCATAAAACACTGGCAAGAGTAAAACAAAAAATTAAGGAAAAATGTCTGCAAGCTTTTCCATTTTTAAAACACAAATATAAAGCACTGTAATAGTCACTGGCAATATGAAGGTAAAAAGAGACTTGGTTGTTTTCAAAGAATACAGTTTGAGAAACAGAGAAAATAATGAACTATTAGTTATAATATGCTGTAAAATCTGCTGTAATTGGAGTAGCAATAAAATAATGTGTGAACACAAAGGAATGGCTAAAAAAACAGGAGTAACTGGTAAAAATCAGCAGACAAAAAAAAAATTGTTTTAATTCATTTTAATGCCAGAGTAAGGTACAAGAGAAAACAATGTAGGTGGCAAGATGTATCTTAAGATCAGCCCAGGAAATAAGGAAAGTGGATCTGGAATGTAGGATGTTTTTTCTTTAAAAATATGGAAATAAACAAATAATTTATAACAAAAATGCTGTAACATTAAATTCATTAAGTGTAATAAATTATATATTTCTTGTTCAAAAATGTTTATTGCATACCTACTCTGTGCTAACATTGTAGTAGATCTTCATCTATCACAACAGCAGGTAAGACAGACATGGCTCTCATGGAGATTACAGTCTAGCAAGGGAGTCAGGTCAGATCTTACATAAGCAAAAATAAGAAAGGGTGATCAGCATTGTAAGAAGACATATCGGTTAGGACACTTTTTTAGTTGTAAGTTAAACATACACACACACACACACATACACACACACACACACACACACACACACACCGCACACAGAGGTTTGGCTTAAGCCAAAAAAAAAAAAAAAAAAAGGTGGGGGAAATGTAACGGCTCATACAACTGAAAAAAATGTAAACATACATTTAACGCCAAGTGATGTTTGATAGAGAAGTTTAAATGATGTCACCCCAAACTTTTTTCTTTGTCTCCGTCCTCTGGCTCTCCTCCTCTGAAATGGTGGCGTTATCCAACTAGCTCTCACCTCATAGAGACGAGATAGCTATAGTAGCTGTAGCCTCATATCATCAAAATTTCAGGAACAGCAAAAGAGAGCCACTTTTCCAATAGGTTCCTCAAGAGCCCTGAGAGCCACTCTGATTGTAGCTGCTTTGGTCTTATTAATAGATGCATTCTGAGCCAATGATCATAGTCTGGAGAATGTGATTGACTAATAGGCCAATATTTATGGCAATTGTCTCATGGAAACAGATACCATATTATGTCAGATCCAGTCAACACACTCACAATTATTTGTGTAGGCCTAGACTTAGACATCAATGTGTGCATGTTGTTACTAAGCGTTGTGAGAAAATATGAACATCTTACTTTGAGAATAACTTCCTGGACCATTTCTTCTTTCCTATGTAACAAGGACTCATCTTAACAGAAATGTATTGACAATTACTGTATTTTCCCCTTGTTTTCACCTTTACACTTCAAACCACAAGAATCTAAATGAAGCATTCTACTATCAAAATGCCATAATCCAAGAATCGGGTTCTTCACCATAGCAGATGGCATTTAATATAAAGTATTATTTAACTATAATTTTGTTACGTGTTACAGTATTAAACATTTCTAGAACCTTATGACTGCCACACACTCTATAACTGGACAACTGTAAAAGCCACCATGTAACCCAAACAGATGACATTTGTTTTTTAATATCCGTCTGAGAGAAAGGATTGGGAAGCCTAAAATGGGAGATTCTTAGCAATAAGAGAAACCTGGCAGTGCCCAGACGGTCAAATAATTTAAGGGTCCCCAATATATATGATCAGCCCCAAAACCCAGACATAGTGAATGTCAAAAGACACCAGCAGAATAGAACTTGAAATTCCCTACAGATCACAAATTTGTCCCAAGGTTTATTTTACATTTGGGGAGAGGAAAGAAGGAGATAAGGAAAAGGAAAAAAATTCGTACAAAAGGAGAAAGAAGAAAGTCAAACACCTTGACACAAGGTGCTTAGTCCTCCAAGGTAGAAGTTTATAAATATCCATGTACATCAGGTCACCAGGGAAAAACTTAAAATGCAGATTTTTGAGCCCTACTCCCAGACATTCTGATTCTGTATGTTTGGAAGGAGGTTAAGATACTATCTTTTTTTTTTTTTTTTTTTTTTTTTTTTTTTGAGACAGAGTCTCATTCTGCTGCCCAGGCTGGAGTGCAGTGGTGCAATCTCGGCTCACTGCAACCTCTGCCTCCCAGGTTCAACCAATTCCCTGCCTCAGTCTTCCGAGTAGCTGGGATTACAGGCACCTGCCACCATGCCCAGCTAATTTTTTTATTTTTAGTGAAGACAGGGTTTCACCTTTTTGCCAAGCTGATCTTGAACTCCTGACCTCGTGATCCACCCGCCTCAGCCTCCCAAATTTCTTTAGGGCTAAATCAAAAACTGCTCTAACTAATAAACCCAAAATTTTAAGAAGAACTACAATGCATTGTAAGAGTAGGGGAGAGTGGACTTACCAGTTCCATCCTTCATTCCAGAGTAAATGCTACCAACTAGTTCAGTTCTGTTTTATAAATACAAGCCTGCAGAGAACAGAAAACGTGGATGAAGACCAGTTACTAGAGACATAGAGAGCAGAATTTATGATGAACACAAAGACTCCTGAAAACAAACACTGACATGATGGGGACATGGTGCATTTTTGAGGTGAAGACAGTGAGCAGGATTATATAAAACAAAGGACTTAAATCTAGAAAGATTACTTGAAGGTCAGGCACAGATGTTTCTGGAACAGGCATCAGATCAGCACTATCTGCTCTACCTGTAAGCATTTTAGCAAATGTCCCTAACAAATCTTGAGCTTTGGTTGATTTCCAAAATGACTTCAGGGGATTTGGGAATGTCTGTAGAAGCAATGACTAGTAGGAAATTGTGGTCACCCACATCTCCCCATGCAGATCCAATTTCTGATTCATCGGGTTACATCATGTAATGTGACCAGAGAAAAGAGCAAAGTATAATAAGCAGTCAAATACTGCTCATGCAAATACCTGTTCATTTTCGAATCTACTAGTAATCCAAGAAGTCTGCAGTGGCTTTATACTCTCCATTAATTTTTATACCCAGTCTATCCCCATAAAGTTGATTTCTGCTGGACCTGCAGAAATTTTCTGTACTATATATTTTCACAAAGCCCAAAAATCCATGGGTAATAACTGAAAATCTAAAAGATTTTATCTCTGAAACTTATAAAATGGCCTTATAAACATATTCAAAGACAGTTTTAACAATAATTCAGATACCCAGAAAAAAATTTTTATACTGTGATGATATATATTATGTGTGTATAAACAGTAGAGTAGTAACATATGTATATATTCAGTATATATGTGTGTGTGTGTATATATATATATATATATACTCTTTTTTAATCAATGTTAATTTTAGAAGCAGCAGCAGAGGGCTAGAATCAATACAGCATAGTAATTAAAAGCAGATTTTGAATTGAACTTAGAAGTTCAACTCTGCTACCACTTTTGAGATTTGGGGTAAGTTGCTTAAATCTCTCAGCATCAATATTCACACTCTAACATGGACACAAAAGTATCTACCTTACAGGATTATTGAGAGTATTAACAGACATAATGTGTGTAAAGCACTTAGCACAGTGACTATAACATAGCAGGCAATTACAATGATGATATTGATGAAATATTTAATTTTATTAAATCTTAGAAGTATCAAATCATTTCAGATTTTAGTCTAAAATGTGTTAGATGACCTAAAAGCATGCTGTACTTCTTGTGTGTCACAAAATAAGGAGGCCAGAATGGCACAGAACAGCTTTTTACCTACTCTTAACTATAACCCATGGTGAAGATGTGAATTCTAAAACAGCCGCTATCTTAGGTGATGTTGAAAATCAAAGCATGTAACATTTTTACACATCCCAGAGTACTGTGTTCATTAGGATAAAACAACTAAAAACTAAAATTCACCTCTGAAAGGGCAACCAGAATCCATACGAGTCTAGAAACGCTGCATATTTGAGAATGCTAGTTGTTCTCCAAAAATTATTCTGCTTGTCTATCATGTTGACAGGACACCTCATTTCAGCTGGGCATTTAGCAAGCCACAATAAAGACTCCCTTACAAGTAGATTTGGCCAAGTGACCTGGTTCTTTGGGTCAATAAGATGTAAGCAGATGTTCCTTGAGGTAGCTTCAGAAAACTTTCCTTAAAAGGTAGGCTAGGCATGGTGGCTCACGCCTGTAATCCCAGCACTTTGGGAGGCCGAGGCAGGCGGATCACTTGAGCTCAGGAAATTGAGAACAGTCTGGGCAACATGGTGAAACCCATCTCTACTAAAAATATAAAAACTGAGGTGGGAGAATCACCTGAGCCTGGGGAGGTCACAAGGCTGCAGTGAGCCATGATCACGCCACCCAGTGGCCTGAGTGACAGAGTGAAACCCCATCTCAAAAAAAAAAAAGAAAAAGAAAAGAAAGAAAACTTTCCTTAAAAGGCAGCTGATACATGATCTTCCCTTTCTTCCCTTTCTTCTTTCTCCTTTGCTTTTACTTGCTAGCTAGAATATGAATATGATGGCTAAAAAGAAAGCTGCCATTATGGGCCATGGGGTGTCTTTGGAAATGGAGGACATCCCAGAAAAACTGTAAGCTAGAAGAAATCTTAAGTCCTTACTGCTTTGTGAAGCAAAGCCACCGCGACAGGGCTGATCTACATACCTACAAACCTTTGCCTTACACGGATCTCACTTTCTAACTTTTTTAAGTTACTGTCATTTTGGTATTCATCACTGCAACAATTATGTCAAATAAAAAATTTGGTATTAATATAAAATTTTTTTGGTATTTTGCCACCTTTAGGATATGATCTAGTATTTATTATAGTTATACACATTATTTTATTCAAAATTTTTAAAATAATTTTTCTATATGTTTAATGATTCTTTTGATTCAGTGATTTATTTTATTTTATAAATTATATACTTAAGATATTTAACATCACAGATTGAACAATTTCAAATATTTTATGCTCCACAATCACCGGATTTTAACATAAAGGCTCAGAAACGTAAACAGTCATTTGTCTGGGACACATAATTCTTGGGATGCCTTCCGGTAGAAAGAGAGAAAAATTCATGACATATTAATAATTCTCTAAAGTTTATTCTGTGCCTTCAACATGTTAGAAATTATTCTCCTCACTTTCTCTTTAATTAACATTGTGATTTTATTTCTGGGTTTAATATAGAATGTGGAGGAATGTATTATTTACAGATCAAAAGAGATATTAATGAGAGAAAAATTACATTATCCCACCATTACTTTTTCTTTCTTCTCTCTCCTTGGCATGGGGCACACATGCTAGTCCGTTTTCACCATTAGCAAAAGATCCATTCAGGAGACCCTCTCTCCTGGCCTTTCATCCTGTAGTTTGGTTCATCGATGTCACAGCACTTCTCTGCAACTCCTTATACAATATTTTAATACTTTTAGTGTTCTGCATTTAATACTTTTACTGCTCTTCTCTAGCACTTTCACATATCTTTGTTCATCCAAAAAATAATCTTTGTCACTTTCTAGACTTTGAGGATATCCACTTAGCACTTATTCTTCCCCACTAAAGGTTTGGAAAAATAACAGCCTAATGTTTTGGTCTGTTTCTATAGAACAACACTTTTATCTCATTTAATACTTTAAGTGTGCTTCTCTGACACTTTCAACATTAGGTTACATATTTCTTGAGTTTAACAGAATTTTCCAGTGGAAAATGAAGAAAGAAGGGAAACCATAACATGAAAGAAACAAATTGTTCAGCCAACTGATGCTTACTGTAGGAAAAACCAACCGCTGCTTAATTATATACACCTAAGGCGAAAGGAAACTTTCAAATAAGTACTCCACCCCTTTCAGTGTTTCTATGCTAATGGCAATGAAACAGTCAAGTGAGTCATACATCTCTCCTTCTCCTTCATTACCAGGATCAGGGATTGACTGGAGAATTTGAAATGGAGAGTTGAATTTGAATGAAGAGTAACATATTTTCCTAGGTCACATCCTACCACAATCACTGACCTAGTTCCTCCTCTTCCTAGCTCTATAACCTTGGATAGTGACTTAATCTTTCTCTGCTTCAGTGTCCTCATCTAAAAATTGGGACTACCATAGCACCTCTGAATTGAGTTATTATAAGGACTAATGAGACCATCTCTATAAAATAATTACCATGGTATTGGGTGCATATCAAGCTTGCAATAAACAGCTCTTCTTGCTTTTCGTCACTATGATTTTGCCACCCTCTCACCAGGCCATGGTGGCAGCCATGAATGACACTGATGGTGTATTTGGATGCTTACTTATGAACATAAAAAACAATGCTTTGTATGCAGCCTATTTCCTAAAACTTTTTAAATACACCAAAATGATTTTTATTACAATATGCATAAAATACATATTTTTAGCCCTTCACTCTTGGAATATAAAATTTCAATATTGACTGTATTATATCTTAAAGGAAGTGTCACACACCGTCGATGTGTTTAGCACTGCTTGAGATATCTTGAAGAATGTAGCAGACATATGACAGAGCCTGTCTTCTAGAACTCACCTTATGCTAATATGCCCAATATATTTCCCAGCTTATAATATCAAATGCACTATTAATAAAACATAAGATTAAAGGATAAATTGTATTTGAGGAATTTCAAGTATTTTTCAGGGCAGAAAAGGATAAGAGAATTCAAGATGTGAAGAAAGATTCTATGAAATATCTTGGTATTAAACTAAGCATTAAGGAATTCTTGACTAAACCTTGGCTGTTTCTTCAGATCAAAACCTGCCTCTGAATATGGGTTAGGTCATGCTTCTCTTGCACATTTTTATTCGTTGAAAGAATTTCTGAGCACTTTCATGCATCAAGAGTTGTGAAAGTCACTGGGAGTATAACATGAAACTGAGTACCTTTCTCTCATTTAAGAAAGCCTACAAGATTGCCTGTTCCTGATGTTAGTGCAGAATTGCAGAACAATTCTTCACAAGCTTAGTCTGAAACGATTAGAAAAGTTGGAGAAAATACACCATGTATTTATTTGAAGATAATAATTTGAGAATTCAAGATCATGAAGAGAAGGGAAGTGGAGCATAGTGCTTTTCCCTTCCAGGCATTTGTCAGGCTGTAAGAAGAGCCAGGTAAAGAGGCCAAGAAGCAAAGCAGAAAACAGTGACCAAAACCCTGAAACTATGAGTTGAGTTGCGTTTTCAGCCTAATGAGCCTGAGGAGGAAAACATTGGAGTTCTGGGGCTCCCAAAAAAGACAGCCCCGATAAACAACCCAGACCTTTGGAAAAGACTTTGAAAGGACCAGACTGTAGGATTAAGAACAAAGCTCTTATAAAAATCCAGTGTTGAACAAGCTCAATCTAAGATTTGGTAAAGGTAATCTGCTCCCGCTCTAACTGCCAGGTAGATTAACATTAAGTCCTCCCTGGAGAAAGAGGCAAAACTCTACAAATTATCTCTGTATTTTTTCAGTCCTATCTGGCATTTAATTTACAAAATTATTAGGTATACCAGCAGAGAAAGAGTTAAATGTTCAGAAATCAAGAAAAAGTGTAAAAATAAAATACGGAAAGAGACTCCAGGTAATGTAGACTTTTGAGTTCTCACAGAAGGATGTTAAAATAAATGTCATTAACATTTTTTAAAAATAGATGGCAAGATAAACTGACCAAAAACTATGATCATTTAAAAATTCTATAATGAAAATGGCAAATATTAAAATTAAGAACTTTATTAAATAGATGAGAATTTCCAGATTAAATAAGAGAGAATTGGAACTGGAAAATAGTCAATAGGTCAATTTGAAGTATCCAAACTAAATAACAGAGAAGGAGAAAAAAGATGGAAAATAAAGAAAAGGTGATAAGAAACTTACAGGACATGATTCAAAGATCTAACAGACAAGTTACTGAAACCCTAGAAGGAGAGGAGCTGGTAGGGCACAAGTATCTTAGATGACATTGCTTGAGAATATTCCAAAACAACAAAGGCTTCAATCCACAAATTCAAAAAGCTCTGTCAAACCCAAGAAGGATAAATACAAAACAACATATCCAGTTTTGTATCATAGTAAAAATGCCAAAAACCAATGGCAAAAAGAAACATTTTTAACTAGCCAGAGGGGAAAAAAATAGTTAGTAGCTCCAAAGAATAAGGCTGACTTTCAACAGAAGTAATGGAAGCCAGCCGGGCACAGTGGCTCATGCTTGTAACCTCACCACTTTGGGAGGCCGAGGCAGGCAGATCACCTGAGGTCAGGACTTTGAGACCAGCCTAGCCAACATGGTGATGTGCCGTCTCTACTAAAAAATGCAAAAATTAGCCGGGCATGGTGGCGGGCTCCTGCAGTCCCAGCTACTTGGGAGGCTGAAGCAGGAGAATAGCTTGAACCTGGGAGGCAGAGGCTGCAGTGAGCCAAGATCATGCCACTGTACTCCAGCCTGTGTGATAGAGTGAGACTGTCTAAAAAAAAGAAAAAAAAGAATGGAGGCCATGAGATGATAGAAAAGTGAGACTGATGGGCAGAAAAGAAACTGCTAACTTAGAGTTCTACATCTGGAGAAAATATTTTTCAAAAAGGAAAATAAAATAAAGATGTGTTTAGACAAACAAACATTGAGGAAAATCTATCTCCAGGAGAACTGCTCCAAAAAAGTATACTAAAGAGATTTCTTCGAGCAAAAGGAAAAATATCCTAGATGAAAGCATGGAAATTGAGAGACAAATGAACAACAATAGAGAGTAAAAATATACAAGTAAATCTAAATGACTATTTATTATATAAAAATAATATTAACTTCTTTGAATTTAAAATGTGTGTCATAAAATCACAAAAAGGATGGAAATACGCTGTCCTAACATGATCTAGAAAGTAATAAAAATACTATTTTGGAGTAGATCTAATATGTCAAAAACGTATGTATAATCTCTTAGCAACTAGGGTAGAAATTCTGTTGTATTTACTATTTTTTCTATTTTAATTGGATTTACTTTCCTAATTTTTTTCTAATTTGTTGAGATGAATATTTAAATCATTAATTTTATTCTTTTTTCCTTTCTAGTATATGCAGTTATAGCTATACATTTGCCTCTTTAGCTGTTTCCCACAAGTTTCAATATGTCCTATTTTCTCCTTTATTATTAATTTATTTTTCTTTTTGAGACAGGGTCTCACTCTGTCATCCAGGCTGGAGTGAAGTGGCGTGATCTCGGCTCACTGCAGCCTTGAACTTCTGAGCTCAAATGATCCTCCCCGCTCAGCTTCCTGAGTAGATGAGACTACCGGCGTGTGCCACCATGCCTGGCCAAATTTTTTTATTTCTTATACGGATGAGGTCTCACTATGTTGCCCAGACTGGTCTCGAACTCCTGGGCTCAAGTAGTCCTCTGGTCTCATCCTCTCTCTCAGTCCCTTTGTGATTTTCCTCAATATCAAAGAGCCATCTTGCTCAAGAGCACGCCCTTCCTGAGGCAGTTCACATACAATAACTGATCATCCTGGAAGGCAATGAAACTGCCTTTGCAAAAATTATGACAGTAAGAAAAATCTGACATAGGAAAATTATGACAGTGAAACAAATCTGACCTGATCAATTTCATCTTGCTTCTAACCTCCAAGTGGCCCTCACTCATTCCTAGGCATAGGCCGAACTAACTATAGGAAGAATTAAGAGTTTAACTTTTAAACAAAGATAATAACAGCCCCTTCCTAAAACAAATCCCATCTTTGTTTGGGGACCAAAACTGCCTTTGTAAAACGAATAAATTGACCACAAGATTAGAAATTATGGCTCAGGAGTCATCCAGCCAGAGGCCACAATATTTGTAACCTCCGCAATTGCTCCTGTGGATAACATCACTATGATAAAATCTAAGGTTGGTGTTCAAGACATTCTTAAGACCCTGCATTCTGTTGGACCAGCCAGTGCCACCCAGACCAATAAACTGGCTCCACCAGTCCTGTAATCCCACCCAGGAACTGAAGACAGAAGGAAGATCCCACTTTGACCCCCTGTGATTTATCCCTCACCCAATCAATCAGCATTCTCCATTCTGTAGGTCCCCCACCCACCAAATTATCCTTTAAAAGCCCCAATCTCCAACTCTTTTACTATTGCAGTTCTGCTGTCCTGTCTCAGTAAATCGGCTCTGAGCAGTGCCTCAGAGTGACTGCAGCAACTCTGATCAGTTGACTGCAGCAACTCTGATAAGACTTATTTGCTTAGAAGTTTCCCTGGGGTTGACCAACGTTTTGTGACCACATTGTGACAGGCATGGAAACCTGGGCTTGAAAACAGCAAGGAATTTAGGATCTCAGATCCCTCAGGATTAGCTATAAAGATAAGCTGAGACTGAAGGAAATCTGGAATAGCGAGTAGGGGTAGGAAGTGGAGGTTGAAGAGACAATGATATGGTTTGGATGTGTGTCCCCTCCAAATCTCATGTTGAAGTGCAATTCCCAGTGCTGGAGATAAGGCTTAGTAGGAGGTGTTTGGGTCATGGTGGTGGATCCCTTGTGAATGTCTTGGTGCTGCCCCTACAGTAACGAGTGAGTTCTCACTCTGATAGTTCATGTGAGATCAGGTTGTTTAAAAAAATGTGACACCTCCCCCATCTCTTTCTCTTGCTTCTGCTCTTGCCATTTGATGCACCTGCTCCCCCTTTGCCTTCCGCCATGGTTGTAAGCTTCATGAGGCCTCATCAGAAGCAGATGCCAGTCCCACACATCCTGTCTAACCTGCAGAACTGTGAGCAAACTAAACCTCTTTTCTTCATAAGTTACCCACCCTCAGACATTTCTTTACAGCAATGCAAAAATGGACTAACACAGACAATGAATACCAATTCCAGCCCAACACCATCTGCACTGTTGGGGGATACAGTTCTTCCTACTAAACTTCCTCTTCTAAGTTCAGGTCCACCAGAGTCCTGAAGCAGCTACTGCTTGAATTACATGAAGAAGTGGATTTGAGCAGCATAAAAGGTCTTGTGTGATGGATACACCACAGGGGGTAGACTATAGTGGACATAGAGATGCACCACCTAGATTCCACTCCAAAGAAGGTCTTATTGTCCTAGGGGCTGGGAGCTCTGGGAGCTCCTTAAAGATGTCAGCTGCAAAGAGCCACCTCACACGAGTGTGTACTTTTCCAAGGCAGTCCATGCCCAATGACTGATTGCTGCAGGAGCATAAAGGTCTGACCATTTCAGCCCATCAAGGGTCTTCTCTGAAGAGCTATATTTGCTCTAGAGCACCTCATTGGGTTGGCTGAGTCTTTGTCACATTTACATTGCAGTTTGACTTCTTCATCTTCCCAATCCTGCCTCCTTTTCCTTCCTTCTGCAGGTGTTGACCCCTTATAAATAGCCTGTTCACCAGACCTTTTCTTAGCGGCTTCTGAAGTACTCTACCTATGATGATCATCGAAAAACACTGAATGGCCAGGCATGATGGCTCACGCCTCAGCACTTTGGGAGGCCAAGGCAGGCAGATCACGTGAGGTCAGGAGTTCGAGAACAGCCTGGCCAGCATGGTGAAAACCCATTTCTACTAAAAATACAAAAATTAGCTGGGTGTGGTGGGAGGCACCTGTAATCCCAGCTACTCAGGAGGCAGAGGCAGGAGAATCGCTTGATCCCAGGAGGCAGAGGTTTCAGTGAGCTGAGATCGTGCCACTGCACTCCAGCCTGGGTGACAGAGCGAGACCCTGTCTCAAAAAAAAAAAAAAAATTCCCCAAATATCCAAGAACAAATCTAACAAAAGATGCATGAGGTCTCAAAAAATGCAAAATTGTATTAAGAAAAATTAAGGAAGATAAAGTAAATGAAGGGATAATTCATGTTCATGGACTGAAAGTCAATATTGCACAGATTCTTATTCTCCCCAAATTGACCTACAAATGAAATGTAATCCCAACAAATACCTCAGCAAGTTCTATTTGAAAAAAAATTTTCGCTGGGTGCACTGGCTCACACCTGTAATCCCAGCACTTTGGGAGGCCGAGGCGGGTGGATCATGAGGTCGGGAGTTTGAGACCAGCCTGGCCAACATGGTGAAACCCCGTCCCCACTAAAAATACAAAAATTAGCCAGGCATGATATTGCGCATCTGTAATCCCAGCTACTTGGGAGGCTGACACAGGAGAATTGCTTGAACCCAGGAGGCGGAGGTTGCAATGAGCTGAGATCGCACCATTGCACTCCAGATCTGGGCTACAGAGCAAGACTCCGTCTCAGAAAAAAAAAAAAAAAAAAAAAAAAAAAAATCATGCTGATTTTAACACTTATATGGAAAGTAAATACCTCCTCCCTCAAATGAAGAAGAACAAATTTGGGGAATCTACTTAATATAGGAAATCATAACTTACAGAACCACAGCCATGAAAAGAATGTGGTAGTGGCACAAAGATAGCTAAATAGACCAATGGAATAGAATAGAGTGTTCAGAAACACACAGACCGACGCTTGACTTATGACCAGGTGATGCTGAAGAGCAACAGGGGAAGAATGGTCATCTCAACATAAAATTTTGAATCAATTCATTTGTATATAAAAAAATGAAACTTATCACCTACCTCATCTCATACTCAAAAATCAATTCTACATGGACTGTAGATATAAATATAAAAGATAAAAGAGTAAAGCTTCTAGAAGATAATATAGAGAAGTATATTTGTAACTTTGGTATAGGAAAAGGTCTCTTAAACAGGAAACACACACACACACACGACTAATCACCTGTTCATCAAAAGACCCCATTATGACATTAGAAAGACACAGAATGGGAGAATCAACAAAGGATTTGATTCTATATAGTCAAAGGACAACTATAAATCAATAAGAAATAGATAATCCCAATAGAAAGCCAGGCAAAAAACTTGACAAATTATTTAAGAGAATTGGTTCATATGCAAATAAATGACCATTAAACATACGAAAAAGTGTACAACTTCATTAGTCATTAGGAAAAAGCACTTTACAACTATGAATGGTAAAACTGAAACTATCAGCAATACTAACTGTTGGTAAGCATCTAGAGAAACTGGAACTCTCATATATTGCTGATTGGAGCATGTGTTATGATTGCTTTGGAAAACCTTTCAGCAATATCTTCTATAGCTAAAATAAACATACCTCATGACCCAAAAATTCTACTTTTACTTTTATAGCTAACAAAAATGCACATATAAATTTTCATCAAAAACTATACACACATGATCACAGATGCCTGAGTTACAATAGTTCAAAACTGAAAACAACCCAGCTATCCATTCACAACAGAACGGATCAACAATTTTGCCATACTCATGCAACAGAACACTATGACAAAAAATAACAAGTTATGGCTACCTACAATAAAATGGATGCATCTCAGAATCTTAACTTTGAACAAAACCAAACCCCGAACAAGTACAGACTGTATAATTTCATTTATATATACTTCAAAAGTATGCATGGAGATTGTTCAGGAAAAGGAGCATCAGGTAGTGACAATGAGGGGCACAGAAAGAATCCTGGGGTGCTGATAAATATCCCATTTCTTGACATGGGTAGTAGGAATATGAGGGTGTTTACTCTGTGAACATTTATGGAGCAGTATACATATGATCTGTGTACTTAACTTTTAAAAAATAATAAGTTGCATGCCTAGTACAATACTAGATAAAAGGAAACATTTATCTATTGATTTAATTTGTGGACTTCACTTGTCATACCCACAGTGTATCAAAAGAATGGGAGATCTGGGCACAGGAACAAAATATAAAAACCAGAACATTGTTCTCACACCTGTGGAAAGTCAGACCCAAACGTCTGTGCCGAAATCACTACACCCTTGGCACAGCTATGTGTATGTCCATGTGCCACTTTGTAGAAGAACTCACAATCACTTTGCAGAAGAAAACATTGCTCTCTGAGGCTGCAGGCCCAAACACAAAATTCTGTTTCTAAGATAACATCCTGTACCATACCTTATGCTTTACTTTGGCAACTCAACTGGAATAGTCATTGCCTCCCTTATTTTTAATTGGGGGGCTTCTCAGTGCTACATTTATGAGTTTCTTGTTTTTTTAAGTGGATAAAGCTGACCCACACTACAGCCCTGAATACTTTTACTAGTACAAGTACTATCCACTGCAGACACGTTCTTCACAGAGTAAAAATCTGTCTTCTCGATACTTTTGTCTGGCCAAAAAGACATCCTGCCAGGTTTATAGTGAAAGATCAGAGTTTGCTGACAACAGCGTGAGGAATATTTCCCATCCAGGGATGAGTGACTTCTGACAGGAGTTGCAGGTTTGGCAAGATGTCGCGCGGATCAGGCCAAACCAAACACTGAGTGGAAAACTCCACTCAAACAGTGTACCATGGGCGCAGGCCCCCTGTGGCCAGCCCACGTGTGCAACCTACTCTGATTAGTAGTGAAACAGCAGTCTAACAGTACTGCACATACTGTACAGAGGATGTGCCTCAGCCAGGTGGAGGCAAGGAGACAAGACGGCTGGGACAACATCCCAGGCCTAATCAGAAGAGCACACTCTGAGTTTTTCCAGGAACTCGTAACGCCAGAGATATTTAATCATGGCTTTAAGGAAATATTTTAAGCATAAATGGCTTTTGTGACCCATATGTCTAAATATTTTCCCTTTTAGGCCAGAAGAGAAGGCACCTTGTCTTCACATCTCTACAAAGTGGAGAAAAAATAAAAAGAGAAAACTTAACTCACAAAATGTACCCTACCAGATCCACCACCTATTCTTGCCCTTGTTCTTCAATTGCAAATTCAGTAGTTAGAAACCAAGTTTCTATACACCTTGCATAGTGACAAGTACATGATTCATAGCCAATTATTGAATATTTATTCACACAATCTTCAAGTCTTCTTTGGTTAATTTATTTCAAATGCTACTACGTGGCATTTACTCATTATGTCTAAAACTGGAAAACATGAGCATGCCTGCACGTGGCAAATGCAGAGCAAGATATTCTCCCAAAACAGACGGGAAATCACTTTACATATAGCATGTTACAGTAGACTTCACGGAGCACCTGAGCATGCCAAAAGATCCTAGAAGTGGAAAGAAAGGTTAATTATTAAAATTCTGTGAACTTCAAAGATTTGGGAAGCTATATAAATACGATTACTCATGTCACACATACTGACATTTCTGTCTTACAATGTCTATTTACATTCAATTTACAAAAAGATACATATTTTCTGACACAAAAAATCTTGTTACTGAAACAACATATTCTTTCCAAATAAATGTATTGAGGTTCTATACAATCCATTAAATAAAATAAAATCCTATCTGATCTATGTCTTATCATGCAAAGAATAAGGGAGAGCCGAAAATTATCATAAGCTGTTAATTTTAACAAAAAGGTCAGTTCCGCCTTCTGCTGTGTTTCTTCATGCCTTCCTGGGTCCACATCACTGTGCTTTGCAACTCTATTTTTTATTATTGTCTCAGTAAAAACTCAGAATTATGATTCTTCTCCCAAGTGGCAACCAAGAGTGAAAGACTTCACCCTGGGTGAGTTCCCTTGCCAAAGCAGCTAAGATTTCCTCTGCACCCATTTTCTAACGTCAAAGAGTTTAAGAGGAAAAACAGGTTATTTTCTTCAACCCAGAAAATATTTTGACTGACACTTTTGTATCTTTTTCTTTTATAATAATATCCAAAAATGTTTACAGCCATTTATAGTTTACAAAGTGCTGCCCCACAACCAGAACACTAAGAATCATATGTTCTGACCACAGTTTTGTAGATGCAGAATTAAAAGCCAGAACCTAATTCTAAGCCCCTGACCCTCAGCACAAAGCATTTTCTGCAACTGCTCCGAAAATGTGAAAGGGATGAGGCCGCTTAGAATTCCCTTCTATTGGGTGAAATGCAAAAAGAAAACATATGATCTAAAAGGAAGAGAGACTAATGGAGCCTCAAAAGATCCTTAGCAATTCTGACTAGGTCTCTGACAGAAAATTTTTAATAAAGGAAGGAGAACTGAAATCAAAAGTAATAATTTCAACCTCTAAGGAATTCACTAAAAAATGAGAACAGCTTTATCATTAGTATGACTGACACTAATGCAGAAGTCCTGACAGGTGCTATTAAAAAAAGAAGAAGAAGAATCTGGGATTAGAACACCATGATTTCAGCCATAGCAGGATAGCTGTGGGTGAAAGTTGCTTGTAACCAGTAATTAATATCTCCACTATAGTCAAGTAAAAACAGAGTTTAATAGAATTTGAGTGTAATCATAAGACTCCCAAAAGACATGACAACTTGAAAAAGGCTTGTGAGGAAAATTACAGTATTATCAGGCAAAGGGAAAACTCACAGTCTGGAAGTTGATTGTAATTGAAAAGAAAATCGTTAACCACCTTCAACTGATCAGTTCTTGTAACTATGCCAGCTGTGTCAGTGGAAGTTACTGGTGGATATCCCGTCCC
Organism: Gorilla gorilla gorilla; assembly: GCF_029281585.2. Taxonomy (NCBI): domain Eukaryota; kingdom Metazoa; phylum Chordata; class Mammalia; order Primates; family Hominidae; genus Gorilla; species Gorilla gorilla. The sequence goes on along the minus strand of NC_073238.2, from coordinate 51,583,729 downwards.
ACTAAATCTGAATGAGACTTCAGCCCACAAATCCACAGCTGTGGGAGTGTGTTAAGCCTTCCCATGATCTCCTTCTACCTCTTCCTCTCCTTCCCCATGGACGGTCTGTCTCAGTGTTTCATGGTGGCAACTGAATTGTGAAAACATACCTTTCACTGATTTCAAAAACTTAAAACAAACATTACCTTATTTAAAAAATTATACTCACACCGACCTTTATGAGCAATGGAGATTGTATTCAAGATTTCAGAAGAGGAGGATGTGGCATAGCTCAAATTTTAAATTCCATCTTTCAGACACCTCTTTTTCTCAAAATTTCCCTGACAAACATGGGTTTTGGAATTTCTTTCTTTACCCCTTCTCCAGCTTGTACCTCATCTGGTCTCCCAACCTCACATCTTCCTAACTGCTCTTACTTCCCACTGACCTTTTTTCTTATTTTCTTCCCCCTCCATCTTAGGAAATGGAAGTTTTTTTCTTCTCTATGGCTTAACAATTTGGTGACTGTTTTTCATTGTTGAAATGTTCACAAGGTCTCACCATCCAACCCATGAGCTTTCCCAAGCATTTTTCTCCAACAACAGCTCTTAACAATAGTAAAGGGAAAAAGAAATAGGGCAGAGTCATAAATGACCAAATGACCCTGGCTGGCCATTAATTTCCAAAAAACATACATTTAACAATTAATTTAGATAATGTATGATTTGTGTTATGCATTTAGTATTCATAGTTGTTTTAGAAGCAAATTGCTTGGACATATCTGGATCACAACAGTTTGAAGGACCAGCAACCAAAGTTCCTCATGCAGAGTCTTGAGCCGTAATTAAGAACACAGCATCCGAAGCATGACAGCTGAGGTGCAAATTCTGACTCTCCAGAATTCTTAGGCAAGTTACTCAACCTCTCTGCAACATGGAATGATAATAATATCATTCCATATATAGCTAAAATGGCCATTAAAAATTAATCCTACCCCAACTCCAGCTACATACAAATAAAGTAATTTTCAAGGAAAATAAAAAACACAAGAGAAAAATCTCATCCTAAAGTATGTTCACATTTTCCAAGAGATTTCAAAATGGCAACAAGAAGTATTCATTTTCAATTGTTTCCACATTTACATTGAAAATATGTTGGGTATCAAAATTACTAGAAAACAAATACATATATGCAACATGGAATGATAATAATTGTTTCTACCTCATAGGGTTATCATATGGATAAGATTAGTTAATACATGTGAAGTCCATAGAACATTGCCTGGCCCATAGTAAGGGTTGAATAAATGTTGGCTGATGCTAGAATTAAACTCATCCCAGAAGGCAGTGGTGTCTTTCTGCCTTACTTCTCCTCTGAAGCACTTACTAGTTTTACTATTTATTTGTCAATTATTAATGTGCTACTTTGAAATAACTTATACATCTGTACTATAATAGACTACATCTTACATGCATAGCTGTATTCAATAGCATATATACAACTACCTGTTCTAGACTGTAATCCTCTTACACACATTGAGTCCATTTTAACATCTTTGTATCTACCATAGTGCTCAACACAGTACTTCCCCCAAAATAGGGATCTAATTAATATTTATTAGTTTATGTTATAATAATGACAATTGTGTTTTGATATACTTTTAACCTGGGTTATGGCCTTATCTGAAATCACCTCGAATGATATTTACCAGTTAGTACTTGCCTTTTACTTCCTCTTTCTTTCTGGAGACATTCTAATTTTTATTTCCATGGGCTTTTCACTGTCCCTGCTGAAATTTCAGCCCCCGCCAAAATGAAAGAAAGAAGGCTAAATAGATATTAGATTCATGACGACGCATCTATATCAATGGTAAAGAACACATTTCTGTATTTGTTTTCTAGTAATTTTCATAGCCAACATATTTTCAATGCAAAATGTGGAAACAATTGAAAATGAATTATTGTTGCCATTTTGAAATCTCTTGGAAAATGTAAACATACTTTAGGATGAGATTTTTCTCTTGTGTTTTTTATTTTCCTTGAAAATTACTTTATTTGTATGTAGCCGGAGTTGGGGTAGGATTAATTTTTAATGGCCATTTTAGTGGAAAGTCAAGGATTAAACACTGCTTTCTAAATGCTTATGTCGTGTTACCTCTTCATTGCTCTACTTACATCTCTTATTCTTATCCTCATCTGTACACATAGTCGACCTTAAAATGAGTTCTCAGACTCAGAGATTAATTTCATGAACTAAAGAAAGTCAGCCAAAGTGGAAAAGAGGAGTCAATTTCAGGTCTCTGATTCATTTTTGTCCACAAAGTCTAAGGTTTGAGTTGCCTCCAAACACCTGCACATAACTAGGAGAACGAAAATATGTTTTGTGACTCTCTAACCAACCACCTCTTAATGAAATGAATATTGTCATTTCCACAGGATAATTTTCATGGAAATGCACTTGGCTAAGCAATGGTAAATACATAAAGTCCAATTATTCACATACCATGCCTCTCTATTCATGAAGATAAATATATATCAGATTATGGAGATACATATACAACCTGTCTTCTATAATAGTAGTAAACACCCAAGGGTGTTTAGAGTAACACTGAAAAGAAGTAAAACAAAAGGTACACAATCTATGGTCTAAGGCAGATTAAGTCAGGGCTCATCACCAGGCCACCATCCATCAACCCTCATTCTGACACCTATATCCAAGATAACCATTTGCAGCAAGTGATATACATAGGAGCTTGTGTTTTGCAAAAAGAATAAGAAAAGGGAATTTGTGACTGGAGTTTTATACTCTGAGAAGAGACAAATGGTAGGGATGCTATCATGTCTGTTCCAAACAGAACTACAGTTCTATGTTTCAGCCCACATAATTAGTGGGATGAGGTCAAAAATTACTAAACTCTTCTCCATGAAAGATTCTGTAAGACATTGAGCCCAAGAAGAGGTTCTCTGGGCCTTTAATTTTATTTTAAGTTGAGGGATAGTATTGGGAAAAGGCCATCCATGAAACCCTACAACATTTTGGCAACTCAAGGACTATAGCTTGATGCAAAGTATTTTGGGGGGAGACATTTATCTTAAAGTAAATTAGTAAACCATGATGTGCAATGACAATAATGAACCTTCTCAGGTAGCAGTTCTATACACTTGGGAGCTAAAACATAAGAAGAAAAAGTCTGGGCCCAAAGGACAACCACATCTAGAGTGTGGACATTTTGAGACATCATTCTGGAAATATATGGAAATAACTGGGAGATATTGAGATCCTGCTGTTATGCAGATAGAGGCTAACAAGTCAGCAGATATGTGGGTTAAATGTAAAATAGGATTTTTTAAAGCCAATAAGTGAAAACATCCTTTTCCCTCTTAACTTTAGAAATGTTTGCAAGATTAAAGCAGGGTTAGGCAGAAGGAAAACAAAGATAGCTTTTATTACTGATGGATTCATGAATGTGGCTTCAGTGTTCAGTAATCACGAGCTTTCTAATACTGGATCCTCAAATTAAACAGAGTTACTCCAGTCACAGGCAATATTGAAGGCTGTAGATCTCTCCACTGGAATAGAAGGAAGGTCATAGATGAATATGTTCTCTCTGCAGGCTGACCCTGATGAGATAAAAAGAATTAGGCTACATATGCAAAATTCCTCTTTCCAAACTCACGAGTCATCTTGGGAGCACTGAAGGAGAGAGTTGGATTAGCCACCAAGAGTCTTATACTTGTGGAATTCCTTCCACATGGAAAAACAAACTCTGTGGATAGGACCTTTCTCCACTGCCAGCAATGTGCAAAGAGCCTGGCACAGGGCCTATCATGTAACAGACTACAAAACAACCTACCGTGCTCCAGGCACTTACTTGCTAACAACATGAGTTGGATACCAAGAAATATTTGTCTTCCTTACTCCCAGAACACAGTATATACTGGATATTTGCTGAATTCTACTCTTCTTTCTTTTTCAAAGGGTTAGAAGAAATATGCTTCTTAAAAGTAACAATTAGTAGTAAATAAGGCTATTTAGCAACTCTACAATTACAAAGGTGATGTGAAAAAGATTTCTACCTCCCAGTTGGATGATCCATGGAGGTAAGGACAGAGGAGCAATAGAGACCATATTCAGATTCAAAGTAACTTTTATCAAGTGCCCACTGTGTCAAGCACTAAGCTAATACTTTCATAAATGATTGCATTTTTTTACAACTAAATACTTAACCACATCACAGGAAGAAAAATTGAGATGCAAGAGTGTTAAGTAACTTATTCAAGGAGTCATAAAAAAGAAGAGGTAGAATAATATTTTGAACTAAGTGTGACCCAGACTCATTTCATTCCACTATATTGCACACAACATCAGCATATAGATATAAAGACAATTATTGCTTTTTTAAAATGGATTTTTTGGGAAAAGCAAAAAAAAAAACAAAAAAACTTGTGCTACTTTGAATCATACTATTAGGTAAGTTAAAATAATCTACTTAATATTATACCAGTTCTTCTAAAACTAATTTTAAAGGATTTTTAAATCCTCAATGCATATTTTTTAAAAAACAGTTTAAAAGACCAAGAGCTATATTGCCAATATATCAATAAATAGTCTTTGTTTCCCTTTAAATCATGCTGTATATGTTCTTCTTCAAACCCAAACCTTGGATAGTTACCAAAATTGGAGAAATTTTCCTTTACACTGCTCAGATACAGGATAACCCAGTGATCCCACTCTCTTGCAGGCATTTCACATGAGACATTTTAAATACAGGTGGAGATAATCTACGGATGCAAACCAACATAAAATCTGAAGTGGAAGAAAGCAGAGCCCCTCTTTTGTGAAGTGATAGCGCAGAGAAGCAGTACAGAGCGTCTAGAAGGAATATCAGGAACCTTTCGGCATAGCCTGCTTTGATTGTTCCCAGGAGCTCCCTTGGCTGTTCTGCACATTTCCTCTTAGCCTTATTTTCCACCACAACACTTCCCAGAGTGATTAGAAGCAAATAACAATGCCAGGCAAGTCCAAGTACACCGCAGATCCTCCCAAACAGTTGACAATTCCTGCTGCTTTCATTGGCAACTGCATAATGTAGCTTACTAGACAGATTTTAATTTGAGTTCTACTCATGCAATAATTTGAAATTTTTATTGATTCGTTTTCAAAATTATTTCTAGTTTTCTATTTAGAAAGAGCAAGTTATACTTTGGGTTAAGAGACAGAGGTTTTACATAGTGCTAGCCTTAAACATAAATGGAATAAGCCATAATCTGAAGAGTATTATTTGAGAGACATCCACGGAAGTCTAAATTATCTAAATTTTTTTGCCTTGACATTTCTCACCTTTTTTATCCACTTTGTCTTATATATATTCATTGCTAGAGTCTCTCATTTGAGTTGGAAAAATAAAACAAATTATCTCTGAAAGCTATTAAAACACACGTTATACAGAAAGAAATAAATAGAGAAAGATTATACACAAGAAGATTCCATATTGCATTGAGAAATCATGGTAAATTTCTTAAAGTGGCTACAAATATTTCATCTTTAGGAGCAGAGATCGAGGAGAACATATGTAGAGTGCACCGAATTAGAGAAAACATCCGAGCCTATTACTTTGTTAAGTTTGCCAAAGAAGTTTTTCACATAGCTGTGGTAGTTATGTCATGTCTCTTGTTTCTAAGACCTGTGAGTACATTAAACTTTGTTATTTTGAGTCTGTCCTATGTCCCCTCTTGTGGAAACACCTTACTGATAATCACAAAAAAAAAAAAAAAAAAACCAGGAGGACTATGGACATAGCAGGGAATGACTTGAGAAATTCCTAACTTCCTGCTTATGTTGACCATGACTCTCTGTACAAGCAAAATAAAAACTAAACAGCATTGTAAACTACCAGGACAGTGAAGGTATGTCCCAATTTTTACACAGAGACACTCAAAAAAGGTTGAGACACAAGTTGGGTAAGGTAACAAGAACATCTCTGTCCAAGCTTTGGCTTACCACAAGCTTAACGAAGTAGAGACTTCAGTGGTCACACATGAGAAAGAATAGAGACTTTAGAAAATTAGTTCAGGAAAGTCACTAAACAAACAAAATCAACAGCAACAACTACAATATAAAAACAGCAATAAAACACCTTAGAGAGGAGATATGAGTTCCAGAGTTGCCTCATTATATTATCTTAAATGTTCAGTTTTCAACAACAACAACAACAAAAATATGAGACATGCAAAAGACAGGAAAGTACAACTCATATGCAGGGGAAAACCGGTCTCTTAGGAAGTCCATGTTGTAGGCTTACTAGGCAAAGATTTTTAACTCCTTATGATAAAGAAATAACAGAAACCATGTCTAAAGAACTAAATGAAAGCATAAGAATGATATTTTACCAAATAGAGAACATAAATTAAAATATATAAATTATTTTTAAATGAGCCAAATAGAAATTCTAGAGTTGAAAAGAATAATAATTTAATTTATAAATTCACTAGAGGGGCTCAAAAGCAGATCTGAGCTGGCAGAAGAAATAATCAATAAACTTGAATATAGGCAAATTGAGATTATCCTGCATGAGTAGCAGAAAAAAAAAAAAGAACAAGAAGCATGAAGAAAGCCCCCAGAGACCAATGGTATGCTATCAAACATAGCAACAAACACATAATAAGAGTCTCAAGAGAAAAGAAAAGAGAAAACTGACAGAAAGAATATTTGAGGGAAACAATAACTGAAAACATCCCAACTTGGATAACAAACATCAATCCATACATATAAATAGCTCAACAAACTACAAGTAGGATAAACTGAAAGAGATTACATAGATACAAAATAATCAAACTGTCAAAAGGCAGACAGAGAACTTTTAAAGCAGTAAAAGAGGTGATTCAACATTTAAAAATAATCATCAATAAGATGTATAGGCAACTGTTCATCAGAAACAATGGAGGCCAGATGGCAGTGGAATTGCATATTCAAAGTCATGAAAGAAAAAGACAGCTAACCAAGAATCCAGGAAAATAACCCTTCAAAAACAAAGAATACATTAAGACATTTCCAGGTAAACAAAACACTGAGAGCACTTGCAGCCCTCTAAGAAACAATAAGGAAGCCCTGCAGGCTGAAATGAAATGATTGTTCCCAGCGGCTCCTAGGGAGCCCTGGACACTGGACAGAAACTTGAATCCATACAAAGAAGTAAAAAACATCAGTAATGTTAACTATGTAGGTAAACATAAAATACAGTATAGATATCTTTTTCCTTTGTAACTATTTTCTTTTTCTGAGTAATTTCAAAGAAAATTGCATAAAGCAATATTTATAAAATGGTGTGAATGGACTTGTAATGTTTAAAGATGTATTTTACGACAATAGCACAAGTGGGGAGGACATGGAGCTCTATACAGGAACAAAGTTGTGTATACTATTAAAACTAGTTGGTGTTATTTTTGAACTAGATTGATATAAATAAACTGTTAATTGTCACCCCTAGGAAAATTCCATAAAAATAAGTATGTCTAGATCTAACAGATACCTGCAGGACACTCCACAAAAACACCAGAATACACATTTTTCTCAAGTGCACATAAAACATTACCCAGGATATGCCTTATTTTAGGCTATAGAACACCTTTAATAAATTTAAAATAATTTAAAAGGATTAATTTTAAATAATTTAAATTACACAAAGTATGTTTTCCAACCACAATAGAATTAAATTATAAATCAATAATATAACTTTGGAAAATTCACAAATATGTAAAAATTAAACAATAAACTGCTAAATAAATAAGGAGTTAAAGAAGAAATTACCAGGGAACAAATCACAAAGAGGAAATAAAAAATCTGGTCAGAAATTAGAAAATACTTTTTAAGATAAATGAAAATAAAACATACCAAACCTATAGAATGCATCTAAAGCATTGATTACAGACAAATTACAGCTTTAAGAATATTATGCTATTTTAAAAGTAAAAATCTAATTATTGAAAAAAAGATAAATAACCCAACTTTTCACCTTAAGAACGTAGAAACAAAAGGGCAAACTAAGCCTAGGAAGAAAATAATTAAATAACAACAGAAATAAATTAAATAGAAAATAATAGAGAAAATCAGAGAAACCAAATACAAGTTGTGCATAACCTTTTCTAATTGGATAACCCCAGTAGCAGGAATGACCACCCAGAACATACACATGAGCAAAACATCAGTAATACCATCTGGCAACTTCTCTGAGTAATATCAAGAGTGCATGTATAGGAGGAGAAGGCCACTATCATTATAACCTAAATAGCCCCAGAGGTGGATCCTGCACCCTATCCTACAGATGTTCCAGTTTTGACAGGAGGAGTTTGCATTTAGGAAGGCATTTTGCTCCTGCAGTGTCAGAGTCCAATTGCAGAAATGCATCAAGTCTAGATTAATAAAGTTAGGTACTTGAGGTATCAGAAAAGTCTATGGTTAGGGAAACATCCATTTGTGGCACAGCAATCAGAGCATTACTTAATTTTCTGGCATGAAGGGTTTAAAATCAAAATAGTCAAAAATAACAACAGCTACAATTAGTGGCTAAGGAAGACATAATAGATAAAGAAGCAAATTACAGCCACAAAATATGAATTATGAGTGGAGGGGGAAAGTCTAGAGTATTTTTATGCAATCAAAATTAAGTTGCTATCAGTTTAAAATAGTCTATTATAACTATAGCACTTTTAATCCTAGCCCCATGGTAACCACAAAGAAAGAAATTGCAGCAGATACACAAATAAGAAGGAGAAAGAAAACAAAGTTTAGCACCACAGAAAACCACCAAACTACAGAGGTAAACAATAAGATAGGAAGAAAAAAACAAAGGCTGTGCAAAGAAACTAGAAATAATTAACAAAATGGCAAGAGCAAGTCTTTATCTATCAGTAATAACCTTGAACGTAAATTGATTAAATTCTTCAACTAAAAAATGTATAGTAGCCAAATGGATTTTTTTCAAGACCCAAATATGTGCTGCCAAGAAGAGACTCACCTCGCTGCTAAAAACAAACAGAATAAAAGTGAAGAAATGGAAAAAGATATCTCATGCAAACAGAAACCAGATAAAATAGACATTAAAAATTGTAAAATAAAAGAGACAAAGAAAGTCATTATACAATGATAAAGGAACCAATTTTACAAGAAAATATAACAATTGTAAATATATATGCACCCAACACCAGAGCACCCAAATAAATAAAACAAACATTACTGGACCTAAGGGAATAGATAGCCTGCAATACAATAAATAAAAGTAGAAGACTCCAAAACCCTACTTTCAACAATGGCCAGATCATCTAGACCAAAAATTAACAAAGAAACATCATAGACTTAAATTGCATCATAGACCAACTCAACCTAACAGACATTTAGTTCAGGAACAATTCAAAACAATTACATTATAATTCAAAACAATTTACAGAACATTCTATCAAATAACTGCAAAATAAATACTCTTTGTAACTGCACATAGAACAGCCTCCAGTTTAAATTAGATGGTAGGTGACAAAACAAGTCTTAACAAACTTAAGAAGACAGAAATTGTATCAAGTCTTTTTTCTGACTACATGGTATAAAACTAGAAACCAACTACAAGAAAACTCCGGAAACTTTACAAATACATGGAAATGAAACAATGTGCTCTTAAATTAGCAATGAATCTCTCAAAAAATTAAAAGAAACATAAAAAATTTCCTTTAGATAAACAAGAATAAAAACACATCAAATCAAAACCTATGGGACACAGCAAAAGTGTTTTAAGAGGAAAGTTTATGGCAATAAACACCTGCATGGAAAAAACAAGGAAGTTTTTTCCTTTTTTTTTTTTTTTTTTTTTTTTTTTTTTGAGATGGAGTTTCGCTCTTGTTGTCCAGGCTAGAGTACAATGGCACGATCTCGGCTCACCACAACCTCCACCTCCCGGATTCAAATGATTCTCCTGCTTCAGCCTCCCGAGTAGCTGGGATTACAGGCATACATCACTATGCTGGGCTAATTTTTTGTATTTTTAGTAGAGATGGGATAACCTAATGATGCAACTCAAGGAACTAGAAAAACAAGAACAAACTGACCCAAAATTTGGTAAAAGAAAAGAAATAATAAAGATCAGAGCAGAAACAAACCACAGAGACTGAAAAAGCAATTCAAAAGATTAACAAAATGAAGAGATTATTTTGTGAAAAGGTAAAATCTACAAACATTTAGCTAGCCTAAGGAAAAAAAAGACTCAAATAAATAAAATCGGAAATGAAAAAAGACATTACAACTGACATCACAGAAATACAAAGGGTCATAATGGACTACTCTGATCAGCTATGCCAATGAATTGATAACATAGAAGAAATGACAAATTATTGGATACATACAATCTACCAAGATTGAATTATGAAGTAATAGAAAATCTAAGCAGACCAATAACAAGTAAGGAAATTAAATTAGTAATAAGAAGTCTTCCATTAAAGGAAAGACCAAGACTCAATGGCTTGATTGTTGAATTCTACCAAACATTTAAAGAAGAAATAATGCTAATTCTCCTCAAACTATTTTAGAAAATTAAGAGAGAGGAATACTTCTGAACTCATTTTATGAAGCCAGCATTACACTGATTCCAAAATCATACAAGGACACTACAAAAAAAGAAAACTACAGGCCAATATCCTAGATGAATATAGATGCAAAAATTCTTAGCAAGATACAAGCACACTGGATCCAATAGCACATTAAAAATATCATTCACTATTATCAAATGGAATCCATCCCAGGGATGCAAGTATAATTTAACATACACAAATCAATAAATGTGATACACCATGTTAACAGAAAGACAAAAATCATGCGATCATTTTAATAAACACAGAAAATGCATTTAACAATCTTTAACATCCCTTCATAATAAAAACTCTAAATGAATTAGGTGTAGAGGTATGTACCTCAAAACAATAAAGGCCATATATGACAAATCCACAGCTAACATCATACTGAATAGGTAAAAGCTGAAAACTTTCCCTCTAAGATCAGGAACAAGCCAAAGATGCCCACTTTTACCATTTCTATTCAACATAGTATTGGAAGTCCTAGCCAGAGCAGCTAGGTAAGAGAGAGAAATGATAGGCATCCAAACTGGAAAAGAGAAAGCCAAATTGTCCTTTTTTGCAGAAAACATGATCACATTATATAGAAAACCCTAAAGACCCCGTGAAAATACTGTTACAACTAACAAACAAATTCAGTAAAGTTGCAGGATACAAAGTCAATGTACAAAAAATCAGTAGCATTTCGATATGCTAATAGTGAACTATCTGGAAAAAATCAATAAAACAATTTCAATTACAATAGTTATAAAAGGTAATAATATACCTAGGAATAAATGTAACCAACTAGGTTAAAAAAAATCTCTACACTGAAAACTATAAAACTTTGATGAAAGAAACTGACACATATAAATGAAAAGGTATCTCATGCTCATGGATTGGAAGAATTACTATTGTTAAAATACCCATACCACCCAAAGCGATCTACAGTTTTAATGCAATTTCTATCAAAATACCAAAGGCATATTTTGCAGAAATAGAAAAAAAATCCTAAAATTCATATGAGACTCCAAAAGGGCCTAAATATATAAAGCAATCCTAAACAAAAAGAAAAAACTAGAGGCATTTCACTACCTGACTTCAAAGTATACTACAAAGCAGTAGTAACCAAAACAGCTTGATACTGACATAAAAACAGACACATAGGCTGATGGAATAGAATAGAGCCCAGAAATAAATTCATGCACCTTACAGCCAATTGATTTTTTGAGAAAGGTACCAAAAACACACATTGGGGGAAAGGCAGCCTCTGTAGTAAATGATGCTGGGAAAATTAGATATGTACATGCAGAAGAATGCGACTAGATCCCTACCTCTCAACATATACAAAAATCAACTCAAAATAAACCAAATACTTAAATGTAAAACTTGAAACTATGAAACTACTAAAAGAAAATGTTGGGGAACTCTTCACAACATCAGGCTGGGCAAAGATTTTTTAAAATAAGACCTCAAAAGCACAGGCAACAAAAGTAAAAACAGACAAATAGAATTACATTAATGTAAAAAGCTTCTGCATGTAAAGAGACAACCTACAAAATGGGAGAAAATAGTTGCAAACTACACATCTGACAAGAGGTAAATATCCAAACTTTACAGGAAACTTAACAGCAAAAAAATAAGTAACCAACTTAAAAAAAGGGTGAAAGACCTTAATAGACATTTCTCAAAAGAAGACATACATGTGGCCAACAGGTATATTAAAAAATGCTCATTACTAATCATCAGGAAAATGCAAATCAAAAGTACAGTGAGATATTACTTCATTATAATGGCCATTATGAAAAAGACAAAAGAAAACAAGTGTTAGTAAGGATGTGGAGAAAAGGAAACACATAACTGTTGATAGGATTATAAACTAGTACTGCCATTATTAAAAAAACAGTATGGAGATTCCTCAAAAAATTAAAAATAAAACTATCATATGATTCAGCAATTACCCTCCTGTGTATATACCAAAAGAAAATAAAATCAGTGTTTTGAAGAGATATCTGCACTCCCATGTCTATTGCCACACTATTTACAGCAGCCAGGATATTAAATTAACCTAAGTGTCCAACAACAGATGAATAGATAAATAAAGTGTGATAAATATACACAAGGGAATTCTATTCAGCCATGAAAAAGAATAACATCATTTGTGACAGCATGGATGAATCTGTAGTACACCATGTTAAGTGAAATGAGCCAGAAAGGAAAAGAAAAATACTGCATGATCTCATTTTTATGTGGAATCTAAAAAAGAAAAAAGTTATAGAAGCAGAGAGTAGAATAGCGGTTACCAGAGACTGCTTGGGAGGGTATGGAAGAGGGGATGATGGGGAGAGGTTGGTCAATGGGTACAAAGTTACCAATTAGATATAAGGAATAAATTCTGGTGTTCTTTTGCACAATAGGGTGACTATTGTTAATAGTAAAATATTGCGTACTATAAAATAGCTAGAAGAGAGGCTTTGAAAATTCTCACCACAAAAAAAATGGTAAACGCATGAAGTTATGGATATACTAACTACACTGATTTGATCATTATGTAACTAGATATGTATCAAAATATCAAATTGTACCCCATAAATATGTATGATTAAAATGTGTCAAATAAATAAATAAAGTTAACCAGAAGAAGCCATCATACAACTAGGGCCATTCATGTTCCCCCATTGGGTCAGTGGAAGTAGTAGCTTTTGGCAGACAGAGGGACATTCCTGAGACCTTTTCATAGAATTGGGAAATCTCATCCAGAGTTTTTCTCACTCCTGGATGAGTCATTTTCATTTCACTAAAGAGAATTCCTGAGCCACCCCTATCTTACACTTGAGGCTTCTGCTTGGCTCCTCAACTTGATTGGGATTTCTGATAATGAGAGTATTTCAAAGCCATGAGCCATGCATTCAAAACCCACTAAGGCCCAATAAGAAGCCAATAATTGTCTCTCAAAGGGTGTATAGCTTTTAGGTGATTTCGGGAGCTCATGGGTCTAAAAGTCCAGTGAGAATTACTGGCCAATGGTGGTGCCCTTCTGCCACAGATTCTAGTCGGCAAACAGAGATTGCTAAGACCTGTAACTCAAAGGGCAATTTGGATATGTGGGGCCCAGGGGGAGGGCAGCCTGAATATCTCATTGGAGGACTTCCAGGACATCCTATGGGTCATGGCCTCACTCAAAGATAGCAGCCTGTCTGGTAATTCAATAGAAAGATACTATCAAGATTCTCACATACCTTCAATAAACTGTAAGAATGCCAGTAGCCACATAGGTCCTCCAATCACTAGGCTTTTTAAAAAATCTGTTGGGGCAGACAAGGCCAAAACTTGGCAATCATCTCTGGAATGAGACATTCTTCCCCTTTCCAGATTAGGCCCAGCAATTTCATTTGGGTACTAAGTCCTTCTACATTGTCTGTGTTAATGGCCTAGCTCTGTTACTGCACATGGGTCAACAGGATATCCACTTTTTACCAGGCAGTTCCCTTGTCTGGGCTAACCAAGAGATCAACAGAGTGAAAGGCCAGTGCTCCACTGTGAAGCAGGACTTTTACTAGGGCATGGCATACCCACTGATAGCAGGTAGACAAGGAGGTTAGGTACCTTTGTGAATGGACATTAGAGGCATGTTGCTCCCACTTCCAAATAAAGGCAAATTGATCCTGATCACCTAGATGGATGATTAGGATCAATTCATCAGTTATGCCGAAGAAGCCATTTGAGATGTCAATTGCTGTACACCAAGTTCTCTCAGATTAGGCAACAGCATCTGTGATAGTCACATTAGGTTCTGCCAGTGCCAAAGCCAGCACTGTGTTGAGCCACTTCCATGGTGATTTTTCAACTACCCAGTGCCTTCCCTTACACACAGGCCAGCTGGAACTACTGAGTGGAGAAATAGTTTCACAGGGGATTTTGGCTTCCTTAAGCTTGGCAGTGTGAGCGCAGTTCTTTCTTTTGTTTCCCCAAGCTGTCAATGTCATTTGAGAAAGACAATGGTACTAGGCACCTGTAGTCAAGTAGCTCATGGTCTTCTACATACCCTATTAACACAATCGTAATTGCAGAAATTCCAATCAGAGTTTGAGGAGAAACTTAGTCATGAATGCACATAGATAATACATCGATACCATTAATACTTTTGGTAGTGGAGACCATAACAATGGAGGTTTGCAGGAGCCTGAAAGTACCCAGGCAAGAGTCTCAGTGATGCTAGCCTTAGCATCCAAAACCTAAACAGAACCTAAAACCAGACAGCATCATCTGCTTCACCCACACTCTAGTACCAAGGGTTGTGGAGATCACAGTCACCTGTGCACCGGTATCTGAAAGGTCCAAGAAGTGCAATGGGCCCTCACCCATTGACCCCTGACCTTGGCATGGAAACTCTGCTCCCCCCAGGGATGGGGAGATCTCAGCTTGACCCCCTAGTCCTCTTTCTTTTTGAAAGTTTAGAGGTCTGGGTAAGGATTGATGTGGTCTCTGGTTCCTCCAGCTCACTGGGAAAAAAGGAAAGAATAGCTCTTGTCACAGGGGCTGTCCTCACACAGAACCTAGCAAAGCTGACCATCAGAACCCACAACAGCCCAGTAGCTGGTCCTGAGTTCCTCGGTAGGAAACTCAATCTTCTCCATTAAGTCCCATTATCAAGTGACCAAATCAGAGATATTTTTGAGAAGGCCCTTCCCCAAGTCACGCAGGAGAGGATGCCCTGTTACTACTCTTACGGTACTCCTTCTCCTGAATGGAAGACAGAGACCATGGAAAAGGAATCATGAAGACAGCAGGAAGAAGTAGCTAGAAATAAAAACAAAAACAGGAAGCTGAGAACAGACTGCAGACCCTAGAAGAAAGGCCACAGTTGCCCTTGTCCGAGGAGATCAATTTTGGGTGGCCATTGAATGAATGGGGCTGATCTAGAATGACACAGTTCCTGCTCCCCACATGGCTGTCTAAGGGACTGCCATGGTTTCACATACCTCCCCACATCTTCTTACCATAAAATCCTACAAACTAAAGAAACCAAGGATGTTTGTCTTCCTTACAACTAACATAGGGAACCACAAATCCTTTGACATTGTTGCAGTCTAAAGTTTGTGGGAAGATGTGGTGATGTCAGCCAGTCAGTGCTTGCAGAGGTTTTTGTACGAAGCTAACAAACTACAACTGGACCCTCAGAAAAATCACTTTACAAACTATATAGAGACTGGGTTGGAGGGGCTAAAAATAGGTAGAAGGAGAGAACACTAGAATAGAGGAATTTTAATGCCTGATGTCCCTGTGTGATGTTATTTTTTCTGCTCTTTTCTTACTGAGTTTGTATCTGTGGGAAGCCAACTGAGTACTAGCAGTTACGGCATAAATGTGAGCAATTGCATAACCTCGATAAATCCAGATGAGAAATCTGTTTTATCATCAATCATAGGGCTTTTCCCATCTCTTCTTTATTTCACTTGACCTAAACAGAGACAGTCAGACTGTGCATGAATTAAACTATACAGGTGAGAAACATTAAAACTAAGACAGAAATTTGAAACAAAGCAGTGTGAGTAATAAAGAAACTTTCAACTATGGCATTGGAATAACTCAACAAACAATGGCCCCAGTGATACAGTAATAATTGTCGTTCACTTTCTTTCCCCATTCAGAGTAATGAATTGGAATGCAGGCATATATCTTCAGTACAGTAGTCCCGAAGGACAAATATATAAAGTTTTCTAAGTCTATATAAAGAAAGGCTGAGTCTAAATATTTTATAAGATCTTTAATTTAGTTATTTTTAAGCTTTACCTTTCATCTTCACTAACATTTCTAGTTTATACATTTATTCCCCTTGGGTTCCAAATCTTTGGTGGAAGTTTCAAGAAAGCTATTTAAATGTTCAATCTAAATAATAATACTCTAAAAAGCAGCCAAATGAAATAAACTGGGGAATTTTCTGATTAAAAAACCCAAAGAAATTGCAACCAGCTGTTCTTCTTCCACCATCAACTTATTTTCTCTGAAAAGTGAACAAAAAGAAACAGGCTGTGGTAGAAAAGATTGGTTTAGACTCTCTGATAGTAAGACCTGCTAAAGAGAAGAACAGTCAACTGAAAGGGAGAGAGAACCAAAGAGAGAAAGAGAACTAAATTTGTAAAGCACTTTTAAGAGCTGATCACCTCTAAACATACGGATTCTCCTTTAAAATTTAAGAGACTCCATAAATAGTTTCCCTTTTCCTAGCCAAAGATCAGAACCAATTAAAAAGCAAAACAGTTTATCCAGAAAGAGATGGAAATATCACCTTCATCACTGATGAAGTCTATGGGAGAGAACATGGCCAGGTGTGTTGAGTCCTGGAATTAGGCAGGTTACCCCAACTGGACCAGTGATCAGTCCAGGATCCTTATCTGTACAATCTCATACCATAGCATAAAGTATAGACAGGACAGGAGTGGGTCCAAGAGAAAGAAGAGAGAATAAAAGCTTGAGCTAAGCATGCTTAGTTTCTCTCCCTAATCTACCATCAATAAGCCACATCTTCCCTGGAGAGATGCTGATGGCAGAATGAGGCCATCTGCTAGTGAAACTAAAGCCTCTTTCACTGGGAAGAATCTACAGGGCAAGGAATATGTGCTGTCCTCCCCAACTCCTTCAAAACTTACCACCACTTGATCATAATTAGCTCCCTGAGGCAAGGCTCAAAAAACTTTTAAGTTACTTTTTCAAGACCTTAAAATATCAAGTGGTAGAATCAAGATTTGAAATCCAAACCACCTGACTCTAAACTTTTTTCTACTGCCCAGGATTGTTTCATCTTTTTCTTAAAGTATTATAGAATGAAACTGTTTGAACTGTTCCAAAGAGCCAAAAGGGATTTTAAGATTCCTTCTAGCTCTCAACCAGTTGTAACAAGACACAAATATTTAACCTATTTTTAATATGAAATCTCAATTGTATTCCATGAATTTATTGTTTTGGCTAAGAAGGAGGACAACCTTCCCCTCAATGGAATTTGATTCTTTGCTCTCAGATGTGAGGAATAAGAACCAGATACTGTGTTTCTAAAGAGGAAGCCTTTCTACCTAAAGGGAGAGGAAGGTGAGTTTTCTGTTTTTCTACATTTGTTTTTGGAAGCAATTTTAAACGAGAGATTGCAGACCTTCCAGATCAGATATCAAGGTCAATGTTATGAGAGAAAAGAAAAAGAATAAGTTTCTTGCATAGGGAAATAAAACCAGGGAAGAGTAGAAAGGGGGGAGCTTGGGAAGGAATGGAAGGAAGACAGATGCAGAAAGGAACCTAATTGCCATGGGCCACCAAACTAAGAGAGTTACAAAAGTGGAGTGTTGCTTTGGGAGGTTCTGGCAAGTGACCCAGGCAAGAACTGCTGCTGTGGCCTCTGCTCAAGTCTAGAAGCTCTGTTGTTGAACAGTCTTAGCCAGCTTGCTACACTGTCTGCATCTGAGTAAACGAACTTCCCTTTACCTTCAAAGAGTACCTTACCCCCATTATTGTGGGAATGAGAACCACACACAAGCTAAGCTTCAGCAACCCATTGAGGACACCCCATGAATACCTAATGGATTGGTGAAGAGAGGTTCTGTCCTCCGAACCTGACAGCCAAAATGAGTATGCCTAGGCACCCCATGAGATGAAACTAACACCCCTAGTACCTGAGGGCCCAAATGGGCATGAATACTAAGATGCTACAGTCAGGCAGGCAACAGAGCTGAGAGTTTGAGCCCAGGCTCTAAAAATAGACTTGCCTGGGTGCTTATCCACCTCAGCCACTTGCTAGCTGTGTGACCATGAGCAGTTGCACAATCCCTTCATATCTCAGTTTCTAAACCTGTACAATGGGGATAAAAAAACAATGCCAACTTCACAGGATCAATATCAGGATTTCAAAAGTTAATATATATAAAAAACTTAAAGCCATGCCTGACACATAAGAAACACTCAGTAAATGATATTGCTGCCATCTAATATCTGGATTAAAGTTGAGAATCATCACCAGTATTCCAGAATTTTTAGCACTATTCCATAACCTAATAAGTCCTATAATATTTGGAAAAACAAAAGAACTGATCTTACCTATTGAGTAAGGGACCAGTTGTCTGTGAAACTTCAGCATCTATTATTACAGTTCCTTTCTGAAATATGTTTCCACAATGTGGTCCAGGAGACAGCGCATAGCCCTTGGAGCCAGGCAGACAACCCAGAGGATCCAGCAGCCTATCTTTTGCCAAAATCACTGTCATGGGTAGAATCCTGCCTCAGCCTGGGAACCAGCTGCCATCTATGGACTAAGCCTGTTTTTACCTACCTATGCCAAGAAGAAGGCCTAAAGAGAAGCCAAATACAGTGCTTCCCATCCTGAGCTTCTCCCCATCTTAGTCCTACTAACCTGGCTCTTGGGATGCTGTCCCAAGAGTCCTACCTCTACTCTCCTGCAGATCTGAGCCTTTGGGATCTGACTCTGAATGACCTTAGATTTTGACCCATTTTCTAATTGCTTCCATTTAATTTGACATGAAAGAAGGAATGTTGCTTCCTCTTCCTGCTTAGATACTGAACAAGTCTCTCTCTGCAGGTACAGAATTCAAACTCTCCCAATGATGGTTTTGATGAAGCTGCCATTTACCAAGAGCTAAAGATCATGATTTGGCTCTTGGAAACCTTATAGATGAAAGCCTTATTGGATTCAATATCCATGTCTGGTGGAAATTAGCAGTGGCCAGTGTTGGGAGGATGAATAGAGGAGATCTCAGGGAAAAGAATAGAGCTACCAGGTGCACAAAGAACCTCTCAGAAAGAGTCTGTGGGCATGAAAAGCACTTGGAGGCGTCTCAGAAGGAGGCAGCATGACTGCAGATCATTCTAACCATCCAAAAGCATGTATTTAACATAAATAAATATATACATGCTTCTGCTTTGGTGGGATAAGGCCTTTTCAGTCTTAAAATTTCTGCTCTTCATAAGGATATGTTCTGCACAAAGGGCACCCCATTACCTTACATAGCCTCCAACTTCGGGACACTTCCAAATCAATTTTCCTCATCCTTGCAATTACCATTTAGATTAGTGGGAGTTCTCCAGAGAAACAGTACCAATAGGATATACAGAGATAGAAAGAAATGGATATATTATGAAGGATTGGCTCACATAATTATAAAGGCAGAGAAGCCTCACCATCTGCCATCTGTAAACTGAAGGCCAAGAAGAGCCACTGCAGTAATTCCAGTCCAAGCCCACAGACCTGAGGACCAGAAGAACCAATGATGAAAGTCTCAGTCCAAAAGCCCAATAACTGGGAGTGTAGAGGGGACAATTGTTTACATCTGAATGTCCAAGAATTAGGAGCATCAATGTCAAGAGAAGGAGAGCAGGAGAAGACAGATGTCCCGGGTCAAGCAGAGAGGGTGAAATTGTCCTTCCTCTGCCTTTTTGTTCTATTCAAGCCCTCCATGGATGTGGCCCATCTACATTGGTGAGGGCAGATCTTCTTTATTCGGTACTGATTCAAATGCTAACTGGACTGGAAACACCTTCTAGGATAAATCCAGAAACCATATTTTACCAGCTACTTAGGCACTCCTTACCCCAATCAAGTTGACACATAGAATTACCCATCACACCACTTGACCTCATCTACCTGGAGTCACTGTTTCCTCAGGCTCTGAGTGGTCTCTAATTCAGAATTTCTTAGCCACAGCACTATTGACACTGGGGCCACATAATCCTTTGTTATGGGGGGCTGTCCTCGCATTCTAGGATGTTTAGCAGCATCCGTCATCTCTACCTACTGTATGCCAGTAGCAACACTCCCCACACCTTTCCCCCACATTTATGACAACCGTAAATGTCTTCAAACATTGTCAAATGTCCCCAGTGGGTGGCAGTGTGGAGGAAGAGAAAAAAATCCCCCCACTTGAGGACCACTGCTTTAGTCCAAAGTCTAAAGTATGTATACGCTGTGGGAAGCATATGTATGTATATGCTTAGTATGTATATCCTGTGGGAAGTGTGTGTATAGTATGTATACATTTAGTATGTATACACTATGGGAAACTCATTTGCTCTGACCAAAAGTACGTGGGCTTTCTCAGGCACCATTTTATTTTTAACAGCTCCTCAGTGTGTTTTCTTTTGTTTACCCTTCATAAATTACTTGTATCCTTGCCAATTTTTCTAGCATATTAGTATATCCACCTGCAATGTCTTGAAAAACCCAACCTCATGTCTATATTTTAAACATCTGCATGAGCCGAAACTGCTGTTTGTGGGCAAAAGAATTCTCTTGGCAAGTATTTGAGAAGATGCTTCATCATTTTATGACTAGCTGGTTTCCTCATCTGTAAAATAAGCATATTTATAGCGGACTGTGGTTCCCTGCATAATTCATAAGTTAATGAACAGAAGGAAGAAAATTGCAAAAAGCAGGCTTTAAGGGAGCCCTCCCCACAGTAATGCTCACAGGTCCAAATGTGAAATATAAGCTATAAAGCTAATAGAAGAAAATACAGAGGAATGCCTTAGCAATCTTAAGATGTAAAGGGGTTTCTTAAACAACAGAACAATATATATAAATTACATCATTTTGACAACCTTAAAATTTTCTTTTAAATAAAAGTCATCAAAGAAAATTCAATAGGCCACTTGGGAAAAAATATTTGTGACACATAAAACTGACAAGGGATTAGTATCCAAAATATAGAGGAATTTTTCAATCCAAAAAGAAAATGTCAGGAAAGTTAACAAAGAAAAGGAAAAAGTACACAACTAGGCAATCCATAGAAAGGAAAACAAAATCACCCAAGAGAGATAATCAGCCTCACTAGCAATTGGGGAAATGCAAACTCAACTTGCAAAATTAGTATATTACGTATTACCAAGGGCAGCTCATATATGCAGAGAAAGTTTAACCTCTTAAATTTGTCCTTTAATCACCTGGTCTCCCACATGATTACTTTGAACTCTTTAGCTAAAGACAGGGGAAAAGAAGGGGCACAGGAGGGTGGAATAATGATGGAAAAATAATGGTGTTCAGTGTAGTTTAAACCTCAGTCCAATCTGATCATTTAAACTGTTCCTCTCACTATCTCACGAATGCCAAGTTGGCCTCTCAGACAGCTTTCCTTGCCCCCAGCTTGGTTCTCTAAGATACTGTGGGGATGCATGAGGGAGGGCTGTGGCTTCTGTCACCTACAGTGGTCTTCTGGCACCCCTGGTCTCAGGGCAATGTGCTTTTTGACCTGGTGTCACTTACCTTGCTGACATTCATGTCAGAGGTCCATTCGTGGGGCTGCTCTTGATCTTCTCTTCATCTGCTTAGTAAGGTCTGTGGCCACTTCCTGGCTGACTCAGCCTCACATCAGCTCCCATGGATGCTAACAACCCTTCTAAAGTCACCTAGGACTCTCTCCTGTCCCTGTCCAGGCAGTCCACTCTCTCTGGCGTGGCCATACACCTTGCCCCAGCTAGGGTGGCCCTCTCTAGCAAGCTCAGCAGCCAGACCCATCCACGCCTTAAGGGAACCACAGGCAGATGAGCAAAGCTCAACCTCAGGGATTCCCTCTGCTTCCCTACAGTACCAACAAGTCAGCTTGGCTCTATGGCAAGGTGATCACTTTCCGAAATAATAAACAGACATTATGGCAGGGGTAGAGAAAGGTAGGGGAAGAGGAAAGGGTCAAAGAGTGGAGGGTGAGGAGACCTCCCTACACTCTCCATGTTACCCCCACTTAACTAATGCACGTTACTTGGGGCCAAAGTTTGGGGAGTAGAAAATCAGAACACACACACATACCTGCCTTGTGCCCCCTCTTTCTCCACCCCACAGTTCCTGCATGGTGGAAAGCAGTTTGCCTTTGGTTTCACTTCCCCTGGGTCACATCCTGCCTGAAAGGAGGCTTCATGAACTTACTGTCATAGGCAAAGGGATATCATCTCTGTATGCAAGTGGAACTCTGGGAGCCTAATTCTCCAGGCTTTATTACTAACCATCTAAAGGGACAGAAGATATAATTTTTTAAAACCTGCCTAAAGAGAGTAATCTGGTTTGCAAGGTGGATGTTCATTGAAATGTCCTGTTTTGGATGTCAGAGACTGCCTATTCCCCCAGTCATCCTTCAGGTAGAAGGGTACCTCAGGCCAACAAGGACAAAAGCAAGAGAGAAAACCATGTTACAAGTTGTTATTATAAATTGTATCATATTATTTGCTTTTTTTTTTTTTTGAGACAGAGTTTCTGCTCTTGTCACCCAGGCTGGAGTGAGTGCAGTGGTGCTCTCAGCTCACTGCAATCTCTGCCTCTGTGTTCAAGCGATTCTCCTGCCTCAGCTTCCCTAGTAGCTGGAATTACAAGCATGCACCACCATGCCTGGCTGATTTTTTGTATTTTTAGTAGAGATGGGGTTTCACCATATTGGCCAGGGTGGTCTCAAACTCCTGACCTCAAGTGATCTGCCTGCCTCGGCCTCCCTAAGTGCTGGGATTACAGGCGTGAGCCATCGCACCCAGCCTGCTTATTTATTTATATTTTATAGGAAGAGTAAAATATTATCATTCTTTTACTGGTTTTCTAAGGAATGCCATTAATCTATATTACATCCCAGACAACTTCAACTTGCTAAACTGCCTTGATAATTTAGTTTATAACTGAATAACCGAGGTTAAATGACATGAAATAATTTTATAGATGAGCATCCAATATCAATAGGTGTCCTCTTGTGATTCCAAAAGTTCTATAAATTAAATGTTGTTGGGAATTTGCCTAGAAATATTTTTTCTTGTTCTTACATAGATCTTCACAATTTTCTGTTCAAAAATTTCCTTTACCTCAAAACCCCTCTATTTGGCCTATTATTTGCTTTAGTTCTGGTTTCACAAAAGCAGTTACTTCTAGTTCCTCACCCTTATTTATCACATATCTGGGATACATTCGATAGAAAAAAAATTAATGAAGAACTTTAAAATGCTCATATATAGCCCACAATGTACATCCAAAAGCAACTCATGTTTAAGAGCAATTTTTTCCTTTTACTCTAATTTCATGACAGATTACTTTCATGTGTTTTAAATAGCCACAGGATTACAAAATATACTAATACTATCATCATAATATTGGAGCCTAAAAGAAAATGTTTGTTGGATAGAAAAGATCATTTTTAAAATTCTCAGTGTAATAAATTCCCCCATTATTTTATAATTGCTTTTAGACACCAGTCGTCCCTGCTTGCCATCGTACAGTAGAAGTCCAGTCACTTCCGTGGCTCCTCTCACAGCTACTGTGATAAACTGAAAGTGCCCTAGACTAGTAACAAAAATGTCTGGATACCAGTCTCTTCAAAATTCAGGTTTTTAATGGCAGACTAAATATCACTATGTCTAAAGGCACCTCAAACTGAAACACAGCTGAGATAGAATTCATCTTCTTCTCTCCAAACACACTCTTTCTTCTGTAACCACTTTTCTGGCTAACGACTATCCCGTAACCAAAAATTTTGAATCACTGAGGCACTTTCAACTCAGATCTCTTTCAAAACCAACCATCCGTCAGTCTCAAAATTCTCTAGATCATCCTATCTGAAGTCTCTGAAAACTGCATTTTTCTACTCACCCAAAGGAACACTGCCTTAGTATAAAGCCACTTCCTCACTGCCTGGATTACTACGAAAGCTTCCTAACTAGGCTCTATTACACAATTATAAACCTTTTCTAACTCACCCTCTGTTTCCAGAACTCAGAATGTCTGTACTAATTATAACTTTGATTTTATAGAAGCTTACTGTTTCCAGAGCATCTTTAGATATACTTCTCTGGACGCTTCTTTTTTTTTTTTTTTTTTTCTGAGACAGAGTTTTGCTCTTGTTGCCCAGGCTGGAGTACAATGGTGGCAATCTCGGCTTCCAGGTTCAAGCAATTCTCCTGCCTCAGCCTCCCGAGTAGTTAGGATTACAGGCACGCACCACCATGCCCAGCTAATTTTGTATTTTTAGTTGAGATGAGATCTCTCCATGTTGGTCAGGCTGGTCTCGAACTCCCGACCTCAGATTATCTGCCCCCCTTGGCCTCCCAAAGTGCTGGGATTACAGGCATGAGCCACCGTGCCCAGCACTCTCTGGACACTTCTGATCATGCTAATCCTCTCTTTAATACCTTTGATAGATCAATATTTGCTTTAGCTTTTTCTCCATCCAGTTTTTGCCTGGAGAATAAAATATAATTTCCTTAGCATGGTATTCAAGGATCAAGACTGACTTTGATCCTGCATTTCTTGTCCTCCAGTATCAGAAAACTACCTGTAGCCATCTGTATTCATTTTCCAGGGCTGCAGTACACCAAACTGGGCAGATTAAAGCAACTGACATGTATTATCTCACAGTCCTGGAGACCTGAAGTCTAAAACTGAAGTGTCAGCAAGGACGTGTTCCCTGTGAAGGTGCTTGGGAAGGATCCTTTCTTGCCTCTTCTCGCTTCCGGTAGCCCCAGATGTTCCTTGGCCTGTGGTAGCATAATTCCAATCTCTGTCTCTATCTTCACATGATATTCTCCGTCTCTTTACAACATTTTTCCACTAAACTTGTTTGTCTCTGTGTCCAAATTTCTCCTTTTTATAAGGACATCAGTCCTATTGGATTAGGGCCCATCCTAATGACTGCATTTTAACTTGATTACCTCTGTAAGAACCTGTATTAGTCAGTTCTCACTTTGCTGTAAAGTAATACCTGAGACTGAGTAATTTATAAAGACAAGAGGTTTAATTGGCTCATGGTTCCGCAGACTATACAGGAAGCATAGTGGCTTCTTCTTGGATTCTGGGCAGGCTTCAGAAAAATTTACGATCATGGCGGAAGGCAATGGGGGAGCAAGCAGTTCACGTGACCAGAGCAACAGGAAGGGGGAGGGGCGGTGCTGCACACTTTCAAAAGACCAGATCTTGTGAGAACAGCAAAGGAATGGTGCTAAATCATTCATGAGAAACTGCCCACATGAGCCAATCACCTCCCACAGGGCCCCGCCCCCAACACCATGGATTACATCCTGACATAAGATTTGGCCAGGAACATACATCCAAACCATATCAGAACCTATATCTAAATAAGGTCTTGTCTTAGCCCATTCTTGCACTGCTATAAAGAAATACCTAAAACTGGGTAATTTATAAAGAAAAGAGGTTCCATTGGCTCACAGTTCCACAGGCTGTGGAGGGAGCATGGCTGGGGAAACTTTCAATCACAGCAGAAGGGAAAGGGGAAGCAGGCACGTCTTACATAGCTGGAGCAGGAGGAAGAGAAGGAAGGGGAGGGGGTGTGACACACTTTTAAACAACCAGATCTCGTGAGAACTCACTCACTATCACGAAAACAAGGGGGGAATCTGCCCCCATGATCCAATCACCTCCAACCAGGCCCCAGATGTAACACTGATGATTACAATTCAACATGAGATTTGGGTTGGGTCACAAATCCAATCCATATCAGGTCCCATTCTGATGTAATGGTAGTTAGAGCTCCAGTGTAGCTTTTGGGAGGAAGGAGGCAGACCCAGTTTAGCCCATGGCATCATCCTAACAGGCCAAACGCTTAAATCCGCTGGTCATGATTCATGCTGTTTTCCTGACCTGAATGCCCATCTTCCCTGCCTGTCCTCCTCAACTGTGCCTTTTCTGTGCCACCAATTCACATGAGTCTTCCCTCCCCATTCTTGAAGTAAGGTGATCATGCTTTTACAGCCAGGGAGTTCACAGTCTCATGACCTGTGTTTCTGCTCCCGCAAACCACTGGCCATCTCCAGGGTTACCAAAACTGGAGCAGAGGCCATCGGAGGGAGCAGAATAGCCGGTACAGGCTATGGATGCATGGATAAAGGATGATGCCCTGAAATGTGGTGGGATTCAAAGTAGAGGCC
Source organism: Gorilla gorilla gorilla (assembly GCF_029281585.2). Taxonomy (NCBI): domain Eukaryota; kingdom Metazoa; phylum Chordata; class Mammalia; order Primates; family Hominidae; genus Gorilla; species Gorilla gorilla. Next base: position 51,557,261 of record NC_073238.2, on the reverse strand, counting down.
AGGAATACTTGCATGTGGTGTGCGGTATGTGGTGTGGAGTGAGTGCGTGTGTGCATGCACACAAGACAATTAAATGGCACAGAGTATTCAGGGAAGACTGAATATTGATAATGGTAACAGAGGTTAGAGAAGTCACAAAGTAAAAAGACATAGGATAAAAATACTATGGTCTTATAAAATTAACAGAAATTATAGTCACTTGTATGAATTACTTGTCACTTATTTCAAATTATCATACAATTTAATGCCATCATGTTTGTCAGTCAATGTGCTAGGCTATTTTTGTTGAAAGGTCATTGAAGTCTTGTTTTCAAGAGCAAAATCTGTATCTGTGGCTAGCATTCATATCTTTGGCTCATGTAAGATGGTTGTCAGTCCCCCAAAATCAAAATAATTGAAAGAATCATTGCTTAACAAAAGAGAGCCAGGGCTGAGATAAACCACCCATAAGTCCCCGCTTTTTCTTTCTCCTCTCTTCTTCTCCCTGTCACCCTTACATCCTTTGTACTTCCCACCCCTTTCTTTGCTCTGGACTGGTCCTGATCTGGTTGCTCAGAACCAAGGTCACTGTGGAGAAAACTGAGTTGAGGAGGAGGAAAAAGCTTCTCCAAACGGCCAAACTCTTTGTATTTGGAGTTAGTTTCAGGCACTACTGCTTGTCTCAGTCCAGGGTAGTCACAGCAGGTGGGGGTCTGCTTTCTGCATAACCTGAGATACAAAGAAGCAGGTTCCCACAGGGCTCAGAAACACTCTTAACATTTCAACCTCTGAGTGACAGGTTAACTAGGAGGCAGGAGCACAACCCAACACAAAGGCTGCTTGGAAGAATCTCTTTCCTAGCTTTTGTTTGTGCTTTCCACTTTTAGAGCTGCAGGTTTGGTGTTGTGCTATTTGAAGGGATGAGTGTACATAAATTGGTGTTCTATAAGCCAGAAAGAAATGGAAAGCACACCAGGCAAAGAGGTTGGCTGCCAGTTGGGAGGCTTCATTTGTTTTCATTTGTGAATTCCACTTCTACGCTTAGAGCTGAGATATTAAGGAAATTTGCAACAGCTGAAAATGAAAACCTTGTCATTTTAAAGGATGTTACAATGCTACATTGTATTCCATTATATTCTTTCATTTAATTATAGTTTCATGATTTGGGACCTAGTGTGAGCCTTTAATAAGAAATTTAATGAATGTAAACAAATGATTTGAGTAAACACGGAACTAAAATTAGCACACTGTTGATATACAATGAGGAATAGCCTAAAGCTTTCATACATTATTTTCCTTTCTTCATACTCCCATTGAAACTTCTACACATTTGGGAGAGTTCTGTAAAGCTTATGTACATTTATGTATGTACATTATGTATATATGTATGTACACTTATTTATGTTTTATGTACGTTTATGTACATAAACGTACATAAAATTCCCTTTCTTTCCTCAAAACTTTTCAAAAGGACTTTATAAATAGAAACAAATGAACCGAACAGAACTCAACTAGGTAACAAAACACACATCCAATAATTTTAAATACACTGTCAAAAATTATAAAGATATATAAATATATTTTATATTTTATAAAATATAAATTTATATTTTATAAAATATAAATTTATATTTTATAATTTTTATACATATAAAATATAAATTTATATTTATATATTATATATATTATAAAAATATAATTTTATATTTATAAAAATTATATTTATATATAAGTATATATAAATATAAATTTATAAAATATAAAGTTATATCAGTAGAGATAATTGGTGTTGCTAAGTTAATATATGTATTTACTTTTTAAAAAATACCTAAGCAGTATCTTTTACAATTTGAGATACTGTATATTCTTTTCTTTTTTTAAACCTCTGCTTTTATGATCTATTGGACATACAGAAGATTGCATAAAACAACTGCAGCTAACACATAAAAAGGAAAGCCCTCACAACCACCACTCTGTTGAAGCACTGCTGGGCTGCAGGAGCCCACACACAGTCAGTATTCCTTCATGTTGAGGCTCTCATACAGAGCAACTCTGGCTTGGCATTTTATTGCCTAGGTTGCTTGACCACAAGAAGAAAAGAGCATTGATGTTGGAACAAGTATTCCATCCTTCATAAGATTCTTTTTCTCTTCTCTCTTTTTTTTTTTTTTGAGATGGAGTCTCACTCTGTCGTCCAGGCTGGAGTGCAGTGGCACGATCTCAGCTCACTACAACCTTCGCCTCTTCCAGGTTCAAACGATTCCCCTAACTCAGCCTCCCAAGTAGCTGGGATTACAGGCATGCACCACGATGCCAAGCTAACTTTTGTATTTTAAGTAGAGATGGGGTTTCGCCATGTTGGCCAGGCTGGTCTTGAACTCCTGACTTCAAGTGATCTGCCTGCTTCAGCCTCCCAAAGTGCTGGGATTACAGGCGTGTGCCACCGCGCCTGGCCTTTTCCCTCTTAATAATTGAATTATTATGTTGTCATTTTAGTTTTATATATGAGTATTTTTAACCTGGTTTCTGAGACTCTCCACCCATGAAATGGATCTGATCTTGGCACTGCCAAAATCGTATTTCTAATTCCAAAAGATAAAAGAAGTCAGAAGAAGTTGGCATGAGACAAAATCATCAAGATAACACTGCTGGCATTCCCCAGGGCAACAAGTGCTCTGCCTTCCCATGGGCTCGCACATACATACCTTTTCCACAGAGATTTTGCTATTTCAATTTTGGAACAGGCAGTTTGTCTACAAATTAAACATGCAAAAAATGGCCTGACGGAAAACATGATTGGCCAGCACCCCACACACCTAGTCTTTAATCTTAATTTCAAAAGTATTGCTGAAGCTGTGCTCCAAACCTGAGATGGGGTGTTTGCTGGGGAGTCTGTCCAGGGCTCAGAGAGCTCTAAGAGATAGACTCTAGGTGCATAGTAGTCTCTGCCTCCTTCCCCTGTCCTGCATGAAGGGGAGTTGGCCTCCTATTACCAAATGTAATCACCCAGATATCCCACTGGGTTTCCGACACACTCAAAGCAACACAACTGAACACAAGTTATAATTTTCCTTCTCAAAAGAAACAAGATCAGATCCACACAGTCTATTCACTGAGACATTTCCCAGATTTGAAAGACAGAAAATGTACTAAGAGACACGTGACAATCATTATATTACCTTGAACAAGAACAACTAGAAGCATCATGAAAACGCAGCTCTTTTGGTCTTCCATTTCAAGGGGAGAAGCATGTCCCTGTCACTGGATAAAATCTCACCAGAAATCACTCCTGATTTTCTTTTCACTTTGCATATAAAATAATTCTACAGTCCCTTGGATGTATCACAGAAATGTAATCTGTTCAATCGAAGGTATTAACTGACACTGTAATGTTTATTGAAATGCAGGACAACCTCCTGGCTGCCTAAGGCTTGCATTGGCAGAGTGTCTGAATTGGGGGATGGGGATGATGTGATTGTCTTCTCCTCTCCCCTCCTCCTGATTCTCTAGCATTCATTTCCACCCAGTCAAGGAGATGGAGGAAAGGCAGGGAAACCAGATGGAAAAAGTTTTAGTTAGTGAACGGGCGGTCCTGGGATTAACTCTGGTCTCTTTGGCCCCATCATGTGTCAAAAATTTACTCTCTCTACCATAAGCTCTGCTTTGGACTCTTGTGGGCCTTTCTGTGGGTTTTTCTGACCACAGCTCCCCTGACACGAGCTGTGCTGCGGCTCCACTGGCCACTTTCCCCATCAATGCTCAAGCGTGGAACGATCATCTAGGGTAGGCTGCCTGTCTTTTTGCCCTGCCATTGGTAGTAGTGTAGTTAGATCCACCCTCTCACTCTGCTCTTTCATATTTTCAAAGTGAGAAAGGGATTTAAGCATCACAAACGTAGTTCTTCAATAATCGGCTTTGAAGATTCCTTCGCAGTCATAACGACTTACATTCACTTTGGTGTCTGCCTCAGCTGAAACTTGTTTTAACATGCTGTTACATGTTAATTCAATCTTCCAATAGTCAATTTAACAAATATTTATTGAGAACTAACTATATGCCCAGCTCTCTACTAGGTGATATCAAATTAAACATGGTACCTTCCTTTTCTCGAAATTTTACAAAATTTTACTCAGTCTTTGGAAGATGAAGGTACTGGAAGGATGGGTCAAAGTGTGTACATAAATAATTAAGTTCAATCTCTAAGTGCTACTGGAGAATCAACCATTTGCTGTAGGAGCACTGAGTAAGGAGGAATTCATTCTCAGGGATTAGTAGGGATGGTCTTCAGTAATCTCCCCATAACTGCATTATATTCAACAATATGCTCCCTTGGGATGAAGGAGAAGAAAGGCTTGCCTTACATATAGAGAAATCTAAATTAAAGATTATTTGTGAAACAACTTGCATTCTGTTATTTTTTATATACTGTATACAGAAGGTTCTAAAATGTCAACCCCTCAGTTAAATTCCAACCAAGTAGATATCCTCTTAAAACCAGTTTTAAAAAGAGTCTATATGGCATAATGGAAAGAGCCTCCTGAATAAGTTCCTCCTTAGCAGACAGCTTCCATGGGAGAAAGCATACCTTGGTCCTTGATAGCTATGCTGTCATAGCACACCATGCTACCCAATCACACAGCAATGTAGCTGCCTCTGCTGATTTGCCTCCTGTATTGAATTATAAGATACCTAGTGGAAGAGATTCTGATGAAGACTCTTGTATGTAGTAAGCATCAAGCAAAGGATGTTTGAATGAGTGGGTCTGTAATAATTTACCTGTCTTTGCTTTTCCAAATCCCATGGTTTCTCAATTTCTAGATAAAAAGCTTTGTTAACAATGCTTAAAGACCAGCAAGAACAGTTTTTAAAAAGTAAACACATTTGTCAGACCATGCATCTCAAGTTTGAGTCCAGAAAATAGTCACTAAATATTAGCTGATCATTTAACATTTCTTCCCTCAGTAATTAACAAGCTCAAATTCTAACATTTTGAGAAAAAAAAAAGCTAGCCTAAAATATCAATTATAAACATGTTTTGGGGGATCTTGTTTTGTTATGTTTTAAGTTCAATGTATCAGCAATCAAATGGCAGGAAGGAAGATACATGTTCAAAATAAGATTTAACCATTATAAGGGGTTATTCATTTAGAGTCCATAAATCTCCTAATGTTTCACTTTTTCCTAAAACTTGAATTCTCTGCACCAGGGACATCATTTATCCTTTTGTTGGACCATCTTTAGCTCTTCTATGTCTCTATTAAACTCTCCTTAATTGTTTTAATCTTCATGTATTTCTTTTCTACTTTTACTTTAATTACTTTAAGTCTTTCATTATGACAATAAACCATCACCTATATCTATTCTGTTTGTAATTTTTTATTAGTTCTCCAATTGTAATTCTTTGTCTTCAATTTATTTCCAGTTCCATGCAGTCTTTTACTTTTTCATTCTCAGTCTGATTTTTCTGTTTTTATGTTTGAGGGGTTTTTTAATTCATACTTTTTGTAAATTCTTAAATAATGAAATGCTTTTACAGAGATGCTTCTTCTATTTCTTGGGTCAAGTTGACTTCTAAAAAGTTTTTAAATCTGTATTTTTCCTGCAGTAATTTTTTTCTTTCTTCCCCTGCCTGTTACTTCTTCCCTAATATATTTACTACAATTTAGCTACATAGACTCCAGTCTTATGTACTGTTTTTTGTTTAATTTGTATATTGTTCATGCAAAGGGGCTGATTGAGTGACTGAGCCAGGATCTGCTATTTGATCTGATGGACTCTGAATGGACTTCCCTTTACTCCCTTTCCACACTGTGGTTTTATAGTTCTATTTTAATAGCCTCAGGCCTTATTACTTAGATTTGGAGAAAAGTAAGTTTCAGTTGAGGTTGTGAGCAGTCTTGATTAGCAAAACTGAGCTCTTCTCTGTCTTCAGGGATTTTGTTAAATAGCCTGTCTCCCAGTTCTCTCTACTTAATCTTGAGTTTGTCTTAATCCAGTGCAAGATAATTTGAAATTTAAATAATTCCTCAATTAAACATAAGTCCCTACAGAGAGTTCTATGAAGGTCAGCCTGGATTTTTCCTAATCACATTTTACCTTTCCTTTCTCACCAGCCACTTCTATTCTACAAAAGAAGTTAAAAATTTTGCCTTTGTGGTTTTTTTGTTTGTTTCTTTTTGTTTTGTTGTTTGTTTTGTTTTACCCCTTTGTTGAGGCCACAGCTCGTTGGAGGAAACTTTACCAGAATCTCCCACTCACCTCCTTTTCTGTCTCCCTCAGAAGATCTCATCTAAGATCCCTCTTTTGCCTTTTGTTTCACCTGATTTCTGGTTATTCCTGTATTAATGAGTATTTGTTATTTTGGGGATCATCATGTCTTTTTTTCCTCCTCTTTCATTCCAACCAGAGGGCTATCATATGGAAAACTCTTATTTTCTCTGACACTGAAGGGTAAAGGAAAAGGCAAAAAGTAATTTTTATCTTTCAAGCACATTTTCACTTCTCCCATGCCTGCCCTCCTCTTCTATCTCTCCATCTGCCTCCTGAGGAGTTAGATGTTTCAGAGTTGTGTTTATTCGCAGCCCTCTCCCCACACTTCCATCTCCACCCTGACGTGTATGCCAAATTGTCTCTCTGTGAAAAACTTAGGAGCTGCCCTGAGTGGCCCCAAGCAACGCCTTGCTAACTCTTGGAAACCCCACTTATTCTTTTATAGACCACAAGCTCTTCCTTTGGGTTGTTTAATGTGTGCTGGCATTTTTTTTTTTTTTTTGGCCAGATTCTCTTTTTTCCTAATAATTTTTACTTATATTTTTAGATTTGGGGGGAATTTTAAAATCTGGCTCTTCTTTACTATCTTAAACAAGAAGTCATTTATTCTGATCTTAACAGGCCATAGATGATGGATCCCAGGTTCGTAAGAAAGACATTCCTGGGTTGTAAAACTGGCAAGATGTGTTATAAAATATTTATATACATCTCAAAGGAGTGGAGAAAAAATTTACAGTTACAAGTTAAGTAAATGCTTTAAGAAAAGGGGTGTCAGGAGTCCAGACTCGGGAATTAGCCTATCTAAAATCTAGTCAATCTGAAGGGAATATTAAGGCTGACATGATTATCTAATTTGGTGTTAACTATAAAAGTATATTAAATGCAAGTTCCCAATTGCCTATCCTGTTCTCCTTCCTTAGTTTGATTTGTATGATTTGATACACAACTGAATAATCTTCAAGGCATGAAAATAATAAAGTAGTCACAAAATAATTTCAGTTGTTGGTACAATTATACAGCATTTGTAGATAACACCAAAGGCTGGGGAGAATGATAAGAACAAATTATCTGAAGCAAGAACATCAAAGTCCAAAAATGTCCTTTGAAAATCAATTTACTGCTTCAGATCATTATTTCAATACAGCCAAATGTCCCCATTTTCTCACTTGAGATCTACCTGTCTAGACTACATGCTGCTCAGAAAATACGCAAACAATTGAAAATTGTTCCTCAGTGATAAAATAGTTTTGTTCTATAGCAAAGGGTTTGCAAGTCTTCTCAGGTTGTCATTCCTAAACATCTTTTTAATGCTCAATAAATTAGACATCCTTTTATATGATTTAAACTATGTTTTCATCTTATATTTATTTTTAATCTCAAATATATTAGACTGTACATATTTCTCAATTGTTTATACTACTAAACAGGAGCAAGTGAAATAATGAAAATATTTTGAATTATTTTTAGAATTCTCTTCATGCTTGTATTTAAAGTTATCTGATATTACAAAAATGTATTTTGATTGACTTGCCTCAAAAAGAGTAATAGAGTTTCTAGCTCATTCAACCTGAATTTGATTTACCTCCCCACTGCAACCCATGATATATTTGTAATTAATCTCTTCATTGCTAGACCTTCCTTGGAGTAGATATCCTGGTTTATATGTTTAACCCTAAAAGACTTTTCCTCCTGATATTTAATTTCATTTTATTCAATTCAATGAGCATTTTTTATCTCCTGCTGTGTGCCAGCCATTCTATTAGTCACCGAGGTGCCATGATCCGGCAGGATCCAGCTCATGATTGAGTAGGATTCAAATTAAAAATAGAGAGTGAGAAATAAAAATTGACGAATCAAAAACCAAACAATCTAACAATTGCTATCATAAACTTTAAAAGATGATCTTACATGGATGAGTCACACTCAGATATAATATCAGTCCTAAATCCTATTCCTTCTGCCTGGAACACTGTTACCTACTGCCCTAGAAAATCCCACTCATCCTTTAAGCCTCAATCCAGATATCACCTCCTCCAGCTAATCTTCTATGACGATCACTCCCACTCATGATAGATGGCTCATTAGATCCTCTGTCTTACCACTTATAACACTGAATAGTATTCATTTCTTTACTTGTCTCTGTCTCCAACTGGACAATGAGTTCATTAGTGCATCAATGACTGGAGCAGAGTCTATCTCTGATTTCCATGCACCTAACCTGTGGGCATGCAATATAAAATAAGTTGAATGAACAAATGAATAGATGACTAAATATAATAACCATAATAGCTAACATTTATTGATAATTTCTCTGTGCCACCCTCCATGCTAAGTGTTTTCATGTGTTATTTTATTTAATCTAATTATTATTTTCCATTTACAGAGGAGAAAAACAGAAGCTGTGAGAAGTTAAAAATTAACTAAGATTAAGCAACTATTTAATAATAGAGTTAGGATTTAAACACAATCAGTCTGACCTTGAAAACTGCTCTCTTAACCACATCATGAATGTCATTAGTTTTCAAATTGGTATTGCACAATTCAGGATGAGACTATCTTCATAAAGCAGGTAAAACAAATTTCTGCAAGAATATAGTAATTTAGCCACAGTTCCCGCATAGGAGTAAAAAGCAAAAGTTTAAATTGCCCCACAGGGAAATTGACAAATACTAAATATCC